>NC_135820.1:43373631-44573631 GCF_964213995.1 Mustelus asterias
GGGATTTGGGCTGGAAGTTATGGGCTGTTAACTCTGTTTTCCTATTCCTAATAGACTGTTCACACTCTGCTTTCCTTGCCGGCCACAGTGTTAGCTGGTACTCTTCAGAAGGAGGAATTAGAATATGAGAGTAAACGAGCAGAGGTATAAAAACAGACAGTAACATCAAAGAAAGTAGCCAAAGTAAACGTTGGTCTCTTTGGGAGTGAGACTGGAGAATTGAAAACAAGAAAATAGCAGTGACTCTGAACAAGTATTTTGTATCTGTTTTTCATGGTAGAAGACACTGAAACCATCCCAAGAATAATAGAAAATTAGGGGGCAGAAATGGTGGTAATATCTCAAAACAATTACTTTCACTAGAGGAAAAGCAGTAGGAAAACTAATGGGACTGAAGGCTAACAAGTCACCTGGAGCTAATGGCCTTCATACTTAAAAGAAGTGGTTGCATAGATAATGGATGTATTGGTTGTAATCTCCCAAAATTCCCTAAATTCTGGAAAAGTCCCAGTGGATTGGAAAACAGCAAATATACTGCCCCTGTTTAGGAAAGAAAGGAGATGAAAAGAAGGGAAATATAGCCCTGTTAGCCTAATATCTGTCATTGGAAAAATGCTGGAATCCGTTATTAAGCAGATATTAGCAGGACATTTTATAAATCATAATATAATTAAGCAGAGTCAACATGGCTTTATGAAAGGAAATTTATCTTTGACATTTTATTAGAGTTCTTTGAGGATGTAACAGGGTGGAAAAAAGGGGAACCAATCGATGTAGTGTACTTGAACATAAAAGGTTACTACACAGGATAAGAGTTCATGATGTTGGGAGCTAAATATTAGCGGTTATATATTTATGGATAGAGGATTAGTTATCTAACTGGAAACAGAGAGTTGGAATAAATAAACCATTTTCAGGATAGCAACCTCCTAGCTAGTGAAATGCCACAGGGATCAGTGCTGGTGCCTCAATTATTAATTATTTGGATGAAGGAACAGAGTGCATTGTAGAAGTGTTGGAAGGAAGAGTAGGCTGATTATCAATATGTTGAAACTTCACGTTTGCACATTCTCCACTTGTCTGTGTGGGTTTCCTCCGGAGGCTCTGGTTGCCCCCACAGTTCAAAGAAGTGCAGGTTAGGTGGATTGGCCATGCTAAATTGTCCCTTATTGTCCAAAGATGTGTAGGTGGATTAGCTATGGTAAATGTGCAGGGTTATGGGGAGAGTTGGGGGGTGGGTTGCATGGTGGGCCTGAGTAAGATGCTCTTTTGAAGAGTTGGTGCAGTCTTGATGGGCTGAATGGCCTCCTTTTGCACTGTCGGAATTTTATGATTATGAACATTCATTGGCCAACAAGTCCTGGAGTTGGACTTGAACCCAGAAGAGATCCCAATAATCCAAAAATCTAAATCCCTGCACCAGTTCTCAAGCCACGCAGTCAACTGCCTAATCCTCCTATTCTTATACTCATTAGCACGTGGTATTGGTTGTAGTCCAGAAATTACTACCTTCAAGGTCCAGCATTTTAGCCTTCTGCCTAACTCGCTATATTCACACTTCAGGACCTTATCCCTTTTCCTACTTATGTCATTGGTACCAATATGTACAACGACATCTGGCTGCTCACCCTCCCCCTTAAGAATGTCCTGCAACCATTCAGAGATCCTGGCACCAGGGAAGCAATACACCATCCTGGAGTCTCAATCATGGCCTGACTGTGCCTCTAACTAGCCAGTCCCCTATCACTACAGCTTGCTTGCTCTTTGCCTGACCCTGCTCTACAGCAGAACCAGGTGTGGTGCCACAGGCCTGGCTGCTGCTGGCATCTTACCCTGACAGGCTATTCCCCTCAACAGTGGAGGCTGGAAATCTAGAAGTATTTAAAGTGGAGGTGGATAAATGTTTGATAGATCAAGTAATAGAGGGCTATGGGAAAATGGCACAGAAAAGCAGTTGAGGCTGGCATAGATCAGCCATGATCATATTGAATGGTGGGGCAGGCTTGCAAGGCCTGGTGGCCTATGCCTCCTTCTATTTCTTGTGATCTTGGGGTTGCAACAAGGTGGCAAAAGAAAAATAAGGAAATGTTGAGGGCACCGTAGTGGTCTTGGTGCTGAGAAAGTTATAACATTTTTATGTATATAGATATCATATGTTTTGTTCACTTGACTATTTTATATATTATGTGTTTTTGTTGGGATCTCCTCCCTTGGAAGGTATATTGCACTGCCATGTTTCATGTTTGGCTGCTGTTGCTGAATGAAGGGGACTGAGGGACATCTCACCAGTGTACACACGCACAGTGGCAGTGTGTTAGACATCATTCTTTATTGGATGGTAATCTGCGTGGCATGACTTGTATCCTCAAGGCAATGTGACATGGCTGCACATGCACATACTGGTCAAACAGATTAGCCCAGGGGACTGATGAGCACAGGAAGTGATGTGTTGCTTTTGCGACCATGGCCTTGACAATATGGACATCGAGCAGAGAATGGCTTGTGATAGCTTAATTGACTTGAGTGTCAGTGCAAAGACTGTGTCCTCAGGAGTGGGGGAGCATCTCTTTTCATCTTGTGTGAGTACGGTCCACTTTCCTTGATCTTCTAGGGGCTAAAAGACATGTGCAATGAGATATCTTCAGCTGGAAACTGGCGAAGGTTGCTGACGCACAATTGGAGCAGGCAAAGATTTACAGGCGAGGAAATGATGGTCAGGTAGGTGCATCATTCATGGTCAAAATGATTGAAGATGAGATTGTCCCTGACAGCCTTAGCATGTCTTTACCGGCCCTGGCATCTCAGAGAGCTGTCGGAAGATCTCTGTCTTCCTCATATTCCTCCCCATCAACCTCATGTGGGAAAGTTAGCAGTTCCTCCATGTCCTCAATTGCCAATTCTGCTCCCCTTTGCAATGACACATTGTGCATAGAACAACAAATTATGACAATCCTGGACACTTTGTGTGGCGTGTATTATAAAGTTTCGCTGGATAGGTCATACCATTGGAAGTTAATTTTGAACAATCCTCCTATTCTTGTAATGGCAATACATGAATCACGAACTACATGGTAGGTACTGGCAGGGTGAAATTTGTATACAGGTAGTTTTGCATTGAGTCGTTAACAATTAAATGATCTACTTTTAAAATACAACTATACCTTTTTACTTCCATGTAGCACTTATTTATTTACTTTACAAACTTTATACTGTCAGTTTTCCAATTGCTAAATTATCTCAAGATGTGAATCCCTGCAAGAATGTTCCTTCAGCTGTGCCTGAAAAACAAAGGATTCTGGGCTAAAAAACTGTTCAGACCCATCTTCAGACACAAGGGTCTGCAGAACAGCAAGTTTAATTGGCTACCAGAATTGAAAATTGGACCCATATCATGTTGCTAATATTGTTATGCATTTTAGATGAGCTACATGCTGCACATTCCAGATGTCATATGCATATAGCTTAATGCAGCATCCAAAATGGTATAATTAAATTGATATATGCACATGCTGGAACAAATGTTCCTTCTACGTCGTGGCTACATAGCAAAAGACCCATACAGGCTTCTTTAAGTTACCACGTGTGCACAACTGAACAAAAAAATTGAAAGAGGCCCCATATGTAAAGAAATCACCCATGCACTTGAGAAAAAAATCAGAGGGTGGTTGATTAGGACCCACATGGACCAGAGAGAATTCAGAATTTTGCAAATGCGATTCGTCTTATCAATCCACCAACCCAAAATGCTTGTTTTTTGTTTGCTGAAAACAGTGGCAAAATGTCAACTTTAATGATGCCTAGGTGTTGTTCATGAAATATTTTTATGGAAGGAAAGATTTTGTATTTGTCCATTGCTTATTGTGGCTCCCAGAAACATCCCACATGCAGTAAATAATATAAAATATGTAGTTGCTCTTCATCCAATTTGCTCAAGTTTGAAATCATTTCCAGGAATGTGCCAGACATTTTTTAATGCAACACAAAAGCAATGTGGATGATGAAAATTTGAAATAAGAATAAAAAGAACTGGAAAATCTCAGCAGGCTAGGCAGAATCTGTGAGAGAAATTGGAGAACATTTTAGGTCAATGATCTTTCATCAAGAAACAAAGAAATCTGAGAGTTTTTAAGCCAGTGGAAAGTGGAGTTGGTAGTTAGAGGGGGCAATGCACTCATTGCATTCAACTTGTTCCAAGTGGCGGATTGAATGGCCTCTGCTCAAGCCTCTATACAGCAATGATGACATCAGATGTCACATGACTATGGCAAGCCACATTGCAAACAGGCATTTCTCCAACACAGCAGCATTCAAGCACTGGGATGCATTGCAGAGACTAATGCTTTCTAAGGCTAGCTCTCTCAATCTCCCACAGGTGAAGATGTTGACCCAAGGAGACCTTCTCTAACCATCATAACCAGACCAAAAGCAGTAGCAAAGCTCCAAAGAAGCACCATAGTACCTTACAAGCAAGCCTTCCACCGTCAGAGATACACTCACCTTCAGGGAGTGTATCTCTGAGGTCCTCAGGCGTGTTTATATAGGGTGTCACTGGGCAAGGGGCACAGCATTTGCTTGCAGGAGGAGGTGCCAAAGGCAGAGGCAGCTATGGGCAGCTCTCTTTGGTGGATTGAGGACTAACACAGCCCTGCTCAGCTGGACATAGTTGCAAGGCCTTGAGTCACAAGAAAGAAGGTGTGCTCCCACATGTCTGAATTCCTTGGGACAGTGAAGGCTATTGGCTGAGAATGGAGCCAATCCAGCCCATGTGCACCACCATGACAGGTCTTAGAGCACATGAGAAAGTGGCCAAACCTCATGGGGAGCCATATATGTCAGCATTGGAATGCGTGCAGGAACTGCGCACTGTCATAAATAGAATGCATGCTACACTATGTAACCTGAAATAAGCTGTGGCACTGGTGACGCAGCAATGTTAGGAGGGGATAACAGTTGAATCCCTGCTAGTACTCCACTCCAATCATCTGAATGGCCAGTAACTGAGTGCCTTGATGGCCACATGGGTGCAGTTGATGATGCTGTGCATCTGGGGGAATCCAGCGATGGCAACAAAACCCACCACGCTCTGTGGTCATGAGGCCCAATCAGTCATGACTTGAATATACTATCCAGCTTTGGCAAAGAGAGCATCATTGATTTGTGAGATGCAATGGTGTGCTGCTATTTTCAAGTTGTCTCTTAAATCCACACTTGGAAGAAGTCAAAAGTGAAGACGTTCAAGACCACAGTGAATTTGACAGCTACTGACAGGGCAAGGTGTGAAGTCTTCAATGATGAGGACACAGATGTTTGTGACCAACTGCCTGGACAGTCACAATCTCTAGTAGTACTGGTTCCTGGTTATCTTTATGTAGCTTTAGTTTCGGTGGTACATCCTATGCTGAGGATATATCATCTGTGTCCTTCCTGCATTCTTTCCTCACACTTTCTGTGGAGGGTATTGCTCCTCATTGCCTCTGGTCCAAAACCTGAGAGTTATGCTCCATTGCCAACAGTATCTTTACTTGTGCTCTGGTAGCCTCCCCTAATTGTGCATGGCAGTCTTGTTCTGTGTTGTTATGCCTCCATGATGCTAGGAAAGTGGTAAACACTTATTGCACATTCTCCCTGCTACCTACACCAATGGCACCTGTTTCCCAATGTGCAAAGCAACAGTGTGCCAGTCAACTTTTTACAGACCCCAAGTAAACCAATGAGGCAGCCATGACTGACTCCTCATTGTGTATCAACCTCTAATCAGCTGGCATGCCTGAGATAGCATGTTTATCCTGTCCATCCTCTTAAATGATTAACTGCCTCCTTAAAAGAGCCCTTTAAGCATCTTGATTGGTCTTTAAAATGCATTGAATGGATTATGGGACTGTCCTCCCCAAACTTGTTGAAACTGACCGGTGCTAGGAACAGCGTCAGGAAATCAGCAAACCAGCACTGGTATTTTTGACCCCCTTTTGCTTTCAGTGCCACTCCTAGCAGGACCCAAAAATGTAGTCCAAATAATCATGTTTAGTCTGTTTTACATCCCCATAGGGTTATTCTTCTTCAGTAATATTGTCAAATTGCACCACCTGGTGGAATTATGATATTACAATAATTTGCAAGATTAAAAGGAATACCGCCATCATGAAAAAGTGTTTTCCCCTAGCAGAGTGGATCTGAGTAAATGTCAGCATGGAATCCTTGATTTTATTTTCCCAAATGGTTGGATTTGGGAGCAAAATCAAAAAAAATGATTATGCCTCAGCAGGCCCTTGTGAATATAGAGTAATGAGTGAATGATTATATTAATAATGATGAAAGCATGATATGGTCAGATGTCCAAGAGAGCAAAACACAGAATAGACTGTATCCATGGAACCATGTATTTACCATTAGGTTTTGTAAATAGTGTAAACAAATAATTTCTGGAAAAAAATTATATACTATTTCTAGTCACTTATAGAATGAGGGAAACCTCATCAAAACAGTGACCACATCCCCACCAGCTATCAACTAACAGAGAAGATGGAATCTATGAAACTAATGTGTGCAATGGTACATATTTTCAGTTGATCCTCATGCTTTTTATGACAGGTGATGTTTTTCAATGTTTGTTTACAAATTTTCTTCCTCTTCTGTGATTTGGTAACTTAGCTGTGGTTCATTTTAGACTTTCTATGAATTATGTAATTGCACAAGTGAGAAGGGCACGGGGATAATTGTAGATACCTTGGGGGATAACTATAGAAGGGATTGTTCTAAGTGAAGCATGCTAGAGATTGACTGACTGTTTCTCAGAGGAATTAATTGCTTTAGTCTACCCAGATATATTTTACTAAGTGAGGTGGAATATGTTTGTTAACTGCTGAATGGACATGTTGTAAAGAAGCGGGTCAAATGGCTCCACTAAGCACAGTATAGATAAAGCACCCAATTATGCATTTGGAAAAGTGGAGAGGAAAATACAAGATTAATATCCAGTTAAAAGTATCTTTATTTGTAAATAGACTAAAAGAGCAATAACTTTAGAGGTTCTGCCTTATAGGTGATTTGATAAATGTTTATAAGGTGACAAAGAGAATGAGGTTTTTTTTGTGTAGGTAGTTGGTTTCAACTAGATATGTTAGAGAGAACCAGGGTTTGCAATCTCAAGCTATATAAGGCCAAAACTAAGTGAGATGTTATGAGTGGTTTCTTTTATCTTAAGATACTGGATCTGTGGAACAGGCTGCTGGCATGTGCAGTGAGCGCTGATTTGTTACATTCCTTCAAGCAAGAGCTGGTCTGTTTCAGGTTGGGTTGGCGATCAACTCAGATGCAGTGCAACAAGTGGTCTTTTAGAACAGATTTGATCACCTAAAGGGGCCAGAGAGGAATTTTCAGTTCAGAAGAGGTAACAGAAAGAGTCTGTGAGGGTAATGATGTTGTTGTGGTATACATGGATGCTCAAAAGGCATTTGATACAATGCCAGAAAACAGACTTGTGAGAATTGTAGCTCGTGGAATTAAAGGGAGGATAGCAACGTGGATACAAAATTGGCTGAGTAATAGGAAACAAAGAGTAATGATTAATGGATATATTTTGGGCTGGAGGAAGGGTTTGTAGTGGAGTTCCTCAGGGGTTGGTATTGGAATCCTTGCTTTTCCTGACATATGCTAATGATCTGGATCATACTGTGCAGGGAACAATTTCAAAGTTTACAGATGAGATGAAATTTGCACTGTAAAATATGAGGAGAACAGTGTAGAATTACAAAAGGGCATGGACATGTTGGAGGAGTGGGCATATAAAGTTCATTCCATGTGAGGTATGAGAAGTGTGAGGTCATTTTGGTAGGAAGAACGTGAACTGACAATATAAAACAAGGGGAACCATTCTAAAGATTGTGCAGGCACAGAGAGACCTGGGTCTATATGTGCATAGACCATTGTAGGTAGTTGAACAAGTGGTGAGAGCAGTTAATAAAGCATACAGTATCCTGGACTTTATTAGTAGGAGCATAAAGTACAAAAGCAAGGAGTTCATGCTGAATGTATTCAAGACACTTGTTAGACCTCAGCTGGAGTATTGTGTACAGTTCTGGGTGCCACACTATAGAAAAGATGAGTATGCTTTGGAGACGGCGTAGAAGAGGTTTACAAAAATAGCTCCAGTGATGAGAAACTTTGGTTATGAGGATAGATTGGAGAGGTTGGGAATGTTCTCCTTGGAGAGATGAAAGCTAAGAGAAGATTTGATAGAGGTATTCCAAAGCATGAGGGGACTGGACAGAGTAGGAGAGCATTGAACATAACATAAGAATGTGGTCAGGGATAGGAGGGTGTGATTATGGTTGAAGCAGCTAGAGGGATCCAAGAGGTAGCGCTGCAGGAGCCTCAGCCCCTGCTTTTGTCCAACAGGTTCGAGATTTTTGCTCCCTGTGTGGATAGGAGCAGGGACTTTAGGGATGATGAGCAAACTGACCATAGCACTGTGGTACAGGGAGTCAATCAAGTGGAGGGAGAAAAGCGAAATGTAGTCAGAGATAGTACAGTTAGGGGAATAGGTACGGTTCTCTGTGGTCAGGATCATGAGTCCCGAAAGCTGTGTTGCCTACCTGGTGCTAGGGTTAAGGATATCTCACCTGGGCTGCAGAGGAACCCGAAGGGGAAAGATCCAGTTGTCTTGGTCCATGCAAGTACAAACGATATAGGCAGAATGAGGAAAGAGGTTCGACGGAGGGAATATGAGCAGTGAGGTGCTAAGTTAAAAAGCAGAACCACACAAGTAATATTCTCTGGATTACTACCTGAGCCATGAGTTAATTGGCATAGAGTCAATAAGGTTAGAGGTAAATGCAAGGCTCAAAGATTGGTGTGGGAAAGATGGGTTTGAATTCATGGGACACTAGGAAAGAGGGAGCTGTTCCATTGGGACGGGTTCCACTTAAGTCATGCTGGGACCAGTGTCCTGGCAAATCAAATAACTAGGTCTGTAGATAGGCCATTAAACTAAGTAGTGGTGTGGGGGGGAGGGGAGTCCAGTGGCATGGAAATTTTAAAAAAATCAAAATGTGAGAAGAAGGTAGGAGTACAGGTTAATGATGAGGCTAATTGTTAGCAGATTTTGAAAGGAAGTGACAGAGCGTCTGAATGTCAGGGAACCGTACAAGAGTAGGGAAAATTAATAATATGACGAACTTAAAGGCTTTGTATCTGAATGCGCATAGCATTTGGAATAAAATTAACGAGTTAACAGTTTAAATAGAGACAAAGGGGTATGATTTAGTGGCAATTACTGAGACACGGGGCCCGATACTCCCCCAAAAAATCCAAGTGCTGAATTGGTGAGAAAAATGGTGTAATTCATGATTGTTTCTTCAAAGGGAGTTCAGACTTGAATCTCCCACACTGCAATGCAGAGGTCACAATCGTGAATATCATTAAAAGCTTGGGAGGGGGCGGGATCTATTCAAAGAACAAAGAACAATACAGCACAGGAACAGGCCTTTTGGCCCTCCAAGCCCGCGCCGCTCCCTGGTCCAAACTAGACCATTCTTTTGTATCCCTCCATTCCCACTCCGTTCATATGGCTGTCTAGATAAGTCTTAAACGTTCCCAGTGTGTCCGCCTCCACCACTTTGCCTGGCAGCACATTCCAGGCCCCCACCACCCTCTGTGTAAAATATGTCCTTCTGATATCCGTGTTAAACCTCCCCCCCTTCACCTTGAACCTATGACACCAGAGACTGACAGTTCTGGGCCTCTGTGCGTCTGTAGTGGCCCCGAACTGTCAGACTGCAGTTTGCTGGCCAGTTCAATTGCTGGCCAGCCCGGGACCCTCGCACTGCTGCCCCTCGCGACATCCCAATGGCCTGATCGCGGCTCGCGCAAGCATTCCCGGGCCAACCCCGCCTCCCTGTCCCGGAGCACTGCAATCTCCAGCCCCTCCCTACAGCAGTGACGACACTCTCCCCACCCCTCTGGGAGACAGACCACCCCCCTTCCCGGGAGGCAGACCCCCCCCCACCTCAGGAAGCACCACCCCCGGGAGGCAGACCCAACCTGCCCCAATCGCTGGCCTCCCTCCAGCCCTGAGCGATCCTATCTGCAGAGTGGCAGCGGGACCCGATGCCTAGTGGGCAGTGCCAAGGTGCCCCTGGGCATGGGCACTTTGCCCCTTGGGCAGTGGCAGCAGACACAGGCTGGCACTGCCGGGGTGCCCTGTCTGCCCCCTCTTCACTCTGGCGGGGTCACCTGCTAGTTCCTTGTAAGTGGGGAGCTACTCCAAACTCCGCCGGACATAAATACTCCTACCGGGGTGGGAGATGCTATCAGGCCCAGAGAATTCCATGCCGGGCCCAATAATTACATTTAAATAAGATTAAAAACAGATTTAAATCATTTACCTGTCTTCCAGCCGGTTTCCAGTGCAGTCCCGACTGCGCCTACTCTCCAGTTGTAAGAGACCAGCAATGCGCCGGGAACGCATGCACGAATCCCCCGAAATTGCCGAAACGTGCATCTCCCAACCCAACGCACCAAAAACGTGCGTGTCGGGATGGGAGAATCAGGCCCATGGTTACAAGGAGACCAGATCTGGGAGTTAAATATCCAGGGGTACTCAGTGTTTCGAAAGGATAGACAGAGAGGAAAAGGAGATGGTATGGCTTTGTTATTAAAGGGAGGGATCAATGCTGTAGTGAGAAATGATATTGGCACTGGAGATCAAAACGTGGAATCAGTCTGGGTAGAAATAAGAAATAGCAAGGGAAAGAAGTCTAAGTGGGCATAATCTATAGGTCCCCTAATAATAGTTCCACAGTAGGATACAGTTGAAAACAAGAAATACTGGGGACTTGTAAGAAGGTACAACAATAATGGATGATTCTAATATGCGTATGGACTGGATCTATACAATTGGCAAGGATAGCTTTAAGGGAGAGTTCATAGAGTGTATTAGAGTTTGTTTCTTGGAACAATGTTGTTGAACCAAGCAGGGAGCAGGCTATTTTGGATTTAGTATTGTGTAATGAGATGGGATTAATTAATGATCTTGTAGTAAAGAATCCTCGAGGAAAGCGTGATCATTGCTTGCTTGAATTTCAAATTCAGTTTGAGGGCAATAAATTTAAGTCCCACACTAATGTTCTGGTGTTAAAACAAGGTAATTACATTGACATGAGGACAGATTTGGTCATAGTGGATTGGGCAGAAAGACTAACAGGTGGGACAGTTGATGATCAGTGGCAAACATTTAAGGAGATAGTCAATTCTTCCCAACTAAAATACATTCCAGAGAAGAGGAAAGAGGGAGCAAATGCATCTGTGGGTAAGAGAGAAGGTTAAATCTAATGTAAAGGCAAAAACTAAGGCATACTATATTACCAAGGTCAGTGGCAAGCTGGAGGATTGGGAAACTTTTAAAGACTAACAAAGGATTACTAAAATAGTAATAAAAACAGCAAAAGTAAATTATGAAAGAAATCTAGCACAAAATATAAAAACGGATAGCAAAAGATTCTATAAGTATATAAAAAGGAAGAGTAGCTAAAGTCAACATTGGTCCCTTGGTGAACAAGACTGGGGAGTTAATAATGGAGAACACAGAAATGGCAGAGACACTAAATCAGTATTTTGCCTCAGTTTTCATGATGAAGGATACTAGAACTATCCCAATAGTAATAGGTAATGCAGAGGTTGTTGAAAAGGAGGAACTTAAAACAAACACCACCACTAGGGAAAAAGTACAGAGCAAACTATTGATTAAAGGCAGCCAAGTTTCCAGGACCTGGTGGCCTATAATTTAGGGTCTTAAAGGAGTGGCAGCAGAGATGATGGAGGCATTGGTTATAATATTCCAACATTCTCTGGACCCTGGAAAGGTTCCAGTGGATTGGGAAAAGGCTAATGTAATACCCCTATTCAAAAAGGGAGGAAGGCAGAAAGTAGGAAACTATAGATCAGTTAGTTTAAAGTTTGTAATTGGGAAATTGTTGGAATCCATTATTAAGAAAGTAGTAAAGGAATATTTGGAAAGTCAAAACACAATCCAAGTCAGCATGGTTTTATGAAGGGTAAATCACGTTTGGCTAATTTGCTAGAGTTCTTTGAAGGTGTAACAAGCAAAGTGGATAATGGGGGTCCTACAGATATAGTGTACCTGGATTTCCAGAAGGCATTTGACAAGGTGCCTCATAAAAAATATACACAAGGTATGATCCCACGAGGTTGGGGTAGCATGTTAGCTTGGATAGAGATTTGGTTAACCAACAGAAAGGAGAGAGTGGGGTTTAATGGGTCTTTTTCTTGTTGGCAAGTTGTGACTAGTAGTGTGCCACCAGGTTCGGTCCCCAGGCCTCAACTATTTACAATCTATATTAATGACTTGGATGGCAGGGATAAAATGCACAATAGCCAAATTGCAGATGGAAATAAAATAGATAAGAAAGCAAGTTGCAGTGAGAAAATAAGAAATTTACAAATGGATATGGATAAGTTAGGTGAATTTTGGCAGATGGAGTTTAACATGGAAAAGTGTGAGGTTTTCCATTTTGGTCCGAATAATAAAAGAACTTATCTAAATGGAGAGAAACTTCAAAATGCCTTGGTGCAAAGGGATTTGGGTGTTCTTGTACATGAATCGCAGAACAATAGTCTGCAAGTGCAGCAGGTAATAAGGAAGATAAGTGGAATTTTGACATTCATTGCTAATGGAATAGAGTATAAAATAGGGAGGTGTTGTGCAACTGTATAGGGCACTGATGAGACTGCTTCGGGAATACTGCGCATAGTTTTAGCCCCCTTCCTTGATGAGGGACTTAAGTGCATTACAGGCGGTTCAGAGAAGGTTCACGAGACTGATTCTAGGGATAAAGTCTTGTCTTATGAAGAAAGATTGAGCCTATACCCGCTGGAGTTTAGAAGAAAGAGGAGATGTAATTGAGGTATACAAGATGCTAAAGCAGATTGACAAGGTAGACATAGAGTGGATGTTTCCCCTGATGGGGAAACCGAGCAAGAGGCCATAGTTTTTGGCTAAAGGGTGACAGATTTAAAACTGAAATATGGAGGAATTACTTCACTCAGTGTTGTGAACCTGTGGAATTGTCTACCCCAAAGTGCAGTGAATGCCAGAACACTAAACAGATTTAAGGAGGAGATAGATAGGTTTTGAATTAGTAGTGGGATGCAGGATTCTAGGGAGCAGGCAAGATGGTGGAGGTGAGGCAGAGATGAGATCAGGCATGATCATGTTGCATAGTGGAGCAGGCTCAAGGGGCTGAATTGCCTACTCCAGCTCCTAGTTCTTATGTTCTTATATGAACCCAAGATACACCTGCAGGAGAAGAAAATAATTGAAACTTGCATAATAACAGTGATAATACTTATAAACATTAATTCTTTGACTGCAGAATTCTTTGCAATGCCACGAGGCAGAAAAAGTACTTAATGCAAATTTTCTGTAAATCAGATGACGCCAGCTAGATAGGTGGCATGGTGGGACAGTGATTAGCACTGCTGCCTCACAGCGCCAGGGATCCGGGTTCAATTCCACCTTGGGTGACTGTGTGGAGCTTGTATGTTCTCCTCTTGTGTGCATGGTTTCCTCCTGGTGCTCTGGTTTCCTCCCAGTCTAAAGATGCACAGGTTAGGTAAATTGGCTATGCGAAATTGCCCCTTAGTGTCCAAAGCTGTGTAGGTTAGGTGGATCAGCCATGGTAAACATGAGTTTTGGGGGGGGCGCGAAGAAATGGGCCTGGGTAAGAGGTTCTTTCGAAGAGTCGGTGCATTCTGATGAGCCGAAAGGCCTCTTTCAGCACGCTAGGGATTCTATAAAGGAAAATGAGCTAGCTGAATGTTGCCTGGATCACTTCTCTTGCAATAAAACAAATTCATTTCTGTGAGTTTCTCCTTGGAAACCTTAAATTTTATTTTAGATTTGCTGGTGATACTGAACCTTACTATCAGTGAGTGCAGGTCATTTATTGTGTCGTGTTGCATTTTGCAACAGTTAAATAAATATATCAGCTTTTGAGAGGTTGGGCTAGAGTTAATAGAAAAATAATTATAATTTTGGAACTATATTACTGTCATAGACAGAATTTGTGTTTTTTTTTTACTGCCTGTGATCAATATGTTTATACGTAAGGAATGTGTGTTTTCTTATCCTCAGGGCTATTGTCCCAGTTAAATGATTCCAGCAGCATGTTATTTATGTGTTTTAAAATAATGATTATTTGTTTATTTTTATTCATTGGATGTGGGTGTTGCGGGCTGGGCCAGCATTTATTGCCCATCCTGGAGGACATTTAAAAGCTATGGATCTTCTCTAAAGGACATCAGTGAACCAGATGGGTTTTTACGACAATTGACAATGGTTTCATGTTTATCATTAGACTTTTAATTCCAGATTTTTATTGAATTCAAATTTCATGGTAGGATTGGAACCACTGTCCCCAGAGCATTACCTTGGGTGTCTAAATTACTAGTCCAGCGATAATACCATTATACCACTGCCTTCCCTTGCATGTTTGTCCCAGACTTTAAAACACAATGTTTTGCTCACTCACCCCATATGCACAAGAAGATTGGGGGGTGGATTCTCCGGGGCTGCTAATTGCACCTGGGATTCCCAGTGGCCCGTTGAATCAGGTATGAGTGCCATAACTGGATTCTCACTGGATGTCTAAAAGCCGTTGCGAGTTTCCCACCCTGCTCTGCCAGCCCTGATCAGGTTATCGCCTCGAGCAGGCAAGAACCTAATGAATACTCATAAATAATCATTAACATCTAGCTAGCAGGTTTGAGGCAAGATGCTCAGGCCTTCTGGTGTACTCCTCCTCCCAAATCCACCCCCCCCCCCCCACCCACAAGCAGGAAGTCCAGCAGGCAGCAAACGGCACAGGTCCTGACAAGCATGGACCAGGTGCCTTGGGCTCCAAGGTTGGGGTAAGGAGGCAAGTACTGTACCCATGTGCCGCTGCCAGAATAGTGTGTCTGAATTAAAGATTGTTTTCAGCCAGAGAAGAAGCTGGCACAATCCCCTGCCACCCTGGCAATGCCCCTTGGCAGTAACACCCTGCGTGCGGAATGAAGATAGCAACCATCAAATGAACCAAAATTTAAACAAAGATTTTGGAAAAACAACATCGAAAAGAAGCTTGCCAAATGCTCTGCCTGTGAAGATATGGAACAGTGCAGGGAGCACTGTGAGTAGCAAGTACCTTGCAACAATAAGATTAGCACTGAAAGTGTTGCAAAACTTGGAAGGAAACAGGCTGAGCTCACGTGTATCTTGTTGGAGAAAGAAACAAGAAGTTCCAAGCAAGAACTATGAAAAGCAAGAACCGAATGCATCGTATGGAGAACCAAATAGAGGGAAAAGTATCCATGTGATACGAAAAGGATGCAAAAAAGACCAGAGTCATAGTCAGAAGAACAGTCATTGAATGTACTGGCTATTGCTGGTGCAACAAACCAATACTGGGTCACTCCTTCACTAGACAGTCAACTTGTGAAAATGGAGGTGGACACTGGAGCAGCAGTTTCATTGGTACCCAAAACTATTTACCAAGAAAAGCTATGACATATTGCCTTGAAATCCTCGATAATTTTTAAATGTATACTGAAGAAGTGGTTCCGTTAAGGAGCCATAGCAGTGTAAACATGTGGTTGAATGGACAGACTGCAGACTTGTCCCTGCACGTTGTTAAAGGAAACTATCCAACATTATTGGGGAAATCAGGCTGGAAAAGATCAAATTAAACTGGGTTGAAGTGAATCGTGTCAGATTCTGAAGCAGGTCTACCGAAATTTTTTTTTAAAGCCATTGTCTTTAATGGGAAGCTGGAAAACACGAAAGAGAGTTGCCTCAGTCTGTTTAAAATTTAAATCAGTGATTTTTCATCTCGTAAATAATAAAATCATAGTTGATATAAAGCATGGCTTCACAATAACCATATAAGCAATACTGTTTATACCTCAAAGATAATTAACCAAAAGGTCAGGAATCTTTATGTCTCCATACATCTCTGCTACTTTTGGTTTTATGCCCGTCTTGAAACAAAATCACGTTTTTGCCTCTGGTCCCAGTAAAGTCAGCAACCATATGTGCATTTTCCAAATGCTTGAATAAATAAACTTTTGGTGTTCAGAGTGCCAGTGATTGGGTGATGATGTTTGCACTGATTTAAATTTTAAACGGACTTGGGCAACATTCAAATGACTTTGACGGCTGAATATTTGCATCACTGTACATGACATGACATTAAGTGGAGCCAATTTGACTTTTCGGAGGCCCAAATGTCATTGTCAGTGGTTGATGATCCATTAATAAAGTAAATATCCTTCCATATAGGTATTGATAGAAATGTTTGATTCTGAAAATTATTCTTAGATCTTCTTTCTCTATCTATACATAGTTAATTGTGTTTCTTCCACATTTCTCCAGACAACTGTACTATCTATTTATATCCATGTGCCTATGAGATGGTCCTTCCTTGCCCTGACTTCTGCAACGAGCACTGCCACAAATGCATATGAAAATCTTGGTGACCTTGTTGCTGCTCAGTCCCAAGGCTTCTTCTCCTTGATATCTTGCAGAACAAGGAGTTGTAAATGCAAATCTCCCTATTAGCTGAGTGCAACATTTTAGAACTTTATTTCCCTCCGTCCCAGAGGCAGTAAGTCAGTAGAGAGTGTGTATTTTTAGGTTCCATCCATTTCATGTGGCTGATGAGGATTCTGGAGCAAACAGCAGTGGATTATTAGGATCACCTGACTGTATATTTGACAATGGGAGGGGGTTCTGGGAGGTTTTATAGAAAAATAAGAAACAGTAGTAAGGTCTAAAGAACTTAGAATATGATATTTACACTGCACAGATTTTGGTAATTGTAGAAATGGATAGCAATAGGTTAACATTTGCAACAGTTAAAACTTTTTGATCCAAGCTGATGCACAAGGAGCAAACATCTCATCAGTGGATGCTAAAATCCTCATTATTGTAATTCGAAAACATAATTAAGTGATTCTGTAATGCATTGGTAGAAATAATTTTGATGAAATATAAAAAGTAAGGGACACAGCTTGCCTAATAAATAAAAGTAATGCTCCAAACCCAGTAATAGGAAGTAGCAGATTGTGCAGCGTCATAATAGCACAGTACTGACAGAAGGGATCAACCACCAGTCATTGGTTTGTTTTTAGGCTAGGAAAATAATTGTCAAATGGTGCATTATTCAATAATTCATAAACAAGGAGCATTATGCACACAGAACTTAACCAGATATTAATCCAGAGTCCTCCAAAGAGACTGGTAAGCATCATTGAATCTTTATTATGCTTTTTGCTGTTTTAGTGTTTATATTTGCTGTTTACAGTATTCACAATTAACATGAAGCATCCTTTTAATTGTATTGGAAAATGTGCTGATAAAAACCAAGCTACTTGGCTACTTCACTCATTTATGAAAAAAAAAACAATTCAAATTTTCTAACCAACTTGTGCATATTGGGTGAATTTTAAACTTTAGGGGAAATTTTGCATGACTACAGCCAAATACACTGGATTGTCTGAGTGCTATGATTATCAGAGGATTCTAGCAGGGTTGCCGGGATTTGGGGGCATTGGGAGTGGGGTGGGTGGGTACTGTGGAGGTCAGAATGAATATCTGACCCTCTTGATCTTTGATTGAAATTGAGAAGAAAACCATATGGAGTTGCTTACAGCATGCATTCCAACCCATTCTATTTTTCAATACAACTGAGCCAAATCTTGGAAAATTTCCCTTCATCACTCTTTGGCAAGATGAGATGTAAAATATCGTAGGCAGTTTTGAAAAAATACCATCAAAGGAATGCGACAAAGAGCAATCAAGTAATATATTAGGAAAAAGCAGGAATTAAAAACGAGAATCATTAAAATGAAATGTGTGGATTTTGTAAATTGAGCTATGTTATTTAACACTGACCGTAATTAGAGACAGTAAGAAGTTTAACAACACCAGGTTAAAGTCCAACAGGTTTATTTGGTAGCAAAAGCCACACAAGCTTTCGGAGCTGCAAGCCCCTTCTTCAGGTGAGTGGGAATTCTGTTCACAAACAGAGCATATAATATAACAGAGCATTTCGGGCTTGCAGCTCCGAAAGCTTGTGTGGCTTTTGCTACCAAATAAACCTGTTGGACTTTAACCTGGTGTTGTTAAACTTCTTACTGTGTTTACCCCAGTCCAACGCCGGCATCTCCACATCGTAATTAGAGAACCAGAGGACGTAAATAGAAATTTAGTAAGCCAGATCACCATTAAAAAGATTTTTCCCCATCACAGCACAATATGTGAACTGAACATTTAAAAAAGAGTAAAAGGGGAAGTTAGAAAAATCTTAATTCAATATTCCAATTGCCCTTTGTATAATCTGCCACAAACTACTACTGAAGCACAATTCATAACTTTCTTTTTCAAATGAGGGAAATTGGATAATGCCTTGAAAAAGAGAAATAGTAAAGCGTATGCCAGGAGAATAAGTTTAAACTAGATGACCATGGGGAGACAAACATCTGCACAGACTCGATCAGCGAAACAGCCTGTTCTTGTCCTGTACTACTCAATGATGCCATGATACATACATGGTTCCATGTCACCTTCAGAACTCATTCTTTGAGTATTTCTTTCTACAATTGGCAGATATTTTAATAACACATTTTAAGGGAATAGGATAAGAATAGCCATTGTTAATCTACAGAAAGTTAGTATTTTCTATTGTACACAAACACACATCTGTGGATGTGTTTGCACTCCTACTCCATGCTCTTATGAAGAATTGGCCACTTGGGGAGAATAGTTGAGGGCCCCTGTGTCTTAGCTTATCATTGACTCCAGGACCAGAGGGGCAAGGGGATGAAATAAGAAGCAAAAATTGACATTTTGTTTTAAATCGGCCTCACTATCAGTAAATGTATTGGCTATTAATATATTTTTTAAAATGATAAAACAATATGCATAAGCTCGTGACTCAATGTGTAGAGGTTTCCTTGTGATGTATTTATTTTGCAAGCATGTTTGGATCCTCTTACTATTATTTTCTCCTTTTTGTTAATCTCCCAGGCCATACATCCTCTCTTTGCTGTGGGTAACTGCTTGACTTACAGCAATGCTTCTTTACAGTTAAGATAGGAAAGTCTGTAGTGCAGAGGATCACTGGAGAAACTCACATCCCACCACAATACTGTCCAAACGTTCCCTTAAATTCACCACACCACTCTGGCCATGTGCTGTACATCTTTTTTTAAAAAATCATTAGCAACCTCGGTATACTACTGAACAGGAAATCTTTCTAGCACCAACATGTTAAAGTTGTGCAACATAAGAACGAGGAACAGAAGTAGGCCATGTGGCCCCTTGAGCCTGCTCCACCATTCTATAAGATCATGGCTGATTTTTTTCGTGGACTCAGTTCCGCTTACCTGCCCACTCAGCATAACCCTTAATTCCTTTACTGTTCAAAAATCTTTGATAAGAAGCATTATATTTAATAAATTACTTGCAACAGTTCATGACAATGCTCAGGTCTGTTAATTTTATCTTTAAATTCACTCAAGACATCAAGCACAATCAAGAAAACATTTTATTTTAAACCAGCACTATCCTTGGAGTAGAATAAATTGAAATTCTTCAAAGGATTAAATCTACAGATCATTATTGGAACAATTCAATAGTGTCATAACATAAATTATTTGTTGTGCTTATTGCTTTCAGAATGCACTTAGAACTATTCAGATATTTAAATTTAATGATTTTATTTCTGGAACATAAAACCATATCTTTTCAAAAACCTCATTGGACATTAACTCCAAATCAATATTTTCATTTCTGAAGCCAAATCAGACTTGCTGCTACCATGTGCAATAATTACTTCTCTTTTTATGACAAGTTTCTAGTAGACCACCCACGACAGAGTAAAATTTTGTATAAACCCATCACAAATCTTGTATTCTGTGGATTTCAAGGAAGTTTACCAATGCTTACTATATATTGTTCTTGCAACCTTGTTCAAAGTTTAAAATTATTTTTCAGTTTCATAATCTTATTGGGAGAAGGTACAGGGATGTTTTGGTACTTTTGAATAATCCTGTGATATACCTGAAAATATACTTTTATGATTTTTTCGTTATACATTGCACATCTTTGCCAATAGTGTGGGGTGTGTTCTGTTTATATCCTAAAGCTGTTTGAAATGTGTGCTTTTCTTTGATAGGCGTCCATATGTTTTGTTGGTCTGCAGTAAGGGCACTGGATATTTCAGTAGTCTCCCTACAATCTAAAGCTCTCCCATCAAATCCAACAATCAGGGACAGCTCACTCAGTTCTCCCTCTACCTAACCCAATTAATTACTTTTTCTACCCCCTAGCATTGTTGATGATATTTTTTGTTAAAATATTATTCCTTTCCTAATCTTTTAAAGAAGGTTCAAATTGACCCACCCTTCATTCTCAGCGAACACACATTGCTATGCTTTCATTCCTCACCAATGTGCCTTTACTTCCTACCTACATGCCTAACCCTAACTCTTTCTATCAATCTTTTGGCTGGATTTTCCCTTTCCTTACTTGCCTAGAATTGAGTTAGAAATGGTTAAAATGAGGCCTCCAGGGCCAAAGTTTCAAAATTGGCCCTCTATTACCAAGCTATGCCATTTTCACCTAGTTGGGAGATGTATTGGGCTGTAATCCCCCACACAAAATTCCCTTTAAAAAAAAACTGCTAATCTTACAACCTCAAAAGTGTCAATCAAACACAGCCATTCATGGCATCAATTAATAAAGCTTTAATATTTGTAACACCTCTTAATCTTGCACAAATAAACAAATAGGTTTTGAAAACCACAAAGTCGTTTATTGCAACCTCATAAAAATGTCATTCAAACAAAACTAGTACTCTCCTTCAAGCGGTGCCAACACTGTCTGCAGGGCTGAGTCCATTAATTAGTATTGGAAATCATTCATAATGAGGACATCTGGCAACTGTATCATCAGTAGTTTGACCAGATGGCCAGGCATCTGTTTTTCTGATTGCCTCATTATGAATGCATGGTTGAGCTCCAAGAATCACTATGGGCTTAAATCAGTACAGGGCTGTTTACACAGCTTGAAGGGCAATGCTAGCTTTGTTTAATTGATTTATTAGGTCCTCTGGGACTAGCAACCATGTATAGGCCTGGGACAATGTTCCAGCAAAATGAGTGGGGCTTTTGAATCTGCACATCTCTGTCACTACATCAGAGAGCCAGCAGATCCAAAGCTTGATCATCTATTCTCTCTCCACAGATGATGTCAGACCTGCTGAGATTTTTCAGCATTTTCTGTTTCGGATTCCAGCATCTGCAGTATTTTGCTTTTATCTACATAATTATATTTGTGGTGCAATTAGCTGTTATAATGGACATAGCTTAGATACATTAAGACATTTTTAAAAACTTGTATTTGTAAGTTTTCCCTCTCATTTGTCCCAAAGTGCTTTGCAATCAATCAGTTACTTTTGAAGTGTAATCACTTTTATAATTAAGGGAAACACAGCTGCCAGTTGGTACATAGCAAGGTTCAAAAACAACAGTGAGATAAAATGTTTAGTGACGTTGATTGAAGGATAAATG
Source organism: Mustelus asterias (assembly GCF_964213995.1). Lineage (NCBI taxonomy): Eukaryota > Metazoa > Chordata > Chondrichthyes > Carcharhiniformes > Triakidae > Mustelus > Mustelus asterias. Next base: position 43,395,259 of record NC_135820.1, read on the forward strand.
TTAGCTCGGGGACTTGTTGAATTCTTTATAGTACCATGAAATCTTTTATATTTTCCTGAGCAGATAAAGCCTTGGATCAAAATCACCTGAAAGACAGCACTCCACTTATACTATACTGAAGTGTATTTTTTGTACTCTTGACTCTGGAATGAGGTGTGAACAGAAAACTCTTCGACTCAGAGGCAAAGTGGCTATCTCTGACTTAAGCATGACACTACAGACAGGCCACCAGTAGAGCCAGGCTACTTTGTATCTGGGATACTCACTATAGAATATTGAAATGAGATCCTCAAGAAATCATATTCCTGGTAGTGATTCAAGTGGATTTTGATTGAGAAACTTGGAGGATCAGACTTCTCATTTTCTTTAGCCTCTTGGCTCTGTCACCTTCAGAACTCATTCTTTGAGTATTTCTTTCTACAATTGGCAGAAAACCGTGTCATGTTTCAGTATATTATGAACTTTCAGTCAATATTTTAAAAATTTGAACACAATATTAAAATGGTTTTTGCAAGTCATGTGACTTTTTGATTTCCTAGCGCCAGACAGTCTTGAGTCTCGAGCAAAGATCTTATTAAAAATGGACACTCGCAGCCATCAAAAGAATTCTACACCTTTAAGGATGGACTATCAACAAAAGAACAATAGCATTCCAGCCAGCTCATTTTTCTGTTTTAGAAACATTAGAACCAGATGCTTACAGTTATAGACAATATTGCAACCACTGACAAATTGCTGCTTGGGATACAGGAAGCTCCAGCTTCATACACTGTCCTTGCACATTAAAGAATGCAGTTCACTGATTGATAAGCTCACTAAAATCAAAATGTATGTGATTTTAATAAAAGCATGGATTAAGGAAAAATTATGATGATTTATAGGACATGGCTGAAGTTCCTGGCTAATTGTAGGTGTTAGTTGTTTTGACAACAAAAACACCACATCCCTATGAGACTGATTACTGTTCAAATAGGCCTTACCCAGTATTAACAAAAATCTGGAAATTATATTCACATGTTCCATGTGATTTTTCATTAATATATTGTGCCAAATTCACTTTATCAAAAGATAGGGAGCAATGGGAAAATCTGCAACATTCAGTTCCAGGAGCTGAAACTGATAACTTGGTGGCAAGGAGAAGCTCCCTGCAAATCGCATAAGATTGAAACTGTAGATCAGTGATGCCCGTGCCTGGCTCCAGGGAGGAGTTTCACAGCATGATTAATAAGCTGTATGTTCAATCTGCAAAAAACATAAATCCCAATCTATTCTGAAACATTTGTTAGGCACTGGGTCTCAGTAATCCAGATTTGTCTGCTTTCTGGATATATTTTATATACTCTCTAACCCTACTTTAGTCAGAACATAATTAGAATGAACATTTCAGATACATCCTGTTTATGTGACTACACATACAATTTTGTATTAAAAATTAACTAAGACATTACAATCAAGGAACACCTTTTGATGTACAGTGAAATGTTATCAGTCTGAAAGTACTTTAATTTTTTCAATTTACCAGTAACATAAAGTTAAGATTGACTTGAACGGATGCAGGATTAAACCCCTTTATTGGCTGCAATCTTCCTGTCTCACTTTCAACAGGAAGCTTGGTGAGCAGGGCAATTTAACATGGTGGGAAGCCAAAATCAGTTGCCCAGTGGTGAGATGAACTTTTGCAATTAAGTTCTCAGGACTTTAAAGATAGGTCAAGCTTCCCAACGAGCAATGTCAGAATGTTCTTTCGCATGTCATCCATATTCATTAAAAGGCCTGCTTACCAGAAGTAAGTTCCCTCTCCAAATTAAATTCCTTGCCAATCAGAAATTAAAACATTCACATTTACTGTATATAAGTGGCTTGCACCTGATGAGATTGACTCCTTCCAGGACTTTGAAGTGGGTAGCCGTTGCTTTGGCTTTCTTGGAGATCACTCAGAAATGCATCTTGTTTGAGATTGGGTGCTGGTAGACCAAGCAGCAAAAAGGCTGGACAGGGGAGCTAAGGCCAGTGGGGACGGGTGGAACAGAGGTTGGGCAATGGAGGGAGTACCAGCACGGAAGGGTAGAGGGTGGAGAGGATGCTGGACATTAAAGGGAGAACCAGAGGAGGAGGATGGGAAGCTGTCCTGGGAAGGAAGACAGACTGTCCGGAGCTTGTTTGAAAGGTGTACAGGGAAAGAAGCTAGATAATCCCAGGAATGTTGGAAGGGTGTCCAGGAAAGTAAGCAGACTCTCTGGTGCTTATTTAGAAGAATATGCATGATACGCATCACTTTGTCTCCTTGTGGGGTAGTGGAAGCTTCTCTGGGCACTAAGCATTGTAGAGAGATGTGTCCAAAGGGCATGGTCACTGAATTAAGAATTTGCTCCGAAAGGTTTGAATGAGGATTCTGGGATGTAGTAGATACAGTCAGAGGAGGAAGTTGGACCAGCTAGGGTGGAGGTGCTTGGCTCATGAGGAGGTAATGGATGGTCTCAGGGGAGAAAGTTGTTAAGTCAGAGTACAGCTCACCTTGCGAATGGGAGGGGTCAGGGTCAGGTGGGGCATGGGCAGGACCACAGTGATGGGAATAGGGAAGAGCGGATGTGCCCCCAAAATGATAATTAGGTCCAGGATAATAGGGAGTTGTTGAATGGTTACAGGAAGGAGAGGAATGATATGCAGTGATTTTTATTGGAGGAAAGGAGAAACCTGGTTGCGGGGAGAGGTGAGGGTAGAAGGCGCATGATATGCCGGCAAATCTCATGGACCATGTTGCCCAGTTTGTAAAACCTCTCAAACGTTCAGTATCAGAAGAGCCCTAGAATTGGTAGGATTATCATCTCATTTTTTTGGTAGGAGCAAAGGGGCACCCTATTACTGTTAACCCATTCCAAAGGGAACCAGGCTTAACTGATGTCTGCTTTTGAGGGTCCAACACCCAATAAACCGGCATTACATGGCCTCTTGCACCTCAACCTGATGTTCCCCTATCTGTCTCTGCATCTCTATAAAGTCTCTTGTGGCCGAGTCCATATGTGCATTATCTGCAGGATCTGAGCAGGGGCCTGGTCTTCAGCAGTTCTCCGAGTGTCAGAGACCTTGGCTGTCACTTCCTCCACCCATGGATCTGTGTCTGTGATGTGACTGTGACCCCAAACCTACTCTAGAAGTTCAACCACTGAGATGAATGTCTTTGCGCTCGTGGAGGACAGTGATGAATGCCGTGAAGGTTCATTCTCTCTAAATTCTGAGACATCATACAACTGCATTGTGAGTGGTCTCCTTTCTTTGCTTCCCTTTTGTCTTGCTGGTACTTGAAATTGAGAGAAGAAAGGTTTAGTGGATGCCTTAAGCAAGGTCTCTTAGTAAAACAATGTCTCACCTTTTTGGCACAACAGCGGAATCCTCACAGGACTCTCCAAGGAAGCCTATCTTATCATCAGTGCAAGCATTATCCTGATCCTCGTGGCTAGTTCTGCACCCTCCTCTTTGAATGGGGTGAGGAGTTGAATATCTTTGTGGTAATTGCCCCTTTAAGGATCCATCTGCACAGTAAGGGTCACATGACCTGGGGAAACAATTGGGGAGCAGTGTGGGGAATCAGCCATGGGGCTGCAAGCCTCTATTATAATTAAATATAAATAAAATGGATCCCTGTCTTATCAAGTGGATGTAGAAGGAAGGATCATCCGGAAATAGGTAGACCATGTGAGAGTTGCCCCAGCAGCCAGTACTGCTATCAGAAGCAATATTGCCATCTGGGAACGTTGTCAACTCGCCAAGCCCTGAAGTACCTGGTTGTCCTGTGGCAGGCACAACTGACATCTCCATGGAAACAGAAAGAACTGAACTGCCAATGAAGTGGCACCTGTCATTGTGGTTTTGGTTGACAGCAATCCTGTGGAAACGCCACAAAAAGAGGAGTTACACCACTCAACAAGGATTCGGAAACCCCCTAAAAGACTTAATTTATAATTGACTAAGTTCATGTACTAAATGTTTAATGATCTTGGACTTTGTAAATTGAATATTGACATTTGGGGCTCAGAGAGGAAGGGAATGTGGTGATTGTCCCTTTAAGGATTCATCTGCAGAGTAAGGGTCACATGACTCAGGGAACCAATCGGGAAATGGTAGGGGATCAGGTTTCTGTTCCCAGAACCTTCTTGGAAGCTGACCTGCAGCCATGAGGCTGAAAGCCTCTGTAAATAAACATTAGTTATTTACATAACTTCTGAACAGGAATTATAGTCTGGCAGGCCGCCACTAGTCTTGGCCAGCTCCCTCCTATTGTGTGCATTCTTATCCTTAACGGAAAGATTGCTAATATGGCTGCACGGTCTACTGGTTTAGGAGCATACATGTCTTTGCCAGCTCCTAAGCCCTCCACAGTAAGAGATTAATAAACGGGATGTCCTGCCACTGATAGAATATTGGGAGAATGAAGGCCACACATTCAGTGCACATGTTCCATCTGCTGTTGAGTTCTGGAATTCAAACTTCTGTCTAACATCCCTGTATGCTTGCATACTTAAACTGCCTGATGTCCTTATGAGTGTTAATTTTCAGTGAGTAGGCTTTGCCACTTAACCTGTGGAGTGCAGCAGATCATTTTGCTGCCATTCCTGGACTAGAACCTGCAGGGATGCATCGCTAAGCTGTGGAACCAAATGTTGTCTTCTCGGATACATTTTGGTTGATGCAGAATCTTGCATGACAACCAGACTGATGCATCTGGCTTGCAGTAAGTGAGAGGCTCTCCTTGTGTCTTTTAACTATGGTGCCAGGACCTTTGACCTTATAAAGTAACAGTGGGGAGAGTGACTTTTTGCCCACCCTCCTCACCCTGAGATTCATGCTTGCATACATACATACATACATGTGGAATTTCCACGGGGGGCGGATGGGACGGCTGGCCATGAATAGTGTGAGATCATGCGTGGTCAGCTGTGCCCTCTGCAGAAATCACTCTCACTCCCACCACTAAACTCCAGAATGGAAGATTTCCCCTGTTATGTCTAACAATATGCCTTGTATATCCTGGTCTAACAGTACCAATGTGATTTGCGTGAAGGTACACAAACATCTGTTCATTTGCCTCTTTCAAGTTATAATTAACTGAGTGATTTATTTACCTGCCTCTAAGATTCAGATGCCTTGTATATGCACAGACTCGAGAAAGAAAAGAAACATATATCCTTTTCATTTTCATCATGAAATCAGCTTTGTTTGTAATATAAGCAAAAACTAAAATAATTCACTAATCATTGGTTGTCCAAGGTGCATTTTAAAGCTAATTGATACCGCAGGATCTTGTAGATCAGTTGACCACAATTTTTGAGTACTTTCAGTGCTGACAAGACAAAAGGAATGTTGACACGATTAGCAAATGGATCAGCTGTTCTCTATACCTGATAATATGATGAATGTTACTTTATTCCACTTGCGCAGCTCACAATATATATCTCACTCATCACTTCATAAATTATTGAGTTTGCTTCACGTGCAGGACAAAACATATTCAACATGTTCCCAGGTAGTTATAGTTAACAAGTTTTAAACATCTGTCATACATATAGTTTTCAATGATTTAAGTTCACAAATTCTACAATGAAGAATCAGCCCACACTGTAAAATGACTAAATCTTTACCAAATTTTAACTAAGCAAAACCAACATTACTTCTAAGCGGTGTGAGTACATGGTTGCACAGAAATTTGGAACATGCTGTGCAAGAGACAATCAGACTGTGTGACAATGGTAAAAGGACCATACAGTGCATAAAATGGGATGTCGACAGCCAAGGGAAATTAAAAATATTGGAATGTAGGACATAGGAGCAGGGGGTGACAGTCTGGCCCTTTACACCTAGTCCACCATTCAATAAGATCATGGTTGATCTGGTTGTGGTCCCAAATCCACCCTCTTGTTGGTTCCCTTAACCCTTGACTCCCTTTGCCTATCAAAAATCTATCCAACTCAGCCTTGAATAAATCCAATGACCTAATCTTTGTTTTTCCACATATTGACAACATTAAGAGGAAAAGTTTCTTCACACCTCCATCTGGAAAGAGAGACCTCTTGTTCTTAAATGTGTGCTTTAGGGTATTGGATACAATTCAGTAGATTTTAGTGAGTCTTTATAGTCTTAAATAGGTTAACTAAATGTATTTATTAACTACAAGAACTATATACACATACAATAAAACATCGTTCAAGCTTGGAGCTGTCTCCATGCTTGCTCGTGCAGACGTCACTGTCCAACACTTGATTGACCCCTATGTGTTCTGTTACATCATTGTGTGGGCAGTACTATACCAGTCCCATGTTAACCATATATATGATGTGGAGATGCCGGCGTTGGACTGGGGTAAGCACAGTAAGAAGTCTCACAACACCAGGTTAAAGTCCAACAGGTTTATTTGGTAGCAAATACCATAAGCTTTCGGAGCGCTGCCCCTTCGTCAGATGGAGTGAAAATCTGTTCTCCAACAGTGCACAGAGACACAACATCAAGTTACAGAATACTAATTAGAATGCAAATCTCTACAGCCAGCCAGGTCTTAAAGGTACAGATAATGTGGGTGGAGGGAACATTAAACACAGGTTAAAGAGATGTGTATTGTGTGTTTAATGTTCCCTCCACCCACATTATCTGTACCTTTAAGACCTGGCTGGCTGTAGAGATTTGCATTCTAATTAGTATTCTGTAACTTGATGTTGTGTCTCTGTGCACTGTTGGAGAACAGATTTTCACTCCATCTGACGAAGCGGCAGCGCTCCGAAAGCTTATGGTATTTGCTACCAAATAAACCTGTTGGACTTTAACCTGGTGTTGTGAGACTTCTTACTGTGCTAACCCTATATATACCAGACCCTTTTACTAATTTATTTTTTCCCTTTTTGGCCGGCGCGGAAACAGTGTGTTGAATGGCCTCTTTCTGCACTGTAACTCTTCTACAATTCTATGGTTCTACATGGTGTCCCCTGGTTCTAGTCTCCCCCACAAGAGGAAATTAGAGGGAACATTGCGTCAGATGTTAATGGCCTCAAAATTGCATTGGATAAACTCATCACCCTGTTAATGCCAGAGATCATCTATAGCCACAAGGGAGTCTAACACAAATAATTTTTTTCCTTCATTGTGAGATTTGATGATAGCCACCATACTTGAGTTTAAACCTAATGAGGGTGCAAGACTAAAGATGCTGTTAGTGGACTTGCCTTAAAGTCCAATAGCAAAGACCCCTGGAGACTTAGCCTAGCAATTCAGGTAACTGCCTTGCAATGACTTTGTGTACTCATTTACGAAAATTAAGCTGTATGAAAATATACATCGAGAATTTTTCTCAAAAACAAACCCGCATTAATTGAGGCTGAACATTTAGGTGAGGAAATTGAATGGTTATTAGGGTGAAAACCAGAGTAATCAAATAAATTCAAATTGATTTTCAGTTTTTGTATTTTGTTCAATAGAGGGCAGTGTTTAACATTCATTCTATGATTATCATTTCTGTCTGGATTATTTGTTTTTATAATGGTTTTAAGAAGAATTCTGTTATCTTTTCTCATTTTTATTTCATTGACAATCTAATCTACAGAAATAATGGTTTGCAACATGGGAAGAGAATGTACCTTTTTGACTTGATTCTATATGCAGCTGTAACAGTAATATCCTGGAATAATAACAATGAGCTAATATTTTCTGCTTCATGGATTCATAGCAGAATCATAAACTTCTCAGTAGCATCATCCTTGCATACAGAATTGTGCACCCACAGTTTTTCCAGTGATAACCCTAATTTCTCTGAAATTGTGAGGCAAGAGGCACAATGAGAACAATTACATTGCACAATTGGTGTCAGTGGGAAAATGCCATGTAACTTAACATAATATGTTGCTTAGTGGTTTTAAAGAAATTATCATTTAAAAGGAGATGGCAAATGGATGCAAAAATACCTTCAGTGTAAAAGGGGCCTGACATTTAGTTATCACAAAAATATTGTGCAAGTCTCCGACCTGACAGGAGACATTCAGTTCTAGCATTCATTATGTACGCGAGCTCTTTACAATAAAAATATTTCCCTCAACACTTGCATTCTCTTTCAGTTATCCCTAGGAACCTCTGAAGTCATTTGCAACAACAACTTGTACAAGAGAGAATCAGATTTGGAAGTTTGGACAGTAGGGAGTCCCTCAATACCAGGTTAAAGTCCAGCAGGTTTATTTGGAATCACGAGCTTTTGGAGCACTGCTCCTTCCTCAGGTGAATGGAGAGTTGGGTTCACAAACATGGCATATATAGACAGAGACTATATATCTCTTTCTCTGTCTCTTTCTATATATGCCATGTTTGTGAACCCAACTCTCCACTCGCCTGAGGAAGGTGCAGCGCTCTGAAGCTCGTGACTCCAAATAAACCTGTTGGACTTTAATCTGGTGTTGTGAGATGACTTACTGTGCTCAGTCCAGTCCAACGCAGGCATCTCCACATCATGGGTACTTGAAGCAGACATGCCAGTCTCTTTCCCCATATTAAATTTGCATATTAGAATAAATGTGACAGTTGTTATTGTGAAGGCCATTATGATGGAACATTTAAAAGGGACAATAACCTGTAAAATCCCTTCTCTGCTGGCTTTGTGTGGCTTTTGCTGCTCAATATTGGGGCTGGCTGAAGGTGCTTCCCACATGAAGGGTGGAGTTTTAAGGCCTCACTTGTTCAGAAAACATAAAATCTAGCCCGAGGTCAATGGACCTTCCCATTGTCTGCCCTTCACTCGCTTCGATTCCCATGGCAGGCACGGCAGTAAAATTCCAGCTGAAATAAAATTATATGACATGGAAATTATGTAATACTACTTGCATACCTTTTACTGGTCACAATCTCAAAGTTAATTGTTGCTAGTCTAACCTACACAGTTATTGAAAGGACCAGCCAGCAACATTCAGTAGCGATTTCAATTGTGTTTCTGGTTCTGTAGTTCTGTTGGATATAGGATATTTGCAGAGTTGCTTTGAGGATACCATAGCTTCTCTGATCACACCATTTCAACATAGTAGGTGTTCTTCTAGGAATTCTTCAGCATGTGTTTTACTCAGGAGGAAAAAAAGGCAATAGCATTGGAAAGTGCTTAGATGCCAGTGAAAAAATGGCTCCGGTACCAAAGGAGGGCTTCTAACCCCTTTATCCTGTCAACTACACCTATTGGCTCCAGCACAATTAATTTCACTAAGTCTAGCAGCCATACATCCAGAAAAGATTGAGATTCAGCAAGATTGTAGTGACTGATTTGAGCCACATTTTTCAGGATGACCTCACATTGGGGAAGCATAGCATTTCCACTAGCTGCAAAGGTCACTCTGAACTTTTTTTGCTTCTATCTCTTTCCATGCTGGGGGTGGGGACATCAGTAAAATCAGCCAGTTTGCATTCCACAGATACATTAATCAGGTGACTGAAGCAATGTTTGCAAGAACAAGCTGTTACAGATTCTTTAGACAAGAAGCAACAGCAACAAAGCCCTGGGATTCTTCCAAATAACAGGATTTTCAAAATGTAAGGCATGATTGATTGCACAAATACAGTCCTGCAACTGGTATAGTGGGTCATATGTGAACTAAATCAATCAGTAAGCAGCTTGTATTATGACATCTGCACAAAATTATTCTTTTCCTTGGCACTATGTATAATATGTTCAGTTTAAAGGAGTCCGCAGTGCACCCATTCCTAAATCCTAACCAAATATTGCAAAGATAGATCTGAGAAGATCAGGGCCCTTTGGAGAGAGGCTTGGAGACGAGGCAGATTATTCTGAGGGCATCTTCATATCGTTGTCAGATATTCCTGGCAGCAACTAACATGACTGGAAGACAGTAAACTTAAGTGCAGTGGGAAGGTAATTTAACCAACTAATTGGCAAGTTAATAGTATTTTTATGGGTTTCAAAATGTTTACTAATGGGGCATGGTAATCCTGGGGCTTCAGAGCCTCGCCCAGTAAAACGAGGTGGCAGGCATGTTGGAACCTAGCATTGGCTTTCTCTGACAGCCATTGTAAAAACCAGTGTGGTGTGCCAGGCAGGGTAGAGCATACGGCAATCAAAGTCAGGAAAGGAGGGGAAGAACTGCGGGGGGCATGCCATCAGAGCACATTAGAGGCCTGGAAAACTGAGGCGATCTGCCATGCGGTTCTTTCATCAGATTTCAGGACTTCTACTAAGGAGGAGGAGCACTTGAGAGGGAGGGGGCGTCCAACCATAGGCAGTGGGGATTCTTAAGAACAAGAGGACAGCCTGCCTTGGTATGGGGATGCAGGGGAAGGGGACAGAGGGACTCGTGAACAGCACACTGAGAGCAAAAGAGGCTTTCCTGCACAGAGAGCCCACAGTCCAAGGCTGTGCCACCTACAAACCTACAAATGTTTCAATGAAGGGTCTGTTCAGGGATATCATCACTGATCTTTGTGCCATGCTGGAGGATAAGATGAGCTCAATGGAAGGCAGTGCCTATGTATATGAAAGTGGCGCTGAAAGTCACTATGGCATTGAACCTCTACATGTCAGGATCTCTCTAATGATCTGGAAATTTGTATGATATCACATCAATGCATCAAGGTGATGACTAATGCCCTGTTCAAGAGAACCTGTGAATATACATGTTTCTCAACCAATGCACATAGTCAAGTTGAGAGAGACATTGGGTTCAGGGCCATGTCTGGATTCTTCCAGGAAACAGCCACAACACATTGGATACTTTGGCAGTCCCAGGAGCCTCAGCTTTTCTGGACCCCTGAAATCCTTCAGGGGTGGAAACTTGTAGACAAGGACTATACACGGAGGAAATGGCTATTAACACGTGCTCACTTTGTCCAAATACAGACATTTCCTATGACCATTACTACTGGTTGGATTCATGTCAATATACTCTAATCTTTCTGCGGCCTTGCTGCCACCCCCTTCATTTATCATTCTATCGTCCTGTGCCCAATAGCACATTGAACATCGGGAAAAGATGAAATGTTAACCATATGCAGTATGATGCTGTGTGATCAGACCCTAGAAGTTGCCAGAGTAACACTAAGTCCCGCAGGGCCACAAAATATCGAAGGAGATGTAGCACAAAATACACCAAGATAAAAGCAAAATACTGCGGATGCTGGAATCTGAAACAAAAGCAGAAAATGCTGGGAAATCTCAGCAGGTCTGACAGCATCTGTGGAGAGAGAATAGAGCCCCTTAATCAGAGCTATACACTAATCCTATATTAATCCAACAAGAAAGGTAAATCTTCACAATTTGACACTCTATTCACTTGTGCAGTGGTGAATTTGAAGTTTGTGGGGCCCTGTGTGCAGCTTCATTGTCAGGCCTCCTCAGGACCCAGCAAAGAAAAAGAGCATTCTCTCTTATCAACTCCCAGTTTTTCATTCTATGCAAATGTTGCAGTGCATTTATCTTGATAGCTTCTCCTAAATGTAAATGCCGAGTTAAGAGCTGTGATAGTTTTACGCATCACATACGCAGGTAAAGAATATTCAATCCAATTTGCTTGCTTAAAGTAGACTGTCTTTAAAGATACAGAAATATACCACTGCCCCATGACATTCAATGGTGTTACCATCACTGAATCCCCCACTGTCAACATCCTTGGGGTTACCATTGACCAGAAACTCAGCTGGACTCACCACATAAACACAGTGGCTACAAGAGCAGGTCAGAGGCTAGGAATACTGCGGCGAGTAACTCACCTCCTGATGCCCCAAATCCACCATCTACAAGGAGTGTGATGCAATACTCCCCACTTGCCTGGATGGGTGCAGCTCCAACAACACTCAAGAAGCTTGACACCAACCAGGACAAAGCAGCCCACTTGATTGGCACCACATCTACTCCCTCCACCACTGATGCTCAGTAGCAGCAGTGTGTACTACCTACAAGATGCACTGTAGCAATTCACCAAAGATCTTTAGACAGCACTTCCAAACCCACGACCACTTCCATTTAGAAGGAGAAGGGCACCAGATACATGGGAACACCACCACCTGCAAGTTCCCCTCCAAGCCACTCACCATCCTGACTTGGAAACATATCGCCGTTCCTTCGCAGTTGCTGGGTCAAAATCCTGGAATTCCCTCTCTAATGGCATTGTGGGTCAACCCACAGCACGTGGATTGCAGCAATTCAAGAAGGCAGCTCACCACCATCTTCTCAAAGGCAACTAGGGATGGGCAATAAATGCTGGCCAACCAGCGATGCCTGTGTCCCACAAATGAATTTTTAAAAAGGCTTAACTTCCATTGCATGATAATACTGGTACCGCAGATTTTCTACTCCCTGATAAACCAGATCAAATTGTCACCAAATATAGGTTAATTATAATTTAACAGCATAAATCCTACACACACGTGTGAATATTTAAAGTGTTTTTTGTAAAATGCAGATGAATGGAGCATGTGGAAGGGATGGTGTGAGTCCCAATAACTCAATTGTCCTTTCAGAGAGCAGCATTGGCCAGATGGGCTGAATAGTCTCTTCCAATACACAATGACCATCCCATAACCAGACAATGTCTGGGGCTTGCACTCTGGTCCATTCATAAAAAACCAACCCAAGCATGGAAATTTAAATGTTGGGAAGAAATGACCATCAAAAAGATGTTTTAAGAGGAGTAGTTAGCAGATTATTAAAGGTTTAATGCTTACTAACCTATCAAGAAGCGCCTGCCTCCTTTTCGACTTCAGTTGAATGGCTGCTCAGTGAAATTGGCGGCTTTTGTGTTTGACATCTGGATTCCAAGAGCAGAATTTAACATTTTATTTTCAAGTGTGCTGCTGATCCAGAAGGATGTTAAATTGTGTGTGATGATGTCGAGCATGCATCCCAATGTCATTGCACCCTTGCGCGATATTACAGTCGCCAGTGCGTGCGGGATTCGGTTGCGCACCTGCCAACAATTAATCAGCCACTTAAGACAATTAAAAGGGAAATTGACTTGAACTTTACGTTGCTGATGCAACATGGGCAGGTGGCCAACCTACTTTTCAGTTTTTTCATCTAAGGGCAGGACAAAGGTGGCAGGAGCACAGGATGTGTAAGTTGTTAGGAGTTCAGGTGAGAGGTTGTTTTTGCTTTATTGTTAAGGCTCCAGACTTTTTCCCCTGGTTTCTTCTGAAGTATGTGCTTTGTTAGCCTTGTTCTGAGGTCTCTGTTTTGTCAACTCTGTTGGAGCATTTCTGCCCAGTGCAGCCTTCAGTGCACAGGATTGTCATCTAAACAGATGAGGATTGTGTCTTCAGTTGTGGGGACCTCCTCTGAGGAAGAAGAGGAGGCCAGGTGCACCCTGGTAGCATTGTAGGAGAGACCTGTGGGAGAAAAGACGCAGGCACAGGCCAGCAGTGACAGCAAGGTGGACGAGACTGCAGAAAATGTCACTATCTTGCTTCCAAAGCGATCCAACTATCTCAACATGTCCAAGGTCCAGTGTTGCAGGAAGCTCCGCCTCTCTAGGATCAGTAATGTCATTATGCCAGAAGATTGGGCTGGAGACCGCCTCCAACTCTATGAGTTGGCACTCAATGCCTGTGACTCTGAAGGTCACAGGAGCCCTTAGTTTTTATGGGGATCTTTCAGTGGGGGATATGTGTGAAGTACCCCAATCAATTGTCCATAGCTGCGTTGAATTGACTCTCTCTTCAGGGGTCCTCACATTCATTCACTACCGGATGGATCAAGCCAGCCAGGCTGAGCAAGCCAGAGACTTTGCAGTCATTGCTGCTTTTCCCTGCATCCAGGGTGCCATAGACTTCATTCATGTCACCATCAAGGCACCAGCGGGTGCCTTTGTAAATAGGAAAGGCTACCACTTCATAAACATGTAGATGATATATGACACAAGGTCCAGATTCTGTAAGTCTGCACAATGTACCTTGGCAACTCCCATGATGCACACATACTTTGGCACTCCCAGGTGCCAAAGCTGTTTATGGCTCCAGCTCAGCGAGATGGTTGGTTTCTGGGTGACAGAGGGTATCCTTTGAAAAGGTGGCTCATGGCATCAATCGAGCACCCTAAGACAGAGGCAGAGAGATACAATTGTAGTCATGCGTCCACAAAGGTGATGGTTGAGAGGACAATAGGGCTACTGAAGATGTGGTTCCGCTGCCTGGACCTTTCCGGGGATTCCCTGCAATGTGTTTCTTATCGTTGTGGTCTGCTAGGCCCTGAACAACCTGGCACTGGAAAGGTGGGGCCACTCAAGGATGAGGATATTGTTGCAGCTCCTCATGCCTCAGAAGAAGACTTTACAGTTAGATCTGAGGAGGAACCTAGACAGCAACAGGTTGAGGATGGAGGCAGACTTAATGAACATTCCGGGAGGCAGGAAGACTAAGGAGGCCTCGGCAACTCCTACAACTAAACTGCTAATACTTGTCTTCCATCTCAATGCAAGGGTGTCACCTCCATCACACATATTTCTAAGAAAGCAATGACGTGACTCCAATATTGTCTCTCAATCTCTGTAATAAAGTTTGTTACCCCGGCTGTCTATCATAAGGCACTTGAAGCCTACACCAATAGGAATCATGAAGGGCACTCAGGGCATTGAACAAACTTTTGCTTTAGATCTTCACCAGACTTGCAAACAATGATCAAAAGCACAGTCAGTGCAAGAATTGTGGCCACATTGCAAGAGCTTGTTGGAAGGGATTAGGGTTTCCTGAAAAGAATGGGCAGTAAAAGAACCTGGACACACTGAAAAAAACGAATGAGATAAATTCAGTGAAAAGAGTTTATAACATGGCTGATGAGAATGACAGCAGTCAGGAAGTGATGTTTCAGGAGTCTGATGAGAAGTTAAGATTGAGTGTGTTATCCATTCAAGATTAATCTCACTGATTTTGGGTAATCTCTACGCTGAGTGGACCATCAGTCAAAATGGAAGTTGACACAGGTGCTGTGTCTTAAGTCCCCAAGACATCATATCAACAGAAATTGAAGCATCTGCCCTTAAAGCCAGTAAATGTGATCTTAAGAACATATAAGTAAGAAATTGTGCAATTGAAAGGCTACATCATTGTCAAGGTAGAGCTGAGAGGACAAATGGTGGAGTTGCCTCTCCACGTGGTCCAAGGAAATTTCCCGGCTCTCTTTGGATGGTGTTGGCTGGAGAAGATCAAGCTGGACTGGAACGCTGCAAGCCAATTGGTCAATGGAAAGACTGACCTGCAGCACATACTGAACAGATATGAATATATTCAAAGATACACTTGGCTTAATGGAAGGAATAGAAGTGAAACTCAAAATCAAGCCAAATAGCCAACCAAAAAATCTTCAAAGTGAGGGTGGCACCATATGCAATTCATCTGAAGCTTGAATCAGAGTTAGAGCAATTTGTCAACATTGTTGTCATAGAACCCGTTATCACTGATGAGTAGGCTACACACTTGTGCCTGTCATGAAACAGGATGGTATAGTTCGCATTTGTGGGGATTTTAAGGTGACCATAAATTTGGAGTTATGTGTGGATCAGTATCTACTGCCGCCGTCAAGGATTTTTTTTGTGGGTCTTGCAGGTGGGCAAGTTCAGCAAAATTGACCTATCATAGGCTTACCTGCAATTGAAGGTTGCAACCGAATTTTAATCTTTGCTTTCTATTGTTACCCACAAGGGCCTTTCCTGCCCCTTGGGAATCACTTTGGCACCTGTGTTATTTCAGTGGTCAATGGACCAAATACTTAGTGGTGTACCTGGGGTACAATGTTATCTTGACAATGTTTTGATTACGAGTGCAAGTAAACAGGAACATTTGATGAACCTAGAAACAATGCTGAAATGTCTTCAAGTACATGGCCTGTGCAACAAGAAAGAGAAATGTGACTTTTTCCAAACTTCGATACAATATTTGGGCCATGTTATCAATAGCAAAGGGCTACATAAAGAACGTAAGAAAATGGAAACCATCATGGAGGCTCCATGTCCAAGGAATGTGACGCAGTTAAGGCCATTTTTAGGTCTAGTCAATTATGATGGGAACAATTATGGGAAATTTGTCTCCAAATTAGCTACCTCTTGAAACCATTACATAATCTATTGTATGTTAAACAGTTATGGTATTGGACACCTAAATGCGAGGAAGCATATAAGGTAATGAAGGAAGCCTTTGTTCATTTTAATACAAAATTACCATTCCTAAACTGCTCAGGTGAGTATGTGGTATGCTCACCAGCTTTTGATCCTGAATCTAATTATGAACCACTCCTGATGTTGAGTTTAATGTGTCCAATAGTTTGCACGTATGCACCATGTCTCATGTGCCAGGGTTGCCTTGTGTCTGTGCATTAAACCACTCACTTTGTTAGGTTTGCACTCCTATCTCGCCATCAATGATGGAGTGACCACTGTGCTGCCCTGTCAGTTCCAACACCTCTTTTTCTTCCAAGGGGGTGAAGGTGGCCAGATCTTATCCTGTTCCATGAACTTAGGGGTTGTCTTCTGCAAACAGAAAGATGAATATGACTCTGCCCAACAAGACAAACACAATTCCTGTGCTGGTGATAGCCAAGTGGTACATGATAAGGGAAAATGAAAGCCTCCTGTATGTACTCACTCTCAAGGAACCTTGTAGGGGGGTCAGCAATCAAAACTGGACTCCTTTCACGAAGATGCGGCCATGCATTTCACAAGATATGCTTCAATTTAACTCCTTTACCATGATTGGGTGATCACCCTCTCTCCACCAAACTCATCCTCTTGCGTTGCTACATGCAAGACTCAATGGGAAAAGAGGTATGGAGTACTCACCCTGCCAGAGTACTGATGTACTTGTGGCACTGGACCTAGGTTCTGGGGGTGATTGTCCAGGCTTACTTGGTGATGCTGGTCTCCTCCCATTCTGGGGGGAGGATCTCTTGTTTTGTCCTTTGCAGCCTGGAGGAGATCCTGGAAGGAGGCATTGCTAAATCATGGGGCCACCTGTGTTATTCCTCCTGCCGTTCTCACCCGCCATTTTCCTTCCTTTCTTAAGTTTTCCCGACGGTCACTGTTTTGTTAAGTGCTAGCTGCCCTTTACATGTGGAACCTCTCGTGGTGTGACCCCACACCACTTCCACTCCCTTGCTGATCCATGTGCCGACCATTTATTAATTGATTGACCGCCAGAGGATTGCATGCAGCAATTTCCAAGTGGAAGCATCTCCTGTTTCCAATCCCAATGGCGGGATCTGCAGCCTTGTTGCAAAATTCATCCCCAGAATTCTGTGGCCTTGTCCCATGACCTGCTGTGGCACCTTGGACCACCAATATGATGAGATGAGCATCTTCGCCAGAGCTATTACTGAACACACCAGGCTATAGTGTCAGCAGATGTTTGGATGTGTTGCTGTTTTCTTCATAAGATACTGCTCAATGAGGACACTACATTTACAGTCACTGCTGCATTTGTTACATTTTACTGGTTGTAAATCACTTTGTGATGCCCAGAGTTCATGTAAAGGTGATTTATGAATGCAAGTTCTTTCTTTCACGTGGAGCTGCCAAAGTAACACACCACAGAATAGTGATGTGGGGGTGTCACTAAGGAACTAGAACTTCCACCCACTAAAATATCTTTGCTAGCTGTAAGAGCCATTTGGCAGAGTTTCATAATCGTCACCATTTTTAATTACTCCATTCACTATTTACATGTGCAATAGTCTTTTCTATGTCTTTCCCATGTTGTAGGTTAAATCACTATCCTCATTGCATCTCTCCCCTATTCTTCTCAACTGCACATGTATTTCCTATAACCATAGCTATGAAACAGTCTGCATGCACTGCAACTCAACTGCTACCATGTTTATTTGGCAAGGTGGTAAGTTTCTTTAATTTACACTGAGCTATCATTATGCTTTTTCTTCCTAAATGTATGTATGCATTGAGTTTCATGACCTAATTCTGTGCTTATTTTCAATGCAACTTACATAGCTGGAAGGTGTGAAGTGCCTGGTAGCTGTGTTTACAAAAGGTCCTTTGGATTGAGGTAATACTAGGACTTTGGCAAACTCAGGCCCCATCTCACAATTTCAAATTGCAGTATTCCTATAGGTGCAGGTGCAGTTGTCCGTATCCATTATCAGAATGAGATGGTGGAATGGTGTGTATATCATGTCATTGCGAGAGCCAGCAACACTATCCACTTCATGTCTGCCTCTGCCCTCGTGGGCATTGATCTGTAGTGAGCAGATCCCATGGTACCAATATGTATTATTGGCTCTCTCCATTCAGTCAGCAAACCTTTGATTTGATTTGATTTATTATTGTCACATGTATTAACATACAGTGAAAAGTATTGTTTCTTGCTATGCAGACAAAGCATACCGTTCATAGAGAAGGAAATGAGAAAGTGCAGAATGTAGTGTTACAGTCATAGCTAGGGTGTAGAGAAAGATCAGCTTAATGCAAGGTAAGTCCATTCAAAAATCTGA
Organism: Mustelus asterias; assembly: GCF_964213995.1. Classification (NCBI taxonomy): domain Eukaryota; kingdom Metazoa; phylum Chordata; class Chondrichthyes; order Carcharhiniformes; family Triakidae; genus Mustelus; species Mustelus asterias. Next base: position 43,413,707 of record NC_135820.1, read on the forward strand.
CAGCAGCAGGGAAGAAGCTGTTCTTGAGTCGGTTGGTACGTGACCTCAAACTTTTGTATCTTTTTCCCGACGGAAGAAGGAATGTCCGGGGTGCGTGGGGTCCTTAATTATGCTGGCTGCATTGCCGAGGCAGCGGGAAGTGTAGACAGAGTCAATGGATGGGAGGCTGATTTCCTATTGAAGGAAGAGGTGAAGTTGCATTCCAAGCCTTGTATTCCAGCAGTCTAAGTATTCACATCAGGGGAGGACTGGCATTAGGCTCTCTATCACGTGAATTTCCACTGCAGATGCCCCTAAAGTTCCAATGTACTCCAAAGTAAACTGCAAATTTTCTATTCCAGTACCATGTTCAATTCCAGTACCATGTTCAACCCTATTAAGGATGTACTGAACTTAGAAAGAGTGCATCATAGATTTGCTTGAATGGTACTTGGACTCCAAAGGTTAAATTATAAAGAGGGATGACACAAATGAGGGTTGTATTCCCTAGAATTTGAAAGATTAAAGGAAGATTTTATCAAGGCTCTCAACTCATCAAAGGAAACCGATATGATATTTCCACTGGGACTAGGGGACATTGCCTGAAAATTAGAGCCAGCTAGGAAACAATTCTACCGGCTAAGGGAAGTTAGGAATTTTCTTCTATAAATTTGGGGTGGGGGGGTGGGTGGAGTTAGATGGTGGCATAGTGGTAATTTGATGCAGCGGTACTGGATTAATCATTATTTGTGAGTGTGCAACCTAGACACACATCATGCAAGCCATTAATCACAGCTCACCATGTCATGACCTCCGAAAACCTCTGCACAAAGTATTCAGCGAGGTCATTGCACCTCCTTCTGCTGTTGCCCTGATGTGAGATGTCAGTGGTTGCCAGGAGTACTCGAAGGAAGTTGAGCATGCTATTTGTTTGGCAAGGAAAACTGTAGATGCAGTTTTATTGTTCACAATGTCTTCTTAACAGTAGAAAACCGGAGGCTGCCCTATATGTTCAGATAAAGATTGGAACATCCAATTGTTACTGGCCATCCTTGATGATTTGTAAATTTGGGTGAACATGCAGGTAAAGAATGCAAAAAAGGAGGCAATGGGCAAGTTAGCCTTGACTGCGAGAGGGATTGGGTGTAGGGTTAAAGAGGTGTATGTGTAGTTTACTGAAGCTTTTGTGAGACTTCACATGGAGATTAGTTTGGCCTGCTCCTCTCCTTATTAAGGGCTGCAGTACAATGTAAAAAGACTGCAATCAAAGTTCTCAATCAAAGTTGCAATCTCTGGGGGAATTGGGGCAGCACGGTGGTACAGTGGTTAGCACTTCTGCCTCACAGCGCCAGGGACCTGGGTTCAATTCAGCCTCGGGTGACTGTGTGGAGTTTGCATGTTCTCCTCGTGTCTGCGTGGGTTTCCTCTGGGTGCTCCAGTTTCCTCCCTGATGCGCTTCTCAAACACGAGGCCAGATGCTCGGTAAATAAAAGGCTTTTATTTACTGTAATGAAGCAGCCAATAATTATATACACTATCCCAGACTGAAGGGGTCCCGGCCAGAGCAGGGACTTTTATACCTCTCCCAGGAGGCGGAGCCCGACTGGGATGTACCACAACACTACAGTACAAAGGTGTAACAACCCCACCCTAACCCCAACAGCAACAAGTAGCACAACCCAACAGTAACATATGTACATCCTTGTAGTACTGGCCAGACCCTGGCTCAGTACTATCCAGTGGGAACCAACGATGGTTCACCACACTCCCACACTTCAAAGATGTGTGGGTTTAATGGATTTGCCATGCTAAATTGCCCTTCAGTGTCAGGGGGATTAACAGGGTAAATAAGTGGGGTTACAGGGATAGGGCAGGGTGGGATACTTGTTGGTGCAATCTTGATGGGTCGAATGGCCTCCTTTTGTACTGTAGGAATTCTATCAAAGTGCCCCAGCTCTCGTTGAAGAAATCTATTGATGTGAAAGAGTAGTGTGCTGGACCATGCCAAGGACTGGTGAAGCTATCAATGTGAAGCATGAGCAGTTCTCACAGGACTCTGCAGGGTGCATGCAGGAACAATGTTAATATAGTGAATAGTGAAGTTCATGTATTGGCAGCTTTCTCTGACTGGAACCTGTTGACTATCAGATTGTCATGAGCCAGTCTGCCACGTTGTACTATTGCAATGGCATCTGCCTGTACCTCCACGACACTCTGGCCCTTGTTATCACAGTCCCCTTGACCGTCTTCATCGTTAGTGGAGACATCTCAGTCCTCCATGTCTCCCTCAGGCAAGATGCCATCCCTTTGTAGTGCAAGGTTGTGCAGGGTGCAGAAGACAAGGATGACCCAGGACTCTCTCTCTGGTCAATCTCAAAGACACCACCTCAGTGGTCCAAACATCTGAACCTCAGCTTTAGGAGGCCTTTGTCCATAAAAACATGGACCCTGTGGAGTCATGTAATGCATGGCATTACAATGCATTGTACCCCTCCTCAGCAGCACTCTGTGGATGGCAAATTGGCATCATCAACCAGGTCTTCTGGGGGTATCCCTTGTCCCCAAGGAGTCAGCCTTGAAATCATCAAAATCCTTTTAAAAGCTGTGGCACTTCAGAGTACTACAGGATGTAGCCACTGCAACATACCCATGATCAGCCCAATGCTTGCAGTCACACTGGCCCTTGGTTGCCAGCAACCTGACCTTTCTGTGACCCTGCTGCCTCTTTTTGCTCAGGCTTTTGCTCCTCCTGGCACTGTGCCACTCTGCTCCAGTCCCCCCTCCTCATCATCTGGACAAGGGCCAGTAGCAAGGCAAGGTTGTCTGGAGTCTGCATCATATAGCCTTAGTGGATCTATGAACTGATTGCAGGACATTCATTCCAGATTTGCCTCCATCTCAGAGTGACCAAACCCTGTGTCTTGCTTCCATCTAGACATGCAATCCCCACCACTTCTAGGGGAAGGACATCCTAGAGGAACAGAGATAAATGTTTCACCCATTCATACATGATTGTGCATGGAGACATTGCTCTTTGACTGGAGTGATGACAACCATGTGCAAGAACCCTCCCTCACACACTATTCAGATTGCCTTTATTACTTTCTCCCTATGGTGAAGCCCACGCGACAGCAGATTTGGTCCCTGACTCATGGGTTTCATAACACTGAGATTTCTGCAAAAACTGGAGCTGCCATTCATTCTGTGTGATTTGCCATCTGCTGCTGTCAGAGGCAGTGATGAAGGGAGGGATGGAATTAGATGCCTCCAAGGGGCACAGCTGATGTACGCCGCCAAACCTCCATCTTCCCTGAGGGCTCATGTGGTAAGTTTTTCTATGTTGCAATACAATGGTCTCTCCATGGAGTCTCGAGGGTAATAAACTCAGGATCCAAAACGATGCTGAGACAGCAAATATTCTGGATCACTATAACAGTGGCCAGGGAGGGAGATGGAATCAATGGTGAGGGTACTAGATTTTTGTTTGGGGTTGGAGACAATGGCCTTGGGTTTCTCAATGATTAATTGAAGGAAATTCAGTTCAACAAGGATCGAATGTTGGATAAACAGATAACACAGCGTAATGCAGGGATCAGAAGATGTGGCTCGGAATTTTCCTGTCCTGGGCACCATGGGAGTTGAAGCGGGCGGGACAGAAAATTCAGCGGACCGTGCAAAGGTCCATTGACCTTGGGCAGGAATTTCCGGCCTTGGGGCAAGTGCAGCCGGAAAATTCCGCCCCTGGTGGTGATACAGAGCTGGGTATCATTAATCATATCTCTGGAACTTAAGGTTATATCTTCAGTTAATGTTGCCAAGGGGCAGCATGTAGATGAGAAGTAAGAGGACGTCTAGAATAGATTTGAGGGGACTCCACTGGTAGCAGTGAAGGGACAAGAAGGGAAGACATTGCAGGAGATCTTAGGAAGAAATTAAGAAAGACTTGCATTCATACAGCTATCACAGGCCATTCCAAAGCACTTGAATGCAATGAAGTATTTTTTGAAATATAGTCACCAGTAGTGGATTTAGAATTAGTGGGGCTAAGCCCGGATTCAACAAAGTCAAAAAGATGTGTATCTACCTCACAAGAATGCAGGGTTCTGAGAATACAGTCATAAGTCTGCCTACTGTAAAGAATGGCTTGATACCTTGGAATATGCACCAACCTAACTTTTAGGTTCCGTTTATTTTGAAGCAATATCTTTTCTGACTGTCCAGTCTGAGGAGAAAAGTGGATGCTGGTACACGCCAGAATTCATTTTCACCCAGTACCTCTGGATTTAGATACTGAGAATTATTTTTAGAGTTAGAAATTCCCCCTCCCACCTGATATCCAGGAGTAGGCTGCATTGCTGTTGACTGCAACCTTAGATTTTAGTATAATATAAAGAAAATTCGACCTGTTATATAGGTCATTTACAATTTCTGTCAAAGCTCTCAAGCTCCAGTTATTTCCTTGGGTAAAAGATATGCCAAAAAGAACCTTAAACTAAAATCCCACCTTTTGGTGTTCCATTTTTAATCACAATATCGTTTTCTTGAGATTGGCTGTACAGTTTCAATTAGACACAGACCTAGATCAGCAATATTTCCTGCCCAATCTCTTATTTGTCTTCCCATGACATTTGGAAAAAAAATTGAAACCCTGCAGAATAATTTAAAAGGCTTACCTTTGTCAGTTCAGTGATTGGGTCATGCTTGTGAATATCTGTTGGGTGCACATCAAGGGGCCATTATTTATTGTTCTGCTGATTTAAATTCTTGAAAAAAAGGAAAAGTTAAACTCAGGTGCTTATGTGTTGGCACAAAATTGTCAGCTCTTGAGCAGAGTGGATTAAGTACCTGATGGAGGAATGTTTAGGTACTTGTTTGGACCATGAGGTTGCTGGATGTCTGCTCTTCTGCCTGCTCCATTCCACATGGCAATGGCAAGCTCAATCATAGCTGCTTCTGCCTTTGTGAATTGCCTTCCAGAGCCAGTTCCTGCATCTAGACGGAGCCCAGGACTACTTGGGCATCAAATTTGTCTCCAGCCACTGCATATCAAAATATTGTTGTATCAGTGATGCCGATGTGGCACAGTTTCAGCATCCAGGAATGATCCGGGCATCAGGCTTGCTGACCCTGGATTGAAAATCCAACCAAATCAATAGTCATCACTATGTCAGTAAGAGTAGAACGAGGCAAATGCAATTCCTTTCTGCTGGGCAAAAGGAGAGGTGATGGAGGGGGCTGGAATGGTTGATGGTGTCAAAGATTGCAGAGCAGTTGAGAAGAATATGGAGGGATAGTGAAACACAGTCGTAATAACAGAGGATGTTGTATGTGACTTTGATTAGGGCTCTTTCAGTGCTGCTGTGAGAATGGAAACCTATTTGAGGAGGTTCAAACATGGAGTTGTGTAAAAATTGGACTTGGATATTGGAGGCTCAATACTTTTAAAGATTTTGGAAAGGTAAGGCATATTGGAGATGGGACAGTGGGTTGTAAGGACAGTGAGCTCGCAAGTGGACAGTACCTGAGGAGAGAAAACTGTAGCCTCAAGGCATGGTTTGAAAGTTGGGTAGTCGGCAGTTAATGGGAATATGATAGAGAGAGCAGGTGGTGGCTCTCATGGACAAAATTAACTTGGAAAGAGCATGAAGTGGGACAAGAAAGAAACTAAAGAATAATGTAGGCTCAGGCAAAGTGCATGTCTAAGACCGGGTGAAAAGCTTGGCTTGATGGATAAGGATAATTAAGGGATCCAGCAGAGGCAGCTGAATAAATTGTCCCAAATCTTAGCAACAAACACTTTTGTTAACTCCTTACACTTGTTGGAGATGATGGTAGAAGGAGCAGGGTAAAGAGTTCTAACGAGACGGTTATTATTACTTTAGAGGCGAATTCTAAAATAGTGAGCAGTTTTGGCAGAAGACAGCAGAGCACAGTAGTATTAGATATTGTCCTCCAGGTATATTCAAGCCTGTACCTTTTTATGTAAGTGAGTGGATTTGCCAACTGTACCATGGGGACTGACCAGCACGGGAAAGACATCAGAGGTAGGGGTGAGGGTGTAATTGAGCAGATTGACAGTGAGTCTATCATGAGGAACTAATCTCTATCCATCAGCTGAAGAAATAAATTGTTCTTCGTCACACCTGCTTTATGCACTTAAAAATAATCCTGCTGTATGAGCTTGCATACCAAAATATAGTTACAGGAAGCTGCATGAAAAATAAAAATCAGTTGTCATTTTTAACATTTCTGTAATCCAGCTCTGGACCAGAATTGATAAACATCAGCAAAGTCGACATTACTAACCTTGTCAGTAATTAAAGACAGAAGTCTACAAAAAAAAACAGACTTGCCTCACATTAAATTATTCAAAACAGTCTGGATCATTTATGGTTTTAACATTATCTGATTTTAATTAGAGAAATTAGATCAGAGAAAATAGAATAAGGTTTACTTCAACTGTTAAAATGGTGTATTTAGCTTTGTTCAGCCAGGCTATGAAAGGGTATAATACCATATCAGTTATTTGGTAAAAAAAAAGCGCAGAGCAGACTTGCATGTTAAATTTTACATGCAAGAACAGTATTACTCAAAATGTAAATTTATATCTCTGCAGTTTGTGACAACAGTAGCTTTATTTCTTCAGTCTCTAGTCATTTTTTTCTGAGCATGTGATTAACATTTGGTATAATTTAGAAAGAAAGCTGTTATTGTTTTGTTAGTTACTGTAAGCCAGCGAAGTGGATGATGTATCATTACATGAAATTGCAATGCAGAGATTTACCAGTATCCGTTAAGAAATGTTGTTAAATATCTAGATCGTGAGAAAAAATTCTCTCACCGTACTAAGGTTATAGGTATGTAAACAGACTATTCTGCTGATGTAACTCTGGGCAGATATACTGAATAAACCTCAAGACACAGAAACCGAGCTTTTAAGTCTTCCTCTAGAAAACTTGGAAGAAGTTGTTTGTGTCAGTCTTGGAACGAAAGTAATTTGATTATGGTCCCACCCTTTCATTTGCTTATTGCAAATGATCTAAGATGCACATCAAGGTAATGTTATTTGTTTTCAATATTAATATATTTCATTTAGTCACTATGTTAGTTTTGAGGCCTGCAAAATGTATTTTGCGCCAAACCAAAAACAGTACAAAGGGTGTATTTATGAAATGTTTCTGTGATCATGTGCATTTTTGTATTGCAATATTGGAAATAAACCAAATGTTTTTGCAGGTATTGTGTGAAAGGTTAAAAAATAGAAAGCGAGTTTATTAGTAAAGAGGTCATATTTATCAGACATGATTATTGAAAAGTTTCAATGTAATATCTTATTTACATGATGATTTAAAAATTATGAAAGGTTTGTCTCTGTTGCAAGACTTCACAACTAAGTCCTTCTATTTGTTGGCCATTGTGCTTCTGGTCAATTTAATGATTTGCTTGTTAAGAAAACAATTTGCTTGAAAAGCTACGTCAGTGCATCTATCCATAAATAAACAGTGAACTATATGATTCTAAAATAGTTTGAATATTACTGAAAAGAGAGACATGTTATCAAAGTATTGTGTCTTGCACGCAGCAGGACCAACTACGCAAGATAAACCAACAACAAAGGGAGGAACAATTTATATTACATGAGAAAAGAGTGCTGATTGGTTGGCAAGTGAACTCTGACTGGTAGAGGTGTTGCCATGTGGAGTGCAGCAAAGAACAGTTAACTACCAAGCTTTTGTTTCAAATTCATACCAGGCAGGTTGATTCTGATGGATGGTGGACCCACAAGTGTTTTTTAGTTGGAAATAGTGGCATAATGTATGGATATGCTCTGTTGCAAAGGACAGGATCCTGTGTGTGAATATATGTGACCTCTAGCTTGCATGAATAAGCCACAATGCAAACCCAACTAATAATCTTAAATGGTTTCCAGTGTAATTCTTAGCATAATCAGAATTGTTTAGCAAGTGATTGCAAAGTTAGTACTTTATGATGTATCATTACATGATTACGTGAACAGCTGAAAGGATGTGCTGTTTGATGATGATCTGCTGGTCACTGGGACATCCAGGCTCCACACTTGGCATCACACTGGCACTGATATTTGTATACACATTACTTGTGTGATAGTCAGAAAATCTATTGGCTTGAGAACAGCATCCTATTTGTGAAGAATACAACTCCTGTTGCTACTCCTTTGTAACAGCGTGCAACTGCTAGCTTTACTTGTTGCTCAAATTTCTGAGACACCTTACCCTTCCAAGGTAGTCTGAGATGGCCTGGGAACATTTCAGGGCCAAAAGTGGCAACCTTCTGCCCATTCATGAGTTTGTGTGGTGTCCAGTGAACAATGACCTGATCAGGGTAGTCATTATTCCGCAAAGTGTCTCTGATGTGCCAAAACATTTGGCAATTTACAGTTAACTGTTCTCTGTTGTATTCTCCATAGCAACACCTCTATTAATAAAGTCCACTTCCCAACCAATCAGCACTCTCTTCCCAAACAGTATAAATTGTTGTTCCCTTCACTGTTGGTTTATCTTGTGTAGCTGTCCTGATGAATGCAAAACAAAAAGCTTCAATCGTATATTTCTTTTCAGCAATAATCACGTTCTGTACTAACAAATGAATAGTTTGAATGCACATTAAGCTTGTACTTGATATAAAGTGTATGGTTGTGCTGGTGAATTGATCTGAGACAAAGAGGCAAAGAAAAATTATTCAACACTGAAATGAAACTGCCCACATCTGATATCAGTCTTGAATGGACTCCTATTCAAATAGCATCAAAACAGAAGAAGCTATGTTGCTTCGAGCGCAAGATAAGGCTAACATTTTTCTATCCCCAACCACAACTGTGCAGCCAAAATCTCGGGTACTCCCTTCACCTTTCCTCTTGTTCCTCTAACCTTGGCACCATCAATAAGCAAGAAGATAACATTAAGTTAGAAAGTTATCAGAACTGAATCAACTCCCAAAACTCAATGAACAATGAATTCAAGTATGTACTGACATTTACATAAAACAAAAAAAACTATTGTAATGCCACATATATTTGCCTCCATAAAAACATTATACGACAGGGCAAAATTTCAAACTAGCTCAGTAGTTTAGTTTACGTAATGTACTTGAATGACTAGCATATCGTTTTCACAGTAAGATTCATTAAACTCTGATGCTCCTTTTTATAACATCAAGAGACTTAAAAACTATTATAATAGAAATTTTGGAAGAAGGTTTGCATAGAACGGCATGGTGGCACAGTGGTTAGCACTGCTGCCTCACAGCGCCAGGGATGCTAGTTCAATTCTAGCCTTGGGTGACGGTGTGGAGTTTGCACTTTCTCCCGTATCTGCGCGGGTTTCCTTTGGGTGCTCTGGTTTCTTCCCACAGCCCAAAGATGCGCAGGTTAGGTGGATTGGCCATGCTAAATTACTTCGTGTTCAAAGATGTGTAGGTTAAGGGATTAGCTGGTTAAATGCATGGAGTTAAGAGGACAGAGCCTGGGTGGGATGCTATTTTGGAGAGTCGGTGCAGACTCGATGGGCCGAATGGCCTCTTTCTGCACTGTAGGGATTCTATGATTCTAGATGACAATACTTCTTTTTTTGACAATTATATGCAAGCGAGAAATAAACCTGTATTAGAATTTTGGAAATGAAGAGATTAACATCATAAACAAGAAGTCAACATCAAAACTATATCAAAAGTCGTAAATTTCTGTGAGGAATCACTGCCGATCCAGTGCCTTATTAGGTGGTAAGTTTATCACTGGGAATAAATTTTCATCTTCGTTGCTGGGCAGTAATCTGATAGAGTAGAAATGATCCAATTTTCTTTCCATTCAAAGAATCATAGAATGATACCACACAGTTGGAAGCTATTTGACCCCTCCTGCCTGTGCCAAGTTTTTCGTAAATCTATTTAATTATTCCTACTTCACTGCTCTTTCTCATAGAAATCATAGAAACCCCAGTGCAGAAGGAGGCCATTTGGCCCATCGAGTCTGCACCGACAACAATCCCACCCCTGTCCCACAAATTTACCCCGCTAATCCCTCTAACCTACACATCCCAGGACACTAAGGGGCAATTTAGCATGGCTAATCAACCTAACCACACAACATCTTTGGACATCTTCTCCATAGCCTTGTATCTTGTTTTCCTTAAGTACTTATCCAATTTTCTTTTGAATCTGAATCTGCCATTCTTTCAGGCATTGCATTCCACATCACAATGGTGGCTATATAAAAACATTTCTTCATGTTGCCTCTGGTTCTTTTGCTAATCACCTTAAACTGCTGTCCTCTGGTCACTGACCCTTCTGTCATTGGTCACAGTTTCTTCTCATTTCCATTCATTGTGTAGATTCTATGATGTGTGAGCGATTTACTCTTTTGGGTTACCACCCCGCCAGTGCAGATGAAAATTGACCCCATTGCTTGAAAACAAAATTGAATTTAGGAATTTGGAATTCCATTCAAAAAGACTTGATAATTAAAAAACAAATTGTTACTTTTGGAGAACAAAAGCAAGTACTGGCTTTTAAAGAAGCAAAAGGATTAGAAAGATTAAGTCAATGTTAACACAATAAAAAATTATCAATAAAATGTCTCCAAGAAGGCATTTTATTAAGTGAACGATATTCATCTTGTACCAAAGAAAATAGAAGCATCTGTTCAAAACATAAAAGACAAAAATCGAAAAGGGCCACAGTACAGAGTACAGAGACTGTGGAGAACTCAGTGAATGGGTCCAGTAAGACTAAGAGAAATAAAACACAGGGAGAGTGCACAAAACACGAGAGGACAGATGGTCTGAGATGTGTTTGATTTAACGCAAGGAGTATGACTAGTAAGGCGGATGAACTTAAACCTTGGATTACTACATGGAACTATGATGTTGTGGCAACTACAGAGACTTGGATGAAGGAAGGGCAGGACTGGCAGCTTAGCATTCCAGGATTTAGATGCTCCAGGCGAGATAGAGAGGGTGACAAAAGAGGTGGGAATGTTGCCTTACTGATTAGGGAGAATATCACAGCTATACAGAGGGAGAACAGCTTGGTGGGATCATGCAGTGAGGCCATATGGATAGAACTCAGGAACAGGAGTGGTGCCGTCACACTATTGTTGTACTACAGACCTCCCAACAGTCAGTGTGAAGCGGAGGAATGTTGTGGCAACTACAGAGACTTGGATGAAGGAAGGGCAGGACTGGCAGCTTAGCATTCCAGGATTTAGATGCTCCAGGCGAGATAGAGAGGGTGACAAAAGAGGTGGGAATGTCAGCAAATTATGGGAAGATGTAAAAACAACAGAGTTGTTGTAATGGGTGATAACTTCTCCAACATAGACTGGGATTCCTTTAGTGCCAGGCTTGGACGGGGCAGAATTTTTTCAGTGTGTCCAAGAATGCTTCTTGAGGCAATATGTAGATAGCCCCTTCCCGAGTTGGACTATCTTAGACCTGGTTCTGGGAAATGAGCTCGGACAGGTGATTGATGTCTCAGTGAGGGACCATTTTGGAACAGTGATCACAATTCCATAAGTTTCAAGATACTTGTAGAAAAGGATAGAAGTAGTCCCAGAGTGAAAATATTAAACTGGGAGAAGGCTATCTACAACAGTATTAGGCAGGAGCTAGGGAATGTAGACTGGGGGTGGCTGTTTGAGGGTAAATCCACATCTGATATGTGGGAGTCTTTTAAAAGTCAGTTGTTAACAATTCAGGACAAGTATGTCCCTGTAAAGATGAAGGATAAAGATGGCAAGATTTGTGAACCCTGGATGACGAGAGATTGTGAGCTGAGTGAAAAAGAAGAAGAAAGCATACATAAATTTCAGGAAATTGAAAACAGGACTACAAAGATAGTAGGAAAGAGATTGAACAGGGGCTTAGGAGGTCATAAAGGGGCCATGAAATGTCCTTGGCAGGCAGGATTAAGGAGAATCCCAAAGCTTTTTATGCGTTTATAAGGAGGAAGAGGCTATCTAAGGAAGGGGTAGGTTCATTCAAGGTCAGTGGAGGGAATTTGTGTGTGTGGTGCCAAATGAGGTGGGTGAGATCCTTAATGAGTACTTTGCATCAGTATTCACAAAGTAGAAGGATGTGGTGGAAGGTGACTGTAGAAAGGAGAATGTTGACATTCGAGAACATGTTGAGATAAAAAGGGAGGAGGTATTGGAGGCTTTGAAAAACATTAAGATGGACAAGTCCCCAGGGCCAGATAGGATCTATCCCAGAATACTGAGAGAGGCGAGGGAAGAAATTGCTGAGGCCTTGGCCAAAATCTTTTTATCTTCTTTAGCCACGGGCGAGGTACCAAAGGATTGGAGAGTAGCTAACATTGTTCCTCTGTTTAAGAAGGGCAGAAGAGACAATCCAGGAAATTACAGGCCTGTGAGCCTCACATCAGTGGTGGGGAAGTTATTAGAAAAGATTCTTAGGGACAGGGTGTACTCACATCTGGAAGAGAATAGGCTTATTAGAAATAGACCGTAAGACCATAAGACATAGGAGCAGAATTAGGCCACTCGACCCATCGAGTCTGCTCCACCATTCAATCATGGCTGATATTTTTCTCATTCCTTTTCTCCTGCCTTTTCTCCATAACCCCTGATCCCCTTATTAATCAAGAACCTATCTATCTCTGTCTTAAAGACACTCAATGACCTGGCCTCCACAGCCTCTGCGGCAAAGAGTTCCACAGATTCACCACTCTCTGGCTGAAATAATTCCTCCTCATCTCTGTTTTAAAGGATCGTCCCTTTAGCCTGAGATTGTGCCCTCTGGTTCTAGTTTTTCCTACTAGTGGAAACATCCTCTCCACGTCCATTCTATCCAGGCCTCACAGTATCCTGTAAGTTTCAATAAGATCCTCCCCCATCCTTCTAAACTCCAAAGAGTACAGACCCAGAGTCCTCAACAGTTCCTCATACGACAAGCTCTTTATTCCAGGGATCGTTCTTGTGAACCTCCTCTGGACCCTTTCCAGGCGCGCACATCCTTCCTTAGATACGGGGCCCAAAACTGCTCACAATACTCTAAATGGGGTCTGACCAGAGCCTTATACAGCCTCAGAAGTACATCCCTGTTCTTGTATTCTAGTCCTCTTGACATCAATGCTAACATTGTATTTGCCTTACTAACTGCCGACTGAACCTGCATGCTAACCTTAAGAGAATCTTGAACAAGGACTCCCAAATCCCTTTGTGTTCCTGATTTCCTAAGCATTTTCCCATTTAGAAAATAGTCTATGCCTCCATTCCTCCTTTCAAAGTGCATTACCTCACATTTTTCCAATTGTATTCCATCTACCACTTCTTTGCCCACTCTCCTAACCTGCCCATGTCCTTCTGCAGCCCCCCTGCTTCCTCAATATACCGGTCCCTCTACATATCTTTGTATCATCTGCAAATTTAGCAACAGTGCCTTCAGTTCGTTCCTCCAAATCATTAATGTATATTGTGAAAAGTTGTGGTCCTAGCACTGACCCCTGAGGCACACCACTAGTCACCGGCTGCCATCCTGAGAAAGACCCCTTTATCCCCACTCTCTGCCTTCTGCCAGTCAGTCAATCCTCTATCCATGCCAGGATCTCACCCTTAACACCATTGGCACTTAACTTATTTAACAGTCTTCTATGTGGCACCTTGTCAAAGGTCTTTTGGAAATCTAAATAAATCACGTCCACTGGTTCTCCTTTATCTAACTTCCTTGATACCTCCTCAAAGAACTAGAACATAGAACATAGAACAGTACAGCACAGAACAGGCCCTTCGGCCCACGATGTTGTGCCGAGCTTTATCTGAAACCAAGATCAAGCTATCCCACTCCCTATCATCCTGGTGTGCTCCATGTGCCTATCCAATAACCGCTTAAATGTTTCTAAAGTGTCTGACTCCACTATCACTGCAGGCAGTCCATTCCACACCCCAACCACTCTCTGCGTAAAGAACCTACCTCTGATATCCGTCCAGTATCTCCCACCACGAACCCTATAGTTATGCCCCCTTGTAATAGCTCCATCCACCCGAGGAAATAGTCTTTGAACGTTCACTCTATCTATCCCCTTCATCATTTTATACACCTCTATTAAGTCTCCCCTCAGCCTCCTCCGCTCCAGAGAGAACAGCCCTAGCTCCCTCAACCTTTCCTCATGTGACCTACCGTCCAAACCAGGCAGCATCCTGGTAAATCTCCTCTGCACTCTTTCCAGCGCTTCCACATCCTTCTTATAGTGAGGTGACCAGAACTGCACACAATATTCCAAATGTGGTCTCACCAAGGTCCTGTACAGTTGCAGCATAACCCCACGGCTCTTAAACTCCAACCCCCTGTTAATAAAAGCTAACACACTATAGGCCTTCTTCACAGCTCTATCCACTTGAGTGGCAACCTTTAGAGATCTGTGGATATGGACCCCAAGATCTCTCTGTTCCTCCACAGTCTTCAGAACCCTACCTTTGACCCTGTAATCCACATTTAAATTAGTCCTACCAAAATGAATCACCTCACATTTATCAGGGTTAAACTCCATTTGCCATTTTTCAGCCCAGCTTTGCATCCTATCTATGTCTCTTTGCAGCCTACAACAGCCCTCCACCTCATCCACTACTCCACCAATCTTGGTGTCATCAGCAAATTTACTGATCCACCCTTCAGCCCCCTCCTCTAAGTCATTAATAAAAATCACAAAGAGCAGAGGACCAAGCACTGATCCCTGCGGCACACCACTAGCAACCTGCCTCCAATCCGAAAATTTTCCATCGACCACCACCCTCTGTCTTCGGTCAGACAGCCAGTTACCTATCCAATCGGCCAACTTTCCCGCTATCCCACACCTCCTCACTTTCATCATAAGCCGACCATGGGGGACCTTATCAAACGCCTTACTAAAATCCATGTATATGACATCAACTGCCCTACCTTCATCAACACACTTAGTTACCTCCTCAAAAAATTCTTTCAAATTTGTGAGGCACGACTTGCCCTTCACGAATCCGTGCTGACTATCTCGGATTAATCCGCATCTTTCTAAATGGTCGTAAATCCCATCCCTAAGGACCCTTTCCATCAATTTACCAACCACCGAAGTAAGACTAACCGGTCTATAATTACCAGGGTCATTTCTATTCCCTTTCTTAAACAGAGGAACAACATTCGCCATTCTCCAGTCCTCTGGCACCATCCCCGTGGACAGTGAGGACCCAAAGATCAACGCCAAAGGCTCTGCAATCTCATCCCTTGCCTCCCACAGAATCCTAGGATACATTTCATCAGGCCCAGGGGACTTATCGACCTTCAGTTTATTCAAAACTGCCAAGACACCCTCCCTCCGAACATCTATTTCCTCCAGCCTATTAGCCTGTAACACCTTCTCTTCCTCAAAAACATGGCCCCTCTCCTTGGTGAACACTGAAGAAAAGTATTCATTCATCACCTCGCCTATCTCTGCTGACTCCATACACAAGTTCCCACTACTGTCCTTGACCGGCCCTAACCTCACCCTGGTCATTCTTTTATTCCTCACATAAGAGTAAAAAGCCTTGGGGTTTTCCTTGATCCGACCCGCCAAGGACTTCTCATGTCCCCTCCTAGCTCTCCTAAGCCCCTTTTTCAGCTCATTCCTTGCTAACTTGTAACCCTCAATCATTGCAATAACCATTGCAATAACAAAAGACACCGAATTGTGGTCACTATCTCCAAATTGCTCTCCCACAACCAAATCTAACACTTGGCCCGGTTCATTTCCCAGTACCAAATCCAATGTGGCCTCACCTCTAGTCGGCCCATCCACATATTGTGTCAGGAAACCCTCCCGCACACACTGCACAAAAACTGCCCCATCCAAACTATTTGACCTACAAAGGTTCCAATCAATATTTGGAAAGTTAAAGTCCCCCATGACAACTACCCTGTGACCCCCACACATATCCATAATCTGCTTAGCAATTTCTTCCTCCACATCTCTATTACTATTTGGGGGCCTATAGTAAACTCCTAGCAACGTGACCGCTCCTTTCCTATTTCTAACTTCAGCCCATATTACCTCAGTGTGCAGATCCCCCACGAAGTGCCTTTCCGCAGCCGTTAAACTATCCTTGATTAACAATGCCACTCCTCCACCTCTTTTACCAGCTTCCCTACACTTAGTGAAACATCTATAGCCCGGAACGTCCAACAACCATTCCTGTCCTTGTTCTACCCACGTCTCCGTAATGGCCACAACATCGTAGTCCCAAGTACCAATCCACGCCCCAAGTTCATCTACCTCTAACAGATTTGTCAGACATGACCTCCCCTTGACAAAGCTGCGCTGACTCAGCCCTATTTTATCATGCACTTCCAAGTACGCTGCGATCGCATTTTTAATAATGGACTCTAAAATCTTGCCAATGACCGAAGTCAGGCTAACTGGCCTATAATTTCCCATCTGTTATCTCCCTCCCTTCTTAAACAGCGGTGTTACATTAGCTACTTACCAATCTTACCAATCCCTGCCTCCAGTGATTCCTGAAAGATCACCACCAATGCCTCCACAATTCCCTCAGCTATCTCTTTTAGAACCCTGGGGTGTAGTCCATCCGGTCCAGGTAATTAATCCATCTTCAGACCTTTCAGTTTCCCCAGAACCTTCTCCTTAGTGATGGCCACTACACTTACCTGTGTCCCCAACTCTCCTGGAGCTCTGGCATTCCACTGGTGTCTTCCACCCTGAAGACTGATGCAAAGTAACTATTCAGTTCCTCTGCCATAGCTTTGTTTCCTATTATTACTTCTCCAGCTTCATTTTCCAGTGGTCCAATGGCTATTTTTGCCTCTCTCTAATCCAGTGGTTCCCAAACTTTTTTCACTGGGCCACGCTTTCGGAATAAAAATTTGCTCACGCCACACCGAATTTTTTATTGATAAGAAATACATTCAAAAATAAAAAAAACCAACTCTTCGCAGTGCTTGATTCATAACATAGAACACAACTACTTTATAATATGATCATGGGACATCCAGAAAGTACAAAACAATGCTTGTTTAAACCATGTTTAAATGTTTCTTTGATTGTCCTTGAATCATCCCGCCACACTTGCCATCCTCTCTCGCTGCACCAGTGTGGCGCGCCGCACCCTTTGGGAACCACTGCTCTAATCTTTCATATATTGAAAAAAATTCTTCCTATCTCCTTTTATATTACTAGCTAGCTTACACTCATATTTCATCTTCTCTCCCCTTATTGCTCTTTTAGTTGTCCTCTGCTCGCTTCCCAATCCTCTGGTTTCCCACTAATTCTTGCCACTTTGTATGCTTTTTCTTTTGCTTTTACGCTATCCTTGACTTCCCTCGTCAGCCATGGATGCCTCGTCCGCCCCTTAGCATGTCTCCTCCTCCTTGGGATGAATTTCTGTTGTGCCTCCCAAATAACTCTCAAAAACTCCTGCCATTGCTGTTCCACTGTCTTCCCTGCTAGGCTCCCTTTCCAATCAACTCTGGCCAGCTCCTCCCTCATGTCTTTGTAGTTACCTTTATTTAATTGTAATACTGTTACATCTGATTCCAGCTTTTCCATCTCAAACTGCAGGGTAAATTTGATCAGATTGTGGTCGCTGCTCCCTAAGGGTTCCTTCACCTTAAGTTCCCTAATTAAGTCTGCCTCATTACACATCACCAAATCCAGAATTGCCTGTTCCCTAGTAGGCTCTGTCATAAGCTGCTCCAAAAAGCCATCTCTTAGACATTTCACAAATTCTTTTTCTTGGGATCCACTCCCTACCTGATTTTCCCAGTCCACCTGCATATTGCAGTCCCCCATGATTATTGTAATATTGCCTTTTTTATCTGCCTTTTCTATCTCCTGATTTATTTTCTGCCCCACATCCTGGCTACTGCTCCCATCGGGGTTTTTTTACCTTTGCGATTCCTCAACTTTACCCACAGAGATTCTATACTTTCTGATCCTATATCACTTCTTGCTAGCGATTTAACTTCATTCCTTACTAACAATGCAACCCCCGCCCCCTTTGCCCATCTGCCTGTCCTTTCGATAGGACACATATCCTTGGATATTTAGATCTCAGCCCTGATCCCATTGCAGCCACGTCTCTGTGATGCCCACAACATCGTACTGGTCAATTTCAATGTGCGCAACAAGCTCATTTACCTTGTTCCATCTACTGCGTGTATTTAGGTACAATATACAGGCAGCACCGTTTTGTGAAGGGGAGGTCATGTCTCACAAACTTGATTGAGTTCTTTGAGGAAGTGACAAGAAAAATTGACCAGGGCAGGGCAGTGGATATTGTATACATGGACTTTAGTAAAGCCTTCAGTAAGGTTCCTCATGGGAGGCTGATACAGAAGGTGAAGTCATATGGGATCCGAGGTGAGCTGGTAAGATGGATACAAAGCGAGCTTGGGCATAGAAAGCAGAGAGTAGCTGTGGAAGGGTACTTTTTTAACTGTGACAAGCGGTATTCCACAAGGATCAGTGCAGAGGCCTCTGTTGTTTGTTATAGAAATAAATGATTTGGAGGAAAATGTAGGTGGTCTGATCTGTAAATTTGCAGGTGATACAGAAATTGGGGAAGGAACGGATAGTGAGGAGGATTGTCAGAGGAATCAACAGGATATAAATCGGCTGAAGACCTGGCCAAAAGTGGCAGATGGAATTTACCCTGGACAAATGTGAGGTGATGCGATTTGGAAGGTCTACTACAGAAGGAAAGTATACAGTAAATGGTAGAGCCCTTAAAAATATTAGCATACAGAGGGGTCTAGGCATGCAGATCAACAGTTCTCTGAACGTGGCAACTCAGGTGGACAAGGTGGTCAAGAAGGAATATGGCATGCTGGTTTTCATCGGTTGGGGTGTTGAGTATAGGAAAACCATGTTGCAGCAGTATAAGACTTTGGTTAGGCCGCATTTGGAGTATTGTGTACAATTCTGGTCGCCACACTACCAGAGGGATGTGTACACATTGGTAAAGGTGCCGAAGAGATTTACCAGGACATTGCCTGGTTTGGAGGATATGGACTGTGAAGAAAGGTTGAATAAACTTGGATTGTTTTCATTGGATCATTGGAGGATGAGGGGGGACCTGATAGAGGTTTACAAGATTATGACAGGCTTGGATAGAGTGGATAGTCAGAATCTTTTTCCCTGGGTCAAAGGGTCAGTTATTCGGGTGCATAGATTTAAAGTGAGAAGGGGAAAGTTTAAAAGAGATATAAGGGGCAAGTTTTTCACACAGAGGGTGGTGAATGCCTGGAATACACTGCCAGAGGAGGTGGTGGAAGCAGATTCTATGACAACGTTCAAGAGGCATCTGGATAGATACCTGCATAAGCAGGGAAAAGAGGGATATGGACCACATAGAGGTAAGAAAATATTAGATAGGAAAGGCATCTGTATCGGCACAGACTTGGTGGGCCAAAGGGAGGGCCTGTTCCTATGCTGTACTCTTCTTCATTCTTTTTTCTATAAATATATAAGGAATTCAACGGGAAGTAAATCATCTAAATGGTTACATCATTCTGTGGTTTAAATATTTACATAGTCTTTTGAGACAGTGATTCAAATCTTCAATAGTAGAGATGATAAGGAACTAAGTGGCCCATAACTTCCGTTCCCTGTTGTGTCATACCTGGGGAGGCACCCTATAGATGCACTGGCATTAACTATCCCCCCCCCAACCCTCCGGCAGCCCTAGCCAGCCCATGATTTTCTCTCCCCGCCTACTCTCCCCACTCATCAATACACCCCAAAGCCCCCAATGCCCTCCCCACCCCCCAACGACACCCCCACTCCACAACTGTCCTCCCCACCCTCCAAACATCTCCTCAACCCCAAGTGCCCTCACCACCCCCAACCTTGAACACACCCCCCTCACCCTCCCCCCAGTACAGATACACCTCCACCAACCCGAGTGTCCTCCCCACCTACTGACCAGACCCCCACTCCCTTGATGCACCCCAACTCTGCAACTCTCTCCCCATCACCCGACTACACCCCCTGCACCTGATTGGCTTTGGCTATTGCCTGCCCAACCTCAACTACATGCCCATCGACCCGACTGCCCTCCTCACACCCAACTACACCCCAATACCTTAAACAGCTCTCCCACATCCTGAATACTTTCCCACCTGTCACCGACTGCCCTTCCCATCACCCCGCTTTTCCCTCTCCGCGCTGAATAAATACCTGTCTTCCCCATCGCCCAAATATCTCCCCAATCCCCTGATTGATTTGATTTGATTTATTATTGTCACATGTATTAACATATAGTGAAAAGTATTGTTTCTTGTGCGCTATACAGACAAAACATACCGTTCATAGAGAAGGAAACGAGAGAGTGCAGAATGTAGTGTTACAGTCATAGGTAGGGTGTAGAGAAAGATCAACTTAATGCAAGATAAGTCCATTCAAAAGTATGACAGCAGCAGGGAAGAAGCTGTTCTTGAGTCGGTTGGTACCTCAGACTTTTGTATCTTTTTCCTGATGGAAGAAGGTGGAAGAGAGAATGTCCGGGGTGCATGGGGTCCTTAATTATGCTGGCTGCTTTGCCAAGGCAGCAGGAAGTGTAGATAGGTCAATGGATGGGAGGCATGATGGATTGTCCACTCCACTACTGACCTGTCTCACTGACCACCCCCCCCCCACTGAACACCCGACGTTCCCCATTGACCAGCATCCCAAACTGACCACCATCCCTACACACCACTCAGATCCCTCTACTACCACAACACCTACTGAACAACCCCCCCGATCACCTGATTCCCCCACTGACCATCTCCCCACTGACTATCCCCCACTGCCCAACCCCAAGCCCCATCCTATTCACTTATCTTACAAACCTACTTTCCCTCTGGTTTCCCAAAGTAACTGGTCCTTTAACTTGCCTGCTTTAATGCAGTTAGTGCTGTAAACAAGAGAACATGCCTCCTTCCTTCCAATTTAGCAGCCCTAAATAGAAGGCCCTCCAGAACCCACTTTTCTGCACCTTCCTCACCCAGGGTGAGTTAAACAGTTGGGTGAGAATGGAGCAGCTTCATTTTCATTTTAAAGCAACTATCCAGGAGCAGAGTAGCAATCTGACTCCGATTGTCACTCTACGGAATTTATGGCCCATTATTCCTCCTCACTCCGTGCTTCAAAACACAATTATGGAATGGGGGTGGGGAGAGGGCGTTGAATGTGAAAATATAAAACCACATTTTGGAGTGGGGGAGGGGCTATTGAATGTCATTAAGGAAAAATAATTTAACATGAATATCAATAGCATAATCATACACAAAAACCTGAGAAATAAGGTCAGAAGAAATAGGAGCAGAAGTAGGCCATTTGGCTCATTGGATCTGCTCTGCCATTTAATAAGATAATAGCTCATCTGATTTGGGCCTTAACTCCACTTTCCTGCCACTCCCCCACAACCTTTGACTCTCTTGTAGATCAAAAATCTGTCTTACTCAGCCCTGAATATATTCAATGACCTATCCTCACTAGTCTCTGTGGAAGAGAATTCCAAAGATTAAGAATCCTATGAGAGAAAAAATCCCTCCTCATCCCCATCAGAAATGGAGATCCATTTCTTTTAAATTGTGTCCCCCTATTCTAAACTCCTCCATGAGGAGAAACATCCTCTCAGCATCTACCTTGTCAAGCCCCCTCAGAGTTTTGTATGAGATCACAGTCGAAATTCTCCTGTCATTCCTGCCTCAGAAATCATAGCAGGCCAGACAGAAAATTCAGCGGACCATTTAAATGTCCGTTGAGTTCAGGCAGGAATTTCTGGTCTTGGGGTACGTGCAGCTGGAGAATCCCACCCCACCTTTCATTCTTCTAAACACCAGCAAGTATTGTAACCTTCTCGATCTTTCCTCACAAAGCAAAACCTTCAACACAGGAATCAGCCTATTGAACCTTCTCTGAACAGTTTTCAATTCAAGTATATCATTCCTTAAATTAGGAATTACGTTTTTTTTCAGCATTGGAGAAAGTTATGAATGAATTACTTATTTAAAAAGCCTTACAGGTGTGGTCTCATCAATGTCCTGTACAGTTGCAGCAAGACTTGCCTGCTTTATACTCCATCCTTCTTGCAATAAAGGCCAACATTCTGAGAGGGATGTGAGATATCTGGCATCGCTTGTGCAGCAGAGTTTAGCAGAGGAAGCCCTCCTGAATGAACGACTGACACTTGAGGGACTTTCAATGGGAGCAAACTGCTCCAAGATTGGGCAGTGTAGCAAGAAGGAGCTTCAAAGCAGTACCCTCCTTGTTAGGGGAAGGCCAGATGAGCACAGTGAAGGGCTGCATTGGGAAGAAGGCACTAACCAAGGC
Source organism: Mustelus asterias (assembly GCF_964213995.1). Classification (NCBI taxonomy): domain Eukaryota; kingdom Metazoa; phylum Chordata; class Chondrichthyes; order Carcharhiniformes; family Triakidae; genus Mustelus; species Mustelus asterias. Next base: position 43,436,018 of record NC_135820.1, read on the forward strand.
CAATAAGATGTACCACCAAGAGACAGCTACCTTTAAATGACAAAATAATAGTGGCATAAGCAGATGGTCTCAGACATTTGCACATAGGTTCACAATGACCTGATGCCTGACCACCTCCTAAGGACGTCTCCTACCTGCAGCTGTCAAAGTCACTGTGGTGCTGAATTTTTACACCTGGGTTGTTTCAGGGATCAGTTGTAAACCTGGGTGGTACCTCTCAGTGGGCAGCACATCATGCCATCAGGCAGGTCACGGATGTGCTATTCCAAAAAGCAGACGACTGCATCCATTTGAGATTGATGGGCAAGCACAGGTTTAGAGTCTTCTGGGGTTTTTGCCATTGATGGATTTTCTCAAGCCCAGAGGGACAATGATTGCACCCACATAGCTATCAAGGCAATCTGTTCATTTCCACTTCAACCACTTGCCATCACACCTACTCCATATTGATGTTTTGACCCTTGCAGTCAAACTGTATTCGGTTCAATAAAACTAGTCACACCCATACTCAGACAAAAAACTGTTTCATAGTGTGTGACAGTGATATTGAAAAAATATTGAGAAATTTGATTTTTTCCTCATAAGTTGCCTGTGGCATAAAGCTGTGCTTTATTAAAGACTATGCCATTGATAGATTTTTTAAAAAGCTTTTTATTTATTCGTGTCACAAGTAGGCTTACTTTAACACTGCAATGAAGCCACTGTGAAAATCCCTTAGGCACCACATTCTGGCACCTGTTTGGGTACACTGAAGAAGAGTTTAGCATGGCCAATGCACTTAACCAGCATGTCTTTCAGACTGTGGGAGGAAACTGGAGCACCCGGAGGAAACCCACACAGGCAACGTGCAGACTCTGCACAGACAGTGACCCAAGCTGGGAATTGAACCCGGATCCCTGGCGCTGTGAGGCAGCAGTGCTAACCACTGTGCCGCCCCATAGAAAAGCCTCAGCACATTCTGTAAAGTATCAGTTTATTTTCTGGGCAGAATGACTTCTTTAGGAGTGGTGACATTTTTGTACTTTATTTACTGTATTTTGTATTGTATTTGGCATTGCCTGTTGCAGTTGAATTTTGTGTTACTGAAAGCTAGCTGTAAACTCAAGAATTAATGCATGTACTCTGTTCTGTCAGACAGGATTCTAGAAAACTTGTAACCCTATGATGCGCGATTAATTCACTCGGGAGGCTGGATCGTACCCGGGAAATAAAGACTTTTATTAGCAACAAGAATAGAGCATACTGCTTAACAATACAATCCCAAACTAAAGGGTCACTAGGAAGTGCAGTGACCTATATACTCCTATAGGAAGGCGGAGCCAACCGGAGTGTACCACAGAACAATGCCAACAGGTGGAACACCCCAACCCTAACCCCAACAGTAACAAGAGTAACATATGTACAAGTACCCATAGTAATAACCATCTATGGTTCAGTACCCATAGTGGTAACCATCTATGGTTCACCACACCCTAATGACAAAAATCTATGAAACTGGATGAAACAAGAAGCTTTTTAGATACTCTACACAAAGAGCACAATTTTCAAGTTACATTTCAACAAAGTCATTATGCAATGGGCGGGATTTTCCGGCCCTTCCTGCCGGCAGGAACTTCTGGTCACACCAATATCGGCATCCTATGAAGAGTCCCCCAGTGACTGGGGCAGTGAGCTATTGGCTACTGGTGGGAGCTTCCGGTCCGGCCAAAGTCAATGGTCATTTGCATAGCTTCCTGCCTCTGCTGCAGGAAAACCTGCTGCATGGGGTGGGCAGAAAATCTGGCCAATGTGCCTTTCATAATTTTGTCAGAATCACATAGAAAGGTGGATTGATCCATAGATGAAATATTGACGGTATTCCATTGAAAATGTCAATATGGAACCTAGAATCTAGAGTGAGCAGGTTTCTGATGTTTAGCAGTATCTTCCCTTGATTTGACCATTTCCATTGGTAGGCATAAAATGTTCAATGTTAACAAAAATGTCACCACTCCTAAGGAGTTCATTATGCCCAGAAAATAAACTGATATTCTGCAGAATGTGCTGGGGCATTTCTATGTAAAGATTTTAGAAAGAAAGTTAAGTTCAAGGACTTGAGAATGAAGTCAAGTTTGATAACAGCTGTAACTCTCTTAGCTAGAACAATCCAACCCAATGAAGAAAAAATCCATCAACGATTTTAGCAAAAACACAGTGACTTAGTCATCTGCTTATCAAGCTTTGCTGATGGAGACGGGGGTGGCCCAGTGACACAATGGTTAGCACTGCTGCCTCACAGCGCCAGGGACCCAGGTTCAATTCCGGCCTCAGGTCACTGTCTGTGTGGAATTTGTACATTCTCCCCGTGACTGCTTGGGTTTCCTCTGGGTGCTCCGGTTTCCTCCCACGGTCCAAAGATGTGCAATGGATTGGCCATGCTAAATTGCCCCTCAGTGTCAGGGAGACTAGCAGGGTAAATATGGGGGAGGGGGGAGTTACAGGGATAGGGGCTGGCTGGGACTGTTGTTGGTGCAGGCTCGATGGGCCGAATGGCCTGCTTCTGCATTGTAGGGATTCTAAGATACTTATGTTCTGCCATAGATTCCTTTGCATCTCTCATAAAATGGAGGCCTTCTTTAATGATAAGAGCGAATTAATTCAAATGTGACTGTAAAGTTAACAGCTTGCCATCTTTGGAGACTAGCAATGCCAATGAAAGTACAAAACTGGACATTATGGAGAGAGGGATGCTTTGCAATAAAACAATATCTTTTTTTGCTGGATCTTCTGAAACAACTGTTAATTTTGAATAGGTCACTTGATTAAGAACGTGAAGATTTGGATACATTACACTAATTTACATCTGCCTATATTTTATCTGCAAAAGTTGACTTCTGGCTTAATAATAAGGTTCCATCTCATCAATAACAACAATAACTTGCATTTATATAGTGACTTTAAAATAGTAAAACATCTCGAGGTGTTTCACATTACTTGGCTGCTATTATTGGAAACATGGAATTTGATGGCCCTGATGGTGGACCCATTCATCAGCTGGAAAGCAAATCAATTTTGACCATTTTTGGAAGCTCAAACAGAATTTAATGTCAATCAGGCATTTTACTGCCTCTATAGGGAAAGAGCCCACCCGCAAGAGCTGCTGGCCAATAAATGGATGCTGCAGCAGACTCCGAAGCAGCCATATGAAATAAATCTCAGAATTTAAGTAAATGGGTTGAGTTCACTGGGGGGTCAGAAAGGCAGACCCCGATGATAGGGAAGAATGGTTATTGTGGAGCTTGACCTTTGGGTGGGAAGACCATCCTCAACCTACCACACCAGACTTAATTGGGGCGGGCAGGGTGGTGAGATGGAACATGCCCTACGCCTCTTCCCCTCCCTGCTGATTCTAAGGCACAACCCTTGACCTATTTCCCAGTCCACTCCCACTTTTGTTGTTGGTGGGGAGGGCGCGTGGAATTAAATTCTGCCCATGGTGTTTTAGTGCTTGGACCCATCAGTTGTTATAGAGAGCCTAAGGATTCACCAGGATAATGTTAGGGATTGGAATATTGCAGCAGAGAAGCCTAAGAGAAGATTTGATAGTCACATTAAAACAATAATGGGGTTCTTGAGATAGTGAATAAGGAAAACTCTTTTTTGGTCTGATCAACAAGAAGTCATCAAATGAAAATTGACATTCAGGAGAGTGAGGAAAGAAATTAGGGTACATTTATTTTTACAAGGGGTTTTTGGAATTTAGAATATTTTCTCACTTGAGAATGACTGAAGTGAAAGACTTTGTGGGTGAGAATCTTGTTATCATGGCACTGCTTGAGACATTGTTGGAGTAACTGAGTGCACTTCTCTGGTGAGTGCTGCACCACCAGCTGCTTCTGGCAAGGCTTATGTAGTGTAGCATCTTGAGAAGGGTACTCCCAGGAATGGTAACCTGCATACATCAGAAGCAGGTTACTTAGCATTACTTCAACACCGTACATCCCCACTGGCTGACATGATGTCCATCCACTAAATTTGCCCTCGCCCCACTAACAACAAAAGTGGGAGTGGACTGAGAAATAGGTCATGGGTTGTGTCTTAGAATCAGCAGGGAGGGTAAGAGGCGTAGAGCATGTTCCATCCCACCACCATGCAGTTAACAAATTCACACATCATTCACAGCAGATCAAGCATTCAGCTGCAAGTTGGGCCCTGTATCCGAGTCAGTTAAAGGAACAGGCACCCACCTTGTTTGGAGAACTTCTACTGTTGTAAAGTAGCTGAAAGTATCCTGAAGTACCCATATGGTGAGTTGGCAAATTAATCATTTTTCATCCCTAGCCTGGCTGCCCCTACTCAGACTTGGTGACTCACCATGTGCTGATTGTAACTCTTTACTAGCCTGTTCCACAATCTGAGTTGCTGGCTGCATCAAGTGATGGTGCTTCTTCATAATTTGTGTGGTGTTGCTCTCTCCTCCTCCTCCTGGGACTATGGTTGGGCAGGATGCAATTATTGAGTGTTTGAAGGTGGAAAAGCAGAAGGAAAGGTCCGGGTGAAGGAGGGGTTCTGGATTGGGAAGCAAGAGGCCCACGATCACACTACCTGCCACTGCTCAATATGCCAGATAGGTGAGAGTGAGCTGGGAGTTGAGAAGGGACATAAGACAGGAACATACCATTATCCTCAATATTCTCAATGAGGCCATGATGCAGAATGCTATCTCCTTTGTATTCAGGAGATACAGCTGGTCTTGTCCCTCACTAGTCCTGCTCTGGTTGCTTCTATTGTGCAGGGAGAGGACAGAATGTTAGATTATGTAGCACTATATGTGGGTAGTATGGAGGCCTAGTGGCACAATGGTAGCATCCCTATCGCTGGACCAGAAGCTTCAGGTTCGACGCCAATGCCAGGACTTGTTGGCCAAGAAAGGAGTGTCCAACATGGTTCAACGGGTTGATAATCAGCTTGGAAATCCTTTTACCACTTCCCACACTAGAAGACAGTATGGTTAGCATATAAGATATGCTAACAACAACTGTGTGTGGGTGATGTGCCTGCAGTAGCTGAATCACTGGCGCCATGTGGAGATGGCAAGAAGTGGATATGAGGCTGGCAGTATTGATAGGTGTATGAGGACGAGGCAGAGCAAGTTATGTATGAGTTCTGCATGCCTGGGGCTGCTGCTGGGTGAGTGCTTGGGATGAGGTGCATTGAGCATGGTGAAAGCATGGTTGTATGGTGGATAGGAGATGCTATGTGAAGATATATTCACTGTCATTGAACACTTGTGTGAGGTCATTACACTTGTGATACTTCTGGCTGGTGTTCAAGTCTTGACACTGGGAATTGACTTCCCTAATCTTCTGTTCTCAATCACTTCTGAGGGTTGTCCTTGAGGGCCTTCTGGTTCCCTGCAAAGTTATGGCTTTTCTTTTCCTGTCTACCTCCACCACTGAGGTCTCCAATACTGCAGATCCTGGAACCCCTTCTGTGCCCTGACAGTCTATATTCATTATTTAGCATTGCAGCAGTAATGGTCAGTAGAAGCCCCCTATCATTCAGTACAGCTTACCTTTAAGAGGGACAACTGCCCTGAAGAACAGAAGTCTGGCTGCACCACAAGCTATCAGCACAATCCTGCTCTGCTCCTTTGGGACTGTCAGCAGTGCTTTGACTAGAACCAGCATAGGATGGTCATGAATTGTAACCCCCAAATTCAAGTAATGGGCACAGATTAATTTTAGCCCTGCATCTTTTAGGGAAAAATATTTGAAACAGATTTATAACTATGTGAAAGAAAACAGCTCAGTGAAACTTGTTTTGGATTTCTCAAGCAAAGTGCTGGCACAGATACAATTTGTGAATAGCCTACCTCTACCCTGAAAACTTCTCATGTTCCAAGGAAATTGAAGTACAGTTAAATGAGAGTCTTTTTCCTTAAAGCTATTTGGAATAAAGTTACAAGTGAAAGCTGTAGTAATTTACCTTAAAACTACAAGTGTTCATTCTGCTCTGCTGAAAGAAATTGAGTGTGTCCTCTTCTTGATGATAATTATTCTTTACAGTGAAATAATTGTGTTTTTGTATCCATCTTTCTTCTATAAATTGTGACTCTAACCTCAATGCACAACATATATAATGGAAATTTTTATTAAGACTATTTTCTCTTCAATTAATTGTGCTCTTGATGAGGACAATCAGGGAAGTAGCTGACCACATCTTGACTCTGTTATGCCTGCCGCACGGTCTATTTTAACCCTTATACGATGGACAAAGAATTGTGAGTAGAATTCTTGTTAGTACAACCAATATTTATTTAAAACACACAATCAATAATCTTACAGAAAATACTAAAGTTCAAGTCCAATACTAGACCTTGACTTAACCAATATTTATTTAAAACACACAATCAATAATCTTACAGAAAATACTAAAGTTCAAGTCCAATACTAGACCTTGACTTAACCAATATTTATTTAAAACACACAATCAGTAATCTTACAGAAAATACTAAAGTTCAAGTCCAATACTAGACCTTGACTTAACTTTGCGTGACTGGCAAGTACCCAAGCAGACATTGGCCTTTATCTGTGTGCTGGTCTCTGTAGTAGTCTGCGTAGTCTGGTCCTTTGGTCTGGTCTGCCACTCTGGCTCTGGTTTTCCTTCCTTCTCGGGTGTGGTGGCTCTCCTCGTGCTGGTCGTTGCTGGCGACGGTCACTGTTTTTTAAAAATACTTTTCCAATTCAATCAAATCAAGTCCAATTCAGAGTCTCAACAAGTTGAGACATTTCTGATCCAAGCTGACAAAACAGGGTATGCAACCCCTGTCTTGGGCCTGATCTACATGAGCCAAGCTGATTGGAGTAGGCGCAGGTCTTCCTCCTCCAAGGCTTGATTGCATTTGCATCTCAGCCAAAAGGCTGAGATGCCGCTTTTAAAAATTGCTTCATATGTAAATGAAGCTTAAATGCAACCCAATGACCTCAACCAAGTGCAGCATCAGCAGACCTCACACTAAAGCTATTAAAATCAACAGCTAAGACCAATCCCATCATAATATCAGAGAACAGAGGTTTCATCTCAGGTACAGATCCCTCTCTATCACTGGGAAAAACCTTGTGATCCGATGCGAGGTACTGTCCGTGTTGTTGTACGTGACGCAGGTGTGGCCGATCCCCAAAATCCTGCGCAGCAGCAGTGACCCAGGCCATCTTCAAATTTATCTGGAGATCAAAGATGGATCGCGTCCGGAGGGAGGCGATGCACAAATCTCCAGAGAACGGAGGGAAAAACGTTCCCAACGCCGCCCTCATCCTAATGGCCACCTTTGTGTGCGGCTGCATCAAGCTGTGTGTAGATCCTCGATACAGTAACAGCAAGTGCCACTATTCTTTGAGGTTCTACCTGTCCCAAGTGTTGCGGAGGATGGGTCTGGCCACATTGCCGCGGAACGCTCCAAGTAGTTGGACCGTACCGCAGCACCTGTCCTTCGTGGAGAAATTCTTCCGGAAACACACCTTTGACCACATGGCTATCAAGCAGTGGTCAGCACATAATGTCCTTGAGGCCCTGAGAGAAAAGGAGACGGCAGATCCTGTCGGATGGTTCCCTGAGCAGACTGTCAATGTCATTTGGCAGAATGCCTCATCACCAGAACTCACAAACAAGCACCAAGACCTGGCTTGGCTGGTGGTGAGAAGGGCACTCCCCGTCAGATCCTTTATGCACACCCGAGGTCTCAACCTCACCGCACGCTGCCCTCGAAGCGGCTGCGGGGCTGATGAGACGGTCGCACACCTCCTTGTGGAATGTGCCTTTGCAAAGAAGGTATGGAACGAGATGCAGTGGTATTTGTCGCGGTTCGTCCCGAGCAGCTCGGTGACGCAGGACTCTGTGCTCTACAGGCTGTTTCCGGGGACGCACACCGAGACAAATATCAACTGCTGCTGGAGGGTCATCAACTCGATGAAGGACACGCTGTGGTCCGCCCGAAACTTGCTGATCTTCCAGCTGAAAGAATTGTCCTCGACCGAGTGTTGCAGACTGGCACATTCCAAGGTCCAGGACTACGTGCTCAGGGACGCACTCAAGCTTGGGGCAGCCGCCGCCAAGGCACAATGGGGAAAGGCCACCATGTAAAGCGTCTCAACCGAGGCAGACCGAGGGCCGGGTAACTGCAGAATACCCTCGGCCTGCGTAACTGTGTGCCAATCTGAAAAATAACGGCACACAGTAAACTGTGACGTATGTACATAGTTTTAAGAAATGAAATGTAACGAAATGTAATGTTTTGTAAATAAGCACTGTATTGTACTGTAAAAATGATTCTTTTTTGCACTGTTTATGACTTTTGGATCTGTCATTTTGCAATGTTATATTGGAGAGTTTTTTTTTGTGAATCAAGTATATTTTTGAAATAAAAAAAAAATCAGCAGACCACACTTGATCTTAGCCAAAGCGGCGGTCATTGTTGTTGTAGCTTGTATGTGGGGTCAGAGAGAGAGAGAGAGCTTTTTCTGTTGTGCGGCACCTTTTATACCTCGTTGGTGTTCGCGCCCCTTTTGGCCATTGCCAATCAATCAATCAGGACTTGATCAACCTGATCGATAAAATCCAATTGGGTGCTGCCTCACCAATCTCTGGGTGTGTCCCCAACGGCCATGTCTGTAGGTGCTGGGGGCACGTAGGACACACACCTCCCTCCCAAATAAGTGGTTACGGCGCCCCTATGTCTGGTAAACAACGCAGTTTGACCAGAAAGTCTCTTTTGTCCTAGAGATGGCCTATATCCTGTGTATTCAGTCGTCTGATTTGCAACCTGTTTATCTCTGTCCTTTAGGCTACAGCCTGCTGTTTTAGTTCTTGCCCAATTGTCCCAGAGTGCTTTACAAATCGCCATTTTAGGTGGCCCATTTGGCCACAATTCTGACTCTTCAAAATAACTCATACACAACTCTAACAGTATTGTAATGTTTGAACACTCTGAGCACTAATTTCAAAAGCAGACGATGCTGTGAAGGACTACTTGACTTTCCAAGGATAGGCTACGCCGCTGAACTCTACTTGCATGACTTGCACGATATTCTTCGGAAACATGGGAGTACGCAGCTGCACCCTTGCATACATCTGAACACCTTGAATTGGTGCTATCTTGACATCATATAACCCAACTGGCTGACGTGACACCCAGATTCAAGTTTGGCGGTGCAGGTTCTGGCTGTGTTTGCATTGTCCATTCTTAGTAAAAGAAGCATAAAGCATCAAGGTAGGACCGCAGTAACATTAATCAAGCGAGATCGGAAATTCCCGCCTGAGGTCAACGGACATTTCCGTTGTCCACCTCTTGCCTGCTCTGATTCCGTGGTGGACGGGACGATAGAATTCTGGCAAATATGTTGTGTTTCAGTGGGTGGGACTCTCACCCAGAAGTGGGTGGATTTCCAACGTCCACCCTTGCCATTGCTGCACACTGTATAAATTGGCAATGAGCTAATTGTTGGTTTCAAAATGAGTTTTAAGCCCTAACATTGAACAATTCATGCTCCCTCTACCCCATCCAAGCAGCAGGGTGGGATGTCTGGGAGCTGTAATCATTGGCAATGGCCTGGAAGGAGGTGAGCACAGCACTCACGGAGTGGCTCCTTGTATTAAGGGGGGTTGACTTGGGAATACTGGCTCTGATAGAGAATGGCAAGCCTTTGACTTGGGGGTGACCAGGCTTGACCCAGGAGTGACTGGGATAACACTGGAGGGAGACCAGGGTAACACTAGAGGGAGACCAGCAGCCTAGTCAGATGGTACCGGGGGAAAGACTCTGGAGTACCAAGGACCTAGTTGGAGAATATTTGGGGAAAGATTCAAGGCTACCAGACAGAAGACTTAATGGGAGCTTGGTCAGAGGGTAGTGAGGACGAGACTCAAGGTTACCAGGGTGGAACAAGTCTTAGAAACCCCACAGCACAGAAAGAGGCCATTCGGCCCATCGAGTCTGCACCGACCACAATCCCACCCCCATATCCCCACACATTTACCCACTAATCCGTCGAACCTACGCATCCCAGGACACTAAGGGCAATTTTAGCATGGCCAATCAACCTAACCCGCACATCTTTGGACTGTGGGAGGAAACCGGAGCACCTGGAGGAAACCCACGCAGACACAAGGAGAATGTGCAAACTCCACACAGACAGTGACCCAAGCCGAGGATTGAACCCAGGTCCCTGGAGCTGTGAAGCAGCAGTGCTAACCACTGTGCTACCGTGCCGCCCAAATTCAATTTCAAATTTCAAATTCAAGATTCCAAGGTACTGGGGCCGCGTCGGAGAGTACCGGGGTTGACTTCAGGATACAAAGGAAGACTTGAGGGTTAATGGGGCAAGACTTTGGAGTACTGGGAGCGTGGTAGAGGGTGACGAGGATCTTCACTTAGACAAGGGAAGACTTTCAAGTATGAAAACCACTGTACCTGAGGATGCCTTCTGCTGCTGGGCCAAGGGCTTCTTGGCAGGGTCTCACAGAAGGAAGGGAAGCCTGGAGCTGTACAGTGGATGGGTAGGCAGTCATCACAGACTGATGGTTCCACTCATATCTGTGGGGAAGGGGGAGGCTTTTGAAGACGGGATGTTGACAGAGGCAAGGCTAATGGAAAGACATGCCAGTGATCATTCCCTATTGCAGCTGAGACCTTTCAGGTGTAACTCAATTGACATGCCTGGAGTCAAACTAGTCACATAATTATGCAAACTCAAGCACTACTTATCTGTGTGAGTGCCACAGATTGCTGCTCAGCATTTAGCCCTTGGTGCACTAACATACAAAATCGCTGACTTCCATGGTGTACCTGTACCATTGGCCGATTGAGCATACAACTACATTCGTTTAGAGAGTTGGCAATGCTGCACCGTCTGAGGAGTAACAAACAGCAGTGTTGGCTGATGGATGGTGCAGTGCTGGATCTTCACTTGATTTATCACTGTTGACCTTACCATTAGCACAGGAGCAGTCAACAGTTTCCCTGGCCAGCTGGATGGCTGTGACTTTGAAGTCTGTGTGGACCTTGAATTCTGGCATCCCTCCGCCAATCTGGGATCTCTCATGTTGTGTGCCAGATTCTCCTGTATGAAAAGCGATGGAGAAAGTATAAGCAGGATAAGGATATATGCATGTGTTGATGGTGAGTGGGACCAGTGAGGTGATGACCCTCAAGGGAAATGAAGATGTGTGTTGGAGAATGAGTGGTGGTGTCCCTTGAGCTGGCAGCGAGTGAGATCCCTGTGGATGTGTAATGGGTATGTGAGTGTGTGAGTTAAGAATGATGAGAAGAGTGACTTACCCTGGCACACTGGTGATTGCAGCACTAAGGTGATGGTGGGGTGGGAGAATCATAGCCCGCCCCACCAGTGATATGGCATGGAACCCGTGGATAAAACGTTTTGGCACTAAGTGCTGCACTATATCGTGGGAAAGGTCACCATTGCAATCAGCGGGTTCAATGCCGCTTTTCCTGCCTACCATCAGCCTTTGCCAATTTCTGGGAAAATCTTGCCCGGTAAGTGTGACAATGCTACTCACCTTCTCAGTGAGCTCACATTTTAAATGCAATGACATTGAGACACAGGCAGTGCATGCACCTCTGAGGCTGAGAATTCCTGATCTATGCCTTATCAAGGCATCCCTTATTTCACGGTCAATCATGTGCTCACATATAGGACCATCCACCTGTCTGTTAGGGTGTCCCCTTACCCCCTCTTCATTTGCATCATCAGAGGAATGTCTGCTAACTGGCATTCCTCTTCCTCCAGGGCATCCCTTCTCTGAATGGCAAGCTTACAGGGAGTGTAGCACACAACTATTACTGAAACTCTGGATGAGGTGTACTGCAATGTGCCTCCTGATCTGTCCAAGCATCAGAACCTCATCCTTAGCAATCCAATTGTCTGTTCAACTATGGCTCTGGTGGTTCTGTAGCTGTCATAATAGCTTCTTTTTGCGTCTGTTCTAGGGGCCCTCACTGGCATCATGAGCTATCTCTTCAAAAGATAACCCTTGTCACCCAGAAGCCTACCATCCAAGGCATCAGGTTCATTGAACATGTCTAGCACCTGGAAGTTTCGGAGAATGTACAGGTTATGTCTGCTGCCCAGGTACTTTGTGCATATCGGCATAATTCATCAATTGTGGCCACAGACCTACTCGACATTTTATTTAACAGTGCTGTCTATTGCTCCCTACACTCTGGGCAAATCCACGATCACTGCATAGCTTCTGTCTCTTCCCAGTTGACTGGTGCTCCATTGAAAATGCTATGTACTGACCTGCCCATCAGAACATTGCATCTGCAAAGAACTTAAAAAACTGAGATCCAGTGACAAAGCAATTCAGTGCAACAGACACCTTTAAGGCCATTGGCATTGGCTAACCACCAACGCAGTTGGCAGCTATATCCTCTGCCTACATCTCGTAGAGGGAGATCACTGTGGCTCTGGAGAGTCTGAGTCTCCTCTAGCATTATGTCTCTGGCAACTGAAGGTAGCCCATTCTCTGTCTGCATACTCAATTTGCAACGTAAGTCCTTTTGGGCCTCAGCGGCGTTGAACGCTACAGGTTCTATTGCAGCCAGCATCATTATGCATTCTCAGTAGGACTTTAGTAACCTGGGGAGTTTTTGCTACTTGTTGACTGTGTTTGAGTTTATTTATTAGTATCACAAGCAGGCTTACGTTAACGCTGCATTGAAATTACTGCATGGTCAGCTTCATTTTGTCATGTGCTGCCTTGTTCTGTGTTATGGACTGGAGGGGGATTAATTTAAACAGCGGATTTCTTCTCTCATTACCTGTCCATAAACAGGAAGGTGTTCTTAATTTCTGATTTCCCCCTTTGATAGTGGTGACATATTTTTCCCAACACTTCAGTTTTGTATGATCCAAACATCTATTAATAACCCCACATCAAACTTGAAATAAGGTAAAATAAGAGAGTTGATTTATTTTACACACCCACAAAACACGAGGGGTTTTTACAACATCCGCCTCTTTTTGTACTCATACAATTAGAGTCCAGAATCAAAAGTGTGGTGGCATGTCTCTTCAGAGGGTAGCAGCCTAATTGTTGTAGGGTGATCTGTCTTTCCAGAAGGAAGGACTTCCATGATAGGAAAAGGCACATAGAGTTGAATTAGCCCTGAAGGCACAAATACAGAAATTCCAGTGTTCCAGGTGTTCACAGTGTAGATGAGGGCCGGGCAATTTTAAACCTGGACAGAACTCTTTCTGTTGCTACCCTGTCAGATGGCACATGGCAAAATGTGAAAGGCTGTTTGCCTGGAATCCTGCTTCTCTTCTGAAGTTAAACAATGACTGAAGATAAAATCCAAAAGTCAAACAGCTCAAGTCTCAGTGATATAGCAGGATGGTTTTGGGTTGAGCTATTCGGCTAACGGCATACTTGGTTGAAACTCATAGAGTCGTAGAGGTTTACAGCATGGAAACAAGCTGTTTGGCCCAACTTGTCCATGCCACCCAGTTTTAAACACTAAGCTAGTCCCAATTGCCCACAGTTGGCCCATATCCCTCTGTACCCATCTTACCCATGTAACTGTCCAAATGCATTTTAAAAGACAAAATTGTACCTGCCTCTACTACTGCCTCTAGCAGCTCATTCCAAACACTCATCATCCTCTGAGTGAAAAAATTGCCCCTCTGGATCTTTTTGTATCTCTATCCCCTACCTTAAACCTATGCCCTCTAGTTTTAGACTCCCCTACCTTTGGGAAAAGATGTTGACTATCTACCTTATCTATGCCCCTCATAATTTTATAGACCTCTATAAGATCACCCTGAGCCTCCTACGGACCAGGGGAAAAAGTTCCAGTATATCCAGCCTCTCCTTATAAACTCAAACCATCAAGCATCCTAGTAAATCATTATGTTTTGGAGCGGATAATGGTGGAGTCATTAGCACCACATTGGAGATTAGGAGTCACAAACGGCTGCTTTTGTCCATAGCTGCCTGGGGCAGACATCTCATCTGCTAATCCATTCTGCTAGTTTGGCTGGAATGTTTACACAATGCAAGGAGTGTTACATCCAGGGGGGTGTGAGGTATTAGCCTTTGTTTGCTTTCAGACTGCTCAGAAACATCCAGAAGCCAGCATGCAATCAGGAACCATTTTATCAGCCCTGTAATTTCCAATTTGAAAAACAGAATAAAATAAATTTATGAGGTAGCCAGGCTGACTAAGATGCATATATAATATGTATATTTCTTCTGTTGTCTTGGCTGGGACATGCTTCCCCATTGGAGAAAGTAAAATTAATGCCATTTCATTTCATTTTAAAAATTGTGGTCGTAGGAAAGGGAGATAGGAAGTGCAGAAGTATACATGCATTTTTTCATTTGTGCTGGTACATCAGACAGTTAGTAGCGGAAATGACATTTCCCTGTTGAATTTTCCTTTTTGCCAGGTTTAAATCCAGGACAAGGGTCCAAAAGGAACTTGTCTGGTCCTGGGGTTAAGGAACGTTTAGGTAACTTAGGAGGAGTTGAAATTCAACTGCCTGGAGAAGTCTATTCAGAGCTAAAATGCTGACTTTATTTCCCTCTGTTGGAGTCAGGCATGTGGGTGTTTTCAATGACTTTGGTCTTTTTAGGAGTTTCTGGCTCAAATTCTAACACAGCTGGAAAGTGCAAGGGGCTTTTGGTTGGCACAGCAGCAAGTGGGCAGTTGGACCTTGAACTTGGGCCAGCCTGTCTGCACTGTGATAACAGGAAAATGGCCTTCTGGAAGGGACATCTCCTGAATTCATACTGGATATGGCTATAGGGCTATAGCCTGTTGGAGGGTTATGGATCATTTTAAAGGGAGTGGTTCGTTCTGTCTGGCAATTCTGCATAATGGTGGTGACAGGAGGTCCAATCAGCTGGTCAGTTGGGTGATAGGTTCTGTGTCCTTTGGGATACGCACAGTAGGAAGTCTCACAACACCAGGTTAAAGTCCAACAGGTTTATTTGGTAGCAAATCCCTTGGGATACTACAGCCCTCTGGAGGATAGTCAGCTCTTGCTGTACCTCTGAGTGACTTATCAGTTGGGGCAGGCAACACCCTCACTCTTTCTGGACCAATCTGGGAACTTTTCTGCTCCACATTTTAACCTGCCATAAAATGGTTGGCAAAATCAATTACCAGCTTCCTGGTCGGGGCCGTTGGCTTTGGAGGTGGTGCTTTCTTAACAATACCACGTCCTCAGGAACACCACTACTCTCTAATGGAGTTGCAGCTCTATCTACCATCACTGGTGGTTTTTCAACTGGGGAAAGCAGCTTCCTGAACAATTCTGGGTATTTGGGAATCTCTTGGGTCTGCCTCAAATTTGGAAAGGCGAGTTTTGAGTAGCCAGACCTCCTGTTCACCCAACAGGGGTGTAGGCTCCTTTTGATTTAAATCTAGCCAAGGTAGTTTCCTTGCCAGCAGTGTATGTATTCAAGTACTTTCCTGGCATTACTCTTCTAAAATTTGGAAAGAATGTTTCAGTTAGCTGGACCTCCTGCTCCTCAAACGGGTATGCGCTTCTTTCCTTTTAAATTTGCTGGGTGGGTCTGAGACTTTCTGGGCCCCTATTTAATGCTGGATATAAGGATTTTGCTAGCCATACTTGGGGCAAGTCCTTAAAGTTTTGCTTTCTGGGCTTATTATTAACCTGTTTACTTGCTGGCTCTTTGGCTACATGGGGCTTCTTCCTTACTATTTATTTCCCTGCTGTAGGACTTCTCAGGTCCAGATTTAACTCTGGGATACTGGGAATCTATTTTGGATTCTAGAGACCTTCTCTTTATCTCTTTTAATGTTTTTGGCCTGGCTTTGCCATGCTACCTTGGAGTGGCTTTCGCTTGAGGTCTATCGGTGTTAACCCACTCCTTTGGGCCGCTGGATCTTCTCCAGCTTTCTGCCCTTCTGCAGATTTCTACTACTTGGTTTTGGCCTCATTCAATTTTACTGGCCTAATTTCAGCCTTTTTAAATTCAGGTATTGTTCCTAGAACCACCTTATTCCTAATGGTCTATTTCGCTCCCTGTTGAGGTCTCTAAGCTTTTTCAGCCTTCTGCCACACTTCAGAATTTTGCTGAAATCATTGTGTTGTTCATTCTATCTGTACTGTTCTGGCTTCTTGGGGCACTGTAATTCTGTAATTGATACCTCACCATGTCATTTCCCCACAATACAACTAATTCCATCATATCCTTTTGGAATTCCCTCTTGGCTTCTTGAGCTTTTAATTTAATGTCCAGTATCTTTTGCTGTCTGTTATTCTCTTTCCTGGAACTCTCCTTTCTCTGTCTCTCTCTCTCTCTCTTTTCTGGAACACTCTCTCTTTTTCCCTCTCTTTCCTGGAACATACTCTCTAGTCTCCTCCTTTCCAGCTCTCCTAGCCATTTGGTTGCTAGGGTAACTATCTTAAATACTGGTCTCCAATCATTTTTGGTTCTGATTCTATCTGTTCCGGACTCAGGGAGGGTAAGTTTATACTTCCTTTTCTATACTTACATTTGAAATATGATGTTGTTCCACTGTGAGATTAAAAGAGTTTGTTGTGCTGTGTGTATTTGGGTTAAAATTAGTGCCAGCCACTGAATTGCCCTCTTTTGGCTTCCAGTTGATCCTTTTATCTCTTAAATTCACCTCTTAAATTTGACTCTGGTCAAATTCAAATTGGGTCAAACCTAGATGTGATTTCCCAATTTCTGTTAGGGACATGAGGCGGATTAATTTAAACATCCCTGATTTCTCCTTTCACTACTTGTCCGTAAACAGAAAGGTGTTTTTGATTTCAGATCTCCCCCTTTATAAGTGGGTGGTGTATTTTCCAAAACCCTTCCATTTGGCATGGTCCAATCCTCTATTAGTAACGCCATAGCAAACTTGAGATAAAGTACAATAAGAGGGCTGATTTATTTGACATGTACATAAAATGCAGGAAGGGCTTTTTGCAACTTCCACCCCTTTTTGGACTCATACAATAAAAGAGGGATCAGGGAAAAACGTGAGTAGAGAGCAAGACCAAGCTAAAAACACGGGGTGGGATTCTCTGGCTGTGCTCGCCCAAAAACCAGAGCATCCCGTCTGAGGTGAGTGGACCTTTACCTGCCTGCTACGATTCCTGTGACGGGTGGGACGGGAGAATTCCCCCCAAGAGTTGTGTTTTATGTGAGTCCAGAATCAAAAGTCCAATGACATATTCCTTCAAAGGGCAGCAGGCTGACTGTTGGACGATAATTCATCTTTCCAGAAATGAGGAATTCCATGGTGGGAGAAGGCACATAGACGGAAGTACAAATATTCTAGTAGTTCACAATGTAGATGAGGGCCAGACAATTTTAAAACTGGACAGAGTTCATTCTGCTGCTATCGATCAAATGGTAAATGATAGATAATGATAGACTACTTGTCTAGAATCCTGCTTTTCTTCTGAGGCCTAACAGTGACTGAAGATAAAATTCAATAGTTGTATAATTACAGGAATTCAGACAGATCAAATCTCGGTCCTGTGACAGGTTGGTTTCAAGTTGAGCAATTCAGCCAACAAGTGTCCTGGTTGAAACCGTTTTTAGAGTAGGTAATGGTGGGGCTCTTAGCACCATTTTGGAGATTAGGAACCACAAACACCTGTCTTTGTTAGCTGGCTGGGGCAGACATCTCATCTGCTAATCCATTGTTTGGCTTTGGTCATGCAAAGAGTGCTACATTCAGGGAGTGTGAGGTATTAGCCTTTGTTCGCTTTCACACTGCTCAGAAACTTCCAGAAGCCAGCATGTGATCAACTGGAACCATTTTATCAGCCCAGCAATTGTCAATTTTGTAAAACAGGAAAAAAAAAGAACTTTATAAGTAGCCAGGCTGACAGAGAGAGAGAGGGAGATATATATTTCCTCCTGTCTCCTATCCGGAACACCTGAAAGAGAGAGGATAGAATACTAGCAGTGTTTTGGTGACATGCCTGCCATAGCTTAATGTCTGAAGTGGAGGAAGTGAGAGATGGGTATGTGGATGGAAGCATATGTAGGAGTGTGGGGATAGGGTGTGGGAGCACCTAAATGTTAGGTGTGAGTCTTAAGTGCTGAGGAGTGCTACTAGTCATTATGGGAGTGTGGTGCATTGAACAATTTGAGAGGCTGGTATTATGCTGGGTGATGCACTATCAATTAGGCAAAAGACTACTTGTGTGCCAATACAACTGTAGGCTTTTATTTATAACAGAATCAGGAGCACACCCCAACAGGTAACCGACCCGGACTGAACAAGGGGGAGGAGACAGCCACCTTTCTACTAGGTGGCAAGGGGAGGAGCCGAGCCGGCAGGGGATGTGCCCAGGCATAACAAACACACAACAGTGGTCCAAGTAGGACAAAGGCACAACTGAAGTCCACCACATTCACCCCTCCTTTAAAAAAACAACACGGGGTGAAGCGGAAACAATATCACAAGTCCAGACGAACCGATGGCTTGATCCGCCGTCGCGATCGTCGTAGTGCAGGTCGCAGGGTCGTCCGAGCAGGGAGCCCAGGCTCCATGCAGTGAGCGTTGAGAGGAGGCGCCAGGTGGTGTGAGGCGGACCCATCCATCGTCCCATCCAGTAGTCGGGTACTGCGTGGCGACGGCTCCAGCGACTCAAGCGAACTGTACATAGGGGTGAGGGGAGTGAGCTGTGGCCCTGGTGGCGTATGGAGAACAGTTGGAACTGGCGCTGGGGGGTGGAGGGCCGTAGTGGGCTCTGGGCGCACCATATGGGAGACTGGGACTGAAGGGGGAAGGGGCGTAGCGGTCTCTGGGCGCTCGACACAAGGGACAGAGGGGCGGAGGGACGTGGTGGCCTCAGGGGCACCTGCGGGTGCCAGGTCGCGGACAGAGACCGTGTCCTCCCGCCCGTCAGGGTACGCTACATAAGCGTATTGAGGATTAGCGTGGAGCAATTGGACCTCCTCGACCTTATGGGTCCGGACATGCTTCCGAAGCAGAACAGGCCCCGGGGACATCAGCCAAGCTGGGAGCGAAATCCCCGAGGAGGACTTTCTGAGAAAAGTGAACATCCGCTCTTGAGGGGTCGTATTGGTCGCTGTACACAAGAGTGACCTAATTGAATGTAATGCGTCCGGGAGGACGTCTTGCCAATGGCTGACTGGAAGGCCCCTAGACTGTAGCGCTAATAGAACAGCCTTCCAGACGGTTGCGTTCACCCGCTCTACTTGACCATTACCCCTGGGGTTATAGCTAGTGGTGCAGCTGGAGGCAATGCCTTTGGCGAGCAAGTACTGCCGCAGCCCGTCACTCATGAATGAGGACCCACGGTCGCTATGAATATAGGATGGAAAGCCGAACAGGGTGAAGAGCGTGTTCAGGGTCCGAATCACCGTAGCCGTGGTCATGTCCGGGCAGGGGAAGGCAAAAGGGAAACGCGAGTATTCGTCGATGACATTCAGAAAATAAACATTACGGTTAGAGGAAGGGAGGGGGCCTTTAAAATCAATGCTGAGGCGCTCAAACGCACGAGTGGCCTTTATAAGGTGCGCCCCACCTGGCCGGTAGAACTGCGGTTTGCACTCAGCGCAGACCCTGCATTGCCTGGTAATCATCCGGACTTCCTCGAGGGAGTAGGGCAGGTTACGGGCTTTGACAAAGTGGAAAAATCTGGTGACACCCGGGTGACAGAGATCGTTATGGAGGGACTGTAGCTGGTCCAGTTGGGCGCTGGCACATGTTCCACGGGACAGGGCGTCTGGGGCTCATTGTGCTTCCCAGGCCAGTACATGATGTCATATCTGTAGGTGGAGAGTTCAATCCTCCACCCCAAGATCTTGTCATTCTTAATCTTGCCTCTCTGCCTGGTGTTAAACAGGAAGGCAACGGACCGCTGGTCCGTAATTAAAGTGAACCGTTGGCCCGCAAGATAATGGCGGCAGTGCAGGACGGCTTCCACGATGGCCTGGGCCTCCTTCTCAACCGAGGAGTGTCGAATCTCAGGGCCTTGTAGGGTCCGGGAATAAAAGGCCACCGGACGGCCCCTTTGGTTAAGGGTGGCGGCGAGGGCAAAGTCAGACGCATCACTTTCCACTTGGAATGGGATGGATTCATCCACAGCATGCATCGCGGCCTTCGCGATGTCCGCTTTGATGTCGTCGAAGGCCCAACGGGCCTTCTCCGCCAGGGGAAAAGAGGTCGATTTTAGGAGCGGACGGGTTTTATCCGCGTAACGGGGAACCCACTGGGCACAGTAGGAGAAGAAGCCCAGGCATCTCCTCAGTGCTTCGAGAGTAGTAGGGAGGGGAAGCTGCATAAGGGGACGCATACGGGCTGGGTCGGGACCAAGGACACCATTTTCTACCACGTACCCAAGGATGGCGAGGCGGCATGTCCGAAAGACACACTTCGCCTCATTATATGTCAGATTCAGGAGAGTGGCCGTACGGAGGAATTTTTGTAGGTTGGCATCCTGGTCCTGCAGGTCATGGCCGCAGATGGTGACGTTATCCAGATACGGGAAGGTGGCCCGTAGCCCGTGCTAGTCCACCATTTGATCCATGGCCCGCTGGAAAACTGAGCTGCTGAAACAGCCTTACAGTCGCAAGCTTGAGCTAGGACCCGCAGGGCGTGCAGAAATTGGGCGCACGCTTCTCCTGGCTGCTGCTTGCGGGTAGCCAGGAGATGTCTGGCGTAGACCATGTTAGGGCTCTTTCAAAACTGCCCTTTTAAGAGTTCTATAGCGTCCGCATATGTAGTAGCATCCCGGGAGATACCGTAGACTGCATCGCTTACCCGGGCGCGGAGCACGTGGAGCACGTCGGAGTCGACGGCCGCAGCAGCGTCGATGAATGCTTCAAAGCAGTCCAGCCAATGGTCAAATTTATCAGAGACTCCGACCTCTTGAGGGTCTAATGTTAACTTGTCGGGTTTTAAAAGCTGCTCCATGTCGGTCAAATGTTATGAATAAAATTGATGCACTATCAATTAGGCAAAAGACTACTTGTGTGCCAATACAACTGTAGGCTTTTATTCATACCAGAATCAGGAGCACATCCCAACAGGTAACCGACCCGGACTGAACAAGGGGGAGGAGACAGCCGCCTTTATACTAGGTGACAAGGGGAGGAGCCGAGCCGGCAGGGGATGTGCCCAGGCATAACAAACACACAATGGTGGTCCAAGTAGGACAAAGGCACAACTGAAGTCCACCACACTGGGCAAGACATGTCATAAAGAAATGTAATCACTAACCTGAGGACCTTAGACCTCTTGTAGCCAAGCTGCCAGATCCTCCCAGACTCCAAGAGTTGACTTTCAGGCCACCTGCTCACACACACTTTTGAAGTTAGGCCTTGGAGATCTCCTGACATCCTGTGGGCCATGGCATCTCTCCTCCAGCCCACCTGCTCCACTGACACCTTCAGTTCGCATCCCTCACTTTGGATCCTCTGACAGCCCTGATGTTCAGTTTGCACAAATTTCCATTGCAGCAATTGTTTTATGCAGCTTCCATTTGAGAGACAACTTCCCTGTTTGATGTCTTGTAGGTTGGGATTATCAGAATCTGACATATAATGAGGCGAAGTGTGTCTTTCGGACATGCCGCCTCGCCATCCTTGGGTACGTGGTAGAAAATGGTGTCCTTGGTCCCGACCCAGCCCGTATGCGTCCCCTTATGCAGCTTCCCCTCCCTACTACTCTCGAAGCACTGAGGAGATGCCTGGGCTTCTTCTCCTACTGTGCCCAGTGGGTTCCCCGTTACGCGGATAAAACCCGTCCGCTCCTAACGGGATAGTTTCCTTGAACAGCATGTGACGGAACCGACGAGGGAACGAGCTATTTTGGATCTGGTATTGTGTAACGAGGTAGGTAGAATTAAGGATCTTATTGTGAAGGACCCTCTTGGGTCTAGTGACCACAATATGGTCGAATTTCTGATTCAGATGGAAGAGGAGAAAGTTTGGTCCCAAACCAGTGTCCTCTGTTTGAACAGAGGGAAATATGATAGGATGAGGGATGAATTGGCTAAGGTAGACTGGGAGAGCCGGCTGGCAGGTAGGATAGCTGAGGAACAGTGGAGGATTTTTAAGGAGATCCTTTTCAGTTCTCAGCAAAAATATATTCCAGCAAAAAACAAGGATTGTAAGAAAAGGGAGAACCAGCCGTGGATAACGAAGGAAATAAAGGAGAGTATTAAAATAAAAACAGCTGCGTACAGAGTGGCCAAAAATAGTGGAGAAACAAGTGATTGGGAAAAATTTAAGAAACAACAAAGAGAGACTAAGAAAGCGATAAAGAAAGGAAGGATAGACTATGAAGCTAGGCTAGCAATTAATATAAAAAATGATAGTAAAAGTTTTTATAAATATATAAAAAGGAATAGAGTGGCTAGAGTGAATGTTGGACCCTTGGAGGACGAGAGGGGGGAGTTAATAGTGGGAAATGAGGATATGGCTGAGTCTTTAAATAAGTTTTTTGTGTCGGTCTTCACGGTGGAGGACACAAATAGTTTGCCAAATATTAACGATAGAGGGTTGGCAGCAGGAGAAATACTTAATACAATTAATGTTACCAGAGAGGCAGTGCTGGGTAGACTAATGGGACTGAAGGTGGATAAGTCCCCGGGTCCGGATGGAATGCATCCCAGGGTATTGAAAGAAATGTCAGAGGTAATAGTGGATGCGTTAGTGATTATTTATCAAAACTCATTGCATTCTGGGGTAGTGCCGGTTGATTGGAAAACGGCTAATGTTACGCCGCTGTTTAAAAAAGGAAGGAGACAAAAGGCGGGTAACTATAGGCCGGTCAGCTTAACGTCTGTAGTAGGGAAAATGCTGGAATCCATTATTAAAGAGGAGATAGCAGGGCATCTGGATAGAAATGGTTCGATCAATCAGACGCAGCATGGATTCATGAGGGGCAAGTCGTGCTTGACGAACATGTTGGATTTTTATGAAGATGTGACTAGGGCGGTTGATGGAGGAGAACCGGTGGATGCGGTGTTTTTGGATTTCCAAAAGGCGTTTGATAAGGTGCCCCATAAAAGGCTACTGAAGAAGATTAGGGCACACGGAGTTGGGGGTAGTGTGTTAAAGTGGATTGGGGACTGGCTATCCGACAGGAAGCAAAGAGTCGGAATAAATGGGTGTTTTTCCGGTTGGAGGAAGGTAACTAGTGGCGTGCCGCAGGGATCGGTACTCGGGCCGCAACTATTTACCATTTATATAGATGATCTGGAGGAGGGGACGGAGTGTAGGGTAACGAAGTTTGCAGACGACACAAAGATAAGTGGAAAAGTGAATCGTGTGGAGGACGGAGAAGATCTGCAGAGAGATTTGGACAGGCTGAGTGAGTGGACGAGGATATGGCAAATGGAGTATAACGTTGATAAATGCGAGGTTATACACTTTGGAGGAAATAATAACAAATGGGATTACTATCTCAATGGAAACAAATTAAAACATGCTACCGTGCAAAGGGACCTGGGGGTCCTTGTGCATGAGACGCAAAAGCCTAGTCTGCAGGTACAACAGGTGATCAAGAAGGCAAACGGGATGTTGGCCTATATTGCGAAGGGGATAGAATATAAAAGCAGGGATGTCTTGATGCACCTGTACAGGGCATTGGTGAGGCCGCAGCTGGAATACTGTGTGCAGTATTGGTCCCCTTATATGAGGAAGGATATATTGGCATTGGAGGGAGTGCAGAGAAGGTTCACCAGGTTGATACCGGAGATGAGGGGTTTGGATTATGAGGAGAGGCTGAGGAGATTGGGTTTGTACTCGTTGGAGTTTAGAAGGATGAGGGGGGATCTTATGGAGACTTATAAGATAATGCGGGGGCTGGATAGGGTGGAGGCGGAGAGATTCTTTCCACTTAGTAAGGAAGTTAAAACTAGAGGACACAGCCTCAAAATAAAGGGGGGTCGGTTTAAGACAGAGTTGAGGAGGAACTTCTTCTCCCAGAGGGTGGTGAATCTCTGGAATTCTCTGCCCACTGAGGTGGTGGAGGCTACCTCGCTGAATATGTTTAAAGCGCGGATGGATGGATTCCTGATCGGTAAGGGAATTAAGGGTTATGGGGATCAGGCGGGTAAGTGGTACTGATCCACGTCAGATCAGCCATGATCTTATTGAATGGCGGGGCAGGCTCGAGGGGCTAGATGGCCTACTCCTGCTCCTATTTCTTATGTTCTTATGTTCTTATGTCACCAGCAAACAATGTTGCTGGGGCCATCTGCTGTTTACTGTTGCTGACAATGTCAAGGAACCAAAACAGTGTTAAACTAATACTACTGTCACTTAGATGAAGTGAGTACATGAATTTTATGCCTTCCTCATGTTGATCTGAAGAGGTGTGGGCTGGCTGTGAATCGCTGTCCCTGCATCCAAATATTGAGGCAGATGAATTTTTAGCCCAGCATTCTTATTCTTTTAAGGGTCTGACAGATGCTGTTTTTCTTTCCAATTTTCTGAAGTTATTTCCTGGAATCACTGACTGAGGTCAGGTGTTATCAGACCTCCACCTCACCTAGGATTGCCAATCTTCCAGACTTGGAGAAATTAAAGATTCATCTCCAGGGCAGTTTTGTAAGCAACCTAGGAAGAAAATCATCAGGGCATTATTAAAAAATTGCAGTGACAGTCTGTTATGCGCAGCCCTGATAATCCGTTCCATTGCAATCAATAGATTTAAATATCTGATGCTGTGTCTAACAGCTGACTGATCTGACACCACCCATTTGCGCCACTACTGGGTTGAATTTCTAACCCTTTATACCTTATTTTCATTTTCTTTGAACAATTTAGTTTATTAAAGTATTGGAGATGGATAAATATTGGAGAGTGAGGAATCATTCAATTGGGTAACAAAGAGTGTTTGTTTTCCATTTGGTATGGGGAGTCGGTGGGTTGTAAGGATAAACAAATAATGGAGGTTTGGGGGGTGAAGTGGCTAGAGGCATGTGATGGACGAAGCCCCCAGGAAAATGTCTAACCAGAGTCTGCAATTCAAAGACCAAGTGGTTCTAATTCATGTAAAATGATAAACAGTGAATGTTATCAGATTAAGCAACTGTGGTGGCAATCGCAGCCACAAAGCTAGATAACAATTGGAAGTGGTAATCTCGCTTTAACCTAGAGGCACAGATGACATTTATAATTATTGCTGCTTCAAATTAACTCAAACTGGTTTGTTAGCTCAGTACATCAGCTAGTGTCCTTACCCAGTGTTCCAGTAGGGGAGCTAGACATACATTTTAAAACAGCTAACCCTAATTTTAACTCGGATGAGAACTTGTTTGGAAAATATGTTGGGGGTAATTTTAGCAGTTGAGGCTCTGTCGCAGCGAGTGTCGCAGCGGTATCATGAATACAACGTTGTAGCCCCAATTTTCCAAAGAGTGTTCACAACAACACTCTGCACTGGAAATAAAACCAATTTACTTACAATGTTCAACAGATATATTTCAAAGAATTGTGACTACAATACTGAACTACAAGTATTGAACAGCCCCAGAACAAATCAGTAGGATATGCTTTTCCATATATGTATGCACTTCTGAAGTCTATTAAAGAGCAATGTTTGCAGTAATTATAATGATTTTCCTGAGCATCCCAGGTAAAAGAGTAAAAACATACACTCCAGTTAAAAAGTAAAAACAGATGTTTGATTAATGGCATGCAGCTGATAGCATACTGGAAACATTATACAGACTCAGCATACTGTTAATTTAAGAACTAGTTTAACAGTTCCAGACTTAGCTCAACTGCATGGCAGGAAATAAGTGAAAAAATAGAGCTTATACTCCATCCTGTAAAGTAACAGAATGTTGAAACACCAGCAAACAGAAAGTTTATGTTTGTTACCAACTTTATAATTGCTTCTTGGAATGTTCCTTCTTGATAACAAATTGCTGCTTACCACTCCTCAGATAATCTTCTATCAGCAGCATGCATATTGCTGCCTTTACGTAGTTCTTGAAAACAGTGTGAAAAAAACCACGGGTGCATTAAGTCATATATGACCTCAGAAGCAATCAACATCAGGACGTTATATAGAGGTAAGCAGAGCAATTTTTTACAAGTATGTCAAAAAATGTAACTAGCTTGTGTATGAGATCTGTAAATCATTTTTGTTTTTGGGACAGTTACTACACATTTCCTACACAGAAAATAATAATCTTTGTAAAAAGAGGCTGGATTAATTGTGACATGTAAAACTTTCTCAGTACAGAATTTGCAACCAATGGCTGCTTCAGAGTCTTGCACTCTTTATTCAGCCCTTGAAACTAGCCTTCACAGTTTAGCTGCAGTATTTTGTCCCACAAAATGCTCCTGAAAACTTCAAATGCTTAATTTCTTTAACACAATGTGCTATGATGATTTGCAGTTCTTTCTAAGAGCCAACAGACACAATAGGTAAAATGGTCTTCTGCTCTCAGTTTCTAATATTCTAGGATTCTTTTCACTTGGCACAGTTAGATATTTGTGCCTTTCCCAAAATGAATGTGGACTTTTGTGATGCTGATCACCTACATTACTCTTTTTACAGTACACTTGCAGCATAGCAGTTAATAATAATTTATGCAGTCATATGCACCACATATTTATTCCCTGTATTTAATCAGTAAAGGAGATGCATGCCATTTATATCACTGCTATCCAGTATCCTTCTGAAATAGGAGATTAATGCCAGTTCATTGGTCACCAACATTGCTTACCCTGCTCTCAAATGTCAGCTTCTCGGCTATAGTGTGCATTCAACTTACTCAACAAAACATCACATGACGTGATAATAAAACATACACTAACATTCAGTACCAGATGTGTGCAAGTTTCTACTTTCTCATGTGTTTATTGTAGATTAAAGCAATCCCATGATAAAATAAAAATAAGTGGAACTTTTAAAAAAATCTTTTTGTTTTTAGAAGACGTTTTGGGCTAATGAAAGTAATTTGCCTCAGACATAACATGGGGGGGAATTTTATGACCTCATCGTGCCTGTTTTGCGCCGGGAAAAAGTCATAAAATCGGGTGCAATGTGACTAGCAGGAATTGTACCCATTTGCGCGCCCATTCCCATTTTACCACCAAAAAAAGTGGTGCAATTGGGACCCTGCCCAAAACAGGCAAAACGTCAATTTACATTTTTTTGCATTCATCACAATGCAATTAGCTAACTTCACTCCCAATCGTCCCAGCTCACTTGCCTTAACGACCTCGTATACTGCAACTGGTAAGGAAATTGCCTCCTATATGAAAGTCAGTTTCAGGTGCTGGAGCAGTGAGGGTGAGCAAGGAGCTAAGTCTCTGCTTTCAACTGCTCCGTACTGCTCTGGGGGAAGGGGTGGCTTGTTTCATGGTGGCCATGTTGCATTTTGGATCGGGGGAGCCTGCAAGTGTGTGGGAGGGTGGGGGGCTGTTGTTGCTCATGGGGTTCTGACTTCAGACTCTCAGCATGGACCTGGGTCTGAGCACTGACCTCAGGTCTTAGCGCTGACTCTGGGTCCTAGTGCTGGCAGCAGCAAGCACTGTTGTTGGTGGAGGATGGGCTGGAAACTGTCTGAAGTGGCAGTGCTGCGGCCTCAGGATTTGTCAAGCTGCACTGCCTGGAGCCACTACTGCATGGGTATTGGGTGTGCCTTTGTGAGGGGGGAGAATGGGGGGAGCTGTGTTGCCATTCTGGGGGGCTGTGGGGGGGGGGAATGTGGGGAATATGTGTTGCTGGGCTGGGCGGTGAGCAGAGTTCTTTAACCTCTCCATCTGTCTCTCCCCTTCCCCAACAACGCCTCCCCCCACTTCAGATTGGCAAGATGGCTTTTGCAGTGCAACCAATTGACCTTACTGTTCTTTTGGTTGCTGCTGAAGCTGAGGAAAAGGAGCAGAAGGATGAATTGCAGGCAGAGGAGGCCCAGGCCTTACAACTCACAGGAATAGATGGAGATGGCTGCTGGAGGCAGGATGTGGCTGCCATTTGCCCCAGGGTTTTTGGGGGGGGGGGGGTGGTGCAGGAGAATGAGGGAGCAGAGACCCTGGCAATTCTGCATGCGAGTGTCCTTTGAGCAACAGTTGGACATCATGTGCCACCAACGGCTACGACTCCAAAAGGAGACAGTACAACACCTGTGCCACTTCTTGCAAGACCTGGCACCCCGGGACACGGGGGGAGCACCCACTCCTGGTGACTGTGAAAGTGATGGCCACCTTAAACTTTTACTCCAGCGGGTCCTTCCAGACTGCCAGTGGAGACCTTTGTGTAATTTCTCAATCTGTCCACAAGTGTGTGAAGGAGGTCACAGATGCCCTGAATGTCCGGATTGGCCAGTATATAAAATTTGTCCTGGACCAGGCCCAGCAGGAAGCCCGGGCATCAGAATTTGCGGCCATCGCAAGGATGTCAAATGTGCAGGGGGCTATAGACTGCACCCACGCCGCCCTCAAGGTCCCGGTCAAGAATCCAGGAAGATTCATGAACAGAAAGGGCTTTCATTCAATAAATGTGCAGTTCGTGTGTGACCATCAGCTAAACATCTTGCACGTCTGCACCAGACATCCCAGCAGTTTTATATTGAGGAGCTCCGATGTCCTGGAAGTCTTTGAGGAGGAGCCCAGAATGCAGGGATGGCTCGTGGGGGACATGGGGTACCCCGCTTTGGACTTGGCTGATGACACCTGTGCGGAGGCCTGAAACTGAGGCGGAGACCCGATATAATGAATCTCATGTTGCCACCTGTTCAACAGTGGACCGGTGCATAGGGCTGGTCAAAATGTGGTTCAGGTGCCTGACCGCTCTGGCAGGGCCCTCCAATATAGCCCCCTGATATTGTCCCGCATTGTAGTGGTGTGCTGTGCCCTACACAACCTGACACAGTAGTGAGGATTCCTTTTGGAGGAGGAGGACGTGGAGGCTGACCAGCCAGGTGTCGCTGAGGAGGAGGCTGCCCAGGAGGAGGAGGAGGATGACAATGATGAGCAACACCACCCAGGCGCTGAAGGACTGGTGGCAGTAAGGGTCAGGGAGGCGAGGGAGGTCCTGATCACCATTCGCTTTGGTCACTTGGGGCTCTTTTTGCCACACGTGGGTTCCATCCCCCCTCCCTGTGCAGTCCCACAATCTCCTGCAACAGTGTAACACCAGAGTGGTGGGCCTGGGCTGTGTTAGCGAGTTTCTGTGGCAGGCAGGTGGGTGATGGTGACTCGCTATGTTGCTATTGTGATGTCCTGGTGCAAACTAGTTTGACTCCTACCTGAGCTCTGCATGCATGCTGGCACCTGGTCCCATATCTGAGTAATGGGTAAAGGAGCATTAAACACCAATGCAAGGCCCTGGGCGGGTGAGGTGGTAGGGAGGGAATCTCTCTTGGGTTCTGGGGATGCCATGGCAAATGTAAGTCACTGCCAATGCATGCCACCCGTTGTAGTCAGTGAATTATTTGAGCGCCTTGATTTTCACAGTACCCATGTATTGAGGGGCTTTCCCCACTGACATCAACGTGCAGGGTCCCTCTGGTGACCACTGGGGTAAGTACATTCCTGTTCGAGGCTAATCAGAGACAGATTAGTCGCAGCTGTGCCAATAGAAGTGCCTTCAAAATAAATGATAATATAAAAACATTGAAAGAGAGACTTTAAAGTGCCTAAATATTCTATTTAACTTGTGTTGCCCTTCACCTTTGCCATCTTAGTGTCGCTACAACTTCTTAACTTTACGTGGCCTTCCATTACGTCTCGGTGTCTCCCCAGGATGTACATTGGAGGTGGAGGTGGTCAGCTGCCCACCACGCCCCATGGTCTGTGATACCCTTGGCAAGTGTCCTCTGGAGGACCTGGACCTTGAGGGCCCCGGCCGGCTTCCAGGTGTTAGGGATGTATGCATGACACCCTCTTTATCCCACTACCTCTAGGATACCCACAGTCGCAGTCTCCGGGAGGAAAGCCCCAGCTTAGGCTCAAGCCCTTCCTCCTCCCTCAGGGTTCCTGTGGGCTCCTGGGTCACTCCATGGGATGATGGTGCTTCTGCAGTGAACTCCAAAAGCTCTGGCGTCACTTGGCCTATCAGTCCTGGAGGACGACCTGCGTTCTTGCCATGGTGGCGGAGCCCTCTGCAATGGTCCTCTGAGTCAGGGGCCACCTGTCAATGGCAGCAGCAGTTGCCCTCTGAGACTGGGCCATGCTCTGCAGCTCCTCAGGCATGTCCCTCTGTGAGTGGGCCACATTCTCAAAGGCTGCTGTCATAACCCGCTGTGTCTCGATGCTGTCCCACTGTGTCTCTTGCAAGCTCTGCAGGATCACAGCTGTGACCCTCTGTGAGTGGACCATGTTCTCAAGGGCTGCAGCCATAGCCCACTGTGTCTCAGCACTGTCCCGCTGGGTCTCCTGCAACCTCTCGGGCCTCTCATCCATGGGCCGCAGAATCTCAATAAGTCTGTTGAGGTCATCTGGAACTCCACCATGGCCTGCTGTGACTCGGCCATCACTTGGACTTTGCGACTCATGGTGAGGATTTTCTGCCCCAGGCTTTCCACCGTGGATGCCACCCTTGCAGTGTTGGTCTGGGGACCACACAAGACAGGCAATAGCTGGTCTGCCTGAAAGTTTTGGGAC
The DNA here is from genome assembly GCF_964213995.1 of Mustelus asterias. NCBI lineage: Eukaryota > Metazoa > Chordata > Chondrichthyes > Carcharhiniformes > Triakidae > Mustelus > Mustelus asterias. The sequence continues at coordinate 43,466,618 of NC_135820.1, forward strand.
TCCTCCCAACAGCCTAGCAGTCGGTCCAGTGTTGTTGTTAGCCCCTCCTGAATTCCCTGGCTCTGTTCCATCTCCAGTAGTTGAGGGAGAAGTGATTGCAGGGGGCCAGCTGCAGGGGGTGGGGGGCGGGGAATCTGGGCTGCGTGCAACTTACTTCAGATATCTCCAATGAGTGGAGAACCGGTAAGTGCTCACTTCTATGCTCCAGCCTGACCATGCTAATGGTCTAATGGTCCGGATCCCCTCCTCCACAGCAAGCTCCAGTGCCCGGTCCTCAAAGGGGGTGAGAACCCTGATCTCAGGCACACCACTCCCTGTCTTTGCCCTCTGCTAGTGTTAATGGGCATTCTTCTCCTGTGGGCACAGAAGGAGCCACGTAAAATCTGATGGCATGAGTCTTAGAGGGTAGGAGGGGGTGGCCCTCCGAGGACCCTGGGGGGGGAGGAGGGATGTGCTTGGGGGTCAAGGGCTGGGAGCATGCAGGGTGCTGGGGATGGGGGGATTTGGAGGTCACTTATGGGGAAGATGCTAAATGAGGTTAAACACCCACCCTTGATGCCCAGATTAGGTCATTCAGTTTTTCGTGGCACTGCTCCCTGGTCCTCCTGGCAAGTGCCCTGGTACTAACGCATGCTGCCACCACCTCCCAGGCTTTGTTTCTATCCCTTCCCCTCGGGCAGTGTCCTGCTGGGGGGAAGAGGGTGTCACACCCTTCCTCCACCGCCTCTAACAACCTGGCTAGATCTGCATCTGAAAATCGGGGAGCTGTCTTCCTGGAGGCCATTTCTTCCTGCACTGCCTGCCTCTCTATCCATCCTTGGGATTTTTATGGAGAGTTCTCCTTGTTGGAGCAGATCAGCTGCAGGCAGTCTGGGTAAGTCATGCACCTGTTAGAGCATTCCGGTGGGTTTAATGTTTGCCTTATTACCATGACTGGGAAGCCAAGTCGGCACTTGCAAGTGTGCTGATGGAGTGGGGGGGTGGAATATGGATTTTTGCCTCTGTGATGATCAGGGGCAGGGGAGAGAGAGTATCTTGTCACTCAGCAATCGGAGCCAGGGGGATGATGAGGGAGCCATGTACAATGGAGGTCCAGGGACTGGGGGGGGCAAAGGGGTCAGTAATGTTGGGGGCTGGGGGGGTCCCTGATGTCCGTGGGGGGGAGAGGGAGGCTGTATCTGGCCGGGGTGTGTGTGGGGGAGGGGATTCTGTCAGGAGAACTGCTTTTTTTGCACGTGCGCAGATTGTGGCTCCGATCTGAGCTGCAAGCTGTCTGTCAAATTAAGCCTGCCCACTGCCTCCAGTGGCTAGAAATGGTCTAGTCCATATTTTCAATGACCGAGTGCATAAGATTGGATGTGAAAACTCACTCAAAAACACTGATCACGAACTCTCCCGTTGTCACGCTCGCTAGACACTTAGAAAAAGTCTCGTCAAATTCTGCCCGTGGTCTCAATGTATTGATGCTAGAATTTTGATCAGTTTAAAGAGTTTTTGTGTTTAGTTCATGTTGCACTGTGTATTGGAGAATTTATGATGGCTTGTGGGGAGAATGCTTCAGAATGTTGTCATCATGCAAAGTTCTGTTCATATAGTTCTGTTCATATAGCCTTCAGAGTAATGTGGTGCTGCACTTGCACCATGTCCTGAGGGCATGAAAGGCACTATATCAATGCAAGTGCTTTAGTTTCTTCCTTGGTGCTTAATTTTTGCAAAAGTGAAAGGATTTGACACAGGAAAATAATTTAAATAATTTAATAATTAGAAAGGCAAAAACCACAAGCCAAGATAGGAGGGTCGGAACTAAAGGTAGGGACTCAGGGTTGGTGTGTTGCCTACCAGGGGCTGGGGTCCGGGATGTGTCTGACAGGGTATTCAGGACTCTTAGGGGGGAGGGAGATAAACCACAAGTTATTGTACATGTGGGGACACACGACATAGGGAGGATAGGGGAAGGGGATATTAGGCAGGGATTTATGGAGTTGGGGTGGAAACTAAAGGCCAAGACTGACAGAGTGGTTATCTCTGGACTCTTGCCTGTACCACAGGATAGTTTAGAGAGGAATAGGGAGAGGGAAGGTTTGAATTCATGGCTGAGGGGATGGTGCAGGAGGGAGGGGTTCAGGTACTTAAGCAATTGGGGCTCGTACTGGGGAAGGTGTGACCTCTATGAGAAGGATGGTCTACACCTTAATCAGAAGGGGACCAATATCCTGGGGGGTAAATTTGCTAAGGCCATGCAGGGAGGTTTAAACTGATTCGGGGGGGGGGAGGGATCCTGAGTAGTGGGGCTGAAAGTGAGGGATGCATGGATGGGGACTGCAATGCACGGCATTGCAGAGGTGGGGTGGAGCAGGGTTTGAAATGTGTATACTTCAATGCCAGGAGTATTCGCAATAAAGTGGGTGAACTTGCAGCGTGGATCAGTACCTGGGACTTCGATGTTGTGGCTATTTCAGAGACATGGATAGAGCAGGGGCAGGAATGGATGCTGCAGGTCCCGGGGTTCAAATGTTTTAGTCGAAGTAGGGAAGGAGGTAGAAGAGGGGGAGGGGTAGCATTATTGGTCAGAGATTGTATCACAGTGTCAGAGAGGAGGTTTGATGAGGACTTATCTGTTGAGGTAGTATGGGCGGAGATTAGAAATAGGAGAGGAGAGGTCACCCTGTTGGGAGTCTTTTATAGACCTCCTAAAAGTTCTAGAGAGGTTGAGGAAAGGATTGCGGAGTCAATCCTGCTTAGGAGTGAAAGTAATAGGGCAATTGTTATGGGGGATTTTAACTTGACTAATATTGACTGGAATTGTTATAGCTCTAGCTCGTTAGAGGGGTCAGTTTTTGTTCAAAGCGTGCAGGAAGGTTTTTTGACTCAGTATGTAGACAGGCCAACTAGAGGTGAGGCTATATTGGATCTGGTGCTGGGAAATGAGCCAGACCAGGTGCTAGACTTGGAAGTTGGTGTGCATTTTGGTGATAGTGACCACAATTCGGTTACGTTCACCTTAGTGATGGAAAGGGATAGGCATGAACCTCGGGCCAATGGTTTTAGCTGGGGGAAGGGTAATTATGAGGCTATTAGGAGAGAATTAGGAAACATAGGTTGGACTAGGAGATTACAGGGACTGGGAACGTCCGACATGTGGAGTTTTTTCAAGGAGCAGCTACTGCGAGTCTGTGATAGGTATGTCCCTGTCAGGCAAGGAGGAATTGGTAGGGCTAGGGAACCGTGGTGCACCAAAAAAGTTTCTTTGTTGGTTAAAAAGAAAAAGGAGGCTTATGTTCGGATGAGACGTGAGCACTCGGGTAGTGCACTAGAAAGCTTTAGATTGGCTAAGAGGGAGTTGAAGAGCGAGCTTAGAAGGGCTAAAAGGGGACATGAGAAGACTTTGGCGGATAGGGTTAAAGAGAATCCTAAGGCGTTCTATAGGTATGTCAAGAACAGAAGGTTGGTTAGGGCAAGTTTAGGGCCAGTTATAGATGGCAGAGGGAAGTTATGTGTGGAACCGGAGGAGATTGGTGAAGCATTGAACCAATATTTCTCTTCGGTGTTCACGCAAGGGGACATGAATATAGCTGAGGAGGACACTGGGTTGCAAGGGAGTAGAATAGACAGTATTACAGTTGATAAGGAGGATGTGCAGGATATTCTGGAGGGTCTGAAAATAGATAAATCCCCTGGTCCGGATGGGATTTATCCAAGGATTCTCTGGGAGGCAAGAGAAGTGATTGCAGAGCCTCTGGCTCTGATCTTCAGGTCGTCGTTGGCCTCTGGTATAGTACCAGAAGATTGGAGGTTAGCGAATGTTGTCCCATTGTTTAAGAAAGGGAACAGAGACTTCCCCGGGAATTATAGACCGGTGAGTCTCACTTCTGTTGTCGGCAAGATGTTGAAAAAAATTATAAGGGATAGGATTTATAGTTATTTGGAGAGTAATGAATTGATAGGTGATAGTCAGCATGGTTTTGTGGCAGGTAGGTCGTGCCTTACTAACCTTATTGAGTTTTTTGAGAAAGTGACCAAGGAGGTGGATGGGGGCAAGGCAGTGGACGTGGTATATATGGATTTTAGTAAGGCGTTTGATAAGGTTCACCATGGTAGGCTTCTGCAGAAAATGCAGATGTATGGGATTGGGGGTGATCTAGGAAATTGGATCAGGAATTGGCTAGCGGATAGGAAACAGAGGGTGGTGGTTGATAGTAAATATTCATCATGGAGTGCGGTTACAAGTGGTGTACCTCAGGGATCTGTTTTGGGGCCACTGCTGTTTGTAATATTTATTAATGATCTGGATGAGGGTATAGTTGGGTGGATTAGCAAATTTGCTGATGACACCAAAGTCGGTGGTGTGGTAGACAGTGAGGAAGGGTGTCGTAGTTTGCAGGAAGACTTAGACAGGTTGCAAAGTTGGGCCGAGAGGTGGCGGATGGAGTTTAATGCGGAGAAGTGTGAGGTAATTCACTTTGGTAGGAATAACAGATGTGTTGAGTATAGGGCTAACGGGAGGACTTTGAATAGTGTGGAGGAGCAGAGGGATCTAGGTGTATGTGTGCATAGATCCCTGAAAGTTGGGAATCAAGTAGATAAGGTTGTTAAGAAGGCATATGGTGTCTTGGCGTTTATTGGTAGGGGGATTGAATTTAGGAGTCGTAGCGTTATGTTGCAACTGTACACAACTCTGGTGCGGCCGCACTTGGAGTACTGTGTGCAGTTCTGGTCCCCACATTACAGGAAGGATGTGGAGGCTTTGGAGAGGGTGCAGAGGAGGTTTACCAGGATGTTGCCTGGTATGGAGGGGAGATCCTATGAGGAGAGGCTGAGGGATTTGGGATTGTTTTCGCTGGAAAGGCGGCGGCTAAGAGGGGATCTTATTGAAACATATAAGATGATTAGAGGTTTAGATAGGGTGGATAGTGATAGCCTTTTTCCTCTGATGGAGAAATCCAGCACGAGGGGGCATGGCTTTAAATTGAGGGGGGGTAGTTATAGAACCGATGTCAGGGGTAGGTTCTTTACCCAGAGGGTGGTGAGGGATTGGAATGCCCTGCCAGCATCAGTAGTAAATGCGCCTAGTTTGGGGGCGTTTAAGAGATCCGTAGATAGGTTCATGGACGAAAAGAAATTGGTTTAGGTTGGAGGGTCACAGTTTTTTTTTTTTTAACTGGTCGGTGCAACATCGTGGGCCGAAGGGCCTGTTCTGCGCTGTAATGTTCTATGTTCTATGTTCTATCATAAATTCTCCAATACATAGTTGCTTTGGGCAAGCTTTGTTGACTTGGAGTTGAAATCATAGTATTCTGTGTTTCTGGCACTTAGTTGCCTCCACTTGATTTGCTTAAATGTATAATAGGAGGTTTACCTCGATGAGGAGACTCCTCTTGTTTCAGCATAGCCTTTCTATTGCGCAGTTCTGCTGGACATTGCAGTTTTGTGGTCATGGTGTTCCCAGGTTGTGTGATAGCAAGTGTTGGAGCTTGAATTAGGGGCTCACCTTTCTGTTGCTGATCATTCTCATGTCTGTATTTTGCATGAACTATAGTGGTGATTATATGAAGATTTGGCCAACCATTGAGGGGTTTCTGCCACCTGCAAGGGAGTTGGACAAACTAACTCTGCAAAAAGTGAAGACAATTCAGAGTTAGAGTCTCAGTCGAACATGTCTTCACTATGGACCTCTCAGGCACAAAGGTTGTTTTGATGTCTTCTGCCATTTTGAGGAGGTTAAGGGCAACACAACGATCCCTGCCTAAGAAAGAAAGGAATTGGTTTCAGATGACATGTAAAATTTTGAAAAACTGCTTGTGGCCATGGCAGACTGGTTCTCGGTTCATGTCTATGACCAGAAGTCAAATTTCTCCAAGGCTGTAGAGTGATTTGTCTGCTGTTTGTAGTGAGAAGTCTTTCAGTCAGGTATCTTATCCGAGAGGACCTTAACACGCTCTGGTGTCTAATTTTAGATAGGTGACGTGACCATTTACAGAGATGTCAGCATTTCAAAAGGAGAATCTGGGATCTCACCCAAGGAGAACAGTTGGAATACTTCCTCATGTGCTATTTTAGGATCCTCCACACATCTTAATGTCTTAAACTTGCACAGCTTTCCAAAGTGCCCAGTAGTTGCAGTTGAAACACTGCAGAATTGCTCTCGCCTATGAGGCTTTTTGGCTCCACAGTGCTGGCATGGTCTCCCACCATCTTGAAGGCTGTTTGGGTATAGTCTTCCTTGGCCTCAAGTCTCCCTGTTCTATTGCTGCTTTATGAGCTGGACTGTTGGGCTTGCTCTGCGCCATGGCCTAACCTTGCCTCATTGATGCGCGACAATCAAGCACGAGGTACAAGGCTTCAGCGATTGAAGGCTTTTATTGACAAACAATGGAACTATCTAACACGAGTACACCAATCCAGACTGGAGGGGTCCCGCCTGAGCAGAGGGTCTTATACCTCTCCCCAGGAGGCGGGGCCCGACCGGGATGTGCCATAACAACATCTACCACAGGTATATTAATCCCACAGTGTAAACACCCTAACCCAACAACATTATAACAACCCCCACAGTGGCAACACCCTAACCCAACAGTAACATTGGAATAACCCCACAGTGGTAACCAACGATGGTTCACCACACTCATAAAATGGATTAGTGTTGTTGATGAATTTCAGACTGCCTAACTATTTGGATTGCCTTTTCCTGAGTCTGATCTTCTTTTGCTTGCAGTTATGTCTCAAAGGGCATCGTCAGCCACTTGGACTGCTATTTGGTTTTGTTTGAGCTCTGGCTTAAGGTCACTGTAATCACAGCCTTCAGCCAATCTGTATAATTTATTTTCAGGCTGCTGGACTTGCTTGTTGAATTTTGCTTGTTCTAAAATTTTATTACTTCTTAAATTTAAGTAGGTATTGAAAGGTTTCAGAACATTTTCAAACTTAACTGAAGGTTAATTTATTTCTTGCCTCATAATGATATAATTGGCTATAAGACCTACAGAATAAAGTAGTGTAATTCACTTGTTCATCCTCTGTCTTGTGTAATCTTGAAGCTATCATTTATCGTGGAAATCTTTATCACCAATATCCCCAATTCTGCACCTGGTCTGGCCCTTGTATCAGTCCAATTGAACTGGTAGGGTTTATTTATTATCCATAGTTGCTTTTCAGCTCAAGGGAGTACAGCCTTAAATGTTGTTTCACTTTTGAAGAAGGTGCTGCAGTAACATTTTCTTCAATGCTTCTTCCTGCGTTTGTTGGGTTTGGGTGCCATTCACAGACCTGACCTCAAAGGGGTCCATTTCTTGCACTGAATTTTTTAATCAAAGATTTGGACCATTTTGGAGGCTTTTTTAGGGTGATTCAAAGGCTTTGGCAGAGTTTTTAAAACGTTTTTTTCAATGTAACTCGGACTCCACGTGACTGAACCTGGGCTGAATGAAATTGACTTCTCTGACTGATAAATAGCTTCAAAACTTTTAAAGATTAGTTCAGTCTTAGGACTGAATTTTTGCTCACCCTTGTAGGTCTTTTGACTCTGCAATCAATGAGATTCACAATGGACATCGTTGTGCTCCAGTGGAGTAATTTAACTGCATAATGCCTCAACATGAAGATGCCATCTCTTTTTTTTTCTGTAGCCTTAGCAGTGGTCACCTCAATTGGTGGCCCTGCCGAAATGCGGGCCCGCTAATTGGGCTGGCTGTTCTGAGAGCTGAGTTACCATCTTTAATTGGCTGCCACCACCACCTCCCCATTCACACTACCCGCCTGGAGGACTTTCAGAAAAATCTAATTCCCTATATTAATGGCTCTGAATATGTCCCACAGATGCTTGATTTATTTTTGTTGTAAGTTGGGAGAATACAGCTTTACATTGGAACATTGCTACACTTCAAAAGTACTTGTTTGGGTTTGATGTTCTTTGAAACATCCTGAGTTAATGTAAGTACTACATAAATGCATGTCTTTCTTTATTAGTGGATATATCTTTCTGCTACTAACGTTGAGAGTTGTGCAAATCTGTTGATCTCTGTTGGCTCTCACACTTTTGGAGGCATAGCCCAACAGAGATTGGAATAGATCTGACAGGAATGTAATACTGGTCATGGCATCTGTGGTACTCTGGCCGCCCAGAATGGCTGGGTTAAGATTACAGGAAATACTCTCTGTTGCACCAGTCTAGTTACAACTTACCCTGCATTTCTCTGATACTGAGGGATGGAATCTGTGAATTTTATGCGAGAGATAGTGGCCGTGATTCTATGGAATAAAAACAAAGTGTTGCTGCCAGCTGGAAAAATAATTTCCCTATGGCATTGGCAGCGCTTGCCAGGCGGGATTCAACCACCTTTCGTTGTGAAAAAAATCCCCAATGGGAATACACCGGCCAGCCCGGCTTCACAGGATCGGGGCACCATCTTTAAAGGACGCCCCGATCTCATAGTTCATTGCCAGGCCCGCACACCGTGGAAATGGCAACCTCTCCTCCCCAGCAAACCAAAGGAGCACTTCCAAACCTTCACCACAGAAGGGCAGCCCCCCACCCTCCCCAACCACCATTAAATATATGGGTCACCTCCTCCTCCTCCACACCACGCAGGCATGAGGGTGAACTGACTCGACCCCTCCCTTGGCAGTGCCACCCTGCACCTCTTTCAAACATTCCCTCAGCCTTCTCTTCTCTAAGAAGAACACAGTGGCTAGCACTGCTGCCTCACACCGCCAGGGACCCAGATGCCATGACCAGTATTACATTCCTGTTAGATCTATTCCAATCTCTGTTGGGCTATGCCTTCAGAAGTGTGAAAGCCAACAGAGATCAACAGATTTGCACAACTCTCAATGTTAGTAGCAGAAAGATATATCCACTAATAAAGAAAGACATGCATTTATATAGTACTTGCATTAACTCAGGAAGTTTCAAAGAACATCAGTATGGCAGTCCCTTGCCATACTGGCACTGACACCCTGGCAGTGACATTGTCACAGTGATACCCTGGCAGTGTAGTCATTTTTAAAAACCATGATTGGAACTGCCTCCACTGCACTCACAGGCACTGCCTTCCAGATCCTAACTATGTACTTAAAAAGGGTTTTCTTCATGTTGTCCTCTTTTGGCAATCACCTTAAATCATTGTCATCTCATCTTCCACACTTCCCCCTGTGGGAATGGTTTCTCCCTATCTACTCTATCTAAGGGTTGTCAGGGAAAGAAATCGGACCTCTCAGGGACAAAAGTGGGGAATTATGCTTGGAGCCCAAAGAAGTAGGGGAGATCCTAAATGAATACTTTGCGTCGGTATTCACAAAGGAGAGGGATGTGTTGACTGGGAGTGTCTCGGAGGGGAGTGTTGACCCCTAAGCGAAAATCTCCATTACAAGGGAGGAAGTGTTAGGTTTTTTAGGGAATATAAAGACTGACAAATCCCCAGGGCCTGATGGAATCTATCCAAGGCTGCTCAGGGAGACGAGAGATGAAATCGCTGGGCCTCTGACACAAATCTTTGTCTCGTCACTGGACACAGGTGAGGTCCCAGAGGATTGGAGGATAGCTAATGTGGTCCCGTTATTTAAGAAGGGTAGGAAGGATAACCCGGGAAATTATAGGCCGGTGAGCTTGACGTCCGTGGTAGGAAAGTTGTTGGAGAGGATTCTTAGAGATAGGATGTATGCGCATTTAGAAAGGAATAAACTCATTAACGACAGTCAGCATGGTTTTGTGAGAGGGAGGTCCTGCCTCACTAACCTGGTGGAGTTTTTTGAAGAAGTGACGAGAATGGTGACGAGGGAAGGGCCGTGGATGTCGTCAATATGGACTTTAGTAAAGCATTTGACAAAGTCCCTCATGGTAGGTTGGTGCAAAAGGTTGGATCTCATGGGGTAAAGGGGGGAGGTGGCTAGATGGGTGGAGAACTGGCTTGGTCACAGAAGACAGAGGGTGATAGTGGAAGGGTCTTTTTCCGGCTGGATACATGCGACTAGTGGTGTTCCGCAGGGCTCTGTATTGGGACCTCTGCTGTTTGTGATTTATATAAACAATCTGGAAGAAGGTGTAACTGGGGTGATCAGTAAGTTTGCGGACGACACAAAAATGGCTGGACTTGCAGATAGTGAGGAACATTGTCAGAAGCTACAGAAGGATATAGATAGGCTGGAAATTTGGGCAAAGAAATGGCAGATGGAGTTCAATCCAGATAAATGCGAAGTGATGCATTTTGGTAGAACTAACGTAGGGGGAGCTTTACGATAAATGGCAGAACCATAAAGGGTGTAGATACGCAGAGGGACCTGGGTGTGCAAGTCCACAGATCCTTGAAGGTGATGTCACAGGTGGAGAAGGTAGTGAAGAAGGCATATGGCATGCTTGCCTTTATAAGACGGGGCATAGAGTATAAAAGTTGGGGTCTGATGTTGCAGTTGTATAGAACGTTGGTTCAGCCACATTTGGAATACTGCGCCCAGCTCTGGTCGCCACACTACCAGAAGGACGTGGAGGCTTTAGAGAGAGTGCAGAGGAGGTTTATCAGGATGTTGCCTGGTATGGAAGGGCTTAGTTATGAGGAGAGATTGAGTAAACTGGGGTTGTTCTCACTGGAAAGGCGGAGGATGAGGGGTGACCTAATAGAGGTGTATAAAATTATGAAAGGCATAGATAGGGTGAACGGTGGGAAGCTTTTTCCCATGTCGGTGGTGACGTTCACGAGGGGTCATAGGTTCAAAGTGAGGGGGGGGAGGTTTAACACGGATATCAGAGGGTGGTGGGGGCCTGGAATGCGCTGCCGGGCAAGGTGGTGGAGGCGGACACAGTGGGAACATTTAAGGCTTATCTAGATAGCCACATGAACGGAGTGGGAATGGAGGGATACAAAAGAATGGTCTAGTTTGGACTAGGGAGCGGCGTGGGCTTGGAGGGCCGAAGGGCCTGTTCCTGTACTGTATTGTTCTTCGTTCTTTTGTTCTTTGTTCTATCCAGACCCTTTATGAGTTTGAGCACCTCTTTCAAACATTCCCTCAGCCTTCTCTTCTCTAAGGAGAACACAGTGGCTAGCACTGCTGCCTCACACCGGCAGAGACCCAGGTTTAATTCCAGCATTGGGTCCCCATGTCTGCATAGGTTTCCTCTGGGTGAGTCATGGAATCCCTGCAGTGCAGAAAGAGGCCATTCAGTACATTTGAGTCTGCACCGACCACAATCCCACCCAGGCCCTATTCCCGTAACTCCACATATTTACCCTGCTAATCCCCTGACTCTAGGGTCAATTTAGCATGGCCGATCACCCTAACGCGCACATCTTTGGACTGTGGGAGTACCCGGAGGAAATTCGCGCAGACATGGGGAGAATGTGAAAGTTTCACACAAACTGACCCGAGGCCAGAACCACTGTGCCATCATGCTCCGGTTTCTTCCCACAGTCCAAAGATATGTTAAGTGGATTGACCATTAGTGTCCCAACTTAGATGGATTAGTGGGGTAAATGGGTGGCATTAAGGGAATGCTGTGTGGGTTGGGCCTGGGTGAGATGCTCCGTCGGTGAGTCAGTGCAGACTTGATAGGCCGAATGGCCTCCTTCTGCAATGTGATTCTAAACAGAACAGTAAGAAGTCTCTCAACACCAGGTTAAAGTCCAACAAGTTTATTTGGTAGCAGAAGCTACCTTTAACCTGTGCTTAGCCCTCTCTCCACTCACATTGTCTATACCTTTAAGACTTGATTACCTGTAAAGACTCGCATTCCAACCATTATTTTGTAAATTGAGTTTGTGTCTTTATATGCCCTGTTTGTGAACAGAACTCCCACTCACCTGATGAAGGGGCAGCGCTCCGACAGCTTGTGGCTTGTGCTACCAAATAAACCTGTTGGACTTTAACCTGGTGTTGTGAGACTTCTTACTGTGCTTACCCCAGTCCAACGCCGGCATCTCCACATCATTCTAAACAGCGCCAGCTTCACTAATCTATTCATATAACCAAAGTCTCTCATCACTGGAACCATTCTCATAAATCTTTTCTGAACCCTGTAAAATGCCTTCACATTCTTCCTAAAACGTGGTACCCAGAATTAGACGCAGTTTTCACCTTGAGCATTATCGGGGCCATCTTCCAAGTTGCAGGCAGAAGATCACTTCTGGCAGGAAAGATTTTGAACTTTATAGGAAGATTTCCATCTAGTGTCCATGAAAAAAATTCTACCAGTGAAGGATTAAGTTTTATGAGAAGAATTCAACTTAAGTTAACAGCAATCCCATAGATCACTTTAATAGTCCAGCCATATCACATCTATTCTGATGTACACTGCCTAATACCTCCATCTGTCTACCTATCTTTAAAACATTCTCAAAACTCATCTATCCAACAAACCTTTACTTTACCCACTCAACTTTTGAACTATATCTTGGCCACAATTCATTTCTTCCTTTGACCTAGTTTTGCTTCTGATTTTAAATTAAGTTGAATCCATCAAGTAAAATGAAAGGCAGACTCAGTTCTCTTGTTTTGCCTTTATTTCAATGCTACTACAATTACATCTTTTAGCAAGCAAAAGATATTCAAATAGTACCATAGCTGTAATCAAATTATGTCTTTCTATGCATTCAAATCTCCTGCTTATTGTAACTGCTTAATTGGTTATGAATTTGTGCGTTGCCTTAACATGTATGGTGCATCACTCTCTTTGCTACTTGTGCTACCTTCAGCAGTCTCAGCAGCTTCCAATTTTGGCCTGTGGTAAATGAGCTTCCAAGCTGCTACTGTAGTGAGTTTCTGAGGTGATCAGTGCCTTTATCTTCTGCTAATTAAATCACATGTACAATATCACTCCTTTTTACTAATTTTCAACGTAACTCCTTCCATGATACACCTTAACTCCTTTGAGCATTTTTAATGTTAATTATTCTATATAAAGCAAATTGTTGTCACTTACCAGAAGCAGGCCTCTTATCCAGTGCGACTTACTTCTATCCTCCCACAGCCTACCTTCACAGGCAGTAAACAGAAAAAATGGCAACAATTATGACATATGAATTCTTCTCATCAATTTTACTCAAGTGAATATTCAAAACTTTGCAAATATACTCCTAGTAATAAAATGAAAAATAGCCACCAATAAGAATTATTGATGTACTTTGATTATTTTCATAAAATTCAGTAACATTTCTAAAGTAGTATTTACATTTGAGGGTATGCCAATGACTTAATACTCTAAATCCACTCCTTCAGTTTATGTCACCCAATCACTCAAGCTGAAAATTACCCCAATTGTTATTTATTCAGTATCAGCCAGCTGTTATCACTAGTAAAATTTGAGAGGTAATGTAAATTGGAAATAGTTTTTTCTTGCCACTAGTATTTGCCATGTACATTAAAATCTAAGATTATTAAACACCAATTTGAATGTAACCAGAATACACTGCAACTATCAGCTTTTCCTTTCCAAAATACAGAGCATCTGGTTTCCAGGTATCTCTTCATCTTCTGGGTCGGAATGAGAACTGACAAAACCTAATCTTGTTGAAGTTGGTGTATTTGAGTAACTGGTAGCCTTTGAACTTCAACTGAAGGTTTGATCAAAAGACATTTATGAACTAACTGGAACCAGATAAGTTTCCTCTGCCAGTAAGTTGATATAATACCTGTCCATTTCTTATCTTCTGTATCTCTATGTCAATGAATACTTCAGACAAATTGCCAAGTAAATCCCACTCCTAAAATGGCTTGAATTAGATTAGTCCATTTTGTTTACAAAAGGCTTTGACCTGCAGTGCAGGTACAGCGCTTGGACTGACCTGTCCCGAGAAAAATGGAAAAATGCGTATCATAATTTTGTTTATTCCACCTGTGCTGTGACTACAGTTGCAATAACCATCAAACATCAGCATTTGTTTTCTTAGTCAAGATTAACTCTAAATTACCAAAATATATACAAAAAAAAGAAAAAAAATTACATAAAAATAACTCAAGCACTTTGTGTTCACTCATTGTCCTGTTTTTCTTCGTTACTCTTCCCAATATTGCTGTTTATATTTTTAGTATTCTTTTCCAGGAATTACACTTCATGCTGACTTATTCCTGCTTTTCTCAAACTTTAAAATTTCCATTTACCTTTTCTCTTCAGTAGTAACTTCAAAAAATCTTTGTTTTAATAAATGCCAACTGCAAAACTGTTCTTTTAGCTAACCAAATGGTTAAGTTAAAATGGCAAAGACCAAAAAATTGACTTGGTCCAGTATCAACTTTTGATACATTTTTCCCATATCAAAAGGAAGTGGCTGACAGTGAGCAAATAATCTCATTGATGCTTTCGAAGAAAACAAAATATGAGAACAAAATCTCATCTGCAATATAAGTGTCAAAGGCATATAATGGGGATAAGATGAGCTAACAGAAATGAGTGATATAGAAATGGTATAGTATATAGCAACACCTAAAATGATTTCAAGGAATTGTGGGACTCATGTTCTGTACTTCACTCCACTAATTCCCTGATCTCAGATTAGGACTCATTAACACATCACCCAGTTGCCCCTTTGAAGAAGTGCATAGGCTAGGCAGACCACAGCAAGAGAACAGACAGATGCGGTATATGACAGAATATAATAAATGGGTGGAAAAGAGATCTAACCCGCTTGTTTAAAATACATGATTGTATAGTTTCATTATTTCCCCACATTTTAAGGTACGCAAAAGCTAAAAATTAAAGCAAGTTCATTCTCCAAAAAGTATTCATTGTACGGTATGACTTCTTCAATTTATGTATGACATAATGAATTGTTTAATCAAAGGAAGTATTTCACTGTGAACTTTTGTTCAGTAACCAATAATTTTACAATATCAGGACTTGTTGTACCTGTGACCCTTAACAGCTGTGAGCCACAGATGTTTTCTTAATAGTCCATCTATAGCCTGGGGTTGGCTATAAATTCTTGATCCATTTATTCAATTTAAAGATTCCAGGAACAAAGATGTACATCTAAATCTGTAACAGTTATTGCCTGAAGCAATTAAATCTCAGTCCCAAAATTGCAAAAAAATTATAAATTGCATTTACAAAACTCTTTTATACATTCAGCAATCTTAAAACTAATATTGAATACTTTGATGTTTAAAGAATCAAATTTCCATTTTTTTCACACATGCATTTTAAAATTGTAAAATAGTAAAACTTCCTGAGATTCCATTCTTCAACATTTTTTTCTTTACTGGCCTAATTAATTTTAATGAATATGATTTTCAGGTGTAAATCCTAAATTGCCCAAATCTAAGGATATCTTCAATGGGGAGCTTGGGTAAGTTCCCAGCACAGCCATATTCTTGATAGCTTTGGAAGTTTGCTGTTGTCCAAGCTTGACAAAGCATTTTTAGTTTTTTAATCATATAACATTCTAAAAACAAACTAAAACATATATTTTAGTCACTTGCTGTGACTGGCCACCAGTTGAATTGTCTGATCATCAACTACAGAATAGCTTTTAATTAAACTGCAGTACACGACAACATCTTTTGACATGCCTGCAGCATCACCAAGATTGCCTATTTCCACCTCAATAGTATTGCCTAACTCTGCCTCTGCTTCTGCTCATCTGTTGCTGAAACCCTCATCCATGCGTTTGTTACCGCTAGATTTGACTATTTAAATACTCTCCGACCTAGCTCCTCATCTTCCATGCACCATACACTTAAGCTTATCCAAAACTCTGCTCTTGCACCAAGTCCCATTTATCTATCACCACTATGCTTGCTTACCTACGTCGTCTTCCACTTAAGTAATGCTTTGGTTTTAAATTCCTTGTTTTCAAATCCCTCCATGGGGGCATCACCTTTCCCTACCTCTGTAATCTCTTTTACATCTATAGCCCTGCAAGTTAATTGCTTTTATGGATTGCTGATTTTTATTGCCCCGCCACAGGCAGCTGTGCCATTAGCTGCCAGAACTCTATGCTCTGAAATTTCCTTTTAAATCCCTATGCCCTTCTTTCCTTCTTTAAGATGATCTTTAAAGTCTATGGGTGGAATTTTCCCAAAATGTTTTTAAAGTGTCATAACAGCATCAAAATGGGAGTCCTCCATGCTGGTCTTTTAGGCAAGCTTGGCACTGAAATCCTCCTGTCAGTTTTTCTGACAACAGAGCTTTGAGCTGGTGGGGGGACGGAGCCTACGCACGCCAAGGAAGCTGGCTTCAGAACGCTCAAGTGCCATTGCGCAGGGTGCTCTATCTCCCAGTGAACCGGGATACCTCCTTACGTACCTCGGATTCCATCATTGGCGGCAACATTGTCACCCTATCATACCACCATGGGTTGCTAGCATCAGGGCATCAGGATCCTCCCAATGAGTCCCCTGGCGGACCCCAACATACCCCCCCCCCATCACGACCTGCTCCGTGACCCACCCTGCACACCCCCACTCCATTGCATGACCTCCCCCCTACAGAGACCCCTACATTGCGCCGTTCCCCTCCGCAAAAGCCCCCTGTTATTATTCAAACATCCCCCTTACATAGACCCCACCCCACATAAGCCCTCCCCCTCCTGTTATTGTGCAAACCTCACTCCCACTTGGGCCCCACTCCATTGGCACTGCCCCGGCACACTTATGGTGCTCAACTGGGCATTACCATGGTGCCAGGTGAGTAATGCCAGTCTGGCACTGCCCGATGGTCATGCCCTTGACCACCTGGGAGCTTCATTCCTCTCGGAGTGGCCTTGGCACCTGCTCCCTGCTACTGCAGAGCAGTAGTGATTCTCGCTGGCATGACGTCTTGCCAGTGAGGGAGGAAGCATCCAGGAGGGTGGAAGCAGCCGTGCCAAATCCGGTAACTACATTTAAACGTAATCAATTCCATTTAAATAGGCTTCTCGTTTTTTCAGGGTGCGAAGCTGTTCTCGCCGGCAAATCAGGGCTGGGAAGATAGCCTGGCGTGAAACGTAGTTTTGGCCTTGCACGCTCTCTTCCCAGCATATTCATGCCTTATATCTTTGTTTGTTCATCTTTATGTGGTTCAATATCAAACTTTGTTGAAAATGCTCCCGTGAAACATCTTGAGACATTTTACTCCATTAAAGGTGCTATGTAAATACAAGTTATTATTCCTCTCAGTTTAATGTTACCTCATGTTGAAGACTTGGAACATATATACTGAAAACCAATCCCCTGTTACAGACAGGGGCAGGGATCAATTTAAACAGCCCTGCTTTCTCCTCTCATCATCCATCTGTAAACAGAAAGGTGTTTTGATTTTGATTTCCCATTCATAAGCTGTGGCATATTTTCCAACCTCTCAGTTAGTAACCCCACAGCAGACACGTGATAGGGTAAACTCAGAAGATTAGTTTATTTGCACACACTCAAAACATGAGAGGGGGGGTGTCACTACATAGCGCCCAGTGCCTTCATTAAACAAAAGGAGAGATAGAGAAAGAAGGATTTACACGACAAAGACCACAGAACAAAGAATTATTGTTTCCTGTGAATCCTGAGTTCAGAATCAAATGTCCAATGGTAAATTTCTTCAGAGAGGGATGCTGGCTGAACTGATGTTGGGTAATTCACTTTTCCTGTAGAGTTGACTTCCAATGAGATGGACGCTGTGATGATAGTAGTGCAGTTGAGATGTATATATGGTTGATTTGTGTTTAAGGGGAATGTTTAAAACTTCAGCTTTATTCAACACGTAGTCAGTATGTCTGATGGGAATGCTAGGAGAGCAAGATAATTACTTATTTTAGCCTCGCAAGTGGTTAAGTAGAGTTATCATGTTTACTTTGGTTCCCCTGGGATTTCTGATTAGAGTGATTGACAGGGCTATGTGATGATGTGATTTATGTGCAGTCCTGGGTTTGTAGGAGAGAAAAAGCTTTTGCAGAAAGGAGTTTAGTTTGCAGTTGAAGCTTGGTTGAAGTTAAAAGAATTTTGCAGGCTTCTGGAACTCTATCTCAAAATTTCAAGACTTCCTACATTCATTGTACAAAGTATGTTTATGGTTGCTAACTGAATTTAAAGTGGCATTTATGTCTGTAAGAGGAATGTTGCTTATTTGTAACTAAAACAGTAATAAATTACAAAATAAAGTTGTTTCCTTTTCATTTTTAAGTACTGTTCAACTGTTAATGGTCAAGCTGATTCATTTGTTAGAGTTATATTTAAACTGTATTATCAAATAAAGTTTGTTTTACTCTAATTTGACAGTGGAATTACTCCTAGAGCGATACCTCCCATCCTCACATTTGTGCCAAAATAGAAAATTTATTGCGGTCTAGTCTGGCATCCTAATAAAACTTGGGGTTCTGTCTGAGACCCTAACAGACACACAGCGATGAATTAGTCTTTTAGACTATGGTATAGAATTTCAGAAGTCCCATCAGATGGGGCATAGGCATTTAAACCTGGACAGAGGCCTTTTCCTGAGCTGCTGCTTGCTAGATAAAAGATGGTTGACTGAGCTTTGCAATTTACGAGGTTCCTCCAGCTGGGGGTCATGTCACATGACTCCCACCTCTTCGCTTTGGCTTTGACAAATTGTATATTCCTTTGCCTGGGTTCCTGAGGTTGTTAATGTTCCTACCATTAAGAATTTGAAAGGAGGTTGCAGGGTCCTTTGTCCTAGCAGACTAGGAGACTCTGGTGGCCAACTCTGGCCTATGAAATGTAGATGGGCTTTGTATCATTCCCTTTGATATTTAGTCTCTGCAGCCCACAGGATCATTAGCATATCATTAGAGATAGCAAGGTGTTGGCTTCTCTGATACTGCCAGGAGAGTTACTTTTGTTCAAGGCTACAGGCAGATATAGCATAAGCTTTTTTAAAGTCTTTGTCCAGTTTTTTAAAATTTTAGGAAAAAGCCACGATGCAATATTTCATAAAAATATATGCTGGAAACCTCGGGGCTCACCCATGGCTGGGATTCTCCAGTCCAAATTCTCCATTCTCGCTGGCATTGGTAGCAGGATGAACAAGATCAGAGAATCCCCCCAGTAATGTGAGTTCTCAGCTCCATACAGCAGCATGAAGAGACACAATGAAATTCTCATATGTAGAATTTCTTCAAAACTGTATAACTAGCAAATAAATAGGTAGCAGGAAATTCTTTTAAAATTAATTGTTGAATCACGTTGTTCAGGTGATGGTTGTAGACTACTGGAGCTTTGCTTCCATAGTTTTTAATGCTTTTCTGATTTCATGTTTGGCTTTCTAATCAGTGCATTATTCCATAATTCAGCATCAAAGTAAACCTGGAATCCTGCAAGGCCTGCCAATGACGATGAATGCTGCAGTGGCGGGAAAATAAATCATCTTATCAATGAAAACATACTGGATTCCCAGTAAAGTTATTGATAGTCTGCACACTTTAGGTTGGATGGATGAACAAACTCTCTGTTTTGCTCTGAACATTCTAATCTGCTCTATTGGATAATTGGTTTAGTAAGTTATTAGTTTAGTGATGTTTTCCTTTTCTTTCATGGGACGTGGGCATCACTGGCAAGGCCAATGTTTGATGCCTACCCATCTGCCCTTGAATTGAATGGCTTGCTGGGCCATTTCAGAGGCTGCTTAAGAGTCAACCTCATTTCTGTGGGTCTGGAGACACAAGTGGGCCAGACCAGGTAACGATAGCAGATTTCCTTCCCTAAAGGGCATTAATAAACCAGATGGGTTTTTATGACAATAGATGATAGTTTCATGATCACCATTCCTGGGATTAACTTTATATTTCAGATTTATTAGTTGAATTCAAATTACACAAACTGCAGTGGTGGGATTTGAAGTCACATCTCTAGAGCATTACCTAAGTCTGTGGATTACTCGTCCAGCCATTACCATTACACCACCATCTCTCTTCACTGTTAGCAAGTTACTGTTTAGCAAGCCTGCCACCCATTCAATTTCCTCATTGAAATCCTTCCTTTAATCTACATGCCATATTACTAGTATATTAATTATTAGAAATGTAGAAGGTTGAGAATTTGAAAGTCCAGACTATTGCCCATTCTACAGCCCATCAATTAAAACCACAACTATTCTTTAAATGTTTTCAACTTTCATCATGTAAATTGAGGAATTTAAATACAAAGAAAGAAAAAAAGTATCCATGTTTCCTCCAACGTTAAATCAGATGCATTTTGGATGTGTTACTTAAAGAAAGAGAATGATTGTGAGATAAGAGAGGAAGAGTTAGGTTACCATGCAGGACATTTGGGAATTCCATTATGGATTGTATTTTCATAAACTGGTTTTGTGTGCCAAAACAACCACTGAGGTCAAGTTCTCAGAGAAGCCTTTCTTTATTTGGGGAGCCAGATAGCGACCCATGCTTATCCCAACCTCTCCACAACTGGATTTAATCACAAGACCAATAAAAATATGACATAAGTTACTGAATAATGTGAGTAAATACAATGGTATGATAGTAGTTGTGACTGACTCAAATAGTTTTCTTGCATATTGTTTAATTTCTTTTGTCTTTCTGCATTAATCAGAAAAATGCTTCAAAAAACTCAGCTGCATCAAAATCAACATAAGTTTTCAATAAATGGACATTACAACATATCCATAGGTTAAATGCATGTTATTTTAATAGTTTGAACTATAGCCATTGTAACCCTTTAAGAAGTTACATTTTAAACTCATATAAACATGCGCCCATGTTTTTGTGTGGGTATTAACATTCAGCATTATAATGGAGAAAATGCTCACCAACTTCTGGCATCCACACATGTACTGTTCAATACGGGAGGTTGCTGTTAGCAATACCCTACTCCTCCGCAAACTGCGTATAACACCAATAGATTTGACACTGAGATCACTGTAATGCTGTAAACTCATGGTCCAATAGTTCCCATTAAAATTGTCAGAAAAAGTTAGGGCTGGTGCATTCATTGAACATTTAGTGGTGTGACAAGTGATAATTATTAACAAACAACATCTCTAGCCCTGAAAATCAAAAATTTTAAGTGTGGACTCTCAATCCTTTAGAAGTTAATTCCTGTTGAAGATTTTCAATCTTTTTTAGCATTTTCTGTTTGTCTCTTTTATCTCTCTCTCCCATAATCCGACCTGTTCTTCTCAATCTTTGTTTCACTTTCTGTAACTATTTAAATTTTATTTTTATTTCCTGCTTTATATCTCTTCATATGGATTCTATGGGTGAGAAATTTGTTGCCTGGGACTTTTTCTAATGACTTTCTGCTGCCTTGCCTTGTTTCCTCAGGTGCAGACAGCACTGCGGCGCCTGCACCACATTGTTAAATAATAGTAATGGAGAATGAGGTGCAAGTTGCATAGAAAGTGGTCTTGCTGCTCTTGTCCTGCTCACAGACACCACAGATGCGCTACAAAGGGCACCACACTGGACTAAATACCTGGTTGGAGAAATTTCTGCTCAAAAGTCCAGTAAGCCATGTGGGCATTTGTCAGCGAGACGAAGGGCGAGCAGGTTCTACCATGCAGACAGCAAAATTTGAGCTGTGATAACTCAGTTCCTCTGTAACTTATAAAAGTAAAATACTGGGGATGTTGGAAATCTGAAATAAGAATGGACAGTGCCGAAAAATTTCAATATCTGTGAAGAGAGAAACAGAGTTAAGAGCCTTGATTTTAACTCAGGTGGGATGACTCAAGAGCCTTTAAAAATGGCGAGTGGGTCCTGATTCTGAGATTCTCGACCCCATTCCCAGGCTATGTGATTTTTGGGAGTGCCTTTAAAAGGTGTGGGCTGGCTCCTGTCAAAAACCCATATATAGCACTCTTGAGCTGGTTGGCTCCATTGCAGAGATAAGTCTATTCTGCAATTTTCATGTATTTAGGCCAGGTTTTTAAAGAGCCGTGGTTCACAGTCCTGCAGGGGAGTCATGAATCCCAACATGCATGAGCTGGACCTTTAAAAGGTAAGGTCAAAACTTCCTCCTCATGCCTCCTCTGTCAAGTTATGTCTCCACACACCCCCCATGTCCTCTCATGCCCCATGGCAAACATTGCCCTTCAACCTAAGCTCTTATGCCCCCATGCCAAAGTTTTCTCAGTTCCCATACCTTCAAATCCATTTTGCCTCATGTATTTCTACCCAACTCCTATTGCCCTCATGCCTCATGTGCCAAGTTATTCCATGCCCATTGGCCACTTGTACACTTTCTAGGGCCAATGAATCAATAGTATATAGTGGTTCATGTAAAAAAAAAGAAAAAATGTAATCCATTGATAATGGTCTCCTATCCTTGAAAATATTAGCTATTAGAATACAAGAACACCAGTGCCCCAGAGGAAGCATTATTTGGCTGACAGCTCAGCCTCTCTGATCTCTGCAGTCAATTTCACATTGTTTGTTTATGTAATAAATGATTTCAAGGGTTTGTGTTTTTAGGTTCTTGAAACTTCAAAGGATCTGGCTGATTTATTAGCTTTACAAGTATTGGAGAAAGATATCAATGGATCACTTCTTTCAAAGGTCTTATATACATACCACTGTACATTATGTGGCTCATTGGTTCTGAATGGGTTAATGGGGACATGGAAGTGCCAGAGCTCGGAATGGGGATATGAGCAACCGTAGGGGGTGGGTAGAGGGACATAGGTGCCATGAGGGCCCTGAGGGGGAGTGTGGAAGGGAAAAGTTTAGCATAGAGGGCATGAGAACCCTAAGGGGGTGGGTGGAAAGACAGAGCTTGGCATAGGGATCATCAGGGAACTTTGGGGCAGATGGCATAGGGAGCGTTTGGTGACTGAGGGATGTGAGGAGTAAGGGTTGGAAGGCCTTTGCATTTTTATTTTAACTGGAAGAAAGCCCCTCTGCACCAAGGAAGGCCTTTTAAACAGTCCACCTCTACACTTGACAGCCCCTGTAGCTGCCTCTGTAGTTCTTCCTGGGCCAGCTGGCCAGATTCCAACCTACACCCAGCCCCCAACAATGATGTTCCTGCCTTTGTGCGCACTTTCTCCAGTAGTAGGTGAGCAGAGCCAAACATTTTCTTGACTCCCCTCACCCACTTCAAGGATGAAAATCCAGGCCAACATTCCGAGTCCAGTGTGACTCTTCTTTGGACCTGCAATTTATCTTCTCTTGTACTATTCTGTCCTGTTCGTTGATTAGGCTTGGTTCAAATGTAAAATAAAACGTAAATGTATAAAACACTATTTTACAGCTCGAAGAACAGAGAAGGTAAAGAACTGTCTGTTTTAATGAAATATAAAAAGGGCAATTTTGAGTTCAAACTATACCACTTAATTAATTACTATTATGAACTTGTTTGAAAGTATTGTACTGCTTTTTATTGCTGTAACAGTGTACTACAGTGACTATAGTTTTCAAGGAAAATCATCAGTATTTTGTGTGTAAGCCAATCTTATTTTTATTCTTTCATGGGATTTAGGTGTCTATAGTTAGTTCCATTATCTCAAAGCTTCTTTCTCATAGAGAACTGGGGGTCATTGTTCAGGCAGTTAAACCCAGGACTTCATAATAAATGCATAACCCCTGCTTCTATCACTTCGGTGTTATTGACCCCAAAACGAAATAATGTTTACGATATGCAGTAAATCATACTGAGTGTCATGGCATGTTCATGATGGTGGTTAACCATGATAACAACTGTTTGTGCCAATGTTTACCATATTTATTGGACATTATTCTGCATGCTTCTTCAATGGGCCAGAAAGAAGTGATCCATTTAGACTAAACTACTAATGCTAGTGAATAAAACAGCACATGTTAAACATGTTTGCAAGAGAAATATTTTACACATTTATCCGAGCTGGTGAGACCCAGCATGCAGGCGTACAAAGGTAACTTTCCAAAGGCCTTGTGCTGCTGTTGAACCCTTATACACAACAAGTGGCTTTTGGAAATTGGAGGCACCTTATTTTCTGATAAATGTTGCATGCATGCAAGGTCCCACCTTACTGGCAGGACAACACACAATTTGTCCTGTGAAATAATTCTAATTTTGTTTTCTTCTCCCTGCTCAAACACAAAGTGAGAAGTGGCCTGCACTCGCCTCTCTTTTCTCCCATCACGTGTGAAGATGTAAGTGAGTTACTGACCTCCATTCAGTTCCCCCTTTTGACGATCGTGGGTGGAATTTTCTGCCAGTGGGATTTTCTGCTCCCACTGAAGTCAATGGACGTTTGAATGGCTTGCTACATTTTCCAGTCCCACACCCCCTGTGACAGGGCCATTGAATTCGGCCCCACATGTTGGAAAATTAGAAACTTTGATTTCATTTCATTTGATTTATTATTGTCACATGTATTAGCATACAGTGAAAAGTATTGTTTCTTGCAAGCTATACAAACAGAGCATACCATTCATAGAGAAGGAAACGAGACAGTGCAGAATGTAGTGTTACAGTCATAGCTAGGATGTAGAGAAAGATGAACTCAATGCAAGGTAGGTCCATTCAAAAGTCTGATGGCAGGAAGGAAGAAGCTGTTCTTGAGTCGGTTGGTACGTGACCTCAGAAGGTGGAAGAGAGAATGTCCAGGGTGTGTGGGGTCCTTAATTATGCTGGCTGCTTTGCCGAGGCAGCAGGAAGTGTAGACAGAGTCAATGGATGGGAGGCTGCTTTGCATGATGGATTGGGCTACATTCATGACCTTTTGTAGTTTCTTGCGAGCAGGAGCCACACCAAGCTGTGATACAACCAGAAAGAATGCTTTCTATGGTGCATCTGTAAAAGTTGGTGAGAGTTGTAGCTGTCATGCCAAATTTCCTTAGTTTTGTGAGAAATTAGAGGCATTGGTGGGCTTTCTTAACTATAGTGTCGGCATGGGGCGACCAGGACAGGTTGTTGGTGATTCGGACACCTAAAAACTTGAAGCTCTCGACCCTTTCTACTTCATCCCCATTGATGTAGACAGGGGCATGTTCTCCTCCATGCTTCCTGAAGTCGATGACGATCTCCTTCGTTTTGTTGACAAGAAGGGAGAGATTATTGTTGTAGCACCAGTTCAGCAGATTCTCTATTTCATTTCTGTACTCTGTCTTGTCATTGTTTGAGATCCATTACGGTGGTGTCATCAGCAAACATGAAAATTGAGTTGGAGGGGAATTTGGCCACACAGTAATAGGTGTATAAGGAGTATAGTATGAGAACACAGCTTTGTGGGACACCGGTGCAGAGGATGATGATGGAGGAGGTGTTGTTGTCTATCCTTAGTGATTGTGGTCTGTGGGTTAGGAAGTTCAGGATCCGGTCGCAGAGGGAGGAGCCAAAGCCCAGGCCACGGAGTTTGGAGATCAGTTTCGTAGGAATAATAGTGTTGAAGCCTGAGCTGTAGTCAATAAATAGGAGTCTGACAACGGTGTCTTTGTTATCTAGGTGTTCCAGGGTTGAGTGCAGGGCCAGGGAGATGGCGTCTGCTGTGAACCTGTTGCAGCAGTAGACAAACTGTCGTGATGCATTTTGGTAGAACTAACATAGGGGGGAGCTATATGATAAATGGCAGAACCATAAAGGGTGTAGATACGCAGAGGGACCTGGGTGTGCAAGTCCACAGATCCTTGAAGGTGATGTCACAGGTGGAGAAGGTAGTGAAGAAGGCATATGGCATGCTTGCCTTTATAAGACGGGGCATAGAGTATAAAAGTTGGGGTCTGATGTTGCAGTTGTATAGAACGTTGGTTCGGCCGCATTTGGAATACTGCACCCAGTTCTGGTCGCCACACTACCAGAAGGACATGGAGGCTTTAGAGAGAGTGCAGAGGAGGTTTACCAGGATGTTGCCTGGTATGGAAGGGCTTAGTTATGAGGAGAGATTGGGTAAACTGGGGTTGTTCTCACTGGAAAGATGGAGGATGAGGGGTGACCTAATAGAGGTGTATAAAATTATGAAAGGCATAGATAGGGTGGACGGTGGGAAGCTTTATCCCAGGTCGGTGGTGACGTTCACGAGGGGTCATAGGTTCAAGGTGAGGAGGGGGAGGTTTGACACGGATATCAGAAGGACGTATTTTACACAGAGGGTGGTGGGGGCCTGGAATGCGCTGCCGGGCAAGGTGGTGGAGGCGGACACACTGGGAACGTTAAAGACTTATCTAGATAGCCACATGAACGGAGTGGGAATGGAGGGATACAAAAGAATGGTTTAGTTTGGACCAGGGAGCGGCGCAGGCTTGGAGGGCCGAAGAGCCTCTTCCTGTACTGTATTGTTCTTTGTTCTTTGATCCAGGCTGTCCGGGAGGCTGGAATTGATTCATGCCATGACGCAGCCTTTCGAAGCACTTCATAATGATGGATGTCAGAGCCACAGGACGATAGTCATTAAGGCACACTGCTTGGCTTTTCTTAGGTACCAGGATGATGGTCGTCGTCTTGAAGCAGATAGGGACCTCAGATTATTGTAAAGAGAGGCTGAAGATGTCTGCGAATACCCCGCCAGCTGATCCACACAGGATCTGAGTGCTCGTCCAGGTACCCCATCCGGGCCAGTCGCTTTCTGTGGGTTGACTTTTGAGAAGCTGCTCTGACATCTGCAATGGTGACCTCAGATACAGGTTCATCCAAGGCTTCCAGGGTGGAGGGCATGCGCTCGCTGACATCTTGCTCAAACGGCATAGAATGCATTGAGCTCATGAGGGAGGGGTGAGTTGGAGCCAGCGATTTTACGTGTCTTCATCTTCTACCTTGTTATGTCTTGCAGACCTTGCCATAGTCGGCGGGGTCTGTGTGGCTAGCCTGGGACTTTAGCTTGGTCCGATACTGTCTTTTGGCATCTTTGCTGGATCTCCTTAGATCGTATCTGGCTTTCTTGTATAGCACAGTAAGAAGTCTCACAACACCAGGTTAAAGTCCAACAGGTTTATTTGGTAGCAAATACCATAAGCTTTCGGAGCAGAGCTCCTTCGTCAGATGGAGTGGATATCTGTTCTCAAACAGTACACAGACACAGAAATCAAATTACAGAATACTCTCCACATCATTTCTTGTATAGGTCAGGGTCGCCTGACTTGAACGCCTCAGACCTAGACTTCAGCAAGCAGTGGATTTCCCTGTTCATCCATAGTTTCCGGTTGGGAAACACGCAGACTTGCTTCTTTGGCACACTGTTTTCTACACACTTATTAATGAAGTCAGTTACTGTAGTGCCATACTCGTTCAGGCTGGTCGCAGAGGTTTTAAATACTGACCAGTTCACTGACTCCAAGCAGTCTCATAGGAGATCATCAGATTCCTCAGACCAACATGGCATGACTTTCTTTGTTGGATTCTCCCGCTTCAGTTTTTGCTTGTAAGCCGGGAGCAGGAGCACAGCCTTGTGGTCTGATTTGCCAAAGTGTGGGTGGGCGATAGAGTGGTAGACATGTTTGATACTTGTGTAGCAGTGGTCAAGGATATTTGGGCCTCTGGTGAAATAGAAGACATGTTGGTGGTAACTTGGTAGTACGCTCTTGAGCTTGGCTAATGCCTAGTGAATCATAAACTGTGTCCACATTCATGCTGGAGTTATTGTTAGCACGCAAAATTACTACAACCTCATCAAATTGTCGCAAGATAAATACTACATGAGAAAGGCCACTCATTCCATTTGGGCTCATCCTTCTAGAATGGTAACTGACTGCTTTTAACATCTCCCACTGAACAATTAATAGCATTACCATCAAGGTAACCAACTGTTTTGTATAACATATTTATTACTTCTATTGCTTGACCCAGAATGCCAAATCAAATATTGAAGATTCTTTGTGTGAAGAGTATCCTAATGCCAGAACTAAATCTGTACTTCCTTATTGACCTTCCGGCCTCTTGCACCACTGTAAAGATTAACTTTAAAGGAATGCCTGGATTTGACTGTTTCTATGCTAACAAAGATATATATATGTACATTGAAAGTTTCTGCAAAGTTTTCATTGATTAAATCATACAGAGTGTTATGTTTTATATGGAAAATAATTTTATTGATTGAGTGGACTGAAACTACAGGATAGGGGCGGCATGGTGACACAGTGGTTGGAACTGCTATCTCACAGCTCCAGGGACCTGAGTTCGATTCCCGGCTTGTGGAGTGTGGAGCTTGCACGTTCTCCCCGTGTCTGCGTGGGTTTCCTCCGGGTGCTCTGGTTTCCTCCCACAGTCCAAAGATGTGCGGGTTAGGTGCAAAATTGCCCCTTAGTGTCCCGGGATGCGTAGGTTAGAAGGATTACTGGGTAAGTATGTGGGGTTACGGGGATAGGGCCTGGGTGGGATTGTTGTTGGTGCAAACTCGAAGGGTTGAATGGCCTCCTTCTGCACTGTAGGGATTCTATGATTCTAAGATTAAAAGGAATGACAACAGCATTTAAAACTGAACCTAACAGCAGTTCACAGGTTGGCTGAATATTTACTTTGCTTCACCTTGCAAATTACAAAAGTTATCAGAAAAAAGTTGTGCCGTTTGAAAATAGCCCACTAGAGACAATGAACTTAAATAAGTGAAAATAACCCATCCCCTGAACTATTCACAGATATTCAAACATAATCTGTATGTCCTGTACAGAAAAAACAGGACAAATCCAACATGCCAATTACAGCCCCATCCATCTACTCTCGATCATTGGTTAAGTGATGGAAGGGGTCATCAACAGTGCAATCAGGCGGCACTGGTTTAGGAATAACCTGCTCATTGATGCTCAGTTTGGGTTCCACCAGAGCCACCAGCTCCTCACCCCATACTGCCTCAGTTCAAACATGAAAAAAGGCTAAATTTAAGAGTGACTGCCCTTGATATTCAGGCCGCATTTGACCAAATATGACATCAAGGAGCCCTAGCAAACCTGGAGTCAATGGGGATCAGGGGGGAAACTCTCTGTGGATTAGAGTCATACCTAGCACAAAGGAAGATGGTTGTGATTGTTTGAGGTCAGTCATCTCAGCTCCAGGACATCACTGCAGAGGTTCCTTAGGGGAATATCCAGCCATCTTCAGCCGCTTCATCAATGTTCTTCCTTCCATCATAAGGTCAGAAATGGGGATGTTTGCTAATGATTGCACAATGTTCAGATACTGAAGCAGTCTAAGTCCAAATGCACCGAGACCTGGACAATATCCAGGCTTCGGCTGACAAGTGACAAATAACATTCATGCCACACACAAATGTCAGGCAATGACAATCTCCAATCAGAGAGAATCTAACCACTGCCCGATGATATTCAATGGCATTACCATCACTGAATTCCCCACTATCAACATCCTGAGGATTACCATTGTCCAGAAACTGAATTGGAGCAGGTCACAAGCTAGGAATTCTGCAGCAAGTAACTCACCTCCTGTCTCCCCAAAGCCAGTCCACCATCTACAAGGCACAAATCAAGAGTGTGATGGAATATTTTTAACTTGCCTGGCTGAGTGCAATCCAGCGCCGCTTAAATCCACAAACATTCACTCCCTCCACCACCAACGCACCATAGCAGTGTGTACCATCTACAAGATACACTGCAGGAACTTACCAAGGCTCCTTCGACATCACCTTCCAAATCCACAATGTCTACCATTTAGAAGGACGAGGGCAACAGACACATGGGAACATTACCACCTGGAAGTTCCCCTCTAAGCCACCCTCCATCCTGACATGGAAATATCTCACTGATTCTTCACCATCAGTGGATCAAAATCCTGCAACTCCCCCACTAGCAGCACTGTGGGTGTACCTACATCACGTGGACTGCAGTGGTTCAAGAAGACCGTTTACCACCACCACCTTCTCATGGACAATTAGGGATGGGCAATGAATGTTGGGCTAGCCAGTGAAGCCCACAGCCCTTGAATAAGTCAAAAAACAATTCAGGTGGGGTGCAGACCAAGACATTAAACTTAATCACTTTGGACAATTGATCACTGCTGAGAAGCGGATTCCACCACTATGTAATCTAATCGCTGTGAACAATGGACCTGGAATGAGAGTTCCCCAGCTTGTAACAATATTTGGTAACTGGCCAGTTTGCAAATGGAGGTCATGTGATAGAAAGCGAACACTTTTGAAATAAACTGTTTTTCCAGAGAAGTCAGAGACCAGAAAGATCTTGGGTGGTTAACTGTAAGAAGAGGATTTGGAATCCTTATCTCTCTCTCTATTCTGCATGCTTGTGCCTTGCTTGCATCCAACCAGTCAAATACCACAGCCAGAGTTTTCAATGTAAACCAAGCAGCTGCTGACTCCAGAAGAAAAGACAGAGATCAAGTATTTGAATTGTGTCTACGCTGTATCTGGCCCAAAACCATCCATTAACCTACAAGATCCCTATATGATCAACTTTCTTTCTGGACACATAAGCAATTTAACTTACCCATCCCCTTCGTAACTGACTTCTGGGTGTGTATGAATCTCTTTGATGCAAGTGTGACTGTAAGCTGGAGTATTTTTAAATCATTTTTTTATAGATCATGTGTTAATAAATACGATTTCCTTTTCTCTGGGCCAGTGGGCTGATGAATGGCAGATGGAGTTTAAATAAGATAAATGCGAGGTGATGCATTTTGGTAGATTGAACCAGGGCAGGACTTACTCAGTTAATGGTAGGGCATTGGAGAGAGTTACAGAACAAAGAGATCTAGGAGTACATGTTCATAGCTCCTTGAAAGTGGAGTCACAGGTGGACAGAGTGGTGAAGAAGGCATTCAGCATGCTTGGTTTCATTGGTCAGAACATTGAATACAGGAGTTGGGATGCCTTGTTGAAGTTATACAAGACATTGGTAAGGCCACATTTGGAATACTGTGTACAGTTCTGGTCACTCTATTATAGAAAGGATACTATTAAACTAGAAAGAGTGCAGAAAAGATTTACTGGGACTTGATGGTTTGAGTTATAAGGAGAGGCTGAATAGACTGGGACTTTTTTCTCTGGAGGTAGAAGGCTGAGGGGTGATCTTATAGAGGTCTATAAGATCATAGATCATAGATCAGCTAGATAGTCAATATCTTTCCCCAAAGGTAGGGGAGTCTAAAACTAGAGGGCATAGGTTTAAGGTGAGAGGGGAGATGTACAAAAGGGTCCAAAGGGGCAATTTTTTCCACACAGAGGGTGGTGAGTGTCTGGAACAAGCTGCCAGAGGTAGTAGTAGTGGCGGGTTCTTTAAAAAGCATTTAGACAGTTACATGGGTAAGATGGGTATAGAGGGATATGGGCCAAATGTGGGCAATTGGGATTAACTGAGTGGTTTTTTAAAAAAAAGAGGGGCATGGACAAGTTGGGACGAAGGGCCTGTTTCCATGCTGTAAACCTGTATGACTCTATGACTTTTAAAACTTACAAAAAAATCAGTTAGTGTGTGTCTTTTACAGTCACAGCACTTAAACATTTAGACATTCACTGAATTGATAGAGGAGCCTTTAGGGATGCTGTGATGGAATTTTACATAAAGTTTGAAGGTGATGTAGTTCAGTCTAAAACTAGGGTCTTAAATCTACATAAAGGAAACAACATAGGTATGAGGGTCAAGTTGGCAGTAGTAGATTGAAAAATTACTTTAAGAAGTATAACGGTAACCAGAATTGACTGGAATTTAAAGAATTTATACATGGTTTACAACAAGTTTACATTCCTTTAAAACAGAAAAAAACCCAGCAGGAAAACTGATCCAACCATGGCTAATGAGAAATTACAAAAATGTAGTAAGTCTGAGGATTGGGAGCATTTTAGAACTCAGCAAAGGAGGACAAAGAAACTGATAAATAAAGAAAAAATAGGGTATGAAATTAAAATTAAACTAGTGAGAACTTAAAAATGGACTATAGAAGCTTCTATAGGTATATAAAAAAGAAATGATTAGCAAAGACAAATGTAGGCCCAGTACAGGCAGAGACAGGAGAATTTATAATGGGTAATATGGAAATGGCAGAGAAGCTAAGCAAATATTTTGGCCTGTATTTTCATCCTTGAGGCAGGTAGCGGGAGTTGGGAAAATTCCTGACTTGGCCAGCCCGCCTTGGAAGGAAGTTCCCATATAGGCAGGGTCTTCATTAGTGGGGGCTGGGTGCAGGCTGGAGGTGGGCCAACTGACCAGGGAAGAAGTGTGGAGACAGCCACAGGAGCTAGCGGGTGAAGTGGTGGGCTAGTTAAAAGGTGCCAGCCCTTACATGCCTTCACCCTCCAAATACTCCTATGCCCCATTCAAGCAACCATGTCCCCCCACCGCCCCATGTCATAGACATCATAGAAACCCTACAGCACAGAAAGAGGCCATTCAGCCCATCGAGTCTGCACCGACCACAATCCCACCCAGGCCCTACCCCCATATCCCTACATATTTTACCCACTAATCCCTCTAATCTATGCATCCCAGGACAGTAAGGGGCAATTTTAGCATGGCCAATCAACCTAACCCGCACATCTTTGGACTGTGGGAGGAAACCGGAGCACCCGGAGGAAACCCACGCAGACATGAGGAGAATGTGCAAACTCCACACAGGCAGTGACCCAAGCCGGGAATCGAACCCAGGTCCCTGGAGCTGTGAAGCAGCAGTGCTAACCACTGTGCTACCGTGCCGCAGTGCTAACCACTGTGCTACCGTGCCGCCACATGTGTCCCCTCATGTGCCCATGCCAAGCTATGGCACTTCCATTTCCATTGATCAACTGTACACTTTGTACAACTGATGAACCACATAGTGTATATGTGTAAAAAAAAACTTTGAGATAAAGTAATCCATTGATAACTCCCTCCTATGCTTGAATTAAACAAAGTCTAGGCTGCAAGCCAGTAAAACTGTCCCTTGAAGTTTCAAATGCCACTCCTTGAAACCAGTTAACTTGTGTCAACAAATATTGTGAAATTGACAGCAGAGAGCCTGAGCTGTCAATCAAACAATGTTTCCTCTGGGCAGCAGCTGTTCTATTACTCCAATAGCTGCCTAGGCTCTCAGCCAAATATACATAATGAGGCTTGGCTGAGAGTCCAGACAGTTATGGCAATACCTGGTTGATAGAGGGACATAGGAAGCATAAGAGGATATTGGGGGTGGATGAGGGTCAATAGGCATGAGGGGGGAATCATTTGAATTTACTTCTTAAAATGTCTCCTCATGCGCACTAGGGTTCAAGACTCTTCTAATGGGCCATAAACCATGACTCTTTAAAAACTGGGCCAGACTTCATTAACATTGTGGAGGAGTAGGACATGCCTATTTCCTCAACTAATCTGGCCAAGTCGAGAGTACCAGATGTTAAGCTTTTGATAGGAACCAGCCCACACCTTTAAAGGCACTCCCAAAATTTAGAAAGCTCAGGATTGGGGTTGGGAATTCTGGGATTGGTACCCACCTGCCATTATTAAAGGGATCCCGAGTCAACCCAAAAGCCAAAGCCAGTAACAGTAAAGTGGATCTAGCTTGGGAAAAGAAGCTTGAAAGTGGTGTACTAGCCTCCAATCTGTGTTAACCACTAGGGGGGTTGTGGTTAAAGCCTCATGAAGTGGGTGAAGAGGAGAACTTGAAGAATAGGAATAGATATAGATAAAGATATAGATATAGATAAAGAGGAAGCAAAAAAAGTGAGGAGGGTGAAGAAAGAGGATGGGGTGTCAGGGGTAGTGGAGGTTTTGCAAGGGGGACAAGAAGGATGTGGAAGGAATTGGTGGAGGCAAGGTGGAAGGAAGTGGAAATGGAAGGAGAAAGTGAAGAGGTAGATAAATTCCAGTGCTCACTCATGAGTCCTCTCTACCCTTTAATCATTTAATTCTCAATATTTTTGGAGTCTAAAGTTAATTGAAAGCAGAATTCAGATAGCTATGTCTGTTAAATGGGAGTGAAAAGTTTCTATCTTGTAATTGAGTCCATTGCTATTTCACAAGATTGTAAATCACGCCTGCGCAAAAAAAAACATTTGAATTGAATTTATTTAGTAATGTAATTAATGGGCCATAATCTTTTGGCCTCCTCAGCATCACATTTGGGGGTAACCTAAAGCCAAGCTGGGGAATCCCTCTAGGAAGTTCCCACATAAGGGTTTACACGGCAATCGTCCAGAAGGGCTAACTTCCCCAAAGCAATTGTGCTGGGCTGGGAACCATCCGACAAAACGATTTAAATCGCTAACTTTGGATGGTTCTGCCAGTTTTAGATGAATAGTTACCCTGAAAAAGTTAGAAAGAGAAAAAGCACTTCTAATTTCAGAGTAACTATTTTAAACATCCAAACTGAGCCTTGCATGGTACACTGTCCACAACCCCACCCCTCAGAGGACGCCCTCCACCCCACCCTCATCCTCCACTAAGCATCCCAGCCCCCCACATTATTACCCACACACTGAATCACCCGAACGCTGGCTGAGAGAAGCAGAGGGCACTATTGTGCATTAGCAGGTCTCTGGCAACACAGGCCTGTCACTCACCCTCTGCTGCTCTCAGCCTACCTAAACAAAGTTGATCACACTGGATACCCAGTGCTGGTAAGAATGTAAGGACGAGAAATCAGGCGTAAACCTGATTTTTTGGCTCTCGCATGATCTTACCGGCTCTTACCCATTGGCCGACGGGATACAACAGTAAGATTGCCTCCTCTGTGTCTGAAATTGTGGTGGCGGCAGATTCAATTGAGTTTTTCAAAAGAAAATTGGATAATTATCTGAGGTAAAAAAAATTGCTGGAGTACAGGAAAATGGTGGGGCAGTGGGACTAGATGAGTTGTTCTATGATCTATAGCATGATAGAGGCTGAGTGTATATCTTACACTTGGTGAAAATTTGAGAAGTTTATTCTGGAGTTGCTTTTAGCTGCAGGTGTTAAAACACGTGCATCTGGAACTAGCTCAACACTTCATTTAACACAATGTAAAAACAGTTGTCACACAATGAATTCAATAACAATATATTTATAAAGCATTAACGTAAGTATATTTAATTTGTCTGGCAGTAATTCAGATTGCTGACTCCATGGCTTCCTGAAGTATTACAATACTGAACTGTCACATAGGGATGCAATGAATGAATTTTTGATCTAAAATACTCCACTGTGAGGAGATGCTGGAGACTGCCTTACATGGAGAAAAGTTGTAGGAATTATCACCTTTAGCTACTGTTATGCATCTTCTAACGTTGAAGTCAATATCATATTAGTGGTGGAGATTGGGTAGGCTACTGCAGCAGTAATTTAGCATTATCCTAGCCTTCTGGGTCTCTTCACATCATTCTCACAGTGAAGGTAGTGCATGATCCCAAGACACTGGGGAGAAAATAAAATGATTTGTAATTCTCACAAGAAATAACACAGTTTTGTTGATTTGGGAACTGTTTTGTGTGTGGACCACAATGTCCTGCTCCATAACTACTGGGTCTGCAACTTATAATTTAAACAATGAACAAAATTAAAATATTACTCTTGCAAACTCTTCCCTTTTCAAATATTTATTGAGTTTGCACTATTGTTTTAATACTAAAAATTCATTGGAATAAAAGAGAGAGACAGGGAAAATGTTTCTTTTCCTCTCGCCCCTGGCCAATGAATGTGCCTTTATGGCAGTCATTATCCATTTTTGCTCATGCTGATCTGCAGATTGAACAGCTCCAAGTTTCAGAGTTGCTTTTGGAAGAACCTGGGGCCAGAGCAGGTAAGCCTGATTCCCAAATATACAAAAGTCTAAGGACACGTACCAACTGACTCAAGAACAGCATCTTCCCTCCGGCCATTAGATTTTTGAATGGACCGACCTCGCATTAAGTTGATCTTTCTCTACACCCTAGCTATGACTATAACATTATATTCTGCACTCTTTCTTTTCCTTCTCTATGAACTGATATGCTTTGTCTGTATAGTGCACAAGAAACAATACTTTTCACTGTCTACCAATATATGTGACAATAATAAATCAAATCAAATCAAATCATCGTAGCAAATGGAAAGGTGAAAAATAAAGCAATTACTAAGGCCTACAAAGTAAATCAGTAGAGCCCTTGCATGTTATGCGGAAGAAGCTGGGCTCATACCATGGAATATAAAATAAATATTTAGTCTGAAATTTAACATTATGGTTAAAAAAAAGAAATCAGCAGTCCAGATTGAATGATTTATTAAATTCCATAAATATGAATATGTAAAGACCCAGCTGGAGAGGCCTGCAGCATAGCGCTAAGTGGGCCACTGCACATGCACCGATCTGTCAGAACGGTCCCTGATCGCTGGCCTCCCGGACACGTATTCAGGCCAGCCCCGAGCACCACCCCCCCCCCCCCCCCCCCCCCCCCCTCCACGCCACCCCCCCGGCCCACCTCGATCTCTCCTCCCCACTCCACCCCCTCCCCCGGCAGTCCCGATTTCTCCCCCTGACACAGTCCCAACCCCTCTCTGCAGCCCCTCACCTTCCCTCCCTGCAGCCCCGACACACCCTCACCTCCACAGCACTGCCCAATGCCTGGTGGACAGTGCCAAGGTGCCCCCTGGGTATTGCCACTTTGCCCCTTGGGCAGTGTCAGGTGGCCAGGCTGGCATTGCCAGGCTGGCAATGCACAGGGGGCACCCCTCCCCTTGCCACTGATCCTCTGCGGGTCTTCCATGGCCCCCTTCACTCCAGCGGGGTCAGGTCGCTAGCTCTTGTTCGTGGGGAACTGTTGTAAACCACGCTGGAGTGAAAGCCTCCTGGCAGGGAGGGAGAGGCTAATGGGTCCGGAGACTTCAGTCCTGGGCCTGCTAATGATATGCTAATGAACATTTATATAATTTATTCAGCTCCGCACCGATTTCTGGCGCGGAGTAGGTGACGCCGGAAATCCGGCAGCTTGGCTAGAGCAGCACAGCGGACTGGGAGAATCACCCCCCAGTGTCTGTAGCAGGTGTGCACACCAGTGGGATGAATTGCATCAGGTGCCAGTTTAGCAAGGGCATTAGCATGTACACAGGGGTGGCGCGATAGCACAGTGGTTAGCACTGCTGCTTCACAGCGCCAGGGACCCACGTTCGATTCCTGGCTTGGGTTACTGTCTGTGTGGAGTTTGCATGTTCTCCCCGTGTCTGCGTGGGTTTCCTCCAAGTGCTACGGTTTCCTCCCACAGTCTGAAAGACATGCTGGTTAGGTACATTGACCCGAACAGGTGCGCCGGACTTTGGTGACTAGGGGAAGTTCATAGTAAGTTCATTGCAGTGTTGTAAGCCTTACTTGTGACTAATAAATAAACTTTAAATGTTATCTATGTTCGATAGACTGATCATAACGTCAATCCGAAGGGCCTGTTTTGTGCTGTAGTTTTTCTATGTTTCTATGTTTCTATGTTCAATACTGATTTGACACCAGTGATGCTATTTTGGAGCTCAGTATACCAGTTTTTGCTTTCTCTTAATGTTGCACAGCTGCATACACATCTAGCAGTAGGATGGAACCCACCAGTACTATTTAAAGGAATCATAAGTTGCTAACAGGCAAGTTGCTGGTTGATTTCTTCTGGCTTTTAAGATTCAACAAGTATTGGGTGCTTTATTTAGTTATTTCAAGTTATAAAGGAAGATTAGGCATGAAGATGCCATCATCTTCGATGGTACCTGCCCCTTTCACTACAACCTCAGCAAGCACTTTCCCAATAATAGCCATCATGATCTCCTCCATGGTGGTTAGGACATAGAATTGTTCCTTTTAGATAACTCCTGCTGCCTCTAGTTGTACACTGTCTTCTCCTACAAGAGAAATGTAAATATGGCAATGAATATGGTGCAATCTGTTTGGTTGATATGGCTGTCTTGGTTGAATAGCTGACAGTGATTAAAGCTGTGAGATGTGGGTGAGTAGCTTGCAACAGTGCTGTGTAAGAGGGGGTGATGGAGTTTATGAATGTTAATTAAGTGCTTGATTGATAAAAGATTGTTTAAATGAGTGATGACAGTGTGGTGAGTTGAAGTGTCTGAGGTTAGCAGTGCAGTTGGTTGGATATGACATTCGAAGATGCATTCTTACCTTTCATGTGAGTTCATTGAACCTTTTTTTAGCGCAGCGGGATGGGAGAATCGCGGCCAACATCTTACCCAGGCCCTATCCCCACAACCTCATGTATTTATGCTAATCCCCCTAACCTACACATCTTCATAGAAATCATAGAAACCTTACAGCACAGAAAGAGGCCATTCGGCCCATCGAGTTTGCACCGACCACAATCCCACCCAGGTCCCACCCCCATATCCCTACACATTTTACCCGCTAATCCCTCTAATCTACGCATCCCAGGACACTAAGGTGCAATCAAGCTAACCCGCACATCTTTGGACTGTGGGAGGAAACCGGAGCACCTGGCGGAAACCCACGCAGGCACGAGGAGAATGTGCAAACTCCACACAGACAGTGACCCAAGCCGGGAATCGAACTCAGGTCCCTGGAGCTGTGAAGCAGCAATGCTAACCACTGTGCTACCATGCCGCCCACTTAGGATACTAAGGGGCAATTTAGCATACCCAATTCACATAACCTGCACATCTTTGGATTGCGGAAAGGAAATAGACCAGTGAAGTGGAGTTGATATAGAAGTTCAGTCATGACTTTATTGAATGATAGAGCAGTTTCAATGGGCTGTATGGTTTACTCTTGCTTCTATTTCTTATGTTCTCATGATGATGGTAGTCTCATTCTATTTATCTGTTGGGATCTGAATTACACAACACTGTTTGCATGGATACAAAGCTAAACCACTTCTGATCAATACATACTGTGGATTAGAATGCACCCAATACAATCTCGTTATCATCTGAAGTTTGGGATCCATCAACTGCAGTCAACACAAAACTGAAAAAAATGTAACTAATTGTCAGGGCTGAAATCCCATCACATATTTGTCAAGATTTCATATTTATGAAACAGTTTCTACAAACTATCTTAAACTGGAATGCAATGTTCCAAGCAAACATCATCAATGGCACACTGCCAGTTGGAGTAATTTACCAATGGGAATTGAAAAGTTAACAGTTTGTGTTAAACTTCCTCATAAGTAACTCTCACAGGGGATCTCAGGGTTCATAGGCAAAGAGTTTAGAACAGTCCAGGAAAAAAAGACGACAGAGAATAGTCAAGTCAGGAAATGCTGAAGTAATTAAATCAATGTGACAAACTAGATAAACAAAATAGGCGATTTATAAATTCTGAAGAATCAACTAACTCCTCAGATATCAGTCGCTCGAGCTTTGGATTTCTACTGGTAAGACGGAGTGCTTTCTGTTTATTTATATATGGTGGATCTTGATCTGAATGAATGTGTTTCAGAAACTTGGAATGTTCGAAGAATTCTTGCTATGTCTAACAATGTGATTCCAATTGATAGAATCTGATGTTCCATTATAGTCCACCAGCCAAGAATTAGAAAGCTTGTTAGCTCTGAGAGAAACCAATGGCATTATACTTTCCTACTGCTATGCTGAAGTTCAGTACCTAGAATTGCGTGTAAAGCTCTCTGCTTAAGTGAACAAAGAGCAATGAGTAATTTAACATTCCTGCTTTCTCTTTTGAGTACAAATTCCATTTCCAGATGAACTAGAAGATTGCATTTGTTGTGATCTATAATTTGAGGTGCACTATATAGTTGTGTAAACAATACGGCATTATTTATTCTGGTTGATTTGTGGAGTGCAATCTTTCACCCCTTAACCTCAAGATTTGAATAGAGTGCAAAACATGGTATTTGTGTCAGAATGGCACAAATGAATGATATGATTCTCCTACAGTTTAGTTGACAAAAGAAAAATCTCAGCATGTGTATATAGGTGGTAGAATAAGATCAATTAGCATTTGGGAAGCCCCCAGCTGGGGGGGCTTGCATTCTGTTAGAAGCACAGTTTGCAGAGAATATGGACTAACAGGACTGGCTTTTACCATGTATTGCTATTATGCCTTCGCAAGAGCAACCCTTTGTACAGGACCTGAGGTCCTCCAATTCAAACTTGCAACACATTCAAGAACAGGCTTTAATAAGTAGAAATCAAATCCAGAATTTTAACATTTCAGGACCAGAACAGAATTTTGCACAGGAGGAATCATTACATTATTTGGAGGTATTGTGTGCAGTGGTAGCGTCCCTACCGTTGGACCAGAAGCTCCAGATTCGAGACCAATGCCTGAACTGGTTGGCCATGGAAGGAGCATTTGTAATGTGGTTCAATAAGCTGATAATCAGCTCGGGAATCCGGCACCACTTTCCTACTATTTCCCAAAGGGAAAAACAGTGTGGGTGTGAAGATATGCTAAATAAAATTGGACCATTGTTATTAATTGAGTTATAATTGTGCATATTCGACACAGTTCAGTAATTCAATGATCAATTATCTGATCAATTATTTTTCTACAAAAACTATATTTTTAGAATCATTTTATTCCCTATTATGTATTTCTGGCACTATATATGCTTGGTTAATATGAGATAAGTAGGTAAAGACTGTTGTCTTTTGGCTATCTCCACAACATAGAAAATGCTGAATTGCAATTGTTAGGGCAACACTTGCTTATTTCTGGCCCTTATCTTCCTCATCATTTTGGAACAAGTGCAGTAATATTGCTACGTTTACACCACTGTCAAAAGGTGTGATGAAGAACTGGCAGCGGTACGAGGTTTGAATTCTGACACCCTATGGGACTGCTTGAGGAGCAACATAATTAAAAATTGTGAGAGTAGGACAAGGGACACAGGTTCAAGCAATTAAAAGTCAAATTTAGGACTAGTATTTGGAAGTACTTCCTAATCTAGAATAATTATTACATAGAATGGATTTCTGGATAGGATTGTAGAGGTGACAACCATATAATTATTAAAGAACCAGTTAGATGTTGCATTGGAGTTGGACTTCAGATACTTTTGGATAGACAAATTAAGGTGGACAAAATTATTTCCCTCAGCTTTAATTACCTCATAGAGATTACCTAGCAATCTTGTGATTTTCCTCTTGATTATAAACTTAGAGAATCCGGTTTTGTGTTAAATAAAGCAGGTATTTCCACTCTTGCTGTCAAGTCACTTAGGGCCTGATTTTACCATTTTCATTCTAAGTGCCGAATCTGGGCGTAGAACAGATCCAACTTAGAAATCCACTTCCAGGCGCCCCCAAACGCTCTCAGCCATCTCCAGTCTGATTCACACTGTGGGCGGGACTTAGCGCTGCCGGAACAATCAGAGCTCTGAGCTGCGCATGTGCAGTTAGAAAAAAATTGGAAAAAGCATGCCCGTGTCGGATCGCTCCCGAGTCGCAGAAAGCAGAGAAAGCGGCCCAGGAGCGAAAAGCAGGAGCGAGGGTGTATCTCGGGGTGGAGGGGGGGGGGTGCAGATGGATCTCTGATGGGGGAGCAGATGGATCTTTGGTGGGGGTGCGGGGGGCGCAGGGGGGTCTGCTGCCACTCTGCGGGTGATCGGTGGGGGGGAGGGGGTAGGGGTGGCGATCGGTCTGGGTAGCGGGGGGTGGTGGATAAGCAGGACAGTGATGTGTGTGTGTGTCCCTTATTCACCCCACCACTACCCAGACCGATCGCCACCCCTGACCCCCTCCCCCCCCACCGATCGCCCGCAGAGTGGCAGCGGACCCCCCTGCCCCCACCAGAGATCCATCTGCCCCCCCACCAGAGATCCATCTGCCCCTCCACCAGAGATCCATCTGCCCCCCCACCAGAGATCCATCTGCCCCCCCCAACAGAGATCCATCTGCCCCCCCACCAGAGATCCATCTGCCTTCCCCACCAGAGATCCATCTGCCCCCCCTCCCTGAGATACACCTTACCCGCCTCCCTCCTCCCCCTCCCCAAGACAATGATCTAGCCTCACTCCCCCCCTCCCCCCCCCCCCCCCGCAAGACAACGATCTGGCTTCATTCCCTCCTCCCCCCCCCAAGACAACGATCTGGCCTCACTCCCTCCCCCCCCCTACAGAGAATGGTCTGGCCTCACTCCCCCCCCCCCCCACCCGTACAACGATCTGGCTCACTCCCCCCCCCCCCCCCAGACGACGATCTGGCCTCACTCTCCCCCACCCCCCTCCCCCCCAGACGACGATCTGGCCTCACTTCCCCCCCCCCCCGACAACAAACTTGCCTCACTCCCCCCCCCACCCCACCAGAGAATGGTCTGGCCTCACTCCCCCCCACCCCCCCCACTCCAGAGGAACATCTGACCCACCTCCCCCCCCCCCCACCACCAGACGACGATTGCCTCCCCCCCCCCCGGCAGAGATACATCTGACCCGCCTCCTTCTCCCCCCCCCCCCCCGCAACCCGACAACAATCTGACCTCACTCCCCTCCTCCCCCCTCCAACCAGAGAATGATCTGACCCACCTCCTTCCTCCCCCCCACCACTGATCTGAGCCAGAGAGCCGTTGGAAGCTCTGAACACGTTCTTCAGAGGCTGGAGCACCCGACTCAGACTTTTATTTAGCAGGTCCCTAAAAGCGCAGTTCCGGATCGGCGAATGCGGTGGTAAAGGGGGAAATGCTGATAGAGTTGGGTGGGCAGTTCATTAATTCAATTTAAATGCATGCAAATGCATTTAAATCGTTGTTGCGCCCAATTTGGGTGCGGAACGGATCCCCGCCATTCACGGGTCTCAGTAAAGTGTCGATCTGCGCGGACGCGGGTGCAAATCACGATAAAGGCCTCACACCTGACTTTACCGCGATTTCGCGCCCGAAAACGGGCACAAATTGTTGGTAAAATCGGGCCCTTAGAGTTAACAGATGAGAGCAGAATTCTGTTCAATCATGTAGTGATCCATTCTGCCAATGAGAATTAAATTCAGAGTCAGGCAATATAATGCCCAGCGGGAACTAATTCAATAGTTGTGTTTTTGAGACCTATAGTTGCACTATACACACACACAAAGTGATTCATCATCTTGAGAAAGTTAATGCACCAATATCAATTGAACCGATGAGTCAAAGCCAGTTCTCACATTTATTACTATAGCACATTAGAAAGTCAAAGAAAATCATCCATATTGGTTTTACAATAGAATATCTTTACTTAGGTTGTGTTGTAAAGGACAACCAGTGCACTGAAAATTAAACTACCACTGCATTTGCAAAGGTTCGCCCTTTTGAGCTGAAAATCTGATAGATAATTTAGAGGAATCCATCCCAAGAGCAAGCATTAATACATTAGGAGATCTGACCTGTCAAATCCGATTCAATTTTCACTTAGTTTTGTCATTTTATGTTACCATGTTATATTTGTGAGGCAGAAGAAATTCCTTTGCTCTCCATTCAACCTCAATGCGCTTAAAATTATTTCTAGTTTAGGTGATGTAATTTCATCAATATACTTAAATACTTTATCATCAAATTATTCACCAATTCAAAACTGAGGTCTTCAAATGTATTTTTCTATTTATTTCTTGTACTTCCTAAAGTATAAGTAACTTCATACAAAATATTTTCATTTTACTGAAGTCGGCAGTGTTTAATTATTAGACACAATGGCTGGGATTTACCACTCTGGGCTTAAATTCCGTGGTGGGCACGGGAAGATGGAGGAATGCCTGCCGCAGAATGCAGTGGGTAAACTTGCCGAATCATGCAATGTCGAGTTTATTAATTATGTAGCCAGGTGTTTAACACCAAATTGTGTGGCGGGGTGGGCAGGAAGTTTTATGCCTCACCATCATATCCAGGCGCCATATTCAAAAAGCACCCAGACATTCATTCATGC
The DNA here is from genome assembly GCF_964213995.1 of Mustelus asterias. NCBI lineage: Eukaryota > Metazoa > Chordata > Chondrichthyes > Carcharhiniformes > Triakidae > Mustelus > Mustelus asterias. The sequence continues at coordinate 43,510,140 of NC_135820.1, forward strand.
ACTGTGCAAAGACTCTGCAAGACAGACATGTCATCCAGAAAGCAGCAGGAACTGGCCGCCCCTTCAGTGATGCCTCACTAGAGACTCTACTGCAGGCCGTAGAGGACAGAAAGGACATCTTCTTTCCCAGGGATGGGGGAGGAGATTCACTTGTCTCACCACTCCTGCCTAGGAGGAAGTCACCAGGGTGGTCAATGCCACATATTTAGAGTGGAGGATCGCCCTGCAATGCAGAAAGTGAATGAATAATTTGTACCGCTAGGGTTAGTGAACCCTCTACTCCCCATACTCACCTCACTGGATGGATACTTGAAAGTGGGCATCAATGGCAAGGTCAACATCTGCCCAAGCATAAAAGCCTTTTGCAAGGTGCTGGGATGTTGCCCAAAGTTCCATTGCAGTCCATGTGGTCTGTTGGTAGGTAGGCAACTGTGGCTTGCTGACCCAGCCACACTGAAAGCAGAAATTCTTTGAGGAGAAGGGGCATCAGGCAGATACCCTGAGACTTTCACCCAGGACCCCCAAGGGTGTCCAGGTGTTCCAGGTCCCCTTTGCCTGCAACCACATCAGCTCCTGTCTCTGGAATTGCTAAGGGTGCATCTGCCCCAGTGCAGGAGACTCAATAAAGGCTGGGACCCCTTCAGACCTCAGCCCTCCAGAGGACACCAACCAAGAAAGCTGCCTCCAACTTTGCAGTGGAGGAAGTACCTAGGTATAGTGGTAGGGTAAAGAAAATTAAGTTCTAAGTTCAGTCTGGTAGTGCAGGTGTAGAAGCATTTAAATAGTTGTTGCACCTTTGTAAATATATGATTCCTTTCACTTTACAGAGATCTGCTGGGCTTTTCTGGCCACTGTTTGTTTTAATGCTTGTGTGTCTCTCCCTCCCACCTTTCAAGGAAGTGAGGCAGGCTGGGTCTAACCTCTTGAATCATGCATTCACTTGGAGGCATTAATTTTGCCAAGGTCTTTTTGAGCCATGTGCAAGAAGCCTTCAACATTTCCTTTGTCCCACTGACTTTCTGAGTTTTTAGAAAGATCTCTCCCATGGCAGGAGAGCTTATTGGATTCCCCCTTCAGTTGTCTAGTTAAGCTGACCTTCAGCCTCGCCCACCTGATGACTCTCCTCCCAACCAGCATTCCCTGAGGACTCAGTGCTGTTGCTTTAGCATCAGAATGGTGCACATGAGCTTTCAGACTGTCACTTCTACTTTCCTCTTGTAGCCCTCACCCACTCCCATTACCATTGACCCTACCACAGTGTTATCTTCACCCTCCTATCTATCACCCTTGAACTCCTCCCACCCCCACGTCACCCTGCAACCCATCACCACAACCCTTCCACTGCCTTCGCTGATGAACCCACACCTGTAAGGGTCCCCAGGCCCACCCTTACTCTTCCCAGCCCTTGGGTCTATGGCTCCTCCAACCATCCAAATTGGTTCTGCACCAGTCACAGACGGACCCTCACCCTTCTACCCTACTGTGGCCTCCCACCACTTGTACCTTTGATTTGATCCCGACATCACAGACTGCTTCCTCTGAACCCTACCGTCCACCCCCTCAACTGCGTCCCTCCCCCCCCCACCAAAACACCTTGATCTACCCCTGTCCACTGATTTTCTATGGCCTCGGCACAACACTAGTCCCTGCTCCCCGACCATCTCCTGCAAGGCTCCATGATTCCTTCTAGCTCCAGCCCCCAGCCTTCTGAACCGCCCCCCCCCCTCAGTTTTTACCTCCCCTGCCTCCCGTGTTCCAGCACCCTTGACTTGCCTGCCTCCCCCCCCATCCATTCCCCCCATCCATCCCCTCCCCCCATCCATCCCCTGCCCCCCATCCATCCCCTGCCCCCCATCCATCCCCTGCCCCCCATCCATCCCCTGCCCCCCATCCATCCCCTGCCCCCCATCCACCCCTTGCCCCCCCCCATCCATGCCTCCCCCCCTTCCATGCCTCCCCCCCCATCCATCCCTCCCCTCCCCCCCGATCCATCCTCCCCCCCCCCATCCATCCCTCCCCCTCCCCCCCGATCCATCCTCCCCCCCCCCCCCCCATCCATCCCTCCCCCTGCCCCCCCACCCCCCCCACCCCCCCATCCATCCCTCCCTCTCTTGTTCCAGCACACACACCCCCGTTGCAAGTGGACAGGCTGGACCATAGCGGAAAGTCCTCGTCATCGCAACACGATGTTAATCCAGTCACATTCCGGACCAATATGAAATCCCACTGCTGGTGCAGCTGATATGCCGAGTCGGGGGGGGGGTGGGGAGAATTCCGGTCGGATTCTCTTTTAAATTCTCAAAGGCCTTTAGTGGAAATAGCAACCCACCATAATCCTGCATGACAGTCAGGACTGCAAGTTCCCATTGTTATTTCCTGCTGTTGGGATCTGTTTTTTTTCATCCTGTCATATTCACCACCACACCCCTGTTGCACCACAATCCCCACCCTTGGCAGGGACGGACAATTCCAGCCAATATAAGGGCTGAAATTGTCCCGGGAATCGTAGTGGGCGAAACAGAAAATTCGGCAGGCCATTTAAAGGTCCATTGAACTCAGGTGGGAATTTCCAGTCATGGGGCATTTGCAGCTGGAGAATCCCGGCCCACATCTTTATCTCAATTTCACTCCTTCCTGCAAGAAGAGATAGACTCAATCTTGAGGGGAAACCAAAGTGCAAATATTAGTCAAAAACAAGACCTCCCAGGATTTAATCTTTTAATATAATGCTCAGAACTTCTTTACTCAGACAGTGGTTAGAATGTGGTGCTTAATACTGCCAAAGTGGTTAAGGCAAATAGCTTAGATGATTTAAATGGGAAACCAGGCTGACAGAAAAGGGAATAGAAAGATATGTTGAAACGATGAAATGAGATAGATTGGGAAGAGACTCAATATGGAGTGTACACACCGTTTGGGCCAAAAGACCTGTTTCAATGCTGAATATTCCCTGGAAAATATAATTTAGTTATAAGCCACAAAAAACAAAAATCTAAAGTGTTGTTTTAATCAAATACTATTTGCAATAGACTGCAGCAGTTGAAAAAGGTGGTTCACCATCACCTTCTCAAGGGCAATTAGTGATGGGCAATACATGCTAGCCTAGCCAGCCATAACTCAAGAACGAATAAGAAAGAAATCTGACTAAGAAAATAACAAAAACATTGTATGCGGCGAAATCCAGTGAGTAAATAATGCCAAGCAGCGCTAGAGCCAAATAGTCACTTGGAGAACCTGATCCTGGTATGAATTATATTTGCATTGATTGCTGGATTTTGAATATGTTTTGTTTTTGACAATTTTCTTGCCAGTTTAATGGATGGGCAAAGGCCAAATAACAATTGGTGATTTGACATTCTGACTGAGTACTGAGATTCTAAAATAATGTATTTGCCTCTCCTACATTAATTTCATTGTATTTAATGGGCAGTGAAACAAACAATAGCTATATGCTGTCAATTTATTCTGGATTCTGTTTTAGGTCCAAGTAAATGGGGTCTTCTTCTCTAACTGAATAAAGTTCGAGAAAATATATTAACTAGAATATGGCTTTGTTGGTGTTTTTAAAAAGGGAAATGATATGCAAGTAATATTTTCAGCATATGTTGCATCATTAATTTATTTTTTCAGGGCAAATGAATATTAAAGCTGGTGAAAGATTTTAACAAGATAAGGTCCTATCATTTTAACAAGTATAGGATTATAAAAATGTCTGCTGCACTTATGGATCACAAAGGAAAGGTTACAATAGCCAATGTGCTTCCTTTAGCTACACAAAGCAGCAAGGTCCCAGCTTGGCTGTAAAATTCAGCCCTGTAATGCCAATGAAGGTGCTACAGTTGCAGAGAGCTCAAGCACAAGTTTGCCAAGTGTGCACCAAAATAATTTTGAACCTTGTAAGGCCTGGTAATGCACTCTCTTAAATACTCCCAGCTAAATGTATGTCAACTGCACTTTGGGTCCCATGGATGCTGCTTAAAGGGATCAGCATGGGAATTCAATGTGAGGTGCTTTTGACTTCCTTTAGTTCCTGCAGGGTGGGTGGAAGTACCATGTTGTTGGAGGAGATCTGAAAAGATGTTGCAGTCAAGAGAGAATGCTTCAGTACTTTACCGAAGATTGCAGTGGAGTTCGAATGTCTGTCAGCATCATTTATTATTTAACTTATGTACAGTCACAGAGCTTAGCAACAGTCTTGTCAGTGACTAGATGGAGTTCTTTGATCCCGCCTTCAAGTTTAGTCAGTGGACACTCCTCAACAATTTGAGCCTTTGTTTGGACTGCAGAGCTGTAACCAGGATAATCTTAGCAACCGCACTGATGCTGAATGGCTGCACAGAGGCCTTAGCCAGTCCAAATGGTTTAAAAGATCCCACTTTCACCATGGGAGTTTGAACTAACTCCTCAGAGGCCAGTGTCCCTTCACAAGGTTCCCTTTATTTACAAACTTGTTTCCACTCCTAAGGGTGCTTCTGGTCAGAATCCAGAGTGTCAGTACACTTGACACTCCTCAAAATATACACAGGTGAGACTCCCTCATTGGGCAGGTAATTGTTACCACAGTAAGGGAGCTCATTCTCCAAGAGGCCAACCTTGTGAGAGATCAAAGCCAAAAGTGGACAAATAGTCTATGACAAGAATATGGTTTCTGGCAGATGTTTTCCCCTCCCAATTCTCCTGCTATAGGTCCTCAGTTGTTACTCCTCAACATGGTGGGTTTAGTCATATGGATTGGTGTGAGAGCAGGTATACAGCTGGTAATTGAATAAAGATAGGCTTGGATTGGAGTATAGCCTCTCCAGTGGCTTGCCTGTTGCAATTACCCTCTGGATATGGGCAGGGGGCATGGGGGGCATTGTTACTCAGGACTGCTAGCCAGGGAGGTGAGTTGGTCGAAGAGGATCTGTGATGATGTGCAAAAATCTTATCCCCACTACAGTTGCTCCATAATTTCACATTTGTCATCCCTGTACTACAGCGTATCACAGCATCCTCCAGGCCAAAATTCTGAAATACTGTACATATTGCTGTATAAGTCAATGTTTGAAGTCTCAAAAGATTCCTCCAAAAACAGGAGTCAACTCATACACCGAGTATAAAAATGGACCACCAGCATGGGTATGATGGTTGCCACCTTTGTCCTTTGCCATATAGGGTCTGCTCTGTATCAACATGTTTTAAACTCCCTTCACAACAAAGCCCATAATGCCTGATTGATCTCTTGCACCCAGTTATAATGTGCTGGGAAGTAAAATATCCATTTGTGGGTGAAAATTGAAGGTGACAACTAATGCAAATATATCATATTGTGGCTGAAAAGGGGGTGGAATTATACACTGAGTATATGTAAACAGATTTTGTGGCCTATAAGATGGGGTTGTCTCACTTCTCTTCTTCTTTGGCAGTCCCTTGGAGTTGAGGAAGACTTGTTTCCACACTAAAAACAATTCCCAGATGTCTGAGGCGGCTAATGCATGAACTACAGTCTCTGTCATAGGTAGTGGTTGGAGAGGCAGGTGGGGGCTGCCCAGGTTGTTACGCATTCGCTGTTGATTCTTGGCTTCAGTTTGTTCTTAGCGATGAAAAGCAAGGTATTCAGCTCCTTCCTGGATGCTTTTCCTCCACTTCAGATGGTCTTGGGCCAGGGAGTTCCAGGTGTCGATGGGAATGTTGCTCTCTTTAAAGGAAGCTTTGAGGATGTCCTTGAAGCATTTCCTCTGCCTTCTTGGGCTCGCCTCTTGTTTTGGGAGTCCCGTGTCAAGCTATGTGGCCTGAGCGTGGTCAATACTTTGATGCTAAGTATGTTGGTCTGAGCGAGAACACTGACATTGATGTGCCTATCCTATCAATGGATTTGCAAGTTCTTACAGAGGCAGTGCTGGTTGTACTTCTCCAGTGTTTTGAGGTGCCTACTGCACATTATTTGAGCCATATAGGAGGGTGGGTATCACTACTGCTCTGTAGACCATGAGTTTTGTGCCAGTTCTGAGGTCCTGGTCTTCAAATACTCTCTTTCTCAGGCGATCAAAGGCTGCGTTGGCACAATAAGGTGGTGTTAAACCTCTTTGTCGATGTCTACCCTTGTTGACAGTAGGTTCCCAAGGTTGAGGGTGAGATGGAGCATTGCAGCAAGGAAGATTAAGAAGAGCATCAGTTCAATGACACAGCCTTGCTTGACCCCAGTCCGAACATGGATTGGTTCTGTGCTGAATCCATTGGTCAGAATCACAACTTGTCATCATGGAGCAGGCGGAGGAGGATGGTCACAAACTTTTGGAGGCAGCCAAAATGGAGGTGAATGCACCATAATCTCTTGTAGTTATAATATACTGGAAAGTAAGACATCCATTTGTGGGGTGAGAAATTGAAGCTGACTACTATTTCAAATATAACATGTTGAACTGAAAAAGGGGTCAAATTATACACTGAGTATATGTAAAAACATGGTTTTTGTGGCCTATAAGATGGGGTTGACTTACACTGGGTTAACCTATGCACTGTGATCAATATTTACCCTTGTTTATTTTCTTAAGGCTTGTCTCTCATGTTCTTTTGACTGTCCTAATGCTCCTAAGCAGTGTTAAGCCAATAGCTGTAGGCCAGCTGAGGAAATGATGCTGACTTTCATGGGGGGAGTACCTTATAGGAAGCCCTCAAGCAGCTCTTGGTCTTGAGGGCCCGGCATTAGATTGCACCACCTCAACATGGGTGGCAGCACTCTGAGCTGTCAACTTGACAGGTAACAGCAAAGGCACTGGCAAAGTGGCAGTGGTAGGAGCACAATTGTTGTCATCCCAAGTGAGGACAGCAATCTTGTGCACCATGGAGCCACTGTCAGTCCCTGTGGTGACACTTCAGCAATCATAGGAATCTGCGAGAGCACAGCTTGCTGCATTGCTATGAGAACCTGTATGCCCCTTTGAGGATTGGTGCTTGCAGTCACTGTGGTCGCAGTTTCAGCCTGCATAGCATGAAGTTGGGCTTGCATGGCAACAAGCCTGGATCTCATGACCTCAGTCTGAGCTTCCACTACTGCACTAAGATGTTACAAGGATTCTGCTTGTGCTGCAGCTGTGACATAAGCTGGCAGACACTGCATAAAGGTTGGATCTGCAAGGGCTGTCCTGGAGTTGGCCGTTCCATGCTGGAAAGGTTGGACTCCAAGCTCTGTGCAAAGCCCTGTGCCAAGTTGGAACTGATAATAGGCTTTGTGCCAGGCCTGCCAATGCAATAAGCAGGTCTGTCTGCATTCCCATCAGCATTTTACTGTACACCATCCCATCAAGGCCTCATCTGAGTTCCTTGTGGGATGATTGTGCATGATCCCATCCTCTAGGGAGCTGGCCCACACACTACACTTTCTCCCAGGCCTGGCTACAACCCATTCATGCCTGGTGACTCAGAATGAGCTAATCCTGCCTCCATATTGCTCTCCAAAGTATGTACAGTGCCACTATCTGAGTTGGTGACTCCATGGGTGGGATTTTATGACCTGGCTCGGACAAGGCACGTAAAATCCCACCCGAGGCCAAGGGAGAATTTCATTCTGCAAGCCTCGCCTGCTCCAATCCCGAGGTGGGAGAGGCGGTAAAATTCCGGCTCATGTGTTAGATCATGTGAAGATGTTTCATTATCAGTTGTCTATCCTTGTTCGCATCCTCCACAGTGAAATGGAAAGTTTTGAGTATCTGAAGCGGGAAATCAGAAGGGGAGGGATGTCGGGTGGAAAGCAAGAAGTTCATGGTCACACCATCTGCAATTTATACTTCATGTTAAGTAATGGGATGAGGTGATGTGGAATTTGAGAAGGTGCAAAATATGGGAACATGTTATCTTCCGCAATGTACTAGGCGATATGGGACCAATGGTCTCAGTCAGCTCCTATAGCCAAGGAGGTTTAACACCACCTTAGTGTGTCAATGCAGCCTTTGATCACCTGAGGAGGAGAGTGTTTGAAGACCAGGACCTCAGAATTGGCACAAAACCCATGGTCTACAGAGCAGTAGTGATACCCATGCTCCTATATGGCTCAAAAATGTAGACTATGTACAGCAGGCACCTCAAATATAGTACAGAGATTGTCTCCACCAAGGAACTCAAATGATGTGACGTGCCTGTCCCCACCAGTTATGTGTGACTTTGTCCTGCAAGAAATGAGAAAGAATATCAGTGAATATACTGCAATATGTCTGGGTGCCTGTCATAGCTGAATAGCTAGAAGTATGTGAAAGCTACAAGGAGACAAAATGATGCTTCTCGCATCATTAAATGTGAGGGTGAGGTTGAGAATCTGAATGTTCAACATGAGATCTAATTGCTGATTGTTGAGGCTGCAGTGCATTAAACAGGGTGAAAGATTGGCAGTGGGCTGGTTAGGAGATGTCACTAGGAAATGTATTCACAGAGCTTGACCACTCGTGTAAGGGAGTCAAACTTTTTCTGATTCTGCAGCCAGTTTCTTGGAGCCAGGCTTCTGGAATTCACCTCCCTGGCCACCTACTGCCATTTCCTTTTCAAGGTATGCCTTGAGAGCCACTGCAGAAACATGACTGCTCTCTTTCTTTCGACTTCCTGACCAAAGGCATCAGAGAACTTTGGAACCCTCTTTCTCTGATCTGTTGTTCCATTGGTGGTTTTCCTCTTTTCCTCAAATACTCCAGCCTGAATGCATTTCCCCTTTTAAGAGGCTAGCAGTCTTCAAAAAGTGCAGAGTAACTGTGAATCATGCTAGCCATGTATGGAGCTGGGCCCTCTCTAAGCATGCAGCCAGTTAGCAGTGCCACAATCAGTGGGCTGAGCAGGCAGTACAAAGTTTGCATATAACTTACATCACCTCAGCTGGGTGCAGAGTAAATACATATTACAATTCCCATACCCGCTAATGGCAAGAGGAAATGGCAGAAAAAAATAGTCCAATATATTGATTTCCCTGGGGCAGACAGCTCTATTGGTTGCTATCTGTGCAGACCACAAAGGTTTTCTCATTGACATTACTTGAACAATACTGTGTGGGCCAAGCATGATAGTGACCTGTGGTGATGTCTGCACACCCCAAGGAATCAGTATAGTTTGTGTAGTATTTCTTGAAGCAGCGCAGTGCATTTGAAAGAACAGGGAAAATTGAAAGGAAAGAACAAAAATAATTGATTATAGTGAATGCAGTTAATGAAACATTGGATGAACAGTATCTGACTTTACAAAATCAGCAGCAGAAGTGTTAAAACTTCACTGAGTTTAAAATTCAGTCCAGAATGTCTCCCACTGAATTGAACAGAATGCAATGTCATTATAAATTACAGCACATGAGAGCAAAATGACAGTATGCCAAACAATCTCAGATAATAAAGCCAAAGCCTTGTTCAATTGGAGAGTGTGGTGTGGAAAATCACCCATGGTCCCTTTGCCCGGTATTTGTTTCTAGACCTCATGAATGCAATCTCAAAAAAGGCACTGACCAGGGGGGCAGAGTGCATCAGTTTTCTATGTTCATTATTCAGAGTGAAATTATAAACACATTCTTCATACATGCGTTTATGATTTTCTTGCAAATAGCAAACAGGAAATGTTTCCTCCAGAATCAAATATTTAACCAGTTGGCAGATCATAATCATAGAAACCCTACAGTGCAGAAGGAGGCCATTCGGCCCATCGAGTCTGCACCGACCACAATCCCACCCAGGCCCTATCCCCACATATTTACCCACTAATCCCTCTAACCTACACATCTCAGGACTCTAAGGGGCAATTTTTTTTTAACCTGGCCAATCAACCTAACCCGCACATCTTTGGACTGTGGGAGGAAACCGGAGCACCCGGAGGAAACCCATGCAGACACGAGGAGAATGTGCAAACTCCACACAGACAGTGACCCGAGCCGGGAATCGAACCCGGGACCCTGGAGCTGTGAAGCAGCAGTGCTAACCACTGTGCTACCGTGCCGCCCAATTGTGTGTGAATAATGTGTGAATACATTTACTTGATTTTTAAAGGTGTCTTGTCATCCTAGTAGCACAAGCTGTAAATGATCTGTTCACCAATTACATGAAATATTGTGGCCCAGATTAAAAATTCAGGTTCAATTGATCCCTGTGCTAAACTTGCATTCTCATGTCAAAGCACAAATCTCCATGCTTGGAACAGTCCAGCTTACTTGGCTCTTCCAAGGGATCAGTAGTTCACTGGATTCAATTATGAAATTGGACTGTATTCATAACTACCATAATTCATTCGAAAAACATACCTCTGTATTCCAGGATCTCACAGTTGTGAAATTGCCTCAACCTTCCTGTCTTCTTATCTAGGTATTTAAAACTAAGTTCACATCATCAATTCACAATATAATTTATCTACTGTTTTTTTTCCTATTCTACTCAACCTTCATTCAATTAAAAAAAGTATATTTCAATAAGCATTATATTGGCAATTTATAACATACATTATAAGAAATTAAGTAAAACTATAACAACTGCCGACACCACATTCCTTACTAAGTATAAAACACCAAGATTCATATAAAAAGGTAACTTGATATTAAAAAACTTAAGAAAAATAATGCTTTTATTTTTTGAAGTTACGATAAATATCACACATGATACTTGGGAGTTGAAGTTGCCAGCACACTATACACAGTGTAGAAAGGATGCAATGTGAGAAGGTTAGGAATGTTTAACAAGGGTCTTTTAGGGTTAGCTGGATCGGGGTTCGCCAAAGGTTGTTCATACATGGTACTGTAATGGACCTGCAGGGATGGACCATTGCCACAAAAGGCATTTTAAAATGTGCACTATAAAACACACAAATAAATTGTAATGTAACCGCATTGCAGCATGGTATCCCTGGATTCTTACATTGCTGAGCCTCTAATAGCGGTCAGTTTAACCTGTAGGTTTTAGCAATTAGATGAAACAGCTGTGATAGTTTTCATTTACATGACCATGATAAGTTATTAACCATCTTTTCCTGTGTGACAGGAACAGAATTTTAAAAATTCTGTGCTTTGTTGAAGAAAACTGGTCTTTATCAAAAAGGTTTTAAAAGCAAAAACATTTTTTTTTTAGTTTTGATTTCCTGACAACTCTGGAACCAATCACTCACTTGCTAAAGTCCCATAATTCTGCAAGGAGGTTTCTAAGCAAATGTGGTGTGCATCTAAATTTACTCCATATGGCAAAAATTTTACCTGCCAAGAAAGAGAAGCAGCTCTCCAAAAGCTTAATATTCAGTTCTACATAAAGCTCAGGACAGACACTGCTTACTGATATCAGGTATGTGTCTGCTATATAGAATTCTGTTGTGTCTATTTAGTTAGAATAGGCACAACAGGCATTTTTTTTGATCATATATGTTTGTAAAACTTTTTTTCTGTGTCAGATAGTAAAGTTCTGTGAGGTGCAGTAACCAAGGAGGTTATGTGTGTAATATGGGAACTCAAAAATGCCCTTGCAGAATACAATACATGTTTTGTTTTATTTTTAAGTTATTTCAATATTCATCCAGTCTTTTAGCCTCATATCACACATCATCCCTGGCCAAAAGGATAGACAGGTAACTTGTTTCTATGTCTCTATCTGTGCTACTGGGAGGTGTGCAAGAAAGACTCTGGCCGATTCTTTGTTGGATTTTCTCACTACCAGTGATGATGCCTGCCCTCCGCATCATGATACATCATGGCATTCCCATTCCTTAGATTGGATGATATTTGAAGAAGCTTCATAAGGAGACAGGGGTTGATGCCAAATTATGTGTTTTACCTGCTCCTATTCCTTCAGATTCAGGAACAGCTAGACCTGCTTCTGAGTGATTGGGTCATGCAGAACATTTTTATTCGATTAATAAGAATACATAGAGAAAATTAAGTCCAACTGTGGTTGGACAGAAACAGATAAGTGATATGAGTAAAAGCTGTGGGACAACAACAATATCAGAAGTTCAGAGATTTGAAAAAAGAACTTTGTTTTAAAATGTGAAACATTATATAACTTGAGCAGCAGAGACTTGTTTGGGTTAGAGGAGACAAAAAAATGCAACAGAAAAGCTGAGAATGGTCAGGAAATAAATGGAAAGGATGTATATCAGTAATTTAGAGTATGGCCTTGTTTCTCCAAAATTTTCACCCTGGCAATGATTGTGTATTGTATGTAATAATGGTAAGATTTGGATCAGCCAAGGATTTCTCTCCCTCGAGCCAAATACTTCTCAGCCAGTTGGATATGAGTTTGGGACTCACCATCTAGGGAATCAAGGAGGATGGAGATGAACAGAACCAATGTGCAACCATTCCACGACACAGATTATTTGCGCCCTTCTCCAAAAGACTGCTTGAAAGTCTGTAACTTAAAGTGAATGACCAAATTGTCCGAAAGTGAGTTCTGTCTTTTCGACATTAATTGATGACATGCTCACTGGTTTAATGACAGTATCTCACTGTGTTAATACACAGCCATGCATGGCTACATTAATGTGATAAATAACAAAAGTTTCCAAGAAACTGACATACATGGAATCTGGAATTTTAGATGTAACTTTTAGTCTGTCCAAACATACTGGGGCACATTGTCAATTTGCTGCCTGGACATAAATTGATGTCGTGGGTTGGCAATTTATTATAGAAAACTCCTGATTATCAGCTGCATTGAAATCAATGGTAAAAAAAACATAAGTTTCTGTAATGAATGTGTGTTCCACAATGTTGGTTTTATGCCTGAGCTGCAAGTTAAGAACCTAATCCACTTTAATGTACTATAGTTCATGAGTCTCTTGCAGATAGTTTAAATCAATATCTGCTTAAGATTATTTGTTTGTTTGCTTCTAAGCTGCTGGTAGGCATTATCAATATGACCGACCTAGTTCAAGCAGGAAGAAGTCTCTTTCAGCAGGTTTTAAACTTATTCTTATCCAGGCTAAAATAATTTCAAGGCACCATCCTATTAGTCTCCTTTCCAGGATTCCAGTAACTTTCATCTCCCAAAAGGCTGAAGCTGATCAAGCAGGTACCAAAACAAAAATTCAGCCAATTGATGTCACCAAGTGCTAAAGAGGTGTGATCTGGGTGCTGTGTGGACTGCCTTATACAAACTGCACAATGATATTATATGAAAGTACGATGGACACATCCAAGCTGTTTGATTGAATATAATTGTTTACAATGAGCCACCCTATTTACATTGATCCTTTATGCCTTCAGATGATTAGTTGGAGTGCATCTAGTGCTAGTCTTAAGCACCATTTTCCCTGTTGTAATATTTCAAACCAATCCTGTGGGAAGATACTCCACTTTCTCAGCTTTAAAGAATATTTTTTATATTTAGAAATGCAGTTAACTTTTTCCACTCTGGAGAAATTGGAAGATCATTTATTTATGTTGTTGAAGCCATGATAAACAAAGGGAAAAAAACAATCCTTTTATTTTGACACTGGAAATATGTCCAAATCTGGGTGAAAACATGATGTGCGCTATATTTAGTAGCCCCCACCAACTTCATGCTGTCTGCTGTTTTAAACAATTTCAGCATCCTGTCAGTGATAACCACGCTGTTGATTGGTGGGACCTCTGAGCCCACCAAGAGGGAACCAATATCGTGAATGGTTAGTACCAGTTAAAGCTAGCTTGAACAGTTTAAAGCTAACCTGCATCTTTTAAAAGCAGGTGCATTGTGTCTTGAGTAGGTTCTGGCAGTTGGTCTGGAAGTGAATCAGACTTGTGAAACATTGAGCAATTGCAAAACATGGGAGAGAGGGGGATTAAATGTTTTTCAGATGTTATACTGAAGGCTTATTGGAGGAGATGCAAAGGAGAAAGAATGTCCTATATCTGCAGAAGGCCAGGAAGCCCAAACCCAATGCAAATGCAGAAGGCAGTGTAAGCACATGATCATGGAGGCCAATGTCAGTGGTCAAGTCCCATAGACCTGATGTTGTACTGCAAGAAATTCAGTGACCTCAGATAAGTGGTCATGGTCATTAAATGCATCTCCAAATGTCACATCTGACCAACTGCACCACTAGCCTCAGACACTGCTTATTTCATCACATCCCTATTACCCCTACCAACATTTACTATCAAATGGAACTCAAATTCGGCCTTTATATGCTTCCTCTTCTTCTTCCTCCTTTTCACGCTCTTGCTCCTGAACTCTGTTGTCAGAAAATTACTAAATATTGTTTTCAACCTTTTTTTGGTTAAAGAACCCTGTAATATATTGTGAAATTTGGTGAAGGCCCAACTCTCTCTCCCTCCTCCCATATATATATACATTACCTAAAATAAAAATGAAGTAAGACATTATTGAATAAGTGAATATTTTTAACTAAATGTTAGATCAATATATCTTGAAAGATTTAGTACAGTTTTCAAATAACTTGATGCTCAGGTTGCTCCGGAAAATTTTGGGTTCTGGGGAACCCTGGTTGAAAAACTCTGCCGTAAGCAGTTGATTATTCCTTTAAATTGCATTGCTGGGCCATCTTTCCAGCTGCTAAATGCATATTCAGCCTTGGTTAAGAGAGAGAGTGCATGCAGGAACGTTGAGCTCCAAAATGGCATTGTTGACATCAAATCAGCATCGCATGATGATTAACATCATGAACTGATTGCTCTGCATACTATCGGTGGCTGTTCACATGCACAAAATCCCTCACCAATATGGCACCTAAAAATATGCACATTGCAGATGCCATTTTAGACAATAGATAAGACCCATAGCCAAGCAACAGTTACTACTCATCTTCATCTTGCTCCTGTTAATGCTAAATGATTCTACCTTTAGCTCTCATATTTTTCAGTATTTTCTAGTGCAGACTTTCATTGGTCAGCTATGTCTCAAATTTTCTTACTGTTATGAACAATGTATAATTTTTAAATTGAATATATATATAATATATTATATATATATATGTTTGTGTTATGTAAGGTAAAATGGTTTCAGTTTCATTTACGTTTGTGAGTCTTGGAGCCTGGGAGTCTCCCACCTAAAAAGTCAAGTCTTTTGGGTTTATTTATATATATTTTTTTATTGAGGTTTAATAACCCCTGAAGTTAAGGAGATGGGTTAGAAAGGGTTAAAATTTTAGTGATTCTGGGGAAAAAAACATAAAATCGAAAAATCTTTACTGCTGCCTCGCGACAGTGGTCCAGGAAAATAGACATAATAAAAGACAGGGTTGAGACAGAAAGACTTCTGTGTGAATCAGAGAGAAAGGGCATAAATGTTAAGTTCTCTGATATGAAAGACTACAAGATTATTAAGGGCAATTGTTGACTGAATACTCAGTATGGATCTCAGTAAAGTGATTAATTTAGCAGAGGTGCAATAGGAAGACTGAGTTTAGGGAATTCATTTGTTTTTTCCGCAGTTAAAGAAACAGTGAGTTTAGAGTACGGTTTTTGGGTGTCTTGGGGAAAGAGATACGAGTTGGGTGAAAAGCATCAAGTTAATGTTCAGGAATTCACCGGAAGAAAACCATTTGCAACTGTGCCAGTCCCAAGTGAGAAGCCTTTGTGTCAAGCTAGTGGTAACTCTTCACTGGATTATGTGTCTGTAAAGGTGCTGCTGGGGTAAAGAAGAAGTGTTAACTTGAATAATCTTCTTGTGTTTGTATTGTCATCTTTCCAACTTCTTTTTGTCTGGTATAATAAAATTCACTTTTCTTGTTTTAGTAAAGACTTTATTCTTTGAATTAAATGTTCAGCAGCAGATTCCTGTGAATTTGTTCAGTAATTTACTTACAAGTTTTCAAAAAAAAATTAGGATCTATTAAGTCAGGTTTCACTCTGGGATCTGATCTGTCCAGTATTAATATCAGCTGGGATTATAAGATTGTGTACTTGTAGAGTTGATCTATCTGTCTATTTATCAGTCTATCTGTGGTGATCGGTAAGCTCAGTTGGCTATATGGCTAGAGTGTGTTGTATTATAATTCTAACAGCATGGGTTCAATCCCTGAACTGGCTGTGGTAGCTTATGGAGACCTGCCTCCTTGTCTTGCCCCACATTTGATCTGGAGTGATGCCCTTCAATGTATATAAGTAATTTTCTCTCTCTGATTGAGATAGATCCCTATGGTCCTTTGTGGTCTATGGCTAATTAATTATCCTTTACAAAAAAAAGGACAATTTTCATTGATGTCATTTTTGGTACTATTCTTCACAAACTATTCCCCAAATCTTGAAAATCTTTGATTATATATTAGTGAATATTGAGGAATCTATTTAGGGGATTTACGCTTTTTAAAAAAATTGTGAACATGGATTAGCCTAAAAGAGAGGCAGGTAGTAAACTCTGCTTCCAACTGACTTTAATTACACAATTTTAATCTCTCCCAAGTGCAGGATAGAACCGGAGTGACTCATTTAAAATCTTCTTCAGCAATTCTCAATTAAATCACAGTCAATTTGCACCATTGGTTTAAGGCTGTATTTCACATTACATGACCAAAATAGAATGAGTAATTATTGCACAGGGAATAAGTAAATGTGTATTAACATTTCTATCCTACATAGGTGATGTACGCATCATGAAATGCTTCAGCTACAACAATACACATTCATTTTAGTCTAATCATGCTGGCAACATCAATACCTGTCCAAAACCAGTTCCTCCAATGGTTCAGCAGTCTCTAAAAATGCTTTAAAAACCTCAGAATTAATGAGTTGCAAAACAAATAAACAATTCTATGGAATATGGAACAGAATAAGGAGCTAATGATTGGAAACAAGGAAGACCATTTCAGTTCTTGCAGCTGTAGATATATCAATGAACATATGCAAAATATTTTCACTGCTTATTACTAACACCACTGGTATACAACTACCTCCTGCTCCTGTCATATGTTTCTTTGTTTCTATATAAGCCGCTTTTTGATACCTGGGCACGTTTAACTGTACTAGTAATGATGGTATAAACTGGAATGATTGTTCAGGGTGAAGAAGAAATTGATACAATATATTCAATGAAAGATGTTAAAGATATAAAACACAATGGTTGTAAGAGTGCCAGATTACTCATGGCATTGAAGTGTCCAGATGTTTTTAGATTTTAAAAAAAGGGGCCCTACTGGAGTGTTGGAATGCAGGTTCTCCCCCACATGTCTTCCTAATTTCAGCTCACTGGATGAAGTTGTATTTGTAGACAAGGCAATTTCTCTCAAGAAAGGAGATTGCTTAGGATAGGTTCCAACCAATCTCACATATCTTCCTGTGCTTATTTAAAGGGTGGATGTTACAATTCAAACCTTCTAGGTACGCTTTCTCTTTCAACAGTTGCACCAACCATCAATGAATGAATTGGGTCCCCTTGAAATCAAATGTATGATCAAATCAAGTGGTTACAGTTCTCGGAGATCATTCGGGCCATTTTCTCTGTGCTGGCTCTCTGCAAGAGCAGTTAACTAGTGCTTTTCCCCTGCTTTTTCCCTGTAGCCCTGCAAATGTTTCCTCTTTGGATGATGATACAATGAAAGTTGCCATTGAATCTGCCTCCACCACACTTTCAGATAGTGCATTCCAAATCCTAACCACTACCTGCCTAAAAAAGCGTTTTCCCACATTGGCAAACAAAAATTGTAATCACCGTGAATTGGAATCTGCTGGTCCTTGATCCTTCCACAAATAGAAACAATTTCTCCCTATCTACCAGACCCAAAAGTGTAATTCATGTTTGCCTACCTCAGAGCCAACAAATCAATAATTTTGTACAAGAGAAAAATACTGCAGATGTTGGAAATCTGAACTAAAAATAGAAAAGACCAGAGGGGGCAGAGAATCCAGCAGAAGTTTCCAAATGGCATTTACACTACTGGGATTTCCCATTGAGATTGTCCCCACGGCCCGCCAATGACGTAATGGCATTCCTGACATGAAAGGTCAGGAACCCCATTGGCAAACATTTACATGGCATTAGTGGGCCTCCCTGCTGTATCAACCCCTTGATGACTCTTCCCTCCCCCCCCCCTCACCCCCCCCCCCCCCCCCCCCCCCCCTCCCCATCATGCGAGCATGTTTACAACAGCTTTTGACAAATGGGGACCTGGCGAAAGGAACCTGTCAGGGGCGCCCAGGTAAGTACTGCTCCTGGGGCGGAGTGTCATGCCCAGACAGTACTGTCACTTCCCCCTGGCAATGCCCTGTTCATGGTGGGGGCTTTCCATGTGATGCTTCTTCTTTTATTTATTTATTTTGATTGAGGTGACCTTTAAAAACAGCACCCGATCTGGCAGGAGCTGAGATTGTTGACGGGTGAGGTTCATTCTGCCCTGCCAACATGACATCGTGGAACCCACCTCTTTCATTTTTGTTTCTAAGTGTTTGAAAATACAGTGGGAAAAGTCAGCAAGGCAGCTGGCAGCCGCCCTCGCTTTCCCCGCCCGAGACAACACTTTGTGTTTCAGATTGGTGACTCTTCTTTGGAATTGGGAATGTTTACAGAAAGGCTGAAGGGGGAGGGGCAAGGGGTGAGGTAGAGAACAAACAGAAAGGTCAGAGATATGGTGGAAGGCAAGGGATCAAGTGATAAAATTGATGATAGCAATAGAAAAAATAAGATAGTAGTGGGACAAATATAGAAACAAAAGATATGTCCAGAGGATGTACGATGGGAAGGCAAAATCACAGCAACAACTACTGTCCAATAAAAATGGGGCAGAAGGAATGATCTGAAATTGTTGAATTGAATGCAGTTTCTAGAAGGCTGTGGAGTGCCTTGTTTAAAAATGAGGAGATTTTCCTTGAGTGTACACTGAGAACACATAAAATATGAGCAGGAGTAGACCAGGTGGCTGGAGTAACTTGGCTCCACCAGTTAAGAAAGGACTATAAATGTTTTTTAACAAACAACAACTATTTACAGGGTGATGCAGATTCAATGCCTCCAGCTATGACTTTAGGATCTAACTGTTGGGATAAACTCAGACAAATTGGAGTTAAGCCCCAACTTGGTTCCTGACTGATCAGCCAGGTCATGTGACCATTCCAGAAGATCACCCCTGAAAGGTGCCAGATCCCACATCCCTCTTCCCCTCCCCCCCCCCCCGCCAACTCCACCCCCAAGTTCCTTTATACACAGAATTGTAGTTAATGTATACAATCCCCAATAATTTACAACAATGAACACTTTTAATCAGTTCATCAAAAACTCAGTCTCTCTGGTGGCTTCCGCTTCCTTGTAGAATGGTGCAACTCCACCAGCTGGGGTACTTTCTGTAGAAACTGTCACACTTGGTCTCTCTTTTGATATTGATGCTTCAACCTCCTCTGTTTCGATTGGAACATTATTCTCACCTGTTGCAGGCTGACTGGACATTTCACTACTCGGAAAGCCAACAATGTTTCCCGCTGGCAACAACGAATCAGACTGACACTGACTCTCGGGATGACTCACCTCCAAGCAAATGGATCTCATGTTTCCTCAAAATCCTGTCTTGCACACTCACTTCATAAGACAATGTCCTGTCTTGGCCACAACAATTCCTGGAACCCAGCTTGGGCCACCTCTGAAGTTTTTCACATAGACTGGTCACCTATTTCAAATGATCTTGCATCTTTAGTCAAATCATGGTTTCTCTTTTGCCAGTGTCTTGCCTCTACCCTCCCACTAAATTTGGAAATACTAGTCTTAGCCTGGTTCTTAGGTGATGACCCACCAATAGTTCTGCTGGAGAGATACCAAGAATTGAATGTGGAGTGGTCTTGTAAACTGAAAAGAACTGAGCTATTTTTGTTTCCAAAGAAGAAGCTGACTATTTAAGCTGCCAGCCTTGTAAGTCTGGATTGCCTGCTCAGCCAGTCCATTGGATGGGGGACAATATGCTGCAGTCTTTATGTGCTTTATCCCATTGAAAGATATGAACTTTGAAATATCTGACACAAGTACTTCAGGTACTCGATGGGATGTGAAGCACTAGTAAAACTTCTGAACTGTGGAATGTGAAGTTGTGGATCTCATCTTAAATACCTCCATCCGTTTGGAGTTGGCTTCTATCAATACTAGAAACATGGTGCCCAAAAATAGTCCCACATATTTGTTGTGGACTCGCAACCATGGCTGACCTGGCTATTCCCAAGGATGTAGCAGGTGACTTCTGCTGGAACTGGCACTAATCGCAGTGCTTCACAAGTCTTTCAATATTGTCATCGATGCCATGCCACCAAATACAGATTTTAGCAAGCATCTTCATTTTTGACATGCCCAGATGAACACTATGCAACTCTGCAAGGAGCACTTCCCTCTCTGGCACAGGGATGGCTACTCTCGCTCCCCATAGAATGGTGCGGTCTTCACACCTAAACTCACCTTTCCAAATGTGGTATGGCTTCATAATTTTGGAAATGATTTCATTCTGCTAACCTGCCAATATTTTGTGTCTTTTCTTTGAAAATAGTGACTATCTGCAGGTCCAAAATTTTATTTGTTGTGCTGACGTGGAAGTGTCCAGGAAATTCATTACCATCACAATTTCTAGAGCCACTGGGAGTGGAGTTTGATGGTGGAAAGGTGCAGTGTTCTCTGGCAGTGGAAGTTGACTGAGGGCATCAGTCCCTAGTCGGAGTTCAAATATGAATTCATAGGCCAATAAAATCAAGGCCCAGTGTTGAATCCTGGCTGATGCAATCAGTGAGATAACTTTGTCCTCCTTGAATAGACCCAGTAAGAAGTCTCAAGACCAGGTTAAAGTCCAACAGGCTTATTTAAAATCACGGGCTTTTGGAGCGCTGCTTCGAGTCCCCTGATGAAGGAGCAGCACTCCGAAAGCTTGTGATTTGAAATAAACCTGTTGGACTTTAACCTGGCGTTGTGAGACTTCTTACTGTGCCCACCCAAGTCCAACGTCGGCATCTCCACATCTTGAACAGACCCAACAGTAGCTTGTGATATGTCACAACAGTAAAATGTCTTTCATAGACATACTGGTGGAATTTTCTCATTCTGTACTCCACAGACAGCCCTTCTTTTTCTATTTGCAAATAACCTTTCTCAGCTTCTGAAAGGGTTCTCAACACATGCAATAGGCATCTCAGACCCATCATCCATTCTCTGAGACAAAATTGCCCCAATGCGGTATGGGGAGGTGTCATACATCAGTACTAACTTCTTGGAATGATCAAAATGTACCAGTGGGCAAGATGACTGTAATAGTTGCTTGACCTTAATAAATGCTTCTTTCTGTGGTGCTTTCCAGAATCATCTCTGGTATTTCTTCAGTAACACATGTAAAAGAGCCAACAGTGTTGACAGATTTGGCAGGAAACGCCTGTAATAATTAACCATCGCTGGAATGATTTAAGCTCAGAGACTTTTCTCGGGACCAGTGCCTCCTTTATTGTACTCATTTTGTCCTCCATAAGATGCAATCCCTATGCATCTACATGGTAGCTGAGGGAAAGCTATTTCGTTGGTCTGGAAAGTGCAATTTTCTGTTTTTAGGTGAACCCCCGCCTTCTGAAATCTTCTCGGTACTTCTTCCAGATTAATCAAATGTTCTTCAGTTGCACCAGTAATCAATACATCATCCATATATATGATGCATGGCAAGCCCTCTAATAAACTTTCCATGGTTCTTTGAAATATTGTGCAAGCTGATGAGCAGCTGAAAAGCAAGAATGTATTACTGATATAGGCTGAGTTTCTCCCAAAATAATTCTAAGTCCCCAATTTGCGTGAAAATGGGAGTAACTCCTGCCAATTTTTTTCTGATTTTCAGAATGAATCTCCGACACTCTTTGTATCACAGATGCCCAAGCGGGATTCCCTCTGGAAATCAGGGGGAAATCTATTCCTGTCCGAGAGGTCGGCAACATAGCGCTGAGTGGGCCATTGCGCATGCGCCGATCTGTCAGAGTGGAGATCGGCGTATGTGCAGAGGCCTGGCATTGCGGGCCCCCCGATTGCTGGCGAGTCCTGCAAACCCCCATTGCTGACCACCCCACCCCCCAATGACTTGGACCGCCCCGAGCCAAGCCCCTAGGTTCCCCCCCCCCCCCCTTTCGTGGGGTGCAGTTTTAAACTCTGCTGTAGTGAACCACTGCTGGCGGTGGATGGGGGGTGGTGGTGGGAATGCTCTGGACCCAGAGACTTCAGTCCTGGGCCTGCTAACGACGTGGAAATGAATATTTCCATATTGTAATCAGCTCCGCATCGATTTCCGGCACAGAACTGATGGAACTAGAAATCTTCAGCTGGGAGACATGCGGAGGATGCGACGCCCAGCGGGAAGCCTGCAAAACAACCTCTGTTGTTGTCTGCCATCTTGCTGTGCTGCTAGAGCAGTGCAGCGGGCCGGGAGAATCGTCCCCATAATTTTTATGGGTGTTAGTAGTCACGTAGCCTCTAGAAGCATCATTCAACTCCGACTGTTGATAGGCTTGGCTCATGTAGGAATGGGGATCTTATTGAAACTTACAGGATACTGCAAGGCCTGAATAGAGTGGACGTGGAGAGGATGTTTCCACTTGTAGGAAAAAACTACAACCAGAGGGCACATCCTCAGGGTAAAGGGACGATCCTTTAAAACAGAGATGAGGAGGAATCTCTTCAGCCAGAGAGTGGTGAATCTGTGGAACTCTTTGCCGGAGAAGGCTGTGAAGCCAGGTCATGGAGTGTCTTTAAGACAGAGATAAATAGGTTCTTGATTGATAAGGGGATCAGAAGTTATGGGGAAAAGGCAGGAGAATGGGGATGAGAAAAATATGAGCCATGATTGAATGGCGGAGCAGACTCGATGGGCCGACTGGCCTAATTCTGCTCCTATGTCTTATGGTCTTATATCTAATTTTGCGTATGATTGTCCCCCAGACAGTGTTGCATATAAATCCTCTATCTTTGGGATAGGGTATTTGTCCAGCTTTGCAGCCTGGTTTACTAACAATTTAGTCTCCACAGATGCAGACTGTTTTGCCTGCTTCTATCACAGGCAACATGGGTGCTATCCATTCTGCAACTGGACCCACTTCTAGTCATTTTAGTTTGGTTATGACTTTCTCCAACAAAGCGTCGGACACAGGTCTAGCCCTGAAAAATTTTGTGCTGGGTCTATACGAACTTTTGCCTTCAAGCTTTTAATCTTCCCAAGTTCAGCTTGAAAAATGTCCTGGATTACTTCATACTGGCCTCCTTCATTCTGAAAATTCCCAACAAGTTGAGTTTTATTTCTTGGATACAGTTGCAGCCCATAAGACTTGGTCCTTGCCCAGACACCACAATCAATTGAAGTTGGGCAGATTGTTGCCAATAGCTCACGGGTTTCAGTTGTACCCACAATCCTTCTCTCATGTATGTTGCCAGTTTTGTTGAGTGTTCATTTATTTCAGAGACTGGACCCCTTCTCGCAGATACCTGTAGGCCTGCTCCCCTAGTACAGTTGCAGTGGCTCCCATGTTGACTTCCATTCTCAATGGCCTACCATTGACTAATAGTGGGATCGGAGCAAGTGGAGCGAGTGAGGTGAATCCCGAGAGCCTTCATGCCTGTCGGAATCTTGATTTTTGACCAATGCACCATTCGCCGGGGCATTGGGATTCCTGCCAGCTGTCTGAAGAGGTGGGATAATCGGGCCCTTTGTCTCAATTTTAAGAAGATGCTTCTCTCAAGCTATATTTCTTATCCTAGTTAGCCAATAATTGGTTAACATAGCTGTCTGTCATTTAAAGTTGAGATATCTTGAACAGGAGCCAATTCATTCCCCCGTCAAGGTTAACAAGTAATGTTATGTTTCTTTTCCTGTCCACTTATAATTCACACAGCATTTTAAGAATCTGTATTAATAATCAAGTGTTAATAATATGTTTATAACTATAAAATTTATAAACATTTGTGCTCCAGATAACTTTTTCAGCCTTTCTAACATATTTATTAATGAATTATTTATTCTTTAATTGTCTCACAATTAATACTATCTACTGAACTAATCTGCCTAGTTTCCAATAATGCAGAATTTGTCTTTATTGCAATGGTTTTTGTCAATTTCGCACAAAATGCTTAATAGCATATTAATTCAAACTACAAAATGATAGTCACTCTAAAACTATTAATTTTGAAACTATCAACAAAGCACCCTCAAAATCTTATGGGCAGAATTTTATGTGTCCCTCAAGGTGGGGAAGTGGGGGGAGTGTAAAATTAAATGGATGGAATTCCCCGGAACCTGCAAACCCAAACCCAGACATAATTTCACGCTTGGCAAGCAGGGCCTTAGATGGAATTCCACCCTTTCACCTATTAAGGCCCTTTTTTCATTTAATTTTAGGCTGGTAAGAGCATGTGTGTAGGGTGGGGAAGTGAGGTGTCCCCTGCCACTGTCAGAGTGGAGATCGGCACATGCTGTGGGTTGACCCACATTGCCGTTAGGGAGGGAATTCCAGGATTTTGACCTAGCAACTGCAAAGGAATGGCAATATATTTCCAAGTCGGGATGGTGACTGGCTTGGAGGCGAACTTGCAGTTGGTGGTGTTCCCATGTATGTGCTGCCCTTCTTCCAGATGGAAGTGGTTGTGGGTTTGGAAGGTGCTGTCTAAGGATCTTTGGTGAATTGCTGCAGTGCATCTTGTAGATAGTACATACTGCTGCTGTTGAGCATCAGTGATGGAGGGAGTGGACGTTTGTAGATGTGATGCCAATGAAGCGGGCTGTTTTGTCCTGGATGGTATCAAGCTTCTTGAGTGTCACTGGAGCTGCACCCATCCAGGCAAGTGGGGAGTATTCCATCACACTCCTGACTTGTGCCTTATAGATGGTGGATAGGCTTTGGGGAGTCAGGAGATGAGTTACTCGCCACAGTATTTCTAGCCTCTTGACCTGCTCTTGTAACCACTGTGTTAATGTGGTGAGTTCAGTTCAGTTTCTGGTCAATGGTAACCCCAAGGATGTCAACAGTGGGGGAATTCACTGATGGTAACACCATTTAATGTCAAATGGCAGTGTCACAAATAACATTGACAGTTTCAACACTGATCTTCTCTTTCCCTTTTAAAGTGACTTAATTGTCTCTAGTTTCATTGAAAAATAATTCCCTGAGTCTTATATGCTTCTCATCATGAGGGACCAAACATTTTTTGTTAATGTTATTGCCTCTACTTCCACCGAGCTATAGTCATCTTGAACTTACATGACAAAATATCTTACAATTGTGCAGCATTCAATAAAGTTGTATCAACATTTTGCAGTGATTTATTGACAGCATTAATTCTTTGAAGTAAATGGTTCCACAAAACAGCAAAAACACCAATATTGTACTTTTAAAACTTCTTTGTTAAGGATCTTGCTTCAGCTTTCACATGTGGTTTATTTGAATTTGATGCAGCTATATCTGATAAGGTTTCTTTGATATCAACAAAATTCAGTTTCAATGCCAAAACAGCATTTGCATGGGTGGACCACCTGATGTCACAAATTATTTTTACCATCAAATGTTTTCCCTGTGTCTGCTCCAAGCATGATTGCAACATATTCTACTGATGTGTGGAAACTGAAAAAAGTTTTGAACAAAGTCAAAGAGATACACCTGTCTCACAGGAGTCAGCTGCAGTGTGGCAGATTAAATTCAAGGGGTAACTGGAACATGTGATGAATAATGCACAGGGGCTTGCGTTGTTTAGTCCTGCTTGTAGACCTGAATATTTGCCTGCCATATTTGAAGATAGGCCCATGACAATTTTTGATGTCCAATCCCAAATTTGCAATGATTCCAAAACTGTTGTTTTGAGATGATCAGAAGTGTGGGATTGTAGCTGAACAAAACAGAAATAAGAACATAAGAACCGTCTGGCCCCTCGAGCCTGCTCCGCCATTCAAGTAGATCATGGCTGATCTTTTTGTGGACTCAGCTCCACTTACCCGCCCGCTCACCATAATCCTTAATTCCTTTACTGTTCAAAAATGTATCCATCCTTGCCTTAAAAAAATTCAGTGAGGTAGCCTCAACTGCTTCACTGGGCAGGGAATTCCACAGATTCACAACCCTTTGTGTGAAAAAGTTCCTCCTCAACTCAGTCCTAAATCTGCTTCCTCTTATTTTGAGGCTATGCCTCCGAGTTCTAGTTTCACCCGCCAGTGGAAACAACTTCCCTGCTTCTATCTTATTTATTCCCTTCATAATCTTATATGTTTCTGTAAGATCTCCCCTCATTCTTCTGAATTCCAATGAGTATAGCCCCAGTCTACTCAGTCTCTCCTCATAAGCCAACCCTCTCAACTCCGGAATCAACCTAGTGAATCTCCTCTGCACCCCCTCCAGTGCCAGTATATCCTTTCTCAAATAAGGAGACCAAAACTGTACACAGTACTCCAGGTGTGGCCTCACCAGCACCTTATACAGCTGCAACATAACCTCGCTGTTTTTAAACTCCATCCCTCTAGCAATGAAGGACAAAATTCCTCTATTGCTCCACAACTTCACCATCACTGGTCACATACCTTAAATTTAATGTTAATTTGTCCACATGACTCACATCTGGTGTTGAATCAACTATTATGGAATAGTATTTAGCGTCTCTTCATTAGTGAATTGGCTTTGTGCCATTATAGTGATGAAGTTGTTGGTTCTGTGTGTTGAAGTTGGTCTTTCCTGAGCCACAAAATTTATCATTTTACAAATACTCTTTGAGAAGCTCATCAAATTCACTGAGATGTTTAAGGCAGGCTAAAAATTTACCTCTTTGAGTTGACAATGATGACTCATCAACGCGGCTCAGCAGTTTCCTCCAGTAAGAACTCCTTTTCAAACTGAGCCTAACGCAGAACCAATTCTCCCAGATAACTGACATCTTTGAACGGATGCACACATAGCTTTAATATGGTCTTTGGAAGTTTCATAATCAGCAAAATCTCTTGTGACATTTGTCCAGTTAGAGTACCCATCAATTAATGCTTTTACAGGAGTCAGGGAATAATTTGCAACATAACACTAGACTGCCTTTGAGTTTTCTGAAGAAATCAATCTACTTTTAGTTTCTGTCATCCCATTATCTTTACTGTCAGAAAATGGGACTAATGAAGATTTCTAACCTGTGTCCGGCCTCCAACCTCAAATTGTTTTCTCAATTTTCCATATTACCTACGTTATCTGGTTCATTTAGTATGAAATATTCTATCATACCCAGTGGAACAGATTTTCACCATAAGGCAATGTCTTCAGGGTAAGTTCCTTCCCTCGCTTCAGCAGCAGACGAATCAAGAGTATCTTGTAGTTCCATTCCGATTTTAGGGTTCACTTCTTCTTGTTTTTGAACTTCTTGTTCAACTTTTTCAGACGATGTGGTATCTCCGAAAATCAACAAGTTGAAATCATTAGATAATTTATCGATACTTTTGGTGGATGAGGATGAATGTGCAGTTTGTGCACTGCTCAATACTTCAAACATTTTACAGTAAAATGGCAATGTCTTTTTGCCTAGCTTTGTCCTCTTGCCTTGCCTTCAATTTTCTGTGCTTTTGACTGCCAGATTGATAGTGTTGCTTCATGTTTTCTGATCTTTCTTGATTTTAATGAATGCATTTTCTGAATGATCAGGCTTTTTATGCACTCCTCAGCCCTCGGGTTCAAGTTTTCCCTGTTCACTCGATGACCTTGCTGTTCTGCTGGCTCACTGGCTGCCTGACTATGGTATGGCATTACTCTTGGTTGACAAGCCCTCCTCAGCCTGCTGGCCCAGTCGTGTCGCCCCACTATTCCTCTCGATGACTCCTCAGCCCTCCCACGTCACCCCTTCCCAACAATGACTTTGGGAAACGCGCTAGCTCACTCACTGGCTTGCCTCCTGCCTGGCCTCCTCACCTCACCTTCGCCCTTGTTTCATTGTTCACCAGCCCTCCTCAGCCTTGCTGCTGGCCTCAACGACTGCTGGCACCTCCTCAGCCCTTGCACCTCACCTTTGCTCGACGACGATGACCTCGGGAAATGAGCTGGCTCACTCACTGGCTTGCCTGCTGCTTGGTTGGCCACCACCAACCAGAGCCCAATGTTGCTCTGCATTCATGCTGATAGGCTAAAGAAATACAAATGAGCTTATCAGTGATTTTAGAGATTTCAGACTCTGATTGGTGCCCCAAAGCCAATGGCCAGGATGGGGCACCTGCATTGGTTGGGGTCCAAGGCACGCTGTGTTTCATTATAAGTCCACTTCTACCATTGGTTCTTATGCAGTCCACAACAATTTGATCTTTCCCCTCCTACTACAAGTGCGGGAGTTTCCACTTCCTCGCCCCCATCTGCAGAGTGTTTCATGGTGGGAGAGGCAGCCCCCTCATGGGCTGGAATAAGATCTTCCAGTCCAGCCACTGTCAATGTGTTTTCGACATGTTTTGACATCGTTTGCACCCTCTACCACCGGGGCATCCACAATGACGCTCACCTTGGACAGGACCGGAAGATCCTGCTGGCGGGAACGGCCGGTAAATTTCAGCCCAAGTTCCACTTGAGCCTCGAGGTTAATTTAACCTTGATACGAGGCAGGCAACATAGCCTTTGGGGCACAGGCTCGATGTTGCAGAGAACAGTATCTATCCCCTTATTATACTGTCCCCTACCACTACTACATTTCTTTTTACTGCCCCAACTTGAATGGTCCCCTCTATCACAATGTTCATGATTCCTGCAGACCCCACTCTTGTCCACAAAGGCTGCAAGAACCTTGTATTGTTGGTCAAGTACAAGGGGCTGAACTTCCTCCAATGTTACCTTCTAAATCCTCTTACCTGCCTTATGCACAGCTCCCTCTTATCCCTGACCATGGAAAAAAATCTGAAGGTTTGTGACTATCTCCTAGAAAAATGTCCATGTAACTTTTTCCTTCCCCGATACATTGTACTATCTGAAGCTTAGACCCTGGCTCATAAACTCTAAACTGAAGTTCCTCTAGCTGCAGCCATCTATTGCAGATGCAACTGTTGTAAATCACACTGGTGTCTCACATGTTACAGCTGCAACACCTTACCTGCACTAATTAGCTAATTAGGTTTTTAATTTTTTGAAATGCCACTCAATTGTCACTTTATAGTTTCTATCCTAAATAATAACCTTGCTCAACTTATTGAGTTTGGTTGTATGATTTAGATCTTTACTGTAACTTAGCCCACAGTCCTAATTTAACCCTTTTGTATTTATTTTTTATATATCAAGCAGCACCTTTGATTCTTTACAACTGACTTCTCACATTCACCAAATTCCCTTACACTGGTGAAATCTGCATCAAGTGAAAGCTGCTCTAAGCTAATACACCTATTGTAAATTCAATTACAATTTCACATATCCCCAATTGAATTCTTTAATTTCCTGCATCTTACTTTAAACAATTCCTAGTTTAGAAAGGGAAAAAAAGAGAAATGCTCATCAATCACTTTCATGTGACATCACATTTAGATTTTTCTCCCTGTTTTATAGATTTTTGATTCAAAAACGTTCCATCCACCCCCATTGCTGCTCCCAACTAACTTGGTCTGGGTCTCAGGACTTGTTGAAATGCTCCATTGCTGTCAGTTCCCTCAGAAGTCCATCCACCTTGGAATACAGTGGCCAGAATTCTCTGGCTGTTCATACCAGCGGGATTTTCTGGTCCCACTGCAGTGAACAAAGATTTGGCTGATCGCCAAATTCTTCATCCTCGCTGGCAGAGATGGAGGGACATGAATGGTCGGAGAATTCCGGCCAGTATATTCAATTGAAACAAGTACAAGCAAGCCTCAGGAGATGCAACACTTGCCCTTTAATGTCCTCCCTTCTCACCATCCAAGGCCCCAAACACTCCTTCTGAGTTGAACAGCAATTTACTCATACTTCTTTAAGTACATGAACTGCGCAAAGGTGAAAAACACAGGGTTCCTTTATTCCACTGGTATCAAAGTTGTATAAACTGTCAAGGGAAAGCTTAACTTAAAGGAACAAGCTATTTACTGTGAATATTCACAGTGATGCTCCAGATCCTTGCTGCTGAGCTACTCCCCTCTCTCTCTCCATGAGGTTTCTTAGAATGTTTGACGATTCGCTCTAGCTGTGTTTGCCATGGTTCAATGGGTAACATTTTCACCTCTGAGTCAGAAGTTGATGGGTTATATCCAACTCCAGAGAATTGAATTCAAAAAGTTAGGCTGACACTCTGGTAGTACTGAGGTAATGTTGAAAACACTGCTTCAGATGACTTGTTGAACTGAGGCCCATGCTATTCTGTCAGCTTGATATAAAATATTCCATAATACTGTTTTGAAGCTGATGCAGGGAATTTTCCTGGTATCCTGGCCAATCAACATTACTAAAAGAACCAGATTACCTGAACATGATCATATTGCTATTTGTGGGAACTTACTGTTTGTAAATTGGCTACTGCTTTTCTTACATTGCAACAGTGACTATATTTTATTGGCTGTAAAGAGCTTTGGGACATCCAGAGGTCATGAGAGGCATGATATAAATGCAAGTTTATCTGTTTTTAAAACCAATATTCCCAGTAAAGAAGCTTTGACATGATGCACATTGTGGCAATGACCTGAAGTCCTCTAACACCAGCTGTATTGGCTTCAGCCAGTGTCTGTAATTAGCTTCATACTTAGAAGAACCAGATCCAATCTTTACATAAACAGAATTGTTTGCTTTTAGCACTTAATCTTGGGTGCTCAACTATTACTCAACTGTTCCTCATGAAATCTTTACAGTGCAGAAGGAGGCCATTCGGCCCATCGAGCCTGCACCGTCAACAATCCCACCCAGGCCTTATCTCCGTAACCCCACGTATTTACCCAGATAATCTGCCTGACACTAAGGGTCAATTTAGCATCACCAATCCACCTAACTTGCACATCTTTGGACTGTGGGAGGAAACCGGAGCATCCAGAGGAAACTCACGCAGACACAGGGAGAATGTGCAAACTCCACACTGACAGTTACCCAAGGCCGGAATTGAGCACAGGTCCCTGACACTGTGAGACAGCAATGCTAACCACTGTGCCGCCTTTCTACATTATTTCTTCTCTTCCATCTTCTTCCGTTTGGATTTTGTTGCACTATTGCCAAGTTATCATTTCGTCCGGTTAGTCCGATCAGGTTAGTTAGTAGCACTCATGCTGTGGAATCAAAAGGTTGTGGATTTCCTTGCAATATGCCTTTAAGGGTTAGCAGCATGCCATTTTAAGATGAGAGTGTTCAACAGAGTAAGGGTTAATGTGGAACGCGAGAGCAGTACTGCCCATGGTATGATTCAGAGAGTCACATGATAGTAGACTGTGTGGTAGATTCTGGAAGGAGCCAGAATGTAGATGGCACCCATGCATGACAGTACTTTGGATCTGTTTGTAGTTATGGGTTACTTATGTTCAACCATGTAAGTTTTCAGACCTCTTAGTGAGGGACTAAACAATTTTTACAACAGATTTTGTCCCCACTGCAGATTTGATTAATTTAATTTAACTTAATTTAAATGACATTCCAGTGCAGTGCTGAGTGCTTATCACATCAGAGATATTGGGGGCAATTCTCCCAAAAATGTTCTAAGTGCTGAATTCACACGAAAACTGGTGTAAATCACGATTGTTTTTTCAGTGGGAGTTCACACTTGAATCTCCCAAGTGTGAACTCCCACTGAAAAAACAATTGTGATTTACACCAGTTTTACTGTGAATTCAGCACTTCGAACATTTTTGGGAGAATTGCCCCCAATATCTCTGATGTGATAAGCACTCACTTAGCATTGCACTGGAATGTCATTTAAATTAAATTAATCAAATCTGCAGTGGGGGCAAAATCTATTGTAAAAGTTGTTTAGTCCCTCACTAAGAGGTCTGGAAACTTATATTGTTGAACATAAGTAACCCATATAATTGAATATCATTAAAAGCTCAGGGGGTGGGGACTATTCATGCTGGAGTCTAACACTTCTGAGCCTCTGCGCATGCGCAGTGGCCCCAAACTGTCAGTCTGCAGTTTGCTGGCTAGCTCAATCATTAGCCAGCCCGGGACCCTCGCAGTGCTGTCCCTGTGGCCCAAACGTGGCCCCCATGAGCATTCTCTGGCCAGCCCCCCCACCCAGCAGTGAGGATCCCCCCCCCTCCCCCCCCCCCCCACCCATCCCGGCAGACCCCACCCCCATGGGAGGCAGACACCGTCCAGCCCGCCCCAATCGCTGGCCTCCCTCCATTCCCGAGTGATCCCAATGGCAGAGTGGCAGCAGGTCCCCCACCCACACCAGTTACCCTTAGGCACTGCCCCATGCCCGATGGGCAGTGCCAAGGTGCCCCCTGGGTATGGGAACTTTTCCCCTTGGGCATTGCCAGAGGGCCTAGGCTGACAGTGCCGGGGGGCACCACCCTCTCCACCGCCTACCCCCCTGGAGCGCCCCAATTGCCCCTGCTTCACTCCAGCAGGGTCTCCCGCTAGTGGGGAGCGAGCCTGAACCCCACCAGAGTGAAATTGTACTGACGGGTGGGAGATGCTGTTGGGCCCGGAGACATTAGTCCTGGCCCAATAAAGACAGTTAAATAACGTTAAAATAACTTGTCTGCTGTTCCCACCAATTTCTAGCGTGGTTCCGAACGCACCGGATATCCGGCGCTCAAAGATGCGTGCGTGTCGGGAACGCATGCGTGGGCCCCGCTAATCGACCCACATGCGATTCTCCTGGCCGGACGCATTAAAATATTAGCACATCGGGATGGGAGAATCGCCCCCATCTTCTTTCAGATGAAACATTAAACTGATGCTCTATCTGACTTTTCCGGTTAATGTGAAATATTTCATTTCATGATTTAAAGAGGAGTTGTAAAGTCCCCCAGTGTCCTGGCCAACATTTGATTCTCAACACTTTCAAAAAATAAATTATTTGGGGATGTATTTATTTATTTGTTATTTGGACATAAATTTATCAGAGAGTCGGAATAAATGGGTGCTTTTCTGGTTGGCAGATGGTAACTAGTGGCGTGCCGCAGGGATTGGTACTGGGGCCTCAACTATTTACCATTTATGTAGACGATCTGGAGGAGGGGACTGAGTGTAGGGTAACAAAGTTTGCAGACGACACAAAGATAAGTGGAAAAGTGAATCATGTGGAGGGCGTAGAAGGTCTGCAGAGAGATTTGGACAGGCTGAGTGAGTGGGCGAGGATCTGGCAGATGGAGTATAACGTTAACAAATGCGAGGTTATTCACTTTGGAGGAAATAATAGCAAATTGGATTATTATCTAAATGGAAAGAAATTACAACATGCTGCTGTGCAGAGGGACCTGGGGGTCCTTGTGCATGAGA
This sequence comes from Mustelus asterias, assembly GCF_964213995.1. Classification (NCBI taxonomy): domain Eukaryota; kingdom Metazoa; phylum Chordata; class Chondrichthyes; order Carcharhiniformes; family Triakidae; genus Mustelus; species Mustelus asterias. The sequence goes on from NC_135820.1 coordinate 43,543,351, forward strand.
CACAAAAACCCAATCTGCAGGTGCAACAGGTGATCAAGAAGGCAAATGGGATGTTGGCCTATATCGCAAGGGGGATAAAATATAAAAGCAGAGATGTCTTGCTGCATCTGTACAGGGCATTGGTGAGGCCGCAGCTGGAATACTGTGTGCAGTATTGGTCCCCTTATTTGCGGAAGGATATATTGGCCTTGGAGGGAGTGCAGAGAAGAAGGGTGTTGATTATGAGGAGAGACTGAGCAGATTGTGTTTGTACTTGTTGGAATTTAGAAGGCTGAGGGGGGATCTTATAGAGACCTATAAGATAATGAAGGTGCTGGATAGGGTAGAGGTGGAGAGATTCTTTCCACTTAGAAAGGAAACTAGAACTAGAGGGCACAGCCTCAAAATAAAGGGGGGTCAGTTTAGGACACAGTTGAGGAGGAACTTCTTCTCTCAGAGGGTGGTGAATCTCTGGAATTCTCTGCCCACTGAAGTGGTGGAGGCTACCTTGTTGAATATGTTTAAGTCAGGAATAGATGGATTCCTGATCGGTAAGGGAATTAGGGGTTATAGGGATCAGGCGGGTAAGTGGAACTGATCCACTTCAGATCAGCCATGACCTTATTGAATGGCGGGGCAGGCTCGAGGGGCTAGATGGCCTACTCCTGCTCCTATTTCTTATGTTCTTATGTTCTTATCACAATCAGACAACTGCACTGTAAAATTATCCATTGCGCTTAAAATCCTTTGAGATGTCCTGAGAATGTGATATAAATGCAATTTCTTTCTTTATTCTCCTTTAAAGCCTCTGAACATTCTTGTCTTAATGCCAGAATCAATTCACCTTTGGGGAATGTATTTTGTCTTTGCTGTTATTCTAGCTCGACCATAGAAACATAGAAACCCTACAGTGCAGAAGGAGGCCATTCGGCCCATCGAGTCTGCACCGACCACAATCCCACCCAGGCCCTACCCCCACATATTTTTACCTGCTAATCCCTCTAACCTACGCATCCCAGGACTCTAAGGGACAATTTTTAACCTGGCCAATCAACCTAACCCGCACATCTTTGGACTGTGGGAGGAAACCGGAGCACCCGGAGGAAACCCACGCAGACACGAGGAGAATGTGCAAACTCCACACAGACAGTGACCCGAGCCGGGAATCGAACCCAGGACCCTGGAGCTGTGAAGCAGCAGTGCTAACCACTGTGCTACCGTGCCGCCCTATATATATGCCGACCATCTATATATGTGAGCTTCCAATTTGGCAGTATCACTAGATTTTTATTGGGAGTCTTCTAATCTTGTCTAGTATGTGACATTATATTGGAGCTCAGGGTGATTGAATATTGTTGTCCATTCATGACTTCTTGATTTCAATTGTGCCTTTGGGTGCAGTTGTTGGGTGAAGGATGGCCATCTCTCACATTAGACAAATGTATTTATGGTGAATTTTATTTTAACATTATTTACTGTTTTGGTGGGGTAGTTACGCTTGCTGCATGGAAACTGGGAGAGTCATACGGGCTGAATTTTATGCCACTGTCATGGAGGGGATGAGGCTGCAAAATGTGGCGAGCCATTCAAAAGTCCATTGACTTTGATGGGAGTGGAAAATTCCACTGGCGGAAAATTCCACCCCTATATAATAATGACGTTCCCTTTGGTTTAATTTGTTGTGGAAAGTGAGATGAGGAAACAGGACTCAATTTGAGTTCTGTCAGTACCTCACAATTAGTTTGTTGTCACCATTGCCTGGCATGTTTTGGTTCTTCTCTGGCTTTCACCAAACCTACCTCAGTCCATGTCTTAATGTCATCCACCCAACCAATTTTTCTTCTTCCTGTTACATTCTTACTCTCAATTTCTCATTCAAATGTTGAAAAGACCCTGCTATTAGTCAGGCTGTAAATGGAAGCTCAGTTAGCCACCTAAATATATATCTGTTGGAGGGAATGTTTAAACTGAGTATTCCAAGACCGTATAGAACTTCCAAGAAAAATGGTTTTATTCAACATGCATGAGGTTCAGCAGTACTTGGGAGCTGTAATTCCAGCTTGTTCCTGAGATACTCTGCCAATCATAGGTTCTTACATATTCTTATACGTTTTCACATTACAAAGCTCTACATTTCGATTAGGTCATCGTATTGTTACTTTAAATTTGTTAAAGTTCTGTTTTGATCACATTATGCTGACCCATTGTCCTGTGAGCTTTATCTTTAATCGTTTTCTGAACGTATCCTGTGTACCTGTTTGCAATATCAAAGTACTGTAGTTATCAAGCCAATTTCTACGGTGTGTTAGTTGTCCCCATTTCCCTGATACTTGATTAGTTTTCCAGAGGCACAATAGCCCCTCTAGACAGTGTGGAGTCTTGAAAAGTGGTATCAATTTTCTTATTGTTACTGTAACCTCGGAAAGATCTCACCTTGGGGGTGACTGTTTGGGATGTAGTTATTTGTAATTTGTCAAGTGTCTACCTGCAGTGAGTGTGGATACTACAGTCAGACTGTCTGTTTAACCCTTTTCATTCTTTCCTCTCCTGCTGCAGCCCATGCTCCCTGGGTTGCCCTACTACAATATCCCAGATACAAATATAAGGTGATAAGGAGGCAGGCTGCAAATAGTATGCCTCAACATGAGCAATATTACTGTATGAGAGTTATAAAATCTGGTGTCCTCCTCCTACTCAGTTGGTCTGTTAATACAACAACATGGGCATGAATAGTGAATGGGAGTTGTTCAACATTTACACATTAAATGCTTCTGAATTATAGAATCATTCAGGAATGCATTGGAATCAATGCCATTTGTTTAACAAGGATTTTGCATCTGTCATAGCTCTGTTGTTCCATGTGTTCCAGTTGTGTTTGTTTCTCGATGGGATTCATCTTTCAGATAATTTCCCAGAAATTACTGTAAAAATGGTATACTACACAGAGCAAAGACATAAGAACATAAGAACATAAGAAATAGGAGCAGGAGTAGGCCATCTAGCCCCTCGAGCCTGCCCCGCCATTCAATAAGATCATGGCTGATCTGAAGTGGATCAGTTCCACTTACCTGCCTGATCCCTATAACCCCTAATTCCCTTACCGATCAGGAATCCATCTATCCGTGATTTAAACATATTCAACGAGGTAGCCTCCACTACTTCAGTGGGCAGAGAATTCCAGAGATTCACCACCCTCTGAGAGAAGAAGTTCCTCCTCAACTGTGTCCTAAACTGACCCCCCTTTATTTTGAGGCTGTGCCCTCTAGTTCTAGTTTCCTTTCTAAGTGGAAAGAATCTCTCCACCTCTACCCTATCCAGCCCCTTCATTATCTTATAGGTCTCTATAAGATCCCCCCCTCAGCCTTCTAAATTCCAACGAGTACAAACCCAATCTGCTCAGAAAGCAGAAAGAGCATTTAAGAATGTTCTGTTAATATGTAATTCTAAAAATGCAAGACTTTGTTTACATAACTTCCTTCTAAATTTTATCAACTCAAAAAATTCTTCCCTTGCCGATGACCCAAGGAATAGATTTTTTTAAATGTGTTGTCTTGTATCTGATTAATTTTCCTTACCTATCTATAGGAATTATATCAAGATCCCTGGGAATAATGTCTGTGAAACTGCATTTTGCCTCTCCTGCTGATTCTAGTGGGGTCAACCGCAGCCGTTCATTTGCTGGCTTTGGTTCAATGCAAAGCAGAAGAACCCAGTGAGTATTAAAGGAGCTTATGCAAGTGTGAATACATTATGTGATAACTGACCAATTTTCTAATGAATAGAAATTACGAAGAAAAATCAAATCAATGCTTTTCTTTTCTAAAGCAAAGCAGCTGGATTTTTCTTCACCAAAAGTGCAAATTGATTTCTGCACTGTGTTGTCAAATATGCTGTGCTTACACCATACAGGAAGCACACACCTGTTGAAATGCCTTGATTCATGCCATTGTCCCCTCGTCCTGAGGTTATTCCTCACCTTTAGTCAGCACTGCACTAGTAATGCAACTGCTGGGTGAGATTGCATAACAAAGCAAGCGACTGAGCTGGTAACTTGCATCCATAGCTGTAAGTTCACTCTTTTTTAATCAAGCGTTGTGTTATGGAGTTTTTTTGATTATTTGCATGTTAGATTGTTTGTTAGTCAGAATTAAAAGAGTACAATATCTGAAAGATGACTATGAAAGGGGCTAAGCTATAACACAGATGGTTTAAACACGAACTTTTGATTATGTCAAAACCCATGAGAGTGAAGTTCAAGTGCCATAGTGAAGCTATCAAAACATTTATGGATTGATTGTAAAATTTGAGAGTAAGTCCAAATATTCATGCATTTCGGAGGAAGCTGGATGAAAAAGAAAGATATATGGCAATAGGGAGGTAAAGTAAATAGAATGGAAGAAGGTTTATGTGGAGCATAAACATTGGTATGACTCTATTTCTGTGTTGTAAATTCTATGTATAATATTTTAACAATCTGTTTCTTCGTCTTGCAAATACATGGTAGTAGTTAAGATACATTTAAGGTTATGGTTCTGAAAATCCACAGGTGTTCTCCCAGTTTTCTGCAGTAATGAAAGAGAGTAATGGAAACTCCAGAGAAAAAATGTGACTGGCCAAAAATAGCCTCATTCAGACTACTGAAACCCTAGTCCATGCTTTTACCATCTTGAACATGAAGGATCCCCGGCCAGCTTATCTGTTGCAAACCCTTGATTTCAAATACAGCATGGCCTTGCCTGAGTGATCTCCAGCAGTCCTTCATACATGCATCAATCCTTCACTCTTCTAACACTGGCCTCCTCTTTGCCCATAATCTCTGCTACATGACTATAATAACCCTTTCAAATTTTCTGCATGGTCAGCTCTCCCTCCCTATTTATACAAACCTCATTAAAATCCTTCTGTTAAACAGTACCTTTGGTTCCCCAGCCACAATCCTCCCATTTTTCTCTTTTCCCTCTGCTCTTTATTTACTGAATTAAGCCCCTAATGCTAATTGCTTTAAGAATCCTCTTGCTCATGACGACCTTATGGAGATGCAGATTGCTGTATTGAACCAATTTTATCCCCATTGTTTCTTGCTGGGATGCAATTCTACAAGTTCTGGCAGCTCAATGCTTATCAAAAAGTGATGAGTGATCAAATCTGTCAAGGAATCAAGAGATATGTGTCATGATGATGGAAAAAAAACCCCCTGGAATTATATAAGAAAATATTGGACTTTAAAAACGATCTAAGTTGTACATTTTTCAAAATGGACACAGACACTGAAAGTTGCTGAGAACGTACAACTAGGAATGGCTGCAGGAGGTTTCTCGAAGGAACAACGGAACCTCTCCCTGTGTTTCTAGACAAGGTACTAGTAAAATATCCAAAGACAGATTACCATCTTCAGTACGGACGGAGAAACATAATGGCCCTCTCATCTCCAAGATTCTGGGTATAATGACCTAGACAGGCTAGTACGTTCCGGTCCTTTTAGAGTGCGCACTGTGCACATGTGCGCGCATGTTCGTGTGTGTCAAACTGAAGAGAATGCACTAACTGAGGCATGGCCCCTGTAAAGAAAGCTAGCCTTCGGAGGAATATCAAAACCTATCTCCCCTTAGGTGAAAGTCAATAAGTTAGCAGAAGGATCACAGCTGGAAAAGAACTGAAACCTCTACCAAGCTACCGAACTACACAACACCTGAACCAAAGAATCAGCTGTTCATCAGCAGAAGCCAACTATACTGAAAACAATCTTAATGGCCGCAATGCATCATCATCCACCCCTCGCAACTCAAAGACTGTTGCGTATAACTTTTTAAATATTTACTTACTTTTGGACTCAATCTCTAATCTGAATGAATGTAGATGCATTACCGTTTCTCCTTACCTTTTATTAGTAAATAAACTTCCTCTGTCATAACTCAAGAAAGCCTGGTTGAATGGTCTCCTTTTTAAACAGAACTATTGGATCTGGAAAAGGTAGCCAAGGGAAAGGAAACCTTGTTACATTAAATCTTTGTTGCCACCAGGCAAGGGTGGGTTGAATAAAGACATGGAGCCAATCATCTCTCCTCATCTGGGTTTGTTACACTTAGGGGATATCCCAGCCAGATGGTGACAAATCAAGGGGTCTCGCCAAGATCAATAGATAACTTTTGGGAAACCGCACTTGGTCGTAACAGTGGAATCATGCCATGATTGTATTGAATGGTAGAACAGACTCAATAGGCCTGATGGCCTCCTCCTGCTCCTGTTTCTTATGTTCTTTTGTTCTTAAATGTGAGCCTGGATTGTGAATACTGGCAGAGGATCCACTTGTGTAGAGTATCATGGCTGACCCTAAAATAATACTTGTTGACAGCCATGTTTTTAGCACTAGGTAATGATCAGGATCACAGATCCTGGCTGCTTTTTTCTCTTCAAAACCCAACAGTACTGAATTGAATTGCAACATCCAAACTGCCACACAGTATGAGGTTAGTCGGCTCAGAATAGTAACCAAGCCAGGCATTTTCTAGCATACATGTTTGAATTTTGTACTGGCTACTGCCTCTAAAGTAGTCAGTTCTGGGTTTTAAAAAATAAAATTTTATTTTGTAGTTTATTGATTTCAGGAAGACTTGTGCCAAAATTAAAAGACTGAGGAATGACACAATGATATTTGCCTCTTCTTAGTCCCTCATTAATGATATGGCTCTGGCCCTGGCTTTTCCTCCAGACCTCCTCTCTCTCCCTTGGTATTGCTGGCACTGGCTTCCCCTATTGATGTCTCCTCCCTCCATCAAGCTGATGGTGTCTGTAGCCTTGCCCTGGCCCTTCCTGACTGTTTATTCCCTCAATGATCAGATGGCCCCAGTTGGGGCCTAGTCTGTCTCTGCTTTTTAAATGAAAAGGCAAAAAAGCTTTTATTTTTTGGCTTTAATGGTCATTTTTATTAATCGTTTTTTAAATTATCAATTTATTGCTTTGACTTTTTAACCTCAGCAAGTTGTTTGTTTCCTTCATACCATAGTTTTTTTCAAATCTCTTGTTTAATGTTGTGCCAACCAGATCTCAGGCAGCTGTTGCCGGGTTTCTTACTGAAGAGGAATGAGAGGCACACAGGAAGTCTCATTGCTTTTTGGAGGTTGGCAAAAGGGGTTACTTTTGCTCCATTAGAAATGGGAAGTGTTCAAAATGCCCAGCATACCTAGTGGCACATGTGCAGAGAGAAACATCAGAACTATTGGAATTCGTAGATCTGAAACACTGAGGGGGAAGGGGGTGGGGGAATTTTGTAGCCATGCATAAATGGCAATGTGGGCACAAAATCCCACGAGAGTCGGGAAGCGAGATTCTCATTGGCTAAAATAATTTCCTGATTTTCCCTGCCTTGCGCCGGTGACATAGGCATGAACCTCATTTCCATATATTTTAATAAATTTCAAATTTATTAAGTTATTAAGTATAGTCCCCGAAGAGAGGAACATGCCTGGGGCGTGGGGGGAGGAGAGTCCCTGAGGCTTGTGTGCTGGGGAGAGAGGGGGAAGATTCATGATACTTGTGTGGTGGGGAGGTGGCGGGGGGGAGGGAGGAGAGCCCCCATTAGCTCCAAAGTGGGGGAGAGAGCTGACCACTTGTGTGGTGGGGGAGGGAGGTGAGCCCCTGATACCTCTGTGGTGGGCGGGGAGGGAGGGTTGAGAATCGCCAATACTTGTGTGGTGGGGGTGTGGGGGAGGGATTAATGCCCCTGTTTCGGGGATATTGACTATGAGGAGAGGTTGAATCAACAAGAATTGTTTTTACTGGAAAGACGGAGGCTGAAGGGAGATCTGATAGAGGTCTACAAAATTATGAGAGGCATAGACAGGGTAGATAGTTATAGGCTTTTTCCTAGGGTGTAAGTGTCAATTACAAGGTGGTACAGGTTCAAGGTGAGAGGGGGAAAGTTTAATAGAGATGTGCGGGGGAAGCTTTTCACGCAGAGAGTGGTGGGTGCCTGGAATGCACAGTCAAAGGAGGTGGTGGAAGCAGGCACATTAGCAACATTTAAGAGGCATCCGGATGGGTACATGAATAGGAGGGAATAGAGGAATATGGACCGAGTAAGGGCGGAAGGTGTTTTTTTTTAGTTTAGTTCGGGCATCATAATCTGCCAAAGGACCTGTTGCTGTGCTGTACCTTTCTTTGTTCTTTGAGTGGTTGCCCCTCTGCTTATGGTGGGGGGAGGCCTCTGTGTCTGTGATGGGTTGGGGAGGAGTTAATTTTCAGCGCTGATCAGAGCACCTTTTAAAGATGGTGTCCCAATCTGTGTATAGCCGGCCTTGCCAGCTCCATCAAACCCCACCCTATCAGAGTGACGGTGTAAACCATGCCCCCAGATTTTCTGTGCACTCAGGGCCAGAAAATCTGGTCTGATAACTCAGCTGTGCATCTGGAGAGATACATGCTGGTTTTCAGTCAAAGCCTGACACTAACAAATGTTGGTAAAATTCTGTCCATTGACTCTGTTTCTCTTTCCACGGATGTTGCCTGGTCTGCTGAGTCATTCTAGCATTTCCTGTTTATATTTCAGGTTCCCTACATCTGCACTACTTTACCCACCTTCTATTAACTCCGTGCTGGGCATTTGCAAGTGTGGTTAGTTTCATTTTAAAATGAGAAAATACTTCTCGCCCCATTGTTTTGTTAACAAAGCCCACTTGTCTGGGTAGAAATAGCACATTATTGTAGGTGTATTGATTGGTGCTAATTTAAAAGTTTGCCGTTTTTAGACTTGGAAATGAAACCAGCAGTCATACACCAATGGAAAATGTCACTGTTAGCTCAAGATATTCTCATTTGTATATAGAATTGTTAATTGTGATGTTTGCGAGGTTCACATTGGATGTTGCTGACCGAGTATTGCAAAGGACCTGGTTTGAAGAAACAGAGCTAGTTGCATAATATGAATGACCAAGTTTTGTGAAATTGTCTGACAAAGCCGTGGTTGTAAAGTGTATCATTCTGAAATCTCAGCTGTAAATGGATTTTAGAAATAGAGGCATTGAGTACATAAGCTAATAAATTTTGCTAAAGCTAAATAAAACAGTTTGGCCCCACTGTGACTGTGGTTCACAATTCTGGGCACAGGAGGATGTAAGGCATGGAGGGGGATGGGAGAACTAAGGGGCTTGGAAACAGGAGAAATATCAGGGCTCATGATTTCTCTCCCTGGTCCTGATGATTCTATGATACCACGGCAAATATCATGGTATTTATATTTCACGAGTGGAGATGTGAGGGAACAGCATCCAGTTCAATGATAAAATAGGAGATTTTTTTTTCAACAACACCTCCACAATGCCAGACATTCAACATATCTTTAATAAATTTAAATAAATGCAGTGAGATATACTCTCTATGTGGGTGAACAATTAACTTGGAGGCTGCCATTGGGACACTGGGTGTGATAAATGTAACAGCCCAAGGATAATCTAGCTTACAAAGCTGTTTTGATTCTGAACAACAAGATTGTTTACTGTTACTTATTTTCTAAAAGGATATTTTACAAGAAAACGTGGATTTTTTTTCGCGGAATCACGTCAACAGATCAGAAAATTCATGAGGCATTTTCTTTCACAATTTACTAAAGAAACCTTAGTGTTGCAGAATTTTTGGACGTGATGCAAAGACTACAGTCCTTAAAGAAATGATTCATGGAAATAATATGCCTTGTAGCTCTTTAAGTTCTAAATTTATTTCCCAATGTTCAAAATATGCATATGCTTCCAATCAGATAGCAAATTCACAAATTACATGCTGTAAAATGTCAACTGTGTAGAATGATGACATTTAGAGGAAGTCAGCACACCAAAAGCAAACTACACAGTCTCCATTCTTGGTAAATTAGATTATATTTGGGGAGTCCACCCTACGTCCACCTTCAGTAAAGGAAAAAAGACTTGCACTTACGTAGTGCCTTTCATGACAACGAGACAGCTTGAGGTGCTTTAGAACCGGTTTTGAACATTTTTGATATGTACTCATTATTGTAATTTGGAAGCCAATCTGCATACAACAAGCTTCCACAAAAAACAATGTGATAATAACCAACTGATCTACTTTATGATGTTAATTGAGTGATAAATATTGGCCAAGACACCAGGGAAAGCTCCCCAGATCTTCAAAATAGCGTCATGAGATTTCTTTATGTTTTCTCAGGAAAGCATGCAAGACTTTGGATCTGGAAAGCACTGCCTGAAACCTTAGAGGCGGGTTAAATTGAGGCATTCAAGAGAACATTAGATAATTATTTGAATAGAAACAAAGTGTATGAGTATGGGAAAAAGCCATTTTTTTAGGCGGTATTCTGACTTAGAGGCATTCAGTCATAATCCCACGGATGGTAGCTTCGCACCATTGGCTCCTCAGCCAAGCACGTACACCAAATATCCAAACCTGCGGTTCGTCTCGTACTGAGCAGGATTACTATTGAAACAACACTTTGTAATCATCAGTAGGGTAAAACTAACCTGTCTCAAAATGGCACTAAGTCATAATGTTCACTTGGAGAGCCGGCGAGATTGCGATTTCTGATTTTTGCCATGCCTCGCCATCAACATAATCAGGTCCAGGCCCATCATGGGTATGAACCTGATTTTAATACATTTAAACATAATTATACACCCCATACTCACCAGATCTTCCCCTCTCGCTAAATCACGTCAGCAATGTTTACAATAGGTTCACCCAGACGTGAACCTTTTGAGGGGATCCCCTGGAATGCAAAGGTCACTATAGTTCCCCTGCCGGTGCCAACCTGTGCTGGGGGCAGGCCCTAGGGGGGAGCCTCATTTGTGGTGGTGTGGGGGGAGAGGGAATGTTAGTGATGAGGATGTCGCTGATGCTCTCGGGGGGAGGCCAATGCTGGGATGATTGGGGAGAAGAGAGCCAATGTCAGGATGATCAGTGGGGGGCAGTAGGATTCCGGTGATGATTGTCGGGCAGGGGAGGAGGGGGGATAGGTTTGGGGGAGGTTACAGATACCTCCATGGTGGAGGGAGGGCGGAGATAAAAAACATTTCCAGTAGGGTGCCCTTTAAAAATGGCATCCCGATCTCCGTGGAGCCCGCTCCCAGCTCTAAGAGTCTCCGCCTCGCCAGACTTGGAGTGCAACCCCCAGCCACTTTTTTTTTTGCAGTTGACGTCACAAAAGCTGGAGAGAAAACTGACCAGTGAAGCTGCAGAGTCCCATGCCAGTTTTTTTCACCAGAACGACACTCTGCCAAATTCTTATTAGATTCTACACAATGGTATCTATCCAATACTAACTCAGCTAATTAATTCAGGTTAGACCTGTTGAATACACATGCCTGAAGGGCATGCTAAATAGAACTTTTTTTTCAGCATAAAATATAGTTATATTGTAAACATACATTGTTAACATAGCCTTCTATGCACATAAGACAATTATATATGAAAACTAACAGACATTCAAATATATTTTGTTGATTTAAAATTAATTAACAATGCTACAATTTTATTTTGCAGAGTTTCTCCTGTCAGTAGAAGTTCTTCAAGGTCAAGATTGCCGTTAGTAAAATTAACAAAGAGGCATGTCGCTGCACAAAAAAACTCCAGTAGCCTGGAGCCACAGCCTAACCGAGTGGAGAAAATATGCAAATCATTGCGGCAAGGACTAAAGTAAGAGCCAATGTAAATTGTACAATGACATAAAGGAACCATTTAAAGTATGACATACTCTATTCAGCAATGGTCTATGCAATAGTGTTATTTGGTAAAATTAGCCAGAGTGCTAACTAATCCTTATAATGATCACGAAGAAAATAAGTTCATGCCTGCAGTATATGCAGTCTATATTCTCTGTCATTAAGGCTAGGATGGTATTGAGGACAAAGGGTCTTGTTCCATGGCTTTACCCACCAGAAATGAGTGAGATCAAATGAACAGAGGATGGTGGTTTAGACAAGAAAGGAGAAGAAGTTGGAAACAATGCTTTGGGGTGAGCAAAATGAAGAAGAAAGACTGAGAAGATTAGTGCTACCTCGAACTGGAGGAGTGGAAGATGAATAGCAGATTAACTGGATTGGAGACTGAGGGTGGGACTGGGAGTACTGCTTAAATTCAGAAGGGAGTGGAAGAGTGTTAGTATAAAATGAGGTACAGGAGAAAGAGCAAAAATTGGAAATGGGATGAGATTTGTGAGCTAAGTCCTGGAAGGACAATGAATGGGTGGAGATTGGATGTGTGCACGTTACTGTTGAGGTAACATGGTGGTCCAATTAAGGGTTTGTTAACATGTAAATGTCACTCTGATTTTCCTTTACTAAGCTATATAAAAATGGTAATTGTGAATTTAAAGCTGCATAAAATTTTACTCAGTAAGTGTTTTAACACCAGGTTAAAGTCCAACAGGTTTATTTGGTAGCAAATGCCATTAGCTTTCGGAGCGCTGCTCCTTTGTCAGATGGAGTGGATATCTGCTCTCAAACAGGGCATACAGAGACACAAAATCAAGTTACAGAATACTGATTAAAATGCGAATCTCTACAGCCAACCAGGTCTTAAAGATACAGACAATGTGAGTGGAGGGAGCATTAAGCACAGGTTAAAGAGATGTGTATTGTCTCCAGACAGGGCAGCCAGTGAGATTCTGCAAGTCCAGGAGGCAAACTGTGGGGGTTACTGATAATGTGACATAAACCCAAGATCCCGGTTTAGGCCGTACTCGTGTGCGGAACTTGTCTATCAGTTTCTGCTCGGCGCCTCTGCGCTGTCATATGTCATGAAGGCCGCCTTGGAGAACGCTTACCCGAAGATCAGAGGCTGAATGCCCGTGACGGCTGAAGTGCTCTCCCACAGGAAGAGAACAGTCTTGCCTGGTGATTGTCAAGCGGTGTTCATTCATCCGTTGTCGCAGCTTCTGCATGGTTTCCCCAATGTACCATGCCTCGGGACATCCTTTCCTGCAGCGTATCAGGTAGACAACGTTGGCCGAGTTGCAAGAGTAGGTACCGTGTACCTGGTAGATGGTGTTCTCACGTGAGATGATGGCATCTGTGTCGATGATCCGGCACGCCTTGCAGAGGTGGCTGTGGCACGGTTGTGTGGTGTCGTGGTCACTGTTCTCCTGAAGGCTGGGTAGTTTGCTGAGGACAATGGTCTGTTTGAGGTTGTGCAGTTGTTTGAAGGCAGGAAGTGGGGGTGTGGGGATGGCCTTGGCGAGATGTTTGTCTTCATCAATGTTATCTACCAGGTACACGGTACGTACTCTTGCAACTCGGCCAACGTTGTCTACCTGATACGCTTTAACCTGGTGTTGTTAAAACTCTTACTGTGTTTACCCCAGTCCAACGCCGGCATCTCCACATTAAAATTTTACTAAGTGCCCAACTGGGCGAGAATATGGAAGATTTTCACAGCCGTTTTTAGTTGAATGAATTTCCGGCACTCAGTGCACCACAGAGGTCATCAGGGGATTTATGCCTGTGGGGGTGAAGGGGTGGGGCCTAATCCCGCCCAAGAGGCCGGCATCAGCATGCTGAGGGGGCAGAGTGCATGTGTCGATCTCCTAGTATACTGGGAGATTGGTTGACAAGCACCAACCCCCACCCCATTGCCGACCTCCCGATCACTAGCCCTGACCCCCCACCAGCCCTGACATTGCCGGCCCTGACAGCCACCCCTCTGCCCCAATGCTGACCTTCCAATGGCTGGACCTGGTCTCTGATCTCCGATCCCACCACCAGCCCCCAGCCCCCCCACCTTGCAGAACTGCCCTCATTCCCTCCCCTCCTTCCTCCCTCCAATCAGGTCTGGCTCTGCCCTGTCTGGCTCTGTCTCCTCACGGCCCGACTCGCAGCACTGCCCGGCGCCTGCTGGGCAGTGCCAGGGTACCCAATGGGTAGTGCTGGGTAGCAGGTTGGTACTGCCAGGGTGCCAGGCTGGTACTGCCAGGGTGCCAGGCTGGCAGTGCCAAGCTGGCAGTGCCAATCTGGCACTGCCCAAGGGGCACCCCCATGCCCCCAGCCTCCCAGGGGCTCAATGACCTCTGGTCCCACCAGCAAGCCCATCACACCTGGTCCCCGTTGATGGGGACCATACATGATCCCCGTTGGTGTGGACCTCCGCTTGTGGGGTCAAAAACATTAGAGAGCCAGGATGATTGCGTCCTGGGCTCGCTAAATAGATGTAGAGCAGCTTCTGAATATTGCAATCAGCCTCAAGCTGTTCCCCGGTGCGAGGCTAATTATGTCGAAAAAATGGTTTGGGAAGATCGCAACCACAGTAAGGAGTCTAACAACACCAGGTTAAAGTCCAACAGGTTTATTTGGTAGCAAATGCCACTAGCTTTCGGAGCGCTGCTCCTTCGTCGGATGGAGTGGAAATCTGCTCTCAAACAGGGCACAGAGACACAAAATCAAGTTACAGAATACTGATTAGAATGCAAATTTCTACAGCCAACCAGGTCTTAAAGATACAGACAATGTGAGTGGAGGGAGCATTAAGCACAGGTTAAAGAGATGTGTATTGTCTCCAGACAGGACAGCCAGTGAGATTCTGCAAGTCCAACAGGCAAGCTGTGGGGGTTACTGATAGTATGACATAAACCCAACATCCCGGTTTAGGCCGTCCTCATGTGTGTGGAACTTGGCTATCAGTTTCTGCTCAGCAACTCTGCGCTGTCATGTGTCGTGAAGGCCTTCACATGCTACCAAATAAACCTGTTGGACTTTAACCTGGTGCTGTTAGACTCCTTACTGTGTTTACCCCAGTCCAACGCCGGCATTTCCACGTCAGATCGCAACCAGCCAGACACTGGTCCCGATTCCCATTTTTGACCACCCGCTGACATTTTCCAGCCTGCTGCGCTACTCAAGCCGCACAGCGGGCTGGGAAAATCGTGCATATAATTTGTAAAGGCAAAATTCAAAATTTCCATGGACGTCCTTAGGAATGTATTGTTGCACGGAATTTTCCATTCTGGAGACCAAATCTACTGGCAGGTGGGAAAGTCAACTTGAGTCCCATTTGCTGGAAGGGTGGATTTTCATGCTTGATTTTTTTGCTTTTAAACTAATTAATTATGCATCAACAAGGAGCACATTGAATCTCATGGCAGGGTGGGCAGTGATTCATGTCCAACCATTACTTCATAGGGGTAAAGGTCCTGGTACCACATTTAAATGGAATCTGTACAGACATTTACTCATTGAAGGCCATGGATGTCTGCATTACCCTGCTGCCCAAACACAACAAAGCCTTGGCTTCACAATTCAGCTAGGCCTCCCTGGAGATTCACCTCCAGGAAAGGCACAGGCTCCTCTTTCTGAGGGATAAGATCAGGATGCCCTCCCACCTGACTACTCTGGTTTGGGAGGAGGTCCCTGGGTGATGGGGGGGTGGTGGGGTTCATCACCTGTGACATTCAAAAAGTGAAAAATGAACGCAAACTCACACTCTCATAGAGCATCAGGCAGTCTAATGGTTAGAGTTCACAGGGATGTCATACATTATCAGTGGATGGGAAATTAGCACTGATTATCTGCCAGCCATTTTAAGATCAGCAGCTCATATAAGATCCTGGACAAACTAAGTTTCAATCCCTTGTTGGGGTGGACTCAACACACTCAATATGCTTGCATTCTTCTGAAATGCTCTTTCATCCATAGTGCTCACAGGCAATCCATCTGTCTTTATGCAAGGACAAAATTGCTCACAACCGACAGGAGAGAGCAAAGGCTGGAGGAAGACCCCAGAGCTCGGGACATTCTCCTCCCAGGGGAAGCAAGTAGCAAGTTCCCTGGAGAAGATAGAGATTGCTCCTGTATGGAAAGCGAGATTGACCTCCCACAAGAAGCCAGCGAGGGTCCATCCAATATGCTTCGACAACATGGAGATAATGACTGTGTGCAACCTATAATGTTGGTGCCTGCCTAGTCAATCAATAGTCAACTTGTTTCTCTATTCCAGCCACCAGCAAGGAGGAAGAGCTCCAACTAGCGCATCAGCCTCAATCCCCAGGGCACCTTAGATGAGAAGCCAGAGAAAGAATCTGATGAAGATCCATTATTGCATTCACATGGACCCTGCACTAGCACAGACACATGTACCTCAGTGGAACATAGTTCTAGAGTAGGCTCGGAGTCACAATCTGGTGATCACCTCATGGAAAATTGTCCACAGGACATGGAAGCAGTGACAGCTGAGGTCTCTGAGACCAGGCCCCTTCAGAGTCTTAGTCTGATGACAAACCTCTGGAATCAGCCCTGAGCGAAATGTGGAGATGCAAAGACCAGCTGGGGAATAATGGGCAGGGTTGTCAGAAACCATCACCAGACTAGCACAAAGGATGGAGGAGTCTGTCCACATTCTGACTGATGTCACGGCTCCAGCATGCAAGTGCATTAAAGTCTTCACAGAAAGGGTGGTGGCCATCTTGGAGACCCAGGACCAGAATTTGGCAACTTGAACTTTCTCTCGCTAGCCGTGCTTCACAAAATCTCTGAGTTCACTGAGCTCAAATCAATATATAATTCAAGGCATGACTGTGCACTCATTGGCTTAGGATTCCTAGAAATGATTGGCCTTTGTGAGAAGGACAATGTCAAGGATTGTCGTGATATGAAAGCAATACTCTGGTACATCTTCTGAATGCACAGCCATATTGATGAAGGAAATGAATGAAAAATCTGATTGGCCCACATCTCCCCAGATGCTAAGGTAATGCAGCAGGTAAACTTGGCAGGCTTCTGATGAATGTAGGGTTATGAGTATTTGTCAATAATCACATAATGATCCTGCTGAACCACTCCCTGTGAGTGCTAACTTAACTTGCAGTTTTGTGTTTATGCTGTCATGTTTCAGATCATTGTGTCTTGATATCCAATGGCATCTTGGGGCTCAGTATCAAAATGTGACCTCTGCATTAATTGTGCATAAATGGAGAGATAGTGTTGTCTGGATGTAGCTCCCTCTTTAGACAATCAGCACTAACCAATTAATGTTTTTGTCTTAGAGTCACCTTGCTAAGCAGCTGTCACATTGGCAAGAGGGCATTTATGTGTGCAATAATGTTGCATCCTCTTGAAGAATGCAATTGCTTTTGACTTGTTGGAGCCATGGTTGAAAGGACTGCACTGTGTGTAGTTGCCTAATGATGTCTGCTATGTTCACAGAGTGAAATCCTCTTCGATGAATGGATTTCACAGGCTGCTGCCAAGCAGTTCTCAAGGCCACATGTGTGCAGTCAATGGTGCCCTACACTTGTGGAAAGTGTGAAATTGCTGCGAATCCAACAGTTCTAGCAGCCTGGCTTGCCCCATCCATGTAGAATTGCATGTAATGATGAGCTATATTAAAGAAGGCATCTGTCATCTTCCTTATACATGTGTGTGTCAACAATTGTGAGATTTTGCAAAGATCACCAGTGGAGTCCTAGAAGGATCTACAGTGGATCTAAAGTACAGTGTGGTGGTGACCTTCAGAGTGACCTGCATTGGATATGCCCTGTTGTGGGAAAAATGCCACTTGTGAGTCAGACTTGAAGGTTTCAACAATACAGTTTTATTTAACGAAGCTTCGTGGAGAAAAGGTACTAACAAGCAGCAAAACCTTCTCTCAATGAGACAATAGGAGCGGTCCATCTTTATACCCTTTACACAATAGATGGACCGGACATCTAGCCATTATCACATTGTTGCAATCAAGTAGGTGATCGATCGTTCAACACATCGTTATAGACAAATACAGACAGATACAGACATAATCATGTTAACATCGCATTGTTCTATGAATGGATACATTTCCTACGTCAGTGACTATCAATGACTTTAGTTTCGGTCTATTCATACAGTAGTTTACAGTAATTGGTTTTCCTGCAGTTATGTATTCCAGATCCCACCTGTAGTTAATCTCATTATCTATCCCTATTGTCCTTATCTTTAAGCCTTGGCTGGCTTCCTGTAAGACTTGATTCCTGCATGTTTAACTTTGGATAGCTGTCTGTCCTTTATGTTTTAATTTCAGGTGGCTGTTTGTACTGAAAGTCAGTGTCTGTTTAATGTCTCTTTCCCAGGTGACTGTTTGTGTGCCAGGCCATCATCCTATGTGTACCCATCTGTATATTTTTCCTCCTTCAGCCCCAAGTCATTGTAGTATCAGTCTCGCATAGAGATGTGGCAAATATGAGCTAACATATCCTGAGACAAACAAAAATGCCTGCAGCACTGTCTTTCACTCGCCTCCATGTATAAGCTGTGTCTTCTGTAGATCCTTGGTCACATCAAACATTTTTGTGGATATGGTCCCTCCTCATTGGCATCTAGATCTTCCTGAGGTCTCGTTGGCTCTTGTTCCTCAGAACAACAGTCATCCTTGAGCTGTGCCAATTGGCAGTGGGCCCTTCTTCTGCTTGATCTAATCAAAGCCTTCAAGGAAGAAGTGTTGTGTGCAACCTGCATCATCCACTCCACTTTGTATCTGTGAATGGATACAATTGAACAATGAATGGTTGTTCCCGCGGAATGCAATTTCCACTCCATGACTTTCCCTTAGTCTCCTTCTCCATCCCCTCCAATAACACTCAGCACCCCTTCACTTGACATCACCACAGTCTCACTCTCCTACCCTACTGGCTGCCACTGCCCCCTTTAACTGTCACCATCCCTTCCTACCATTGGTACCATCAGTATGTCCCCCAGGAATCCTCCATTGAGTCCACTGACCTGTCCCTCTGAACTCCTTTCCCCTCTGAATGAAGATGATTGAGAAGCTCGGAGATCACATCACCAACTTGAAGAGACTGGGAGCCCCTGAGAATGGCATGGGACAGTACCAGTTTGACAGGCCCGCCCTGAAATAACTGATTGGGAATGAAGTTTGATACAATACTGACTTGTGCTCCATTTCCTGTTCTGAGCTGTTGCTGTATTTGGAAATAAAAATATTTATTGTTGACTGTGGTGATGTCAAGTGAAGGGATGCTGAGTGTTGTTGGAGGGGATACAGAAGGTGACTAAGGGAAAGTCATGGAGTGGAAATTGCATTCATCTCTTGTATATAGAGGAAGACCCTTCCGCGGAAATGACCATTCATTGTTCAATTGTATCCATTCACAGATACAAGGAGTGGAGAATGCAGACTGCAGTCAACACTTCTTCCTTGAAGGCTTTGATTAGATCAAGCAGAAGAAGGGCCCCTCATTTCCCGATGGCCATCCACACCTCCACAAGCCTAACCCTGGCCCACACTCTAGCATGACACTTCTCACCCTCCAACTCCATGCTAGTTCATGCATTGCAACACTCCAGCTGAATCTCTTTCCCGACCATCCCCACCCTCCCCCTCCCTTCTCTAGGCCTCCACACCTGTTCCACTTCTTCATTCCTCTGCTCCCCGTTTATTTCCCCCCTCCCCAGCACACACCATGACATCTCCCAGTATCTCCTGCAATGTTACGATCCGAAGCCTGTAAGAAGTGACTACTTAAAGATTCAGACCCGAGGAGAAGTTGCTGCTTAACGATCCTGACCCTGGGAGAAGTTGTTGCTTCACGATCCTGACCCTGGGAGAAGTTGCTGCTTGAAGTTCTGGACCCTGGCAGAAATTGCTGCTTGAATATCCAGACCCTGGGAGAAGTTGCTGCATTAAGATTTGGACCCTGTGAGAAGTGGCTATGTTGACAACATCCACCTCCTGGATGTTGCTGTGCATAGATGATCCATGTAGTTGATGCTCCATCTACCCATTGCTGCATTTGGTGTCCCAGGGTTTGGTCACTTGAGGCTTCCATGTTTTCCTAATTTTCTCAAACTTTCCCAGGCCTTCCGAAAATAAGTGCTGATATTTACATATCATGTCAGTCCAGACATGTTCTGGACTGGCATGATTTCCTGTAGGCAACACGGTTGATGGGGGCTGGGGGTGGAGCGGGGTGGAGGGGTAAGAAGGAAGGGGGGGGGGGGCGTTTGGTTCCTATCAAGCTTTCATCTGCATCCCATTAGCAGGATGCAAATTGGTTTCACGCTGGCCTCTGGCAGGAATTGCAACCCCAATGGTAAGTGGGAGTGGAAGATCCCATTGTTATTTTATACTGATGGGGAACCAATTTTTTTTTTAGCTCCTGACAAATTGAACCCCATCTGCCCTTAAACCCACTATGGGGGGGGGGGGGTCTGGAAAATTCCACCTTTGTTTCTGGAGCAGAATTCACAATTTTCTAATTTAGAAGTGAGAGCACCAAATCATAGCTGGCACTGCCCACTTTACCATGTAGATACTCCTCCCCTGATGTTTGTCAATCACTGGAAGTTCAACTCCAAAGGTGTGACTTAAGCCTTTTTTATATACAGCTTTAACTAGGTTTGGTTTGCTCAACTGCAAGTACAACCATCCGTTCCTGATGTGGTGTTTTGAGCTGGGGCAGATCACAGCTCTTATAGGAATCAAACGTCACTGGAAACCACCCAGATGGCAACAACTGCCCTCTAGCACAGAGAACAGAACTGTGAGGCAGAGTATTTTCCTAGGAAAATATTAGATTTTCGTGGATTGACAACTATCTTCCTTTTATTGCAGTGAATTTCTTGAAACTCATCAGAATGAATTGGATTTGCTAACCATGCAACAGAAAGACGTGAAAAGAAACTCCAGGCTGGTATGTAGATAAATAGCAAAATTATTGTTCATTTATTTGGAGTTATACAGGCCACTTTTGTTTGTATTATTCCATCATTTCTGAATACCTACTTTTTGAACTCTTGGTGGAATTTTAGAAAACTGATAGCACTAGAGCAGTATAAAATATGAGCTAAATATTCATGTGGGAGGTGGGAATTCAGAGATTGGACTATTTCCACTTCCCATTCCCACCTATGTCTTGGAACACCTGAAAGGTGGGATTTCTGTAGAGTAAAGGGTTAATATCAGAAGTAAAGTGCAATATATTATCCAGCTGAATGTTATGGAACTAGACCCATATGCAGCGCCAGACCCCAGCACCCAGGTGGATCTCGTGGCTTATGATGCTGATGTAATAATTGTAGATTGAATGATCACATGAGAACGTGATGGCATGGCTACAAAAAGCTCACGTGGCAGCAACGTGGGTGTAATCCCCGGGAGTGTATTCAGAGCACAAGTGTTGAAGTAGCTGCTAAACTAAAGTAGGTGCTAAGCTACTGAATAAACCATTAATTGTTGGAAGTCCTTGCTGTCAACGATTCAGGACCCCACAACATTTACATGGTGTCAGAAGTTGACGGTATGGCACAAGGACTTCGCCACATCGACTCACTCATTCTTAATGAAAATATTGCAGATATTTGGGAAAAGTTTGAGGAGTGACATAGTTACTGTGATGCTGCATTGTTTGACGAGTCACAAAGAGTACAGGCTACACTCTGTTAAGCTTAGCAGGCTCTGAGGCATTGAAAATATTGACTCATTTGCTTTCCAGGCAGAGGAGGAAAAAGAGGACCCTACAAAGTTTGAGAATATCCGTTTCCCGGTTTAAAAAAAACATAACCCTAGATAGACATGCATTCAACTCAACTTACCAAAGAGTGGCTAAATCAATACAATCTTAGACGCCACCTTGAAAATATTGGCAAAGAAATGTGTGTTTGAAACGCTCACTGATGATCCAATCAGGGATTGGATGATGTGTGGAATTCATAGCAATTTAGTCCACAAGCAGCTGCTGTGAGAGAAAGATCTAACATTACAAACAGCCATTAGTACCTGTATGTTAAACATCCAATCAGAAAAAAGAAGCAGAGATTACAGGTGGGAAACAGAAATATTCACAGCACAGCACCCTGCTCCAACTGCAGTGGCCAGCACCCTCCAAACAGAATGGTTTATTTTACATATAGTAAAAGATGCAACAAATGTTGGAAATGGAATCACTTTGCGAAGTGCTGCAGATCAAAACCACGCAGCCCTCCTCTGCCATCAGTAACATGACAGCGGGAGAGTACTCCATGGATAGGAGCATTATTCAGGTGAATAAATTACAGTTCAGCCAAAGCAACAAAGCTACAGAGCCTTCAACAACACTCTATTGCAAAATTGTTGACATTGTCACAGAAAAGGGTGAGATCAACGTAATTGGCAACAACGCAAGACTAAAGATAAAGATTGACACTGGAGCAAAGTGCAACATATTATCCACCGGAATGTTATGGGAACTAGACCCATAATTAGCACTAGACCCCAGCACCCAGGCAGACCTCATGGCTTATGGTGGACAAACCATCCACACCAAAGGTGTAAGCACTGTCTAATGCACACGGGACAATTTCACATTTCATATAGTCGAACAGAATGCAAGGATACTACTAGGTCTTTGGGATGGCATTACATTGGGACTCATTCATCTTGGTCCAGAAGTACGTACGTCGCAATTTCAGGCTCCAGAAATGATAACATACAAAGCCCTTTGCAATTATGACATCATTGGTAAGCTACCAGTTGTATATCACGTGTGATTAGGTGACTCAGTACCACCAGCAGTCAGAGCTCCAAACGGAGTCCAGTAGCCATGAAGCAGAAAGTAGTCAATGAGCTGCATTGGATGACAGCACTAGGTGTCATAACTCCGATAGACAAAACCACAGAATGGTATTCAGTAATGGTGACCGCAGTAAAGAAAAATGGCATGGTCAGGATATCTATTGACCCAGTGCAACAAGGCGCTGCTCAGACCTCATCACTCTATAAAGACAGTGGAACACATGATGGCAGACATGCCAAATGCTAAGGTGTTCAGCATACAATAAATGGCAGAGTCATCAGGAGTATAGAAACACAGAGGGACCTAGGTGTGCAAGTCCACAAATCCTTGAAGGTGGCAACACAGGTGGAGAAGGTGGTGAAGAAGGCATATGGTATGCTTGCCTTTATAGGACGGGGTATAGAGTATAAAAGCTGGAGTTTGATGATGCAGCTGTATAGAACGCTGGTTAGGCCACATTTGGAGTACTGCGTCCAGTTCTGGCCGCCGCACTACCAGAAGGACGTGGAGGCGTTAGAGAGAGTGCAGAGAAGGTTTACCAGGATGTTGCCTGGTATGGAGGGTCTTAGCTATGAGGAAAGATTGGGTAGACTGGGGTTGTTCTCCCTGGAAAGACGGAGAATGAGGGGAGATCTAATAGAGGTGTACAAGATTATGAAGGGTATAGATAGGGTGAACAGTGGGAAGCTTTTTCCCAGGTCGGACGTGACGATCACGAGGGGTCACGGGCTCAAGGTGAGAGGGGCGAAGTATAACTCGGATATCAGAGGAACGTTTTTTACACAAAGGGTGGTGGGGGCCTGGAATGCGCTGCCAAGTAGGGTGGTGGAGGCAGGCACGCTGACATCATTTAAGACTTACCTGGATAGTCACATGAGCAGCCTGGGAATGGAGGAATACAAACGATTGGTCTAGTTGGACCAAGGAGCGGCACAGGCTTGGAGGGCCGAAGGGCCTGTTTCCTGTGCTGTACTGTTCTTTGTTCTTTGTTCATTCTCAGTGCAAAATGTGGATTCTGGCAAATCCATCGCGGTCTGCTGCATCATACACAACCTGGTGCTCCAGAGGGGGAGGCTCCTTCATTAGGCCAAGCCACATTCTCTGATGACAACCAGTCTTAGGACAACTCTGAGGACAAGAAGGAAGTCATCATAGAAATCATAGAAATCATAGAAACCCTACAGTGCAGAAGGAGGCCATTTGGCCCATCGAGTCCGCACCGACCACAATCCCACCCAGGCCCTACCCCCACATATTTACCCGCTAATCCCTCTAACCTACGCATCTCAGGGGCAATTTTAACCTGGCCAATCAACCTAACCCGCACATCTTTGGACTGTGGGAGGAAACCGGAGCACCCGGAGGAAACCCACGCAAACACGAGGAGAATGTGCAAACTCCACACAGACAGTGACCCGAGCCGGGAATCGAACCCGGGACCCTGGAGCTGTGAAGCAGCAGTGCTAACCACTGTGCTACCGTGCCGCCCCATCATTGGGCTTAGACCATGAATGGCTCCTCAGTTCAATCATTTGGCCTATCAGCTGCAAGAAGTAATGAGGATTTGAAGCAGAAAGTGCTAGAAATAGTCAGTTGATCTTTCAGCCTCTGTGGAAAGACAAACAGAGTTAAATGGCAGAATATGACTCTTTTTCCGAACTTATTATTCAAATGTTATTTAGTCTTAGACAAGAGTGCTGAATGAGACACTGCTGACATGAGTCTACAGCATGGAAAAAGCATTCTATCGCCTGTTGCTGCTCCACTGTTTCAGTGTCCCACCTCAAAACTGCTTTCTTCAAGGAGTGTTGTCACCAAGCATGGATCATGCATACTTGCCATGTTGTCTTTAAATGGATGGCAGGTGGCACAGTGGTTAGCAGTGCTGCCTTACAGTGCCAAGGACGTGGGTTCAATACCAGCCTTGGGTGACTGCCTATGTGGAATTTGTACATTGTCCCTGTGTCTCTGTGGGTTTCCTCCCACACTCCAAAGATGTGTGGTGTTAAACTGTCCCTTAGTGTCAGGGAGATAATCAGGGTAAATACGTGGGGTCACGGGAATAGGGCCTGGGTGGGATTGTTGACAGTGCAGCCTCAATGGCCAAATGGCCTCCTTCGGCACTGTAGGTATTCTATGATCCTCTATAACTTGTAGTTCACAGCCTAACCCTCTTCCACTGAATATACACACCATATTGAGTGTGGAGCCACCTTTCCCACTGCTAATTGAATGGTCTTCCCTCTGGGCAGCCACCCATTGGCAAATTCGCATTTGATTTGCCATGCACCTCCTGTTCCGCCTCCCTCACCCTGCCAGAAACCATTAAATCCAGTCCTTTAACGTCCTTTAACATTTATAGCATTGTGATACTGATGAGTCAAAGTTTTCAAATCCTTAAGATTTGCATTCCTCATTAATTTAAACAATATTAGTTTGGTGTGATTCATATTTCATTAAACAACTGTTTGGTGTTGCTGTTGATGGTGACATATATCTGGGGAATAAAAGTCACTCCATTGTATCTATTAAACTCTAGTCCATCATTTATCATTAAGTTCTGCTAGTTGTGATTCAGAAGTGCTTCAATAATGATGGTTTAGAATATTATTAATGCACTTGTTTCCTCCTCCAGAAACTAGGATGGAAATAAAGCACTTACTGTGTTTTTGTTCAAGAAACATCACAGCAATTTAATTTTGTAGTTCAGTATTTATTAATGGACTAGCATAAAATTTACTTGCAAGATCTTTTAACAGTTATTGCATATTGGATAACAAGTGTAATAAAATAATTTTTATGCAGATAAATTAACCTGCACACTACCAAAGGGTTATCAGTCCCCATAAAATATTCTTGTGACAAACTTGCTTGTAGTATTGTGGATAAAGAAAACACATTATTTTTGCCTATATCCAGCGCATGGATGACAAATATTATGAATGTCATCCATTATATTCAAGTTCCATCACAAACTCCATATCTTTGGCATTGACTCCAGCCCCCTCATTAGCCACTGTCTCGGGCAGAATCAGACTATTCATAACCTTGGCATTCTGCTTGACCCTGAGTTCCACCTCTATTACCAAACAGTCTACTTCTCTCTGTAATATTGACCAACTCTCCTATAGTACCCATATGGTATTGAAATCAACATCCATAAGACCAAAGACATAGGAGCAGAAGTAGGCCATTTGGCCCATCAAGTCTACTTTGCCATTCAATGAAAATTGGAAAGAAGGGGCCCTCATAGTGCT
The DNA here is from genome assembly GCF_964213995.1 of Mustelus asterias. NCBI lineage: Eukaryota > Metazoa > Chordata > Chondrichthyes > Carcharhiniformes > Triakidae > Mustelus > Mustelus asterias. The sequence continues at coordinate 43,569,076 of NC_135820.1, forward strand.
AAACCCCCAAACCCCCAGCTCTTGCTGTAGAAACACAACCCCCTACCCCCAACTCTGCTGAACCACCAGGAAACCCATTTTACGAATTTCCTCCTGCCATCTTCACCTGTAGCCTTGCTCCATCAATGATCCTAAGCCTAATGAGTGTTGTAACAGCAGCAGCGACTGCCTCCCCTGTGGAATTGCTGTTCAATAGAGATTCCAGCTTATTATTGGTCAGCTGCTCATGGTGGGCCGGACTTCCACACCCAGGGTTTTTGATCCTGGGGAAGGTCCCTCACGATCCTGCAAAGTGTCTGAGTGACACTCAATGTGATGGAGCTTCCCTGAAAAAGGTGACACGAAGACCCCGGCAACTCTCCAGCCAGCGGGCCTACCCTACTCCACACTGTCCACTACCTGCCCGACTCCAACTGTCTGAAATTCTGCCGGGGAGGGTGGGTGCGGTGGAGGGAGGCAACGTTGGACAGCCCACCCATCCTTGCCTTTAAGAGCCATTGAAAGGTCTTATCCTGCCCCTGCTACTTTACCTACACTTGCGGGGGGGTGGAGGGGTGGGCCTGCCATTAAAGAGGCTAAGCAACTTTAACTGTGCAGGCTAGTATTAGACCTTCTTTGCAGGTCACTTAGTCACATCAGAGGTACTCCTTCAACTCCAGGCTCCAGAGTAACCCCCAATCTAACTCTCAGCCTGGCCTCTTGAAACTGGCTCCCCAACCTTCCTTACATCCTTGCTGAGATCCACAAACTTGAACTTTGGTCCTTTGGTCACCACATCAATTTTCCTCATTTGATAGCAAATATTTTCCTCATAACTCTGTAATACTTTGGGATGTCTTTCCAAATAATTAGGTTTTCTAAATGCTCAGTACTGATGTTGGTATGGTGTTGTCAAGTCTTAGCTTAGCTATTGAACATATTACTTACACATTGCATCATTAGATTACATTATGGGAAGGGTGGGAAAAGATTGTAATAAATTTCTCTGGTTCATTGTGCTTGTGGCTTGCTTCTGTAGCGCTTTTGAAGAAGATAGAATACTAATATTTATATTCCTTATGTTCCAGGCTTTTTTATATGATCTAGATAAGGTAAGTGTGCATTCAATATATATGGGGAGGGATTTCCAATTTCTACCTGAATCGGTCACCAAGCTGGGGTATTGGCTGCTTAGCCTGCCCGAAGCTGGTGTCAAAATGTTTACACTATTTTCAGATTCTGGTTTCATTTGAAAGAATGCTGGCAAGCTGCAAGTGCCAAATGGTGGGTAATTGACCCGGTTCACCAAAAGCTATGTGTGAGGGGATTGAGCAAGGTCCTGCAGCAATCCACAATATTTTTGTGGAACCAGCAGGAACCATGCAACATCTCCTGGCCCAACAAAAATTCTACCCCACCCAAAAATATTTTGGGCCCTTTCTTGAGCATCAATCAATTGTTCACTGCCTGCAAATTTCAAAAAGAACATCCTTTTCATTCATAATGGCAGTCATGGTAAATCTCTGCTTGAGAATTACCTTTTACAAAGGAGCTTTCATATTGTTAAAGTCAAATCTATCATTGTAAGGAACCAGGTGCTGCAATATTGACTTCTTGCCTCTAGAAGCTGAGGGCGGTATTTAATGGAGGCAATAGGGGTCTCATCCACCAGCTGGAGAGCCAGCGAGAGTCCCACATTGCTTCTTTTAGGGAAGACCTACCATATTAAGTGCCAATCAGGCAATTAGTGGAACAGTAGTGGGCTATCTGAAGATCAAGGACCCTGAGGGTGGAAATCTTCCTGTAAAAAGCTACTGACAAATCAGAATCCACAGTTCTGTTGAATGTCAGTGCCACTGAGGAAGTGGTGACTGCTGCTGATATGACATCTGCCTGAGGGTTTGTATTGACGCTGGATGTCACACTAGAGGTGAGCAATGATGGGATAAGGGTCAAGGGGAGGATCAAAACAGAGGGATGGCTTTCAGCAGGCCCCCCCTTTCCCAATGCTCAGATCCTTGATCAAGCACTTTGTGCCTTTGAATGAAGGACATGCCCCCCCCTCCCCCCCCCAGCCAACCTGGAAGCCCGCAAACAAAAGCAATCCTGCACTGGTTTGCTTGTCATGCTTTCCACATGGTGATCCCTATCCCTCTACCAGCTGCTGAGTTACTACCAGTGACAAGAGGAGGAGCCCTAAAGTGCGCATTAATCATCTACTTAAAGGCCTCAATGGTGCCTGGATGAGAAGGCTGTCCACAGGCCTTCATGCCACAAACTTAATTGGGGTGGAGGTGAGAAGATGGCAAGATCCCCAAACTCCGCCTGATCAAATGGCCCCAGCCACCAAACATACCACAGGGGTAGTCATTCAATTCCTTCCCATGTATTGACTAAAGTCCTAAATTTTCCTGAGCATTAGTTCGTTTACCCCTTGCCTGAAAATTGCTAATGGATCTTACAAATCACATGGGACCCTGATTTATTTATGTAACAGCCTCCTGCCCATAAATGGTGGGTGAGTTGCTTTCCAATTTAGAAGCCCACCTGGAAATTACATCAAGGGAGCCCAATGTCAGTGAGCTGACGGCCAGGCTGTCTCCCTGGTCTATCATTTTCAACTCTATGGAGTTTGTTTTATGAACACTTTTGCAAATAATAGACAGAAAAAGGCAAAAAGCAGCTGGAAAGCAGTTTAAATTCTTAGTGGGATTTTTGAGGGCAGAACTATAACACAAAGATTGGGAGACTATTTGTATCAGTATAGAATCAGCATTAGTTACTTTTGGTCACTCATCAATATTATCCTTTTTCAGCAAATTAGGACCACTGAGAGATACATCAGGAAACTGGAGTTTCACATCAGCAGGGTAAGAATTTGCAGCTCACAAATAACAAAATCATTGTTTGTTTTTTGATTAAAAGGGTACAATTCAAGTGGCTTCAGATGGTTCATAAAAGCAGTGTCTTGGATGACCCAGCTGGCTTTCTCCTAACTGCTGCTTCACATGAGTTTTTCAGTGAAATATAATGTATTAAGGGCAATAGGTTTAACTTCATAAGTTATAAAAGTCACTCGAGTTCATTGAATTAAGTGCAGATTTTTGAAATGTGGGAAAGAAATAAAACTTTTGTTGTACAAGCACTTGGAAAGCAGTCACAAATGCATTTGGAAAGCAGTACAAATGCATTTTTTTTACATCACACCATATAACCTTTGCTCTATTGGCCACATAATAAATCTAAAATCTGTGACATTTTTTACTACCCTGTTTAAAAACACAGCACCATGACACGTTGAAATGTTTTGCTGGACTGATTTTCCTTAATATCCAGGAACAGCCTGTTCTGTCACACAATTACCATGGAAACCATGGCAGCAAGTTATAACATGACCTTTACAATGGAGTTTTCATATTATTAAAGTTAAATCCATTATGGCTTAAAGGCTAAGTGCTGCATTATTGACTTCTTGCCTCTGGAAGTTGAGTTTCTATATCAGTCTCAAATTTTCTCAGCAGTTTATGTGATTATTTCAGAACAGAACTTTCTGACTGTGCTGTTCAAATTCTCCACACCTATAACATGGATGCCTTCTGAAATGGCCTTGCAAACCAACTGGTGTAAAAACAATCACTACAAGAGGGTGAAGCACTATCTTCTCAGGAAAACTAGAGATGGACAATACATTTAGCATCACCTATGTTTAGAGTGCAACAAGAAAAAAATCAATTTAATATCTTAACAAATGATTACATTTAGCAGTTTCTGATGGTTAGAGATTTCCAGGAACAATTATCATAAGAACATGAGAAAAAAGAGCAAGAGAAGATGATACAGCCCATCAAGATTGATCTGTCATTCATTGTTGATCTTGGGCTTCAATTCCACTTCCCACCCACTCCCCAGATCTCTTGATTTCCTGAGACCAAACATTTGTCTACCTAAGACTTAAATATATTCAATGATGCTGCGTCCACCAACTCTCTGGTTCATTGGTAGAGAATACCAATGAATCACAGCCCTTTGAGCGAAGAAGTATCATCTCATCTCAGTCCTAAATGATCAGCCCTTTATCCTGAAAATGTGCCCCCTTTGTTGTAGATTGTCCAGCAAGGAGAATTGACATCTGAGTATCTACCCTGTTGACCCCCTTAATAGTTTTGAATGTTTCAATCAGATCACCTTATTATTCTAAACGCCAGAGAATATAAACCCAATTTACTTAGCCTCTCATCATAGGACAACCCTATGATGAGAGGCTAAGTATCCCAGTGACCAATCTAGTGAACCTTTGCCGTACATCCTCCAATGCACTTTGTATAAAACACTTTTAATGCTTTTGTCAACTGATGCTGTGGACAAAGAAACTCAAACTCTCGAATTATTGTACAACAAATCCCCTTTATTGTTACCATAAAATTACAGCAGGCATCAAACTTTGTTATTCACACAGTAACTAACCTCTGACTTACTTTGTCACACACAAAGTAACTAATCTTTGACCTACTCCATTTTACACACAAGTTTTCAAAAGATATCAGAACTTCACAAAAAATCCAAACTCACAACAGAGATACTACCCATGGCGAGGCGAATTGATCAGATTCCCTGCTGATGGGTTTTGTTCCGATGTCTCCAAGTCCCAGACTCGGGATCTTGCTGCTTCTTGTACAGTTGTTGATCCCCGGGTGCTGCTGCCATTGTCTCTGTGCCTGTTCTCCTTATTGAGACCCTGCTGGTACTGATTATACTTCCAGTCATGTACTCACAGCACAGGCACTAATCAGCCAGTCTTTTTGGTCACGAATAATGAAAGTCGTGCCTCTGTCAGGGGGTTGTAATTCTCTTAGAGACCTGTGTTCCATCACTGTCAGTTCATAGAATCGTAGAGTCATAGAATCCCACAGTGCAGAAGTAGGCCATTCAGCCCATCGCGCCTGCACCAACCACAATCCCACCCAGGCCCCACCCCCACAACTCAAAGTATTTACCCTAGCTAGTCCCCGTGACACCAAGGGGCAATTTAGCATGGCCAATCCACCTAACCCACACATCTTTGGACTGTGGGAGGAAACCGGAGCACCCAGAGGAAACCCATGCAGACACGGGGAGAATGTGCAAACTCCACACAGACAGTGACCCAAGCTGGGAATCGAACCCGGGTCCCTGGCAGCAGTGTTCAAGGCATGGTAACAGTCACTGCCCAATCAATTCCCATGTTTGTTCCATAGCTGCACATCCTGTTCTTTGCTGCTCTCACAGCCCTTAGCTTGATACAGAGTTAGCCCTTTCAACCATCAAGTTTTGCTGGTGTCCTCACTTTGCTGGTGTCTTTATGAATCCCCATCAGACTGCAGTATATTGTCACAAACCCAGCTGATGTTATCTGTGAGTATGTCCCAACTTGGAAACACTGGTTTGTGGTTGTGTATAATTTTGTTCACAGGAATAGTGTAAAGAGCCACATGCAATACCCAGTGAGAACAGTAACCAGCCCAGCCCTAATATAACAATTATTAAAGGCTATTACAATAAAGAAAAGACATACATATGAACAAGACTATAATAATCTAAGACAGTTACCTACAAGATTAAAGTTTAAATTTTATTTATTAGTGTCACAAGTGGGCTTACATTAACACTGCAATGAAATTACTGTGAAAATCCCCTAACTGCCACACTCTTGTACCTGTTCGGGTACACTGAAGGAGAATTTAGCATGGCCAATGCACCTAACCAACACGTCTTTCAGACTGTGGGAGGAAACTGGAGTACCTGAAGGAAACCCATGCAGACAAGGGGAGAACATGCAAACTCCACACAGTCAGTGACCCAAGCCGGGAATTGAACCCGGGTCCCTGGAGCTGTGAGGCAGCAGTGCTAACCATTGTGCCACCATGACGACTAAACTCACCCACACAGTTTAAGTAGGAATGACCCTTCTGATCGAAAGTACATTTAGAAGGTCTGAACTCTTTCAGGACACCTTCTTCCCTAACAACATCCAATCCAAGATCTGTTAATAAAGACCAGCTTATGGTTACCACACTGTATACAATTGAGTAGTTATTCTAGGGAATGTCTCTGTGGTTCAGTGATGGGTTTTAACTGCCTGTACGAGGGTTTCCTGCACTAGAACTGGCTTATAGGCTGCTGGATGGAATCTGCCTCTCAGGCTGCTGAATGGAATCTGTTCCCTTCTTTCACGAAAAGGTTGCCAGTTAAATCATTGTTTCCCTTTGAAGATTCTCTCTGTGTATTTGGCTGTCTATCCCCTCGGCTTCTGTTGGTTCTAAAAAAATAACATATATATGTCTTCCCTGAATGGTGCAATCACCTACCCAAACTGTTTCCTATTAGCAGGATGATGTATTTATTTTGGTCAGTCTACAACTGCTAATCTCATTATCGGGATTCACATCCTGTGAAAATATCTTTGGAAATGTTGGTGGCTTTGAACCTGCTGGCGCATTCATGACAGTATACTGACTATATAAATACGCTATGGCTAAAGGTTAACCTGAAGGTATAATATAATTTCCGTATTCTGCTGCTGCCTAAATAGTTTTTTTATCTTCAGTCACCACTCTTCCCAAATAATAATCTTATTCATTAGAACAAAAATCATAGGTCAATATAGGTATAACAACTCGAGGTTACTCAGTATGGCAAGTATAAAACAAAAAGATTTATTCAATGAGAAGAAACTATTTACAACTAAAGGATTTGCAACACGACAACACAAGTCTGCTCCCAACAACTCCCCAACTTGCTCTGCTGACTTCCAGCCCCAGAGATGTGCACCCATGCTTCTGATTGGCCGAGGTTTCTGGCTAGGTCACATGGCCTGCGAAGAATCACCTCTTGAAGGGACCATGCTACCACATTTCTTCCCCCCCCCCCCAAACTCCTTGAGCTATACCTAAGATAAAACAGCAGAGAAGAACAGTTACACATTTAGGTATACAGAAACAAAATTACAATGGGGACACTGGGGGTGAAAGGGAGGGCTAGTTCATAATGTCAGTCTGTCCGGAGTGTTCCAGACCCTGGCATATTCCACAATTCTGCCAGGGGCCCCTCAGCTGTCAAAAACACAGGATGCTAGACTGTTGCTGGGCCCTTCTTCTGCCTTGGCCACTGAAGCCAACTCCAACTTAGTCCAACTCCAAGCATCGAAACCTCAAGTTCAGAAGCAGGTATGTAGAGGACCACTTGTTTGTCTCCCAGACCTACACCCACCTTCATTGACAAGTAGTCGATACGCTTTTTAACTCAACTATCCTGTGCCTCCACCACATATGAGACATGTTCCGTCTTCTCCACAGTCTTCCCTGGCACCAATCCGCCACCAAAATTCCTTGCTAAAACAAGGTCGTCAACATTAAATGATCTTTCCCCTATGTGAGAGTCATGGTACTCTTTCAGAGAGGCTTGATTTGGTTTGATTTATTGTCACATGTATTAGTATACAGTGAAAAGCATTGTTTCTTGCATGCTATACAGACAAAGCATACCATGCATAGAGAAGGAAAGGAGAGGGTGCAGAATGTAGTATTACAGTCATAGCTAGGGTGCAGAGAAAGATCAACTTAGTATGAGGTCCATTCAAAAGTCTGATAGCAGCTTGATGATGCTCAGGTGTACCAACCTCTTCAGTTCAACCTCTACTTTCTGGTGTGACGTATAGAGCACTGGGCGAGCTCGGAAAAACCTAGGTGTGGCCTCTTAGTTTAGGTAAATTTTAGCTTTAACCCTTTTTATCAATCCAATTCTCTCTGGAATACCTCTTGTTATTTGCATAGGGGCTCATGGAATCACTCCATCCAGGATGGTAAATATTTCCAGCCAGTTCAGTTTATTTGTTTCAACCAGTCCCGTCTCATGAGATGGGGTCTCTGTCCTTCAATCACTATGATGGGTAGCTGAGCGGACTTGTTCCTGTAGGATGCAGGTACGGGCGTTGTCCCCTCTATTTTTAGTGTCTCTCCAGAGTATGTTGCCAGAGTAGCCTTAGAATGGCTAAGACTTGAGGGTTGCAATCCTTACTGGGGATGTCTGTACATGTTTTCTCCTATGACAGTGGCCACAGCACCAGTGTCGACTTCCATTTTCACGGAGCATCCATTGACCATTAAAACAATCTCTATGGGAGGTATCTTGCTAAGCTGCACATTATTGAATGTGTAAACCTCAGATACCTCCTTTTGGTTACTCCACCAGCTTATTCACAGGGTTTGTTTTTATCATTTTTTTTCCTGGAGCTTTCTGTGCAGCCTGCTTCGCGCTACATCTAGCTGACAGGTGACCCTTCTTTCTGCATCTGTAACAGATAAAATTCTTGCTCCGGCATGTCTCTTGAGAGTGGTCTCCCTCACACCGAAATCATGCTTCAGACCCTCACAGAAAGTCATAGAGTCGTACAGCGCAGAAAAAACCCTTTGGCCCGAATCTGCACTGACAATAACTACCACTAAAGTCATGCTAATCCTATTTTCCACCACTTGTCCCATATCCTTGAATGTTATGATATTTCAAGTGGTCATCCAAATATTTTTTAAAGATTGTGAGGTTTCCGGTCTCCACTACCTTCCCAGGCTTTGCATTCCAGATTCTCACCATCCTCTGAGTGAAATTTTCTTTTTCTCAAATCCCCTCTGAAACTCCTGCCCTTCATCCTAAAACTATGCCCCCTCGTAGTTGACCCCTCAGCCAAAAGGAGCCGCTGCTTCCTATTCATTCTATCCATACTCCTCATAATCTTATACACCTAAATCATATCCCTCCTCAACCTTCTCTGCTCTAAAGAAAACAACCCAAGCCTATCAAGTTTCTCCTTATAGTTCAAATGCTCCATCACAGGCAACATTCTGCTGACTCTTCTCTGTACCCCCACTTATGCAATCATATCCTTCCTACAGTGAGGTGACCAGAACTGTGCACAGTACTCCAGCTGTGGCCTCCTGTTGGAGGGGGGCGGGGGGAGGGGGGTGGGGGGGAGGTGGGGGGACGGGGGAGGTGGGGGGGGTCGTGAGGAAGATGTCTGGTGGGGAGGTCTGCCTCCCATGGGGGGTGGATTTTCCCAGGGTGGATCTGCGGGTAGGCGGGGGGGATCGTCACTGCTGGTGGGGATGGGGGGGACTGAAAATTGGGGCGCACTTGGATGGAGGGGGAGGGGGGTGTGGTCGGGGTTGGCCTGGAAATGATCGTGGGGGCCGCAATCAGGCTGTGGGGGGATGATGGGGCATCACTGTGGGGGACCTGGGCTGGCCAGCAGAGCTTTTAATTATGTTCACAATTGTGACCTCTGCATTGCAGTGTGGGAGATTCTTGTGTAAAGTCCCACTGAAAAAACAATCATCATTTACATCGGTTTTCCCTTGAATTCAGCGCTTAGAACTTTTTTGGGAGAATCCTTATTGCAGCAATTGACCTCTTAATTCATAGTGCTACACCACCTTCCTTTTTGCACCCTCCTCTGTCTTGCCTAACGATCCTAAATCCTGGAATATTGAATTACCAGTCTTGCCCTTCCCTCCACCAGGTTTCTTTGATGGTAACAATATCACATTTCCATGTGTCAATCCATGTCCTCAACTCATCAGTCTTACCTATTACACTCCTAGCATTAAAGACCATCCAGCCTTGCTAACTCTCTTGACACTCAACATAGCTGAACGCACTCTGACATGCTTCCTTTCCTGTAACATAATGTGTTTCTGTCCCCTCTCCCAGCCAAACTAGTTTAAACTCTTTCCAATAGCACTAGCAAACCTACCTGCAAGGATGTTGGCCCCAATGGGATTCAGGTGCAGACTGTCCCATTTGTACCTTCTTGTGATACTATGAGAGGCGAGAAACTGGCCATGAAGCTGGCTTTTCGCTTCGCTCACTTTCTAACCGGCTGGCCACATCAATTGACCGGTGGAATGAGCCAGTTAGATCGCTCCCATAATCTCTGGATAACTCCTTGTACCACGTGCGAGCGAGCATAGAAATAGGACAGATGAATGTGTGGCTCAAGAGTTGGTGCAGGAGGGAAGGTTTTAGATTTCTGGATCACTGGGACTGTTTCTGGGAAAGGTACAGTCTGCACCTGAATCACATTGGGGCCAACATCCTTGCAGGTAGGTTTGCTAGTGCTGTTGGGAAGAGTTTAAAGTAGTTTGGCAGGGAGAGGGGACAGAGACATGTTATGTTATAGGAAAGGAAGCATGTCAGAATGAGTTCAGCTATGTTGAGGTGTGAATCATACTTTGCCTCATTTTTTTCACAAAGTGGCATAAGATCGTGTCTGAGAGTTCGCCCAAAAATGGGCACAATTCTCTCCCGTTTTCATGCTCGTTTGGCACTTACCTGCCCCCTACAACTATAGAAATCCTGCTTTTCAATCAATTGCCAAGCTCCCTGAATTCTCGATGCAAGACCTCATTCTTCAGTTTATCTATATCATTCATTTCAACGTGTACCATGACCTCTAACTCATCACCCACCCCTTTCAGGATGCCCTGCAACAGTTCGATCACATCTCTGAGCCTGGCATGAGGGTGGCAACACACCATCCTGGAGTCACATCTTCGGCCACAGAAACGCCTAAATGATCTCCTGACTAATGAATCCTCTATCACTATTGTTCTTCCATTCTTCTTCTTCCTCCCCCCCTCCCCCCTGTGCAGTAAAGTCGCTTGTGTACCAAAAATCTATTATTTATTGAGAGAGGTATTATTTATTATCTGTATCTAGATTTGTTCTGGTCTAAGATGTAAATTTTATATTTAAGATATGTCAGGCGAGGATAGCCGATGGAATGTATTGCTTGTCACGTGGGGGTTCTTGGATGCTGCCAGTGTCCTAGATCGCCACATGTTCAGGAAGTGTTACCAGCTGCAAGAACTGGAGCCCTGGGTTTTGGACCTTGAGCAGCGACTGGAGACACTGTGACACATCCGCAAGGCTGAGTTACATGGATAGCACATTTAGAGAGGTGGTCACACCTTAGCTCAAGGGACTAGAGGAAAGAAGGGAAGCTTGGCTCTGTCTGCGCTCCTATGAGGTACCAGTGCCCTTATCAGCTTCCACAATAGAATACCGATTTGTGAGCGGGAGTCCAGGGGATTCCTGCACAACCTGCCTATTCTTTCTGGACTGCTGGGTTGACAGCCATTCCCTAAATACTGAGGCTATAAGAGCAGGTCAGAGGCTGGGGAATTCTGTGGCAACTCACCTCCTGAGTCCCCAAAGCCTCGCCACCTTTTACAAGGCATAAGTCAGGAGTGTGATGGAGTACTCTCCACTTGTCTGGATGAGTGTAGCAACAACACATGAGAATCCTGACACCATCGTGGACAGATTGACACCCCTTTCACCATCTTAAATATTTATTCCCTCCACCACCGGTTCACTCCAGCAACTTGACAAACCTACTTTGGCAGCACCTTCCTCTACCTCCATGAAGAACAAGGGGATCTAAGGTAGGGGAACACCACCACCTCTGTAAGTTCCCAATCAAGTCACATGGTATCCTGAATTGCCACTTCTTCACTGTCACTGGGTCAAAATCTTAGAATCCTTAACAGCACAATGGTTGAATCTACACCACATGGATTTCAATGGTTCAAGAAGGCAGCTTTTTCTCAAGGGCGGTTAGGAATGGGCAATAAATGGTGGCCTTGTTCATCATATCCATATCCTGTGAATAAATAAAATGACGGGCTGAATGGCTTCCATGCTGTATGATTCTATTATTATACTTTACATTTTGTAAATGGAGAAATAGCTTAAGCTTTGTAGAAATATTAATTGCCATGGAAAGATTGGGTCTTTACAAAGTTTCACTTACAGCAATGTGCATTTAAACCCTCCAATCTTATTGTTGTAATTAATTATCATCCAGATAGAAGAACTATATGAATCCTATTTCATCCAATGGCGGCTACGCAATGGTGCAAACAACATGAAGCAAGCTTACTCTGTGTCTCCTTCCACCAAAGGATCACGGGAAACATTGATAGAGATTAACAGAAACTACAGGGAATGTACAGAGGTATTCCATCTTTTTACTTTAAGCACTTTGAATTTATTTGATAGCTCCGAACATAGTAAAATAGGCTCTGATTTATCAATTTTTTAAACAGGTTATAACTAGGCTAAATTTTGGGCATATAAATTAATCTTTTTTTTTGCAACTTAATCGCCGGAAGTTTATTGCCCAGCCTGCCACGTAATTGGAGCAAGCGAGGGGCGGACAATGGAAATGTCCGTTTTCCTCGGGTGGGATTTTCCGGTCTCACTTGAGCGAGGCCGTAAAATCCCACCTGTTGTCTTTTCTAATTCATATGAACATATAAAAACATATGAACATATGAATTAGGACCTCTCGGCCCCTTGAGCCTGCTTCATCATTCAATAAATTCATGGCTAAATTGCTTGTAACCTCAACTCCACATTCCCCCAATAACCTTTCACCTCCTTGCTTAAGAAGAAGCTACCTCCTTGCTTAAGAAGAAGCTATCTACCTCCGCCTTAAAATATTCAAAGATTGCTTCCACTGCCTTTTGAGGAAGAGCTCCAAAGGCTCACAACCATCTCAGAGAAAAGAGTTCTTCTCATCTCTGCCCTAAATGGGCGACCCCTTATTTTTAAACAGTGGTCCCTAGTATTAGATTCTACCACAAGAGGAAACATCCTCTCCATGTCGACTCTGTCAAAACTCCTCAGGGTCTTATGTTTCAATCAAGTCGCCTCTTCTAAACTCTTGGGATACAAGCCTAGCCTATCCAACCTTTCCTCATGAGACAATCAGCCCAATCCAAGTATGAGTTCAGAAAACCTTCTCTGAACTGCTTCCAACTCATTTACATCTTTTCTTAAATAAGGAAATCAATACTGTACACAGTAATCTAGGAGTGTTCTCACCAAAGCCCTGTATAACTGAAGCACAACCTCCCTACTTTTGTATGGAATTCCTCTCATTATAAATGATAACATTCTATTCGCTTTCCTAATTACAAAGGACAAAGAAAATTACAACACAGGAACAGGCTCTTTGGCCCTCCAAGCCTGCACCGACCATGCTGCCCAATTGAACTAAAGCCCCCTACCCTTCCGGGGACCATATCCCTCTATTCCCATCCTATTCATGTATTTGTCCAGATGCTCCTTAAAATTCACTATTGTATCTGCTTCCACTACCACCCCCAGCAGCGAGTTCCAGGCACCCTCCACCCTCTGAGTAAAAAAACTTGCCTCACACATCTCCTTTAAACCTTGCCAGTCACACTTTAAACCTATGCTCCCTAGTAATTGACTCTTCCACCCTGGGAAAAAGCTTCTGACTATCCACTCTGTCCATGCCCCTCATAATCTTGTAGTCTTCTATCAGGTCGCCCCTCAACCTCCGTCGTTCCAGTGAGGACAAACCAAGTTTCTCCATCTTCTCCTCATGGCTAATGCCCTCCATACCAGGCAACATCCTGGTAAATCTTTTCTGTACCCTCTCCAAAGCATCCATATCTTTCTGGTAGTGTGGCAACCAGAATTGAACATTATATTCCAAGTGCGGCCTAACTAAGGTTCTATAAAGCTGCAACTTGACTTTCCAATTTTTAAATTCAGTGCCGCAGCCGAGGAAGGCAAGCATGCTGAACGCCTTCTCGACTACCTTCTGTGCCTGTGTTGCCACTTTCAGTGACCAGGATTCTGCCATTTATTGTATATTTCCTATCTGCATTAGACCTTCCAAAATGCATTAACTCACATTTGTCCAGATTAAACTCCATCTGCCACCTCTCTGCCCAACTCTCTAAGTGATCTATATCCTGCTGTATCCTCTGATGGTCCTCATCACTGTCCGCAAATCCACCAACCTTTGTGTCATCCGCAAACTTACTAATCAAACCAGTTACATTTTCCTCCAAATCATTTATATATATATATACATATTACAAACAGCAAAGGTCCCAGCACTGATCCCTGAGTAATGCCACTTGTCACAGCCCTCCATTCAGAAATGCACCCTTCCACTGGTACTTTCTGTCTTCTATGACCGAGCCAGTTCTGTATCCACCTTGCGAGCTCACCTCTGATCCCATGCGACTTCACCTTCTGCACCAGTCTGCCATGAGGGACCTTGTCAAAGGCCTTACTGAAGTCCATGTAAACAACATCCACTGCCCTACCCTCATCAATCATCTTCATCACTTCCTCTCAAAATCGATCAAGTTAGTGAGACACGACCTCCCCTTCACAAAACCATGTTGCCTCTCACTAATACATCCACTTATTTCCAAGTGGGAGTAAATCCTGTCTCGAAGAATCCTCTCGAATAATTACCCTACCACTGACGTAAGGCTCACGGGCCTGTAATTACCTGGATTATTCTTGCTACCCTTTTTAAGCAAAGGAACAACATTGGCTATTCTCCAATCCTCTGGGACCTCCCCTGTAGCCAGTGAGGATACAAAGATTTCTCTCAAGGCCCCAGCAATTTCCTCCCTTGCCTCTTTCAGTATTTTGGGGTATATCCCATCAGGCCCTGGGGACTTGTCTACCTTAATGTTTCGCAAGAACCCCAATACCACCTCCTTTTGATCTCAACATGACTCAAACTATCTACACACCCTTTCCCAGATTCATCATCCACCAAGTCTTTCTCTTTGGTGAATACTGACGCAAAGTACTCATTTATTACCTCACCCATTTCCTCTGGCTCCATGCATAGATTCCCTCCCCTGCCCTTGAGTGGGCCAACCCTCTTGCTCTTTATATATGTATAAAAAGTCTTGGGATTTTCCTTAATCCTGCTGGCCAATGACTTTTCGTGACCCCTTTTAGCCCTCCTTACTCCTTGCTTAAGTTTCTTTCTACTTTCCTTGTATTCCACACTTGCTTCATGTGTTCCCAATTACCTGCTGTACTTGCATCTGGGCCTTTTTTGATTCATGAACTCAGAGCTCTACAATTTCTTACCATTAGATAATATGCTTTTTATACTTTTCCTGCCAAAATGGACAATGTTGCATTTTCCCATCTTATACTCCATTTGCCCCCTCACTTAAACTTTCTATATCCCTTTGTAGTATCCTTATGCCCTCTTTACATCTTATAATCCTATCTATCTTTGCATCATTAACAACTTTAGCAACTATATCTTCAGTCCCTTTATCCAAGTCATTTATATAAATTGTAAAATGTTGATGTAATAAATTGAAGGCAACTCAATGTGACTCAAAGTATGAAAGGGCTCATTGCCAATAATAAATTATTATGTACAAACAAGGGTCTGACAGAACCAACAATTCTCCACTCCTCCCTGGCTACAACTGAGGATCCTCCATGACCTGAGATACACCCCTATGCACACATTGACACTCCATAGGGTCTGGCCTGATCATGTTGGGGACCAGTCATCTCAGCATGAAGGCATCTCTGCAGGAGTCCTTCATGGCTATAACCTAAGTCCAAACATCTTCAGCTGCTTCATCATTGACCTCCCTCCAATTTAAGGTCAGAAGAGGGGATGTTCACTGATCATTACACAGTTTTTAGTTCCATTCACAAATCCTCAGATAATGAACCAATCTAACTATTTCCCATTGACATTCGACAGCATTATCATTGCTCAGTCCCCAACCATCAAGATCCTGGAGATTACCATTGACCAGAAACTGAAATTGATTAGCCATACAAATACTTGACTACAAGGGCAGTCAGAGGCAGATAATTCTACAGTGAAAATGTCAACTCCTAACTCCCAAAATCCTGTCCACACCTACAAGATGAATGTGATGGAATGCTTCCCACCTGCCTGGATGATTGTAGCTCCAAAGACACTTAAAAAGCTGGACACCATGCAGGAGAAAACAGCTAGCTTGACTGGCACCCCATCTACCACCTTAAGCATTCACTCCATCCATCACCAATGCACAATGGCTGTAGTGCGTACCATCGACAAGTTGCACAGCAGCAACTCCCCAAGATTCCTTTGACAGCACAGCACATTCCAAACTCACAGTCTTTCCAATCTAGACAAACAAGGGAAATAGATGCATTGGACAACCACCTGCAAGTTTCCTTCCATGCATTAACCTGACTTGGAAGTATTGCATCATTCTTTCACTGTTGCTGACTCAAAATCCTGTAACTCCTGTAGCAGGACATTTGCCATCCCTCATGTGTGCTTTTGCCAAAGGCAGATTTTTGGCTCATTGTCTGTTGGTGCTTCATCCTGAGCCATATTCTTGGCAGATTTTTGCCAGTCATGGTTTGCCATCACCTTCCACTCTGAGGGGCAGGGCAATGAGGCAGGTCCCAAGTCTACCTCAGTTGGAATTAGATTGCAATGCATATTGTTAGCATCATTCTAAACCATATACTAGCTATCCAGCCAACTGAGCTAACCATTCTCCAGCAGGACTTTTAGAAAACCATAATAACATCAAGAAGTGACAACATGGTTTCATGAAAGGAAAATTATATTTGACAAATCTATTATAATTATTTGAAGATATAACCGACAGGAGAAAGGAGAACCAGTAGATGTAATGTATTTGGATTTCAAAAAGGCATTGGATAAGGTACAACATAAAATGTTGCCCAAAATAAGGATTTATGTGGTAAAATGTTAAGGATGGTGAGCAATCAGTGTGTTGGGGTGGGGTGGCCTGATACCATGTGGTTATAGCACCTCTCCCCTTTCAGCCTCCCGCACGAAGACCTCTAGTACTGCATCCATGAACCCAGGAGTCCTCTATCTGGACTGCTGTGTCATTGCAGAGGTTTCTTCCAGCTTTCCAATGTGTTTCCTAATCAGTTGAATAATCCTAATCAGCTGCAGCCAGATTTTAGTATAAATTGGTTTTAAGAAGTGCAGGCTAGCTTTAATGGACGCTAGCCTCACATGAACTTGGGCTGCTCTTAAATATGCAGCCACTCAGCAGTGTGTTTATCAGTGGACTGCATGCCATAATCATGGAAATGAGCATAAAGTTTGCACGTTGCCCACATTACTTTCAATGGGCTAATCTTGTAACGCAACAGTTATTGAGCCGTATCAAATTCTTCGCCTATTGAATTGAGCAGGAAATATTTAAAATGAACCCAAAAATGTCTAAGCTCTCCAGCTGTCCATGGCAATTTATTATCTTCCTCAGGCTTGTGCCAATTAAATTCAGTTCCTACAGTTAACTTGAATTTGTAATGTAATGATCCTTCTTGCTTCATTAATCTGCTGTATAGTAACTCACATGAGCAGGAAAGCTTTTATTTTAAAACAGATAATTGTCCATTAGAGACTCTGGGCGGTCTTTAGCCTCCCCATGGCATCTTTCTCAAGGCAGAAGGCAGCGTACTGTTGGCTGGTGGCAGGATCTTCTGGTCCCACCACTGTCAATGGGATTTCCCATTGACTCCACCCCATGCCACCAGGAAATCTGAGACGGGGGTGCGTCATCGGTGGGACCAAAAGATCTTGCCAACGTGAATGACCAGAAGGTTCTGGCCTATGTTTTAACTCTTCAAGTGTGGGCCCCTGGATGAAATATCCATTTCTGTATAACCAATGGTAATTGTTTTGCTGAACCATAGGTTGGGATTTACTGCATGTTTTGCAGCAGTGGGAGGCATCCCGCAATTGGCTGACAGCTGGATCTTCTGGTCCCATCATTGTCAATGGGGTTTCTCATTGAATGCACCCCTTGCTGCTGTGTAACCCAGGATAGGGATGTGCCGTTGACGGGACTGAAAGATTCCACTGGCATGAACAGCAGAAAAGTTCCAGCCATGTTTTAAGCATCTGTTTTGTTGAGGAATTCTACACTTTAATAGGTAAAATTAGTGTAGTGACTACAAAAGAATACACCTAATGAATGATCCTGCTACAGCACTATTATTCTCAGAGAACACAGCTCTGAATGGATTTGAAAAATATTGTATAACCATTTCTCATTTCAGAGCTCCTTCTCTGAATCACAGAAAACATATGGAAAGTAACTGGCTGATCTATAAAAATTATAATCTTTTTATTTTGTAGTAAAATTTTATATTACAAATGCAGAATTGAAACATATGCAAAATGCTTAGATTTATTCTTGCACTAATATCATAAATAATTCCATTCTTTTCCTTTCTGTAGGATATGTGTGTGATTGAGAGAACATTAGAAATTCTCCTGGGGGAGTTTCACATCAGAATGAAAGGTAACTTTTATTTGACTCAAACAAAATAATGTTTAATAATAATTAAATCTGACTTTTTTTAAAGAAAGTGGAATAGAATTGTGATCTGAGACTTTTGTATCTCTTTCCCAACGGAAGAAGGTAGAAGAGAATATGTCTGGGATGCGTGAGGGCCCTTGTTTATGCTGGCTGCTTTACCAAGGCAGCAGGAGGTGTAGACAGAGTCAATGTATGGGAGGCTGGTTTGCATGATGGACTAGGCTTTGCTCACCACCCTTTGTAGTCTCTTGCAGTCTTGGACAGAGCAGGAGCCGTACCAAGCTGTGACACAACCAGAAAGGATGCTTTCTATGGTGCATCTGTAAAAGTTGGTGAAAGTCATAGCGGACATGCCAAATTTCCTTAGCCTCCTGAGAAAGTAGAGGCAGTGATATGCTTTCCTAACTATAGTGTTGACGTGGAGGAACCAAGACAGATTGTTGGTGATCTAGACACTTAGAAACTTGAAGCTCTCAACCATTTCCATTTCGTCCCCATTGATGTAGACAGGGGCATGTCCTCCACTATGCTTGACTATTTTAGGAACTAAAGTTTAACTATAGAAGATGGGGATATCTGTATGAGCAATGTAAAAGTAACCCTCAAGTAAATGCAATTCAAATAAGCTTGGAGTTTATTACACTTAAAAGTTTGGACCATGTTAACTTTAGAGTCAACGGTCAGAAAGGTAAGACCATAAACAGCAAGTGGACTTAGAGGAAGAACTGGAGACATGACCTTTACAGCTTTTCAAGTAAGGAAAGTTATTCATGTTTTTTCCAAGAATTAAGAAAAGCTTTTGAAATTAAAATTTGAAAAAAATATATATATTTCTATCTGGAAACAGGCCATGGGTGTAATTTTGGCATGGAGATGGGAGGAGCTTAGTGCGATTTTTTGTTTTCCAGTATATCTCTACAAATTCAATTAGAACAAAGCTAGTGGGCAAGACTGGTTGATAGATTTTTGAAAAGCAGCTAAGAGACTCTGTCAGCTTTGGGTCTTCTATGCCTGGTAGCTTCTCAAAAGTTAAGTGATAAAACCAGACCTCCAACTAAAGTAGATTGAGGATAAATTTATTGTCCATGATGCAGCCTGTGTTTGGAACCTGACACTCAATATCAGACAAAGTTGGTAAGGGGAGAAACAGCTGAAAGATTTGTTTATCTGGAAGCTAAAGGAATTTATTGTAATTCTCTCAACAAAACACAGTCGTAGTTGGAGTCCTGGAGGCAATCAGCTTGTTTGTAGTTTGAAACCATTATAGTAGGCTATTGGAAATTAAGGATGTTTTCTGATATTTTAAGTCACTGTGTAGGAATCGTAGGGAGGCCCATGCTTGAACTGTGGAATCTAGATTCATGAGGTTGATAAAGAAATCAGAGGGCCACTTCACTAAAAGTTAATGCAAGGACCCTAATGAAATTGTGTACTAGGTAAATAGCTGGAACACTGAAGAGAAATCAGACTGAAATCTGGAGAGCGGCGATATACCTTTTCAATTGATCCAAGGATAAGTCAATTAACCTGAAAAGTTTTGTAAGAGAGAACTCTTGGGGGAAATAGAAAGTAGAGCTATAGTGTTCAGTTAATAATACTACTTTATTTAATTCGTTTTGATATTTGTTTCGTTTAAATAATTACGCGGGGTAGCTCTGTTGGTTAATTGCTTGGTGTTCAGATTTCTTCTTTAAATATTATCGGTGTCTAACAGGATTGTAACGTGTTCTGTTGGATTATGTTTTGGAAAAAGAACATTTTCTATGGCAACAGTAATACTGAACAAAAGAAAAGGGAAAACATTGGACCATTGACTTGTCCATTTCTTGATTGACTGATGATCTTTATTAATCTTTAGCTACATCTCTATTGTCAGAAATTGGAGATAAAGGAGAAGATATTCAGCAAGTAGAAAACTTGCTGCAGAAACTTGCTGCAAGTAGAAAAAAAGTACAGGAATGAGATAGAGAATCTGGAGAACTGGTGTGGCAACAATAATCTCTCCCTCAATGTCAACAAAATGAAGGAGATTGTCATCGACTTCAGGAAGCATAAAGGAGAACATGCCCCTGTCTACATCAACAGGGAAGAAGCAGAAAGGGTCGAGAGCTTCAAATTTTTAGATGTCCAGATCACCAACAACCTGTCCTGATCCCCCTATGCTGATACTATAGTTAAGAAAGCCCACCAATGCCTCTACTTGCTCAGACTAAGGAAATTTGGCATGTCAGTTACGACTCTCACCAACTTTTACAGATGCACCATAGAAAGCATTTTTTCTGGTTGTATCACAGCTTGGTATGGTTCCTGCTCTGCCCAAGACTGCAAGGAACTACAAAAGGTCATGAGTGTAGCCCAATCCATCACGCAAACCAGCCTCCCATCCATTGATTCTGTCTACACTTCCCGCTGCCTCAGCAAAGCAGCCAGCATAATTAAGGACCCCATGCACCCCAGACATTCTCTCTCCCACCTTCTTCCGTCAGGAAAAAGATACAAAAGTCTGAGGTCACGTACCAACCGACTCAAGAACAACTTCTTCCCTGCTGCTGTCAGACTTTTGAATGGGCTTACCTTGCATGAAGTTGATCTTTCTCTACGCCCTTGGCTATGATTGTAACATTCTACACTCTCTCGTTTTCTTCTCTATGAACGGTGTGCTTTGTCTGTATAGCACGCAAGAAACAATACTTTTCATTGTATGTTAATACATGTGACAATAATAAATCAAATCAACTATGAATCCCCAGCTAGTACAACGTTGGGGGAAAATCCCAGAGTAGGTCTAAATGCTACCATACCAATTATGATGAGGTACATAGGCCTCCAGATAGCTGGATATGGACACCACTAGTGGAGGGATGGTCTGGGCCAGGGATCAACCTTTGCACATCAAGGTGAAAAGGACGAGCTCTCCTGCGAATCTGAGGAAGCTCAGAACTAAATTCCCTAAAATGGCCTAGCTCATCCAATTAGTCATATTTCATGCATCACCCCAGACAGTGTTGGAAAACCAGTCAATTGTGGGAAGCATCACAGCCATGTCAATCCCACCTTCGCCTGATTTTCCCACACAAGGACACTTCCAGCAGACATACTGAATACAAATTAGGAGAAGGAATCCTCCCAATTGTCCCATTGGATACTTGAGACCAAATTTAGTGCTCTAATTTACAGCTGAGATGTTAACTCAGCTATAGTATCTTTTCTTTCCTAAAAAGCATATTATTGTTTGGGGTGGGCGATTGAACAATTTTTCAGATAATAACTTTATTTTTCTAATGCGCATGTTAACTTTGTGAGTGTCAACTTTGGTTCTGAGGTGATACTGTTGTCTCTGAATCAGAAGTCACTGTCTTTTGAATGCGACTATAGTGAGGCCCCGCCCAAGATCTTGAGATGTAAAAGACCCCATTCAAACAAATGAATGGGAGAGTATTTATGGTGTCTTGGCCAATATTAACCCTCAACCAATATCACTAAAATGGATTATACAGTCACGCACTTCATTCTTGTTTATGGGACCTTGCCATGCACAAATTGGCTGCCATGTTTCCGTACATTGTATCAGTGCATACACTTTAAAAGCATTTAATTGGCTTTAAAACACTTTTGAATGTTCAGATGTTGTGAAAGGTGCTATGGAAATGTAAATCTGCTTTTCTTATGCCAACTGGTAGTACACTTTGGTGTACCCAGCAAACATGTGATTGGAACTGCTTTTTATTCTAAATACTAACTGTCTTTCCCCTGTTTTTAGGTTTGATTGGTTTTGCTCGTTTATGCCCTGGAGATCATTATGAGGTAAGATTTTACTCCATCACACATCCATTATATTTTTTCAGATTTACCCTTTCCCAGAATTGCACTAATAATTTATTTTTACTAAGGTAGCAAGTGGTAAATATAAAATGCATGTAATTAAAATCCCTTTGGTCAGAGGCCTTTACTATAGTTCAAATTTTGGATGTGACTTTGACAAGTTAAAATTGTTTTTAACTGTAGGTCCCTGCACCTTTTTAAAGCTTAAAGATATGATACCACCCTCAAAATTGCTCCTGCAACTGAATGTTGGGGGAAATTTAAAATTTCCATTTTAAAAATGCTCATCCTTGTTTTCAAATCCCCTTTATTGTCTCGCTCCTCCCTATCCACATAATTCCCTTTGGTCATACAAGTCTCCAAAACATTCACGTTTCTCCAATTCCAGACCTCTTGGGCTTCTCAAACGCTTGACCATTGGTGGCTGTGCCTTCAGTTGCCAAGACTCTAAGCTCTAGAATTCCACCCGTAAACCTCTTTGCCTCTCTACCACTCTTTCCTCCTTTAAGATGCTCCTTGAAAACTTCGATCAAACTTTTGAGCACTGACCCTGGCATCATATGATGTGACTCAGTGTCAAACTTTGTTTGATAACATTTTGTGAAGCATCATAGAAACTTTTGCTGTGTTAAAGGTGAAAAATAAATGAATGACCTTTGTTCTTTCCATTCTGTAACAAAGCAGAGTTGGTTATTAACAGGCACATGTCTGTAGAAAAGTAAGCACATCCAAGACTTAAAAAGATTTAAGATGGATCACTTGATGGTAGTCCTCACTGGAAAAACAGAGGGGCCTATTGGCATGCTTCTGTATGTTTGCTATGCAGCTTGTTTTTCATTTCTCGAGTAAAGTGTCAATATTTTGCAAACTGGCTTCTCAAGATAATAATTAATTTCAAGGTGTATTGTAAGTTTTAGCTTTGGATGCATTGAATCCGAGTGATGGCCTATTAAGTGGTAGTTTTTAACTAGCTCCAACAGATGAAGGAACAACTCTGTAAATCTGTTTTATGAGATTGACCAGAGAGCCAGGCAGAGAGGTTTGTGTGCTTCACAGTCATTGCAGACTTCCCACAAGTGCTGTGATCAATTGAATCCATATTCTAATCAAGGTTCCCTGGGACCAACTTGCAGCCTTTATTGACAGGAAGTGATTCCACTCTATCAATGTCCAAGTGCTGTGAAGACAAAGACAAAGGGTGGAAATTCCCTTCTGGAACTAAGTCCCATGCTGGGGAGGGGGAGTGTTTCAAATTGCAAAGGTCTCTGGGATCTCACTGTATTGCATGACCCAGCCTAATTAATTATGCAGTTGGGGGGTTTCCTGCCTTTTTTGGTAGTGGGGCAATCATCCCACTCCCATAACTATAGGCAAACACACTCCCCATGCCATTTCACACCTGTCCAACCCCTATGCCCTTTACACCTGCACACCTCTCATGCCCCTTCACACATCCCCATGCACCTACACATCTCCACACATCCCCATGCCCCTTCACATCTGAATACATCCCCATGCCCCTACACACCTGCACACATCCCCATGCACCTACACATGTCCACACATCCCCATGCCCCTTTACAACTAAATACATCCCCATGCACACCATCCCCCCCCGCATGCACCTTCACATCTGCAAAATACTACTGCCACCCATCACCCACAGCCCGACATGGCCCTTCCTGTCCTCCTGCTCCATACCAGGTTACCTATTTCACAACTCCCGATGAATCCCTCTCTTTTGCATATCACACCCAACCTCCCCTTGTTCCCCCCTTTAGGCCTGCATTCCCTCTCCACTTCTTCATTCCTCTCCTCCCCGCTTTCCACACAGCACAAACCTTTGCCCTCAGCAGTATATCCTGCAGCTTTCCACCTTCAGCTTGATATTTCTAACCCTCAGAGAAATTGCTGATTGAATATCTGAACGCTCCAGAACACGTCTGGACCAATGTGGCATGCTAAAGTCGGCATTTACCATAAGAAAGTTTGGGGCAGCTCACGATGAATATCAATGACATTCAGCCTCTAGTAACTGGACCCTGGAACACCACATGCAGCACTAGATAGGTGGAGTAGCAACCACATGGTTCTTCTCTGCGCAGAAATATCCAGGAGGTTCCTCTGGAATATGAAAACCTTCATGGGAAGACAAAAACAATTAGGTTCATGTTGTTCACATTCCCTCCTCCCATCCTTCTCTTTCTGAATCTCCTTTCTGCCCTCTGATCGACATCAAGCTTGAGGCTTTTTCATTTTTTCTCTCTTTGCACCCCTGATTCTCCCTTTACCTTACCCTTTGGCCAGTTCCACAGCCTCCTCTTCTGCTCGTGAGTGTCCAGCACTCCACCACTTATCTCTGAATTTGTCCTGATATTATGAACCATTTTCCCCTACAAACAGTAAGAGAGAATGAGCCTTTGCTCAACGGACAGCTGACATTCCTGTGACGTATAATAGGGCCTCCCAATTGTCTCATTCACACTTCCAACCTCATGAAACTTGGAAGACACTGGCACCTTTGCCTGGAAGAATGCAAAGCATCCTTACAATTAATGTTGATAGACTGAAGAAGCTGGGATTGTTTTTGTTGGCAAAGAGGAGTGATGCGCTATCAATAAGGCGAAAGACTACCGGTGTGCCAATACAAGTGT
The DNA here is from genome assembly GCF_964213995.1 of Mustelus asterias. Classification (NCBI taxonomy): domain Eukaryota; kingdom Metazoa; phylum Chordata; class Chondrichthyes; order Carcharhiniformes; family Triakidae; genus Mustelus; species Mustelus asterias. The sequence continues at coordinate 43,593,746 of NC_135820.1, forward strand.
AGGCTTTTATTCACAACAGAATCAGGAGCAGATCCCAACAAATAACCAACCTGGACTGAACAAGGGGGAGGAGACAGCCACCTTTATACTAGGTGCCGAGGGGAGGAGCCAAACTGGAAGGGGATGTGTCCAGGTATGACAAGCACACACAACGGTGGTCCATATAGGACAAAGGCACAACTGAGGTCCACCACATTCACCCCTTCCTTTACAAAAACAACACGGGGGTGAAGCGGAAACAATATTACAAGTCCAGACGAACCGGTGGCTTGATCCGCCGTCGCGATCGTCGTAGTGCAGGTCGCAGAGTCGTCCGAGCAGGGAGCGATGTCGGCCCAGGCTCCGTACAGTGAGCATCGAGAGAAGGCGCCAGGTGGTGTGAAGCGGACCGATCCGTCGTCCCGTCCAGTCGTCGGGTACTGCGTGGTGGCGACTCAAGCGACCTGTACACAGGGGCGAGAGGAGCGAGCAGTGGCCCTGGTGGCGTATGGGGAACAGTGGGAACCGAAGCTGGGGGGTGGGGGGCCGCAACAGGCTCTGGGCGCACTACATTGGGGACAGGGACTGAGGGAGGAAGAGGCGTAGCAGTCTCCAAGTGGACAACACCAGGGACCGTGGGGCGGAAGGACGTGGTGACCTCAGGGGCACCCGCGGGTGCCAAGTCACGGACAGAAACCGTGTCCTCCCGCCCATCAGGGTACGCTACGTAAGCATATTGAGGATTAGCGTGGAGCAATTGGACCTCCTCGACCAAGGGATCTGCCTTATGGGTCCGGACATGCTTCCGAAGCAGGACGGGCCCCGGACATCAGCCAATCCAGGAGAGAAGTACCCGAGGAGGACTTCCTGGGAAACGAAAACATCCGCTCGTGAGGGGTCGTATTGGTCGCTGTGCACAAGAGTGACCTAATGGAATGTAATGCGTCCAGAAGGACGTCTTGCCAACGGCTGACTGGAAGGCCCCTAGACCGTAACGCTAATAGAACGGCCTTCCAGACGGTTGCGTTCTCCCGCTCTACTTGACCATTGCCCCTGGGGTTATAGCTAGTGGTGCGGCTGGAGGCAACGCCTTTGGTGAGCAGGTACTGCCTCAGCTCGTCACTCATGAAAGAGGACCCACGATCACTATGAACATAGGCTGGGAAGCCGAACAGGGTGAAGAGCTTGTTCAGGGTCCGAATCACTGTAGCCGTGGTCATGTCCGAGCAGGGGAAGGCAAAAGGGAAACGTGAGTATTCATCAATGATATTCAGGAAATAAACATTGCGGTTAGAGGAGGGGAGGGGGCCTTTAAAATCAATGCTAAGGCGCTCAAACGCGCGAGTGTCCTTTACAAGGTGCGCCCTACCTGGCCGGTAGAACTGCGGTTTGCACTCAGCGCAGACCCTGCATTGCCTGGTAATCGTCCGGACTTCCTCGAGGGAGTAGGGCAGGTTACAGGACTTGACAAAATGGAAATACCTGGTGACACCCGGGTGACAGGTCGTTATGGAGGGACTGTAGCTGGTCTAGTTGGGCGCTGGCACATGATCCACGGGACAGGGCATCTGGGGGCTCTTTGAGCTTCCCGGGCCGGTACATGATGTCATATCTGTAGGTGGAAAGCTCAATCCTCCACTGCAAGATCTTGTCATTCTTAATCTTGCCCTTTTGCCTGGTGTTAAACAGGAAGGCAACTGACCGCTGGTCCGTAATTAAGGTGAATCGTTGGCCCGCAAGATAATGGCCCCAGTGCCGGACGGCTTCCACGATGGCCTGGGCCTCCTTCTCGACCGAGGAGTGTCGAATCTCAGGGCCTTGTAAGGTCCGGAAAAAGAAGGCCACCGGACGGCCCCTCTGGTTAAGGGTGGCGGCTAGGGCAAAGTCAGACGCATCACTTTCCACTTGGAATGGGATGGATTCGTCCACAGCATGCATCGCGGCCTTCGCGATGTCCGCTTTGATGTCGTCGAAGGCCCGACGGGCCTCCTCCGCCAGGGGAAAAGAGGTCGATTTTAGGAGCGGACGGGCTTTATCCACGTAACGGGGAACCCACTGGGCATAATAGGAGAAGAAGCCCAGGCATCTCCTCAGTGCTTTGAGGGTAGTAGGAAGGGGAAGCTGCATAAGGGGACGCATACGGGCTGGGTCGGGGCCAAGGACACCATTTTCTATCACGTACCCAAGGATGGCGAGGCGGCGTGTCCGGAAAACACACTTCGCCTCATTATATGTGAGGTTCAGGAGAGTGGCCGTACGAAGGAATTTTTGTAGGTTGGCATCATGGTCCTGCAGGTCATGGCCGCAGATGGTGACGTTATCCAGATACGGGAAAGTGGCTCGTAGCCCATGCTGGTCTACCATTTGATCCATAGCCCGCTGAAAGACTGAGACCCCATTGGTGACACCAAAGGGGAACTCGGAGGAACTGGTAGAGGCGGCCATCCGCCTCAAAGGCAGTATATGGGCGATCCTCCGAGCGGATAGGGAGCTGGTGGTAAGCCGATTTCAAATTGATCGTCGAGAAAACCCTATAGTGCGCGATGCGGTTGACTATGTCTGCGATACGGGGAAGAGGATACGCATCTAGTTGGGTATACCTGTTTATGGTCTGGCTGTAGTCAATCACCATGCGGTGTTTCTCCCCCGATTTAACTACGACCACTTGCGCCCTCCAGGGGCTGGTGCTGGCCTGAATAATCCTTTCCCGGAGCAGACGTTGTACCTCGGACCGAATGAAGGCCCGGTCATCCGCACTATAGCGCCTACTCTTGGTGGCTATGGGCCTACAATCCGGGGTGAGGTTATCAAATAAGGGGGGCGGGGGGGGTGATCTTGAGGGTCGAGAGACTGCAGGTGGTGCGCGAGGGGCGCTGCCGTGACGGCGCCTGGCAGACGGAGAGCGGGGGATAAGGGCCATCATACTGCAGGGTAACGCTCCTAAGATGGCTGAGGAAATCTAACCCCAACAGTACAGCTGCGCAGAGTTGCGGCAGCACGAGGAGCCGAAAACGCTCGTAGACTGTGCCCTGTACCATCAGCGTCACCAAACAGCACCCGAGGACCTCCACTGAGTGGGAATTCGAGGCCATGGAGATGGTCTGGCTCCAGGGTCGCACGGGAAGGACATATTGACGCACTGTGCGAGGGTGTATAAAACTTTCTGTGCTCCCTCAGTCGAACAGGCAGTTTTCTGCATGACCATTTACCTTGATCTCCATTATTGACTTGGAGAGTTGATGTGGCTGCGACTGGTCCAGGCAAATCGATGCCACTGTCGAATCAAAGAAGAATCCGTCTTCGTCGCCGTCTGATGACGTCACGGATAAAGCTTCCTGCTCAGCGCGTCTTGATGCCAGTCTCAAAGATGGCGATTCCCGCGCTTCCGGTGACCGCATCAAAGATGGCGATTCGCGCGCAGCCGCCGCCTGCATTAAAGATGGCTGCACCCGTGGAACACACATGGCGCCACGAGGCTTCGGAAGCGGCTTTGCCCGGCAGACTTTAGCGAAGTGGCCTAGCTTACCGCACCCGGAGCAAATCGCATCCTTCGCCAGGCAGCGACGCCGAGGGTGCTTGGGTAGGCCGCAAAAGTAACATTTGGGCCCCGCCGGAACAGCCGTCGCGGTGGAGCCATCGGTAGAACGGGATGCAAGGTAAGACCCGAGATTGTGAGATACCGCTTCTAATGTTTCAGCCATCGTGGCTGTTCTTCGGAGATCTAGGTCATCTTGTTCCAGCAGGCGCTGCCGGATGTATGTAGACTCAATGCCCGCAACGTAGGCGTCGCGGATCAGGTCCTCCGTGTTCTGAGCTGCTGTAACAGCCTTACAGTCACAAGCTCGAGCTAGGACCCGCAGGGCGCGCAGAAATTGGGCGCACGATTCTCCTGGCTGCTGCTTGCGGGTAGTTAGGAGATGTCTGGCGTAAACCACGTTAGGGCTCTTTCGGAACTGCCCTTTTAGGAGTTCGATAGCGTCCGGGTATGTAGCAGCATTCTGGAAGATTCCATAGATAGCTTCGCTTACCCGGGCGCGGAGCACGTGGAGTTTAGCAGCGTCGGTGGCGATGGTGCCGACGAATGCTTCGAAGCAGTCCAACCAATGATCAAATTTATCAGAGGCTCCAACCTCTTGAGGGTCTAATGCTAACTTGTCGGGTTTTAGAAACTGCTCCATGCTGGTAACTGTTGTGAATAAAATTGATGCGCTATCAATAAGGCGAAAGACTACCGGCGTGCCAATACAAGTGTAGGCTTTTATTCACAACAGAATCAGGAGCAGATCCCAACAAATAACCGTCCTGGACTGAACAAGGGGGAGGAGACAGCCACCTTTATACTAGGTGCCGAGGGGAGGAGCCAAACTGGAAGGGGATGTGTCCAGGTATGACAAGCACACACAACGGTGGTCCATATAGGACAAAGGCACAACTGAGGTCCACCACAAGGAGATTAAAAGCAGAATAGATATATAAGTGTTTAAAAATCATGAGGGGTTTAGATGGAGTAAATAAAGGGAAACGTTCCTTTGGCTGAACTGTCAATAATCAGAGATCCCAATTTAATGTGATTAGTTGAAGAACCAGAAGGGGTGAAAATAGTTTCATTAATAGCTTTCAAAAGAGAATTGGATTAATACTCAAAGGAGAAAATATTTATTGTAGGAATATGGGGAGAGAGCCAGAGTTTGACTGAAGTGCTGTTTGAAAGAACCAGTGCAGACCTAATGTGAGAGTTTTAAGTTATTTATCTACCAACAGAACAGCCCTATTGTTTTTTCAACATCTTCTCACAACTGAAGTGTCTCTCATCCCTAGCAATATGCTGAAAACTTCTCCTGTCCTCTTTCTTAGGCCTTTAAATCTTGCCTAAAGTGTGGTAACCAGAAATGTCCACAGTACTCCAGCGAAGGCCTAAGATTAATTTTAAGTTGTAGAACATACAATCTAGGACCAGAAGTAGATCATTTGGTCCGTTGAGGTTGCTTTGCTATTCAATAGGATCATGGCTGATCTGGCTGACACCTTAACTTCATTTTCCTTTCTGTCCCCTATACCCTTTGAATGTCTTTCGCATAATCTCTTTACTTTTATATTCCATTCCTCTATTTATAAACCCAAATAGCCTTCACGTCATCCACTTCCTTTTAAAGACAGATGCAAATGATTAATTTAATACTTCAGCTATGTCCTCTGCCTCTACATTAAAAGTTGTCCTTAACTCTTTAATAGCACATCTTTTTCCCCCGAGCCAGTTGCTTACACTTAAACCTTTGTAAAACATTTTAGAGATCAACTGATATTAACTGGCAATCTTTTCTGGTGAAATCGCTATGTTTCTTAAATTAGCTTTTTCAATTCCCTTCACTATGTACCATAATCTTCCTGATAATTAACTAAATTGCATTTCTGGCATTCATCATACATTTTTTTCTGCTTCATTTTAATTTTTATTTGCTTTGTTATCTCAGGTTCATTTGCTTTGCTCTATGTTTCCCTTCAAAGGAATATGCTTAGTTTGTACCTGAACTGTCTCCTCCAAATGCCCTTCATCATTCCATTACTGCCTTACGTTCCAATTGCCTTTTGCAAGCTCTGTGGATAGAATCAACATGTAACAACAGGAACGTATATTTATTGTTGAGATCCTGGATCAGACCCCCAAATTTTGGCACAGTCAGTTCGGAACCAGCAACCTCTTGTTTAAAGTAGACAAAGTTTGAGATCCCAGGTACTTTGCTAAGAGAATGTAGGCACAAGATTCTATGGTTTTTGAACAAACAAAATAAATTTTACTCTACAAAGTCAGGAAAATAAAACAACTTACAATATTTATCCTGTACTCTAACATTCAGAATCAATGTGAAGTACATGCAAATTAACAGGTAAACTGTGGTCGAAGTCACCACACTGCACAATAAATGGCAGATGCAACCAAGACAGATCACATGGATTTCTTCACAACTCACCCAGACATCAGTGCACATTGTGAGTTATGTAAACTCTGTCTCCCTCATGATGGATTTCCAATCTTCATCTTCGAAGAGCTCGCCTCTAAATTCTCTCCTGAGGTTGTTCCAACTTGGATTGCCTCAACGACTGCTCACATATTGATGGCTGAATTTCTTCCAAGACCATGTTCCACTGGCATCCTGATGCTACACTCCAGGACTGATTCATGGGCACAACTGCAGTTTTTCAGCCATGCTAAGCAGAACACCACTGCTCTAAAGGGTTATATTTTCCCCATCGGTCCATAGCACAGTCACTGACCTTCCACTGACTGTTCAGCTTTCCAGGTCTTCTCCCGAGCCTTCACTTGCTGCAGCCAGCCAATATCACCACTTTTGCTGCCTAGAGCCCCTTCTTTTGCTCCGCTCCCCACTGGTTTCTCTCCTCGGTGGTTCCTTCAGGTGATCTCCATCCAGTGGCCTCCCCCTCCGAGTGGCTTCTTCACCAGCTCCCTTTCTGGTTTCTCTCACAGGGACCTCTCATTGGGTTCCCCCTCTCTGGGTTCCCTCTCCCTGGGTTCCATCTCTCAGTCTTAGGACTCATCATGATATGGCACCAAACCTGGGTACCGTGACCCTTATTTTCCAGGCATGCAGATACATTCCCAATATCCCAGAAGTGGGCGGCACGGTAGCACAGTGGTTAGCACTGCTGCTTCACAGCTCCAGGGACCTGGGTTCGATTCCCGGCTTGGGTCACTGTCTGTGTGGAGTTTGCACCTTCTCCTCGTGTCTGCGTGGGTTTCCTCTGGGTGCTCCGGTTTCCTCCCACAGTCCAAAGATGTGCGGGTTAGGTTGATTGGCCATGCTAAAATTGCCCTTAGTGTCCTGAGATGCGTGGGTTAGAGGGATTAGTGGGTAAAATATGTAGGGGTATGGGGGTAGGGCCTGGGTGGGTGCAGACTCGATGGGCAGAATGGCCTCTTTCTGTGCTGTAGGGTTTCTATGATTCTGTGATCCCCAGTGGCCTAGCCCTTTAACTAAAACAAAAACAAATTAGAATGGAGCATGAACAGTCTATCACCCTGCCACATACGGCAAATGTTTAGAACACTTGGGCCTGCTAGAAAATGCAGCCCTCGATCTCCATCTAGACGAAGGTAAGTATTTGTTTTTTAACAATATGTAGCACCTTTAATGTAATGAAACATACCAAGCATTTTACAAAAGCATTGTAAATCTAAGTATGACACTGAGTCATATAAGAAGATATTCATCCTATGACCAAAAGCTTGGACAAACAAGTAGGTTTTAAGGAGTTTCTTAAAGGAGGATAACAAGGCAGAGAAATATAAGGAAGATATTCCATTACTTGGGACCTAGCCCACAATAGCTTCAATCCTCCGAATACCTAATTGGAGTATATTTATGCTCATCCAACGCTGAATGTCAGGTGGGCAGTCTGATAATATAGTAATATTGGAGGAGAGATAAGAGTCAGTGTACATGTGGAAACTAATGCTGTGCAAGGTCTTAATACAGGACATAGATGGTGGTTCTGAACAGATAATCTGTCAAATTTGATTCAGATTGCTTGATTTCAAAGGGCTCTATCTGGGGCCAGATCAGGGGAAAGCATTATAGAATCCAAGGTGCTAACTGTTTACAATTGTCACATCAATTACAGGCACCTTTATCAGTGTCAACGATTGGCTATCCATTTAATATTGATGAAGGCCATTGATCTACCATAATGATATGAAGTTCAGTCATCTACTCTTTTTAGTTTCTGCTCAAGTTTGAAAAGGTTATAACATATTTACAAATGTAAAAACATACGAAGTAGGAGCAGAAGTAGGCTATTTGGTCCTTCGATCCTATCCTGCCATTCAATAAGATCATGGCTGATCTGTTTGTATTTCGAATTCTACATTCACATTTACCTCTGATAACCTTTGATTTTCTTGCCGAACAAGAATCTATTACCTCTGCCTTAAAAATATTCAGAGATCCCCACCATCTTCTGAGGCCAAGAGTTCAAATGTTGCACAATCCTTTGAGAGAAAAAGTTATACCTCATCTCTGTCCTATAAGGGTGACCCCTAATTTTAAAACAGTGCGCCCTAGTCTGAACTCACCCACAGTGGGAAACACCCTTTCCACGTCCACCTTGTCAAGCACATTCGCGATGTTACATACTTCAATCAAGTCACCCCTCACTCTTCTAAACTCCAATGGAAACAAGCCCAACCTGACCAACCTTTCCTCATAAGACAACCTGCTCATTCCACATCTCAATCTAGTAAACTTGCTGTGAACACATTTGGCTCCAACACATTTACATCCTCCCTTACTTGAAATGTGGTTTCACCAATGCCCTATAAGTGAAGTGCAACAACAACCTTGCTTTTATGTTAAATTCCTCTCATACTAAAGGATAGCATTCCATTAGCCTTCTTGATTACATGCTGTACTTACATACTAATATTTTGTGACTCATGCACTACAATACTTAATTCCCTCTATGTCTTGGAATTCTGCAGTTGTTCCCCATTAAGTAATACTTTGCTTTTTTAATCTTCCTGCCAAAATGAACAACTTCACATTTTCCCATGTAACAGGCTCCTCTTTATCCATAGCACATGTTACCCATTCAAAGAACTCTAATAAATTGGTTAAACATGATTTCTCTTCCACAAAACTATGCTGACTCTTCCCAAGGTATCTTGAGTTATTTAGGTGCCCAGCTTTAATGATCAATTCTAATACCTTCCCCATGACAGACATCAAGCTAACTGGCCTATAGTTTCCTGTTTTCTGCCTCCCTGCATTCTTGAATAGATGGACTGTATTTGCTACTTTTCAGTTTTGATGGAACTTTTCCAGAATCTGGTGAGTTTTGGAAAATTAACACCAGGACATCTACTACCTCATTAGCAGTTTACTCAGTACTGCTTCCCTAATGATTGTCATTTCACCAAGTTCTTCTCTCTCTTCCACTTCCTGACTTACAGCTGTGGCTGGAATATTTTTTGTATCATCTATAGTGAAGACAAAAGCAAACTATATGTTCATTTCATATACAATTTTGTTGATATCTACTATTAACTCCCCAACCTCACTTTCAAGAGGACCAGCTTGCACTTTACTTAATCCTTTCCTTTTTAAATACTTGTAGAAACTCTTGCTATCCATTTTTACATTCCTATGTAGCTTCTACTCATACTCTAATTTCTTTCTCCTGATTAACCTTTAAATTGTTTCAGTAGTTTCTCTGCTGTTCTTTATATCATAACCAATCATCTGATCTGCCAATATCTTTATGCAGTTATATGCTTTACCCTCGAGTTTAATGCTTTCCCTAACTTAGTTGTTAATCTTTATTAGTAATAATAATCAATTATTTAAATCCATTATTTAATCATGGATGGTGGGTCTTCCCTTTAGAATGTTTCTTTACAAAGGAGTATACTTATTCTGAGTACTCTACAACATCCCCTTAAATGTCTGCTAGTGCTTATTTATTGATCTATTCCCGAGCCTAGTATCCCAGTTCACTTCAGCTATTTATGTGGGTATGCTTGTCTGAGGAAAGCAGTCTAATGTCAGTACTGCAGCCAGTTCTATGTTTAAGTTTTGGGTCAGCCACCAGAAGGCCCAAGCTCCTTTTCAAACATTAGCCAGTAGAAAGTGTGCAGTATCTATTATTTCATATACTGAGGACAGTAATGCTGTTTGTTACAAAAAGAAAAAGAGAGATATGCAGTACATACAGAAGAAGCTATTACTCAGTCACAATGCTCCTATGTGGATCTAAAAATGGGACTAATTTATAGTTTGCATGTTTTGTGGAAATACACATGCATATTTCTTCCAAAAATGTTTATCTGACTGCAATTCATACAACACAATCTAATGGTGACAAATCTTCTGTGTCTTACCTGACTGTGGGATTCCCCAATCTCGTCAGTGGCTGGCCCGCTGCAAGTAAGAACATGGAATTTGGCATTTCAACCAAAACTCCAATTACTTTCAGCAGCGCCGGTGAATCCCAGGATAGAAATTTTCGGTGTTTGTTCCAGGAAAATAAAGCTGTGAGATTGCTTTTCAAGATGATTCCTTCAATTGTACCATTTCTTTTACATAGCACTGAAGAATAATCTAACTTTTCTTTATTGTCAGTAGGATTTTTGATGGGTCATTCATATAATATTACACAGAACAGAAATAGCTTCTAAATAATAAATGCATTATTACGAATATCTGAATGATTATGTCCGAGCCAGTGAATGCAATTTAAAGAAAATCAAGGAATTTTAAATGTATGTATGAGGTTTTTCTGTTATATGCTATTTCTTTAAATTAAAACAGATATTTGCACTCTTTAATGACCCCAAATCATCATATAGGTTCCTGCACTCATGTTTGGAGTGTTCTGACATCTGAAAGGGAAGTATATTCTTGTGGATTATCAAGCAAGATAGGAATTCTAAAATATTTCTTGGTGTTGGGGCACTGCTAATGAGTGAGTGATCTTGCTCACATCATTGTATGCCCTATTTGACTGTTGTAGAACCTTGAATGCAAATGTGAATAATCTGTGATGGTGATAAATTAAGAACTCAATTTTGGATTCAACACAGGTCTAAATGAGCACAATTTCAAGGTAGCCTTCATAAGTCCAGACAGAAGTTGAAGATTAACTAATAAACCAAAAAATAAGAGTTAATAGAGGCAAAATGGCGGCAATATGAACCTTAATAGAATTGTATATCAAACCAACTTCAATTGTTGAAGATGCCTTAAGATACATAAGCTAAAAGCATATGAAATATGGTTATTAATTCCATTCACATTTCTTATGTTGGACAGTTGAGAGTGCTCTTAGCAAAACAAAGGGTGCCTGGACATGGGTATTGTGGAATCATTACATCATTATTACAATTATGGTGGCTGGCCCTGTTCAAGTCTTCTGCACCCTCAACAGTACTGGGGGTGGGGGGAATAAAGAAGTGTGCAAGGAAATTATTTATCAATGATGCATCAGACAGACGTGCACACAGGCAAGTCTGTCTGATGTATCATCAGACAGATGATACATCAGACATAGATGTACACACAGAGCCTGACACATGCTACATGTCTTAATGCACTCTTTGTATTTACCTTTGTGCCAATGGGAAGTTGAATAGTAATACTATTAAATGAGTAGTTTTATCTTCTGAAACTGAACAAAAGGGATTTCAGTGGTGCTGTCAAAATGGCAAGTAGATGTATGCACTTTTCAAGCCATTGGTGGCTAACCAATTCCCAAACACACACTCTAAATAATCTTTGGGTTCTAGTACACAGAAAAAAGCAAGGACATAGAAAAATTACTGACTAGCAATAGTCAAGATGCAGACATAGGGTTGGTTACTTTCAGGTGCTTGGAAGACGCAGTGTTCTAAGATTTATTTAATCTGTGTTTGATTATGCTAGTTTGGTAACTGATTCTTGTACATTTCTTGGTTGGTTAAACCTGTGGATGTGTGTAAACTCAGTCAATTGCAACTGGGCCAATTTAAGGTCTAGAAGCATAACTGAATCAAAGAATTTCTGCTCAGAAAATTTCCCATAGAGGTCAGCATCTTAGAGAAATGAAGTTCACCCTCCGCTGATTGGAGATTAACTGAAAGGGATGCAGACTTGAACAGATACAACAGACATAAGCAGTAATGGGTCCTGCTCTGATCTGAAAAACTGTGCGCTATTTCAGGATTCTACTACAAGCCAACTTCTTAAATCCTTCTTCCCCATCTGTGAAGTGCCTTGAGATGTTTTATTACAGTAATGGCTGAGGTTGTTGTTGGAAGTAGGCTCATAGTTGACAAAGTCCTGACACACAGAAGAAACCAACTTCATGCAGGTGTTATAATAGAGCCATATTTATGCAGCAAGAAGTGGTGAGAAGCTTGTAGTATTGGATAGCACCTATGGACCCCATGATATGTTAGGCCTCAGAAACTTGGTGACAAATGTATTAATCATGTGCCCCACAAGGATTTAAGATTGAGTTTAGCAACTTCAAACCATGAACTCTCTCCTCCATTCTGACCTCCTTTCATAATCCAATTTTTGGCCCAGCTGCATCTTGACCCCTCCATTTTGAACACCCCCCCCCCCCTCTGCCCCCTCCCCACACACAAACAATAACAAGGCCATCTGTACTTATTCTTAAATTTTGCTTTCACACAGAACTGACCCTTGTTCTGCTATTAACACATTCTGCTATCTTACCTTTATGCCGCCAGCAACACTTTCTTTAGTTTTTGTGCCAACCTGAGAGTGCCAACTTGTCTCAAGGGGCGGGCCCCAGTGATAGCCTCATGGGGGGGCGGGGGGGGAGGTGATATTCATTTCGTTGTGGTGGTGGCTGGGAATGGATGGAAGAGTTGGGTCTGGCGATGTTGGCCATTTAAGAGGTGGGGGGTTGCTGATGGTGGTGGAGTTGGGTGCAGGCTCATACTGTTGGGAGGGGCTGCTGGGGAAGGGGCCGATGGTCTGTGGGGGGGGGAGACACTAATGGTCGGGGAGGGGCAGAGGCTAATGGTTGAGGAGGGGGCAGAAGGGGCTGATGTTCGGGAAGGGGGGAGAAGGCCAGTGGTTGGGGGGAAGGGGCCAGTGATCATGATGGGGGGGAGAAGGGGTTGATGCTCGGTGTGGGCAGAAACGGGTAGTGAGGTGCAACTCCGATCAAGGATAGGGAGGGGAACTCTTGAGACTTTGTGGTGGGTTGGGGGAGGGGGTGGTGAAACACACCCTCTTGATTTTTTTCTGGCAGAGTGAAATAAGATCTGGGAGAAAACCGAAAACACGCTGGTTTTCTTGCTGGAAACAACATTCTGGTAAGATTTAGCCCTCCTGCAGGAGTTAAAGAAGGCATTTAGTGTCAGTTTCATTTGTTTGGAGACCTGAAGGACAAAACATCTGGATGTTTTTTTCCCACCAACCCTTACTCTTCAAAGACATTCTGATTTAGCAAACAATCTAAGAGAAGACAGGACACTTTACTTATCTACAGTAAGATCCAAGATTTGAGGTATGTAACTGTTACTGGGTCACAATGGACACAATATTGCAGCTGAAGGGAAATGAACTGATACTCAGGCACATTGGGAACAACAAATCATGCATCCAGCTGATGTTGGCAACATCTTGTCTTAAGCATGTGACTCTGAAGCGCCAATAGGAAACACACTCTTGTGTACGAAGAATGTGGAATGAAGAAGCTACAAGGACAAGATTACAAAATGATGATTTTAAAAGTCAGTTTATCTTGCAAAAACAGACATTTAAATTAAAATAATTCTTTCAATTCTGTTTATTCTCTGAAAGTTTGTTTACCCAGGGATGCATGTGTTGTGTGCCAGAAGTACTGAGGCTTGCCAAAAGCAATCTGACTCCATAGACCTTGGGTCAGTTAGCATGGGGTGTTCAAACGTGTTGGAACAATATGAGTAAAGAAGAATTCTTCTCCTTGAATCAATAAGTGTGTGGAGGAGGTGGAATTTTGCATTTATGCAAAAACAGTTAAACAAGAACACGCTCAACCCACGTATAGTTTCAGATTGAATTGAATTTTTTGATTAAAAAATTCTAATTAATGCTTATTTAAAACATTCTCTTTTTACTTTTGTATGCATCCATTCAGGCCTCTTTGTAGTTCAATTCTTATTTAAGGCGATGTAATAGAATTTTAGCCCCTAATTTTCTTCGTCCTGAAGCACTCCTCATTGGAATATAATTCCACAGGTGCTAGGCATTGTCCTATACCTCTCCCAACTGACCATTATTTAAATGTGTCATCATCTGTTATATACGCAGTAAGAAATATTGATCATAAGATTTGGCTCTATATTTTCAGTGCTATTTGTGGTATTTAGGGTACTAAATGGCATCTGTACTATAAGCACATACTTCAGGAACTAGCCGCTCCAGGTGCCATTTTGTTGGGGATGTTGATGGTGGGGGGGGGGGGGGGGGCATTATGAATAGATTGTGAGTCAGTGTGCAAAGCTGACTTTATGCAGCAATGCCATTTTTGACCTCAGCATTCCAGCTAATGTCCTCCCTTAAACATGCACAACTGAACATCTATTCACCAGCAGGAAGAATCTCTCACCACTGGTACAGTTTAAAGAAATCATAAACCACTTTCAATCTAGCTGCTTGGTGAGGTCTACAGGCAGCTGCTGAACTGTAGAAGGGCTGTGAGTTTTCTACAACTACTTAAAGTTGGTGAAATTTGCAGAGAATGGTGTTTCATATAGTGAAAGCCTTACTTTTCACTTCAATGTTTCTGTGCAGACCACTTGTTTGAAGTCATGCGATTCCATTGGCCAGTAAGATAGAAAGATTGAGCTAGGGCAAAGTAAAGGAAGACAAGTTTCTCACAAAAGGAGAAAAAATGAAGAGGTGCTGGGATCTTACCAGGGTCATAAGGGGGGCATTCTTTTACCCTTCAGCAAAGAACAATGAGGTCTCCATTTTACAAAGGAGTTCCCACTCAAATCCTGCAATTTTAGAGTGTGGCTGGACAAAGAACAACAAAGAACAAAGAACAATACAGCACAGGAACAGGCCCTTCGGCCCTCCAAGCCCGCGCCGAATCTGGGAAATTCCTCTCCGACCCCCTGAGGCGATCGAAACGAGTCCAGGAGATCACAATGGCCCCGATCGGAAAATGCTTCCCAACCCTAGTCATTTCCACTTCCACGAACACCATATGAATTCCCTGCCCCCGAGACAGGTTCCCAACTATCCGCAGTCTCACTCTGTACTGGCACCAGCAAGATGATCATAGAATGAAGCCTTGAAACGAGAAACCAGGAACAATTAGCCCGCGCCGCTCCCTGGTCCAAACTAGACCACTCTTTTGTATCCCTCCATTCCCACTCCGTTCATATAGCTGTCTAGATAAGTCTTAAACGTTCCCAGTGTGTCCGCCTCCACCACCTTGCCCGGCAACACATTCCAGGCCCCCACGACCCTCTGTGTGAAATATGTCCTTCTGATGTCTGTGTTAAACCTCCCCCCCTTCACCTTGAACCTATGACCCCTCGTGAACGTCACCACCGACCCGGGGAAAAGCTTCCCACCGTTCACCCTATCTATGCCTTTCATAATTTTATACACCTCTATTAAGTCTCCCCTCATCCTCCAGAGTCCCTGCCCTGGCTCTGCCCTTGCAGTTGGCTCTGAAGGTGACTGTAGCCATGAATTTCTCTGTGTCAGGATCTTTCCATGTTGAAACAGGTGACATCTCTTAACATCTCACAGTTTACTGTCTGCTGCTGCGTCAGGCAGGTCATTGACATATTGTATGTATGGTAAGAGGGAGGATTATGTTGCTTTCTTAGGCACAGTGTGTATGTGGCTTCACTAAGTTAGCAGGCTTTCGATTTTGCAGGGGGCCATTGATTACTCACAGATTGCTTTGTAGGCATGACATTCATATGCAGAGAACCACTCGCAGAGTGTACAGTTGGTGTGTGACCATGCTCAGCACATGATTCAACTAAAATAACCTGTGTCCCAGCAATAGCCATGGTACCTTCGTTCTGTGCCAGTCTGCTATACTATTAGTATTTGAGCCACCAGCACAAACTCAGAGAATCACGACTGGGCAACAATAAATATACACTTTTCACCTTTATCATGATTCTGGTCCACAGCTCAACAACACATGGTTAGCATGCACACGATGAAAGCCATGCTGCCGCATAAAATATCATCAAGCAGACATAATTAGAGTGTCAAAGCAATATACCCACATCCTGCACCATTCTGGAGAAACCCTGCAATACTCATCAAAGTATGTGTCATGATTTGTCATGCTCTGCTGCATCTTGCACAACCTCGCCATCATGAGGGCACATCATTGCCGCTGGCTATATGCCTACCAGCTAAAGAGGATGAGGAAGATAGAAGGAGACAAGGAATGCATCCCTTCCAGCCAGCTGCCCATGATTGGCTTACCAGGTATCAATGAACATAACCCCCAATTGCCCATTCAACAGTCCCACACCTCACCTACCCTGTTAGTCATCATCATAATGCCTTCTTGGCCAGAATGCTGAAATAAAAACCGCTGCAAAATCAACATTCTAAACCAACATTATCAAGCAAACCATCCAATATTACATAGAAAGTCAACTAGTTACCCGTGTGCAATCCCTTTGTAGCTGTCTTCTGTGTGCTTTTGTCTGGCCTACTTGTACCGCAGCGCTGCTAGTGGAAAACTGCTGACTTTCAGTGGAGGAAACCGCAGGATGACCTCAAGCAGTCCTGGTCTTAGGCTGCTAGGCTTTAGTCTGGACCACCTCACCCAGGGCAGCAGCAGTCTGGGCTGGCTGGTAGAATGGCAATTGCAAGGACAGTGGTGGAGTGGCGGTGGTGGAAAGGTTAATGCTGCTATTCCAAAGGTGGACAGCACATTTCTGCTTCATGGAGCCACCCTCTCCTCCCTGGCACGATGCCTCAGCAATCCCAGTATGGACAGATTGCTAGACTGCTGTAAGGCCTTGCAAATCTCTTTGAGCACTGGTATTCACAACCTGCATGACAGCAACCTGCATTTGTATATCAACAGGTGAGATTGCAGAATTTCAGCCTAAGCATCCATTGCAGTGACCAGATATTGGGTGACTTCTGCTTATCCTGCATAATCTGCTAGGCAGTGATGTAGGGATGTGAGAGCAAAAAGAAGTGATTGATAATGATGAATCACTATCACTAAGTCTCACACTCAGTCATCAACTCAGATATTCACACTGCATGTGAAACAGAGGCAAGATCTGCATGTGCTGAGTTTCCATTCTGCTGCAGTGAAAGCTAAGGTATGGCCATCAGGCACATGGTTGGGTCCACTAGTGTACTCATGGAGTTGGTCACCACTTCTGTGCTGGGCACCAAGTTCTGCATAAAACCCTGTCCAAGTTGATGACAGACTCCTCCATCTCTTGGATGAGAATATAGGGGGCATGGTTAGTAAGTTTGCAGATGACACCAAGATTGATGGCATAGTGGACAGTGAAGAAAGTTATCTCTAATTGCAACGGGATCTTGATCAATTGGGCCAGTGGGCTGATGAATGGCAGATGGAGTTTAATTTAGACAAATGCGAGGTGATGCATTTTGGTAGATTGAACCAGGGCAGGACTTACTCAGTTAATGGTAGGGGGTTGGGGAGAGTTACAGAACAAAGAGATCTTGAGGTACATGTTCATAGCTCCTTGAAAGTGGAGTCACAGGTGGACAGAGTGGTGAAGAAGGCATTCAGCATGCTTGGTTTCATCGGTCAGAACATTGAATACAGGAGTTGAGATGTCTTGTTGAAGTTGTACAAGACATTAGTAAGGCCACACTTGGAATACTGTGTGCAATTTTGGTCACCCTATTATAGAAAGGATATTATTAAACTAGAAAGAGTGCAGAAAAGATTTACTAGGATGCTACCGGGACTTGATGGATTGAGTTATGAACAGGAGGCTGAGGGGTGACCTTATAGAGGTCTATAAAATAATGAGGGGCATAGATAAGGTAGATAATCAATATCTTTTCCCAAAGGCAGGGGAGTCTAAAACTAGAGGGCATGGGTTTAAGGTGAGAGGGGAGAGATACAAAAGTGTCCAGAAGGGCAATTTTTTCACACAGAGGGTGGTGAGTGTCTGGAACAAGCTGCCAGAGGTAGTAGCAGAGGCGGGTACAATTTTATCTTTTAAAAAGCATTTAGATGGTTACATGGGTACGATGGGTATAGAGGGATATGGGCCAAATGCGGGCAATTCGGATTAGTTTAGGGTTTTTTTTAAAAAAAGGGCAGCATGAACAAGTTGGGCCGAAGGGCCTGTTTCCATGCTGTAAACCTCTATCACTCTTTAACAGTGACAACGACTTTCTGGCAGGCTTGCCAATATAGCAAGCATTTCAACATACATGCCCACCAGCCTTTTCATCAATGTTGGCCCAACAGAGTCCTCATCTGAGTCCTCTATAGTAAACTCTGATCTGTGTGATTTCACCCTCTGTGGGGCTGGCACCTGCTTTACTCTTATCCCTCACCCTGATTGCAGACCACTTGTGTCTGGAAAATCACCACATGCAGATCTTGCCTCTATGCTATCTGATACCTGAGCTGATGACTGTGAGATCAGATTATAGTGTTTCATCATTATGAATCTCTTATTCCTTTTGTTCCACATTCCTAAACCACTGTCTAACAAGAGGCTCGAAGCTATTGACTAAAGTATGTGTGGTGGTCTGTATCTGAGCTGTGACTGCAAGTGTGAGAGCGAGTGTTGGCAATACCTACAGAAAGTGAAGGTAGTATCCTTGGTGTCATAGGAAAGTCATATTTTCTTCATATACTGCGATGTCTGCAGGATTTTTATGATGTGGCGATGCCGGCGTTGGACTGGGGTAAACACAGTAAGAAGTTTAACAACACCAGGTTAAAGTCCAACAGGTTTATTTGGTAGCAAATGCCACAAGCTTTCGGAGCGCTGCTCCTTCGTCAGGTGGAGTGGAGAAATGCTCAATTGAGTAAATTGAGTTTGTGTCTCTGTATGATCTGTTTGTGAGCATTTCTCCACTCCACCTGACGAAGGGACAGCGCTCCGAAAGCTAGTGGCATTTGCTACCAAATAAACTTGTTGGACTTTAACCTGGTGTTGTTAAACTTCTTACAGGATTTTTGTCATTCTTCCTCTAGTTTTCCAGCTTTGTTCAAATCTCAGCTAGTGAATACTTTTTCATTTGCAATGCAGTAGTGAATGATATGCTATACAATTCTTCACCAAAGTTGAAGATACTTCATCTTCTCAAGCCTTTCTCCAATAAGCCAAGATGGAGCAAGAGATTCCAAAGAGAGTGCTAGTCTGTCCTCTTCCTGTTCAAGAGAGTGTGATTGCCCATGTCCTGAAGTCTTCTCTCTGTAATCAGTCTTTCACTGAAGTGGTTTCATTCAGTAGTGGTAGAGATTACAGCCCAGTTACCAGCAGTCATGGAAAGCTGGTATCACACTTCGGCAATGTGTTTGTTTGCCAGGGAAAAGACAAGTGACTGTATATGTTCACAATGTTCTCCCAGAGAGCTGAGAACATTGTGGGAGACTGAAGCTCTTTATAATATCGACTTGGAGGAGGGGAAGGATAGGAGTCAAATAGAATCTGTAACAGTACAGCACAGAAGTTCAAAAAGTGAAAGTAAGTAGTTTATGAAAATAGTTTTAAGATTGTTAGTAAAAAGTTGAGATTATTCTTGAGGACAAACGTAGAATGATGGGTTAATAGTTATGGTAATGAGATAGTGATGTGCACCATGATGTAACAGTGACATCAGCAGTCACGTGCTAAAGGCTGAGACAGTAAGATAGAATAGTCTGGACAAGAGAGAGAAGTACTTACTTGGAAGCTTATTATAGTGTAACTAAAGAAGATTTTGTAGAAACCTATCAGAATTAGAGCTAAGTCAACTCATAAGAAGTGGGAAAACTTCCCAATACAGGCCAGGCCACAAGTTACCCAAAGACAGCTCCAAATACTATTTAAAGTGAAAACCAAACTACAAACTGGGTAGCTGAGTTACATCCTGGATAAATTTGCCAAGCTATTGGAGATCCTGTTCTAGAATTTCTATCCTATAATGTAATGCTTTTTGATAGAAATTATCTCATATAAACAACATGTAACCATCCAACATCATGCAAAGAATAATGTTATACTCAAAATTCTGTTTTGAGTTTTGAAGTGTCTCTGTCTCACTACAGGATCATGCTCTGAAAAAATCTGCTCTCTTTACTTTTATACAGGTATTGATTAAATATGGTCGACAGAGGTGGAAGTTAAAAGGAAAGATTGATGCTGATGACAGACAAACATGGGATGAAGAAGAAATGGCCTTCCTACCTCACGTTAATGAAGACATTGAAATAAAGGTGCTTATTTGTAAATTACAGTTGAATGGCTTTACTGTAAATTTTCATTAAAATTCTGCATTAAGTGCGAGCATCAATTGTTCCTAGGTTAGATGTAGCAAGGACCAGATAGAGATAAAACTCCCTCTTTGCACCAATAAGTTGTCTTAACCCCTGCCAGATGAGTTTCCATACGACACCTGGAGAATGTTTATAATTCTCTGATCACTCATTCCTATAACTACTTGGAGGCCAATTTTAAATGAGTTGAGTAACTGATCATATACATTTATTGCAGAAATCTTGAGTGTAGTGAAAGGGAGGAAAGTGAATTTTGAAGGGGCGTTATAATTATTTTTATGCTTGGATCCGTGAGAAACTGGATTGAGATTACCCAAATATATTGCGTATCTTGATGGTGTATATTTTCAACCAAATATTTGAAATAGTGTGGGTCAACTTTACTCGTTTGTTTTGTTTAGAGACTTTTCAAAAGCACAAGGTTAGATTTATTTATCCCTGGAAAATAATTAACCTTTTGACAACCAGATAATTTTCTAGGAATTCCTTCAAAATGTCAAAATGTTATGATGCAATTTAGGCCAAATTATTTTCCAAATAGTTGATGGTTCCTTATAATTGTGGAACCAAAAGCAATATCACAAACAGGGTGCACTAAATGAGGCAACATGATTGGATACCACAAAACAAACATCTTCACATAGAGAAAGTTGAATGACGATACAATATATTAATAGAGCATTGCGACCACGGACCACATTTTTGATTTAAACAATGAGGCCTTGATTACAGTCTAACTTTTGAAATTACGATCCGTGAAAACAACCCTAAATAATTAGCAATTACTAATGAGTAATGAGGTTGGTAAATAATCTACTGACCACAAATTGTACTTAAATGGACATGTGTGACTGTTATCAAACAGTCTTGCACAAATGATTCTATGCTGTAGCAAGTAATCGCAATGCTCATTTTAGTGCCTAACTTTTTACGTGACGCGTATTCGTCCCTAATAATTGGTAATACCATAATGAAAATAATTGTCTTCATACTGTCTGGTAACCTCAACTTTAGTGTCTGGGTTGGCTGCATCACTGCTTTGAATCTCTTGTTAAGGTTTCCAATTCAGTATATGCTCTAGATAATTGAAACATTTCAGAATTGGAGATTTCATAGAATCTACAGTGGAGAAGGAGCCATTTGGCCCATCAAGTCTGCACTGACAACAATCCCACCCAGGTCCTATCCCCTCCAGGTCCTAACCCTCCCAGGTCCTATTCCCATAACCCCACATATTTACTCTCCTAGCCCCCCCCCCCCCGACACTAAAGGGCACATCTTTGGAGTGTAGGAGGAAACCGGAGCACCTGGAGGAAACCCACACAGACAGGGGGAGAAAATGCAAATTCCACACAGTGTCCCAAGGCCGGAATCGAACCAGGGTCCCCTGGCACTGTGAGGCAGCAGTGCTAACCACTTTGCCACCGTGCCGCCCCTGACATGAACAGCAAAATAGTTAAGAATTGCACTCTAATTGACAGCTTAGACTTCACATGGATGTGTGCAGGATCATAGCTCTTGAGAATGAATTATGTTATCAGTTACAGTTTTTTTGTATTTTCGATTATCTGTTGCTGCTCTGTTTCATTTCTCTTGATAATGCAAATAATACTTGGTCCTCATTTGCATCTCTAATTCGTGTTAAGAGATATCCACAAATCTTAACCAAGGATTGTAAAATTAGACCAAGTGCACTTAATATAAACTTATTTATGCTTAATATAGACTTATTTATACACAGGTATCCCTTAGTACTCCTGATTTGTTCCTAAAGACAGTGTGCTAAACGAAAATTACTTTTCCATTAGAAAACATGTAATAAGGATCTGTAATTTTTACATGAAAAAGCTATTGGTGCTTTGAACCTAACTGGCCCAAAACTCCTGTTAATAACTTACTAATTCTTTGTTACTTTCTAAGTCTTAATGACTTAGCCCCTGCTTGCCATCTCCTATCTTCAGCTTGCTGCTGCCTCTCCCATCTGCTGTTTTCTTCTCCTCCCTAACCTTCTTCCTTACTTCGGTCCTGCTTGCTGCTTCCCACCTACTCCCTGACTCTCACTCTTCACTTCCCTCCTGCTGTCTGATTTCCCCCACTCACCACATCTTCTCATTCCCTGACCCACTTAGTCCCAACTTTCCTTCTCCCCACATCCTCGCGATTGCTGCGTTCCTCTCCTGAACTGTCACTGTGACTGAGAGCATGGGAGAGGGAAGAAGTGAGAGGGACAGAAAGAGAAGGAGTGATTGGAAGGATCAGGGAATGAGAGGAAGTGGTGAGTCGGAGGGTTGGGGAGCAGAAGAGAAGCAGCACATTGGAAGGTTTGGGAGTGCAAGGCAAGTAGTGAGTGGGAAATTTGGGAGAGGGAAGCAGCATGTTGGGAGACGCAGCAACTGGAAAAGTCAGTGAGAGGCAGTGAGTGGGAGGGTCGGGGTGAAGCAGTGGGTGGGAAGACAGAGGAGAAGTACTGAGTGGGAAGATCAGGAAAGGTGGTGGGCAGGAGGGCTAGGAAGATGCAACAAGTCAGAGGGGTGTGAAGAGGTGGTGATTGGGAGGCTCGCGGTGAAGCAGTAAGGGGAAGGCTCAAGGTGAAGTGGTGAGGGCAGGGTCAGGGTGAAGCAGCGAGGGGGAGGGTCAGGGTGAGGCGGCGAAGGGGATGGTCAGGGTGAGGAAGGGAGGGTCAGAGTGAAGTGGCAAGAGGAAAGCTCGGTGAGGTGGTGTGGGGAGGTTAGGGTGAGGCAGCAAACGGGGAGGGTCACAGTGAGATAGCAAGGGGGGAGGGTCAGGGTGAAGCAGTGAGGGGGTGTGTCAGGGTGAGGCGGGGTGGGACGGTGAGGGTCAGGGTGAGACAGGTAGCTGGAATGGTGGGAGAGACAGCTAAGCAGAAGTTTTTTTAAATGACTGGACACGCTCTGTGCTAAAATGAAAATTGCAGTAGCTACTGGGGAATGCCCTTAACTTACTAACCACAGAAAAATGAAAATATGCTATTACAACCTAGTTTAAATGGGGTATACATGTACAAGAAAACAAGTTCACAACTTTTGCCAGCCCTATTGTGTTGTATGTAAGTTGAAAGATTTCCTGAATTTTATGATATTTTTCTGATTCATTCTACGGAGTTGTGGAAAAGGTCACTTGTGAACTGAATTTTCTCTTCATAGGTTGCTGAGTTGAAAGGGCTGATGACTGTTTTGGTTGGAACAGTGACTTGTGAAAGTGCAGATTTCTTTTCTGCACAACCTCAGATAATGATTGTGGATATTACTGATCTAGGCACTATTAAACTTCAGCTGGAAATCATGTGGGAGTAAGTATTGATACAACATATTCAAAGAGAATGTGGTGCTTGAGTCTACCAGATTTCATTTTATATTTAGAATGTTAAATTACAGATAAACTTTTAAATGTGACAGTGAAGCCTCATATGTCCACTCTTGCTAGTCTTAGTGATAGTGTCTCCCTTTCTCTTATGGAATTGCATTGAAAAATGTTATTGCATCAGACGTTCCTGTTGATATTGACTTATGGTTTCACCTGAAAATCCTGCCAAGGAACCTGAGCTTACTACGGTCAGAAATATAACAATCCGACTTGCATCAGATTAGTAGTCTTGTGGCTCAAGCATTCTGTGCATTTAAACTATTTATCATAGCAATGTGAATGCATTAACAGGCTGGTGTCATTTCCATTTATTTCTTTTATAAACAGGAAAATCCTGTTTGCAAACAAACTGTTTTACTATATGCTGATTAAAGCATAATAACATGCAAGGAGTAAATATTTAATTCTGTTGCAAGTTGCAGCTCAAATCTTTTAAATAATTATCATTATATATTGTAGAAAAAGCAACTGACTATTAAAAATGCCAAAATATAAGTGTAGGCACACATGCAATCCACACCACTATATTGTTAAATGGTTCTTTCCTTTATACATTTTATCCAATAACATTTAAAGCTTTAAGTATTGGTGCATTTCATGTTGGAATAAACATATGTACACAAATCAAGAGAAGTAGAAGTAGCTCATTTCCATTCATTAATGCTCTACATACAATTTTTAAATGAATATATTAGCCTAGCACATTTAAAACCATTTCAAACTGATGTGCTGATTGTGAAAGGGCATGTTATGTCTATCACACATAAGATTTAGGAAAAAAACTTTTCTCTAACACCAAATCTAAAATTGAATCATTTGTTGTGCTCCCATCCAACTGAATATTCTATATTAACTAAGACACAGTTCCTAATAGAATTTCTCCTCTGTCAGCATACAGTGCAACCTCTTCAATCTACAATGCTGGTGGCCAAATCATTTATGGATTTCGGAATTTGCTGGATTATAAAATAATGTTAGATTACCTAACAAGTGAATGAATCGGAAAATAATGTAGCTATAAATACTGAACTGAAATATAAAAGTGATAAATTATTATAAAAATTATTTTACTTATTCAAGTATTCTATTTTCCATGTTTCTGTTTGCATGTTTCTGTTCGCAGAATACTGTACAAAAATGATGCTCGGTCATGATTTTCACATAGTCACAGCAGATTGCAAGTTAGCAAATGTAACACTGATATTCAAGAAAGGAGGGAGAATTAAAACAGGGAGCTATAGGCCAATTGGTCTGACATCAGTCATCGGGAAATGCTTGAATCTATTATGGAAGTCTTAATAATGCACTTAGAAAATCATAGCATGATCAGACAGAGTCAACATGATATTACAAAAAGCAAATCATGTTTGACACATTTACTAGAATCTTTGGAGGATATAACAATAGATAAAGGGAAGCCTATAGATCTAGTAATCCTAGATTTCCAGGTGCCAAACAAAAGGTTAATAGGCAAGGTAGAGT
Source organism: Mustelus asterias (assembly GCF_964213995.1). NCBI lineage: Eukaryota > Metazoa > Chordata > Chondrichthyes > Carcharhiniformes > Triakidae > Mustelus > Mustelus asterias. The sequence continues at coordinate 43,618,580 of NC_135820.1, forward strand.
TGGGGGAATATATTAGCATGGATAACAAATTGGTTAATTCCTTGTTGCCGCCGGGCGGCGGAGGTCCCCAGTGGAGGTCCCTCTACGGAGGGATCTCCCCCAATTATCTCGGGGACCTGGGGTGGAGGGTGCTGCACGCAGCAGTGCCGTGCAACCGTAGGTTTTTCCGGTACACGGGCTCCCGAGACTGCCCTTTCTGTGGCCTCGTGGAGTCCGTGGACCATGTCTACGTTCTGTGTTTTAGGCTGCACACCCTTTTTGGTTTCCTCAAACACCTCTTACTGATGTTTTGTTTGCACTTCAGTCCCACGCTCCTGATCTACGGGCACCTGGTGCGGAGAGGGGCGGGTCGGGATGCCGACCTCCTCGTGAACCTGCTCCTGGGCCTGGCGAGACGCGCCATCAATAGGTCCAGGCAGCGGGCGATCGACGGGGCCGTCCATCCCGACTGTCTGCCCCTCTACCGCGGCTACATTCGCGGCCAGGTGTCTCTGGAGAGGGAGCATGCGGTGTCCACGGGCGCGGTTGACGCCTTCCGCGACCGCTGGGCGCCGCAGGGGCTGGGGTGTATTATCGACCCCGATAATCACCTTTTGGTTTGACGTTTTAAGTTTCCTTTCGACTTTGATTTTGGTTCGGGCTGTTCCCCCCTTCCTTTTGGGGAGCCGCCCCTTTTACTTTGTCCCTAAGTTAATTTGAGTTCGTTTACTTGATTGGTGCCGAAAGAGCTACTTGATTGGTATCGAAAGAAATAACAAATTGGTTAATTGATAGGAAGCAGAGTAGGCATAAATGGAGCACTTTCAATTTGCAGGTTGTGATGAGTGTCACAGGGATCAGTGCTGGGACTTCAGCTATTTACCAACTATGTTAATAACTTAGTCAGAGAATAATGTATCTAAGTTTTTTTTAGGAGGACACAGAGAGGTTGGAAAGAGATATAGCCAGGTTAAGTGAGTAGGCAACAAAATGACAGATGGAACATAATGTGGGGAATTGTGAGGTTATTCAATTTGGTCATAAGAATGATAAATCAGAATATTTTTTAAAATGCAAGAAACTTGTAAATGTTGATGTTTGTAGAGACATGGATGTACTTGTATCAGGAACTCAAAGTTATAATGCAGGTACAGCAAGCAATTATGAAGGAAAATGACTTTATTACAAGGGGATTGGAGTACAGGAACAAATACCTGTTGCTGCTTTTGTACTGAGCTTTGGTGAGACCACGTCTGGAATGTTGTAGCAGTTTTAGTCTCCATATTTAAAAAAGGATATACTTGCATTGAAGGCAGTATAGTAAAAGTTCACCAAGTTGATCCCTGGAATGAGAGGGTTGTCCTATGATGTGAGGCTGAGTAAATTGTGCCTATACTCTCTGGAGCTTGGAAGAATGAGAGGTGGTCTTGTTGAAATACACAAGATTCTAAGGGTCTTGACAGGGTAGATCCTAAGGTTGTTTCCATTGGTTGGGGAATCCAGAACTTGAGTGCACAGTCTTAGGACAATGGGGAGATTTCTTGGGACTAAGATGAAGAAAGATTTCTTCACTCAAAGGATTGTGGATGCTCCATTGTTGACTGTATTTAGTACTGAGATAGACAGATCTTGGATCCCTCAGGGAATCAAGGGATTATAGGGAGCAGGCAGGAAAGTGAATTTGGAGTCCAAGATTGGTTGTGGCTTATCCCCAGAATCATTACAGAATTAATTTACTTGATATACTTCAGCACAGTAAACATTGATGTAAATTGTCTTGTACTTGACAAAACATTGATTTTACCAGACTTATTGGCTGGGATTTTCCAGCCCTGAGGGACCCACTGTGGGAGATTTGGCAGCCCAGCCAAAAGTCAATTGACTTTGGCAGGACTGGACAATCCTGGCAGAGGATGCAGCTGGAAAATCCCACCCATTGGTGATGAAATTTGTCATTTTGTGCCTATTCTTTCAGTACCAAAGGTGGTATTTTGCCTCCAAAATGGCATCCCTGGTCAACACACACACCTTGTGCTAGCCACACTGGATACCATTTTGGTGAGGGTGTTGGCACTTGTGCAGGGAACTTGGAAGTTTGCAGAGAAGGCAGTCATCAGGCAATTAGCATCTTATACTGAATTGATATCAGCAGTACCATTTTAAAGTTCAATGCTCCAGCTAATGCCTTTTTTAACACACACCCCAATCCCTATTTAAAGAGCTCATCAACAACCTAAACATTAGTTGCTGATTGTTTTCCATTGGCTCTTGCCATGATTGTTTGGCTTCCAGAGTTGTTTAAAGTTGCAAAGGTATGCAGGGAGTGGTGTGGAACATCCTGAAGGATTTTGTTCTGGTTTGAGGGAATCTGCCCAACTACTTGTCCTCAGGCATTGGAACAGTAGTTAGTAGTTTGTAATTCTCTTGGACAAAATATTGCATTTTATGTCACATCATTAATCAAAATTGAATGATTCCATTACCTCGGTAGTTACAGTTAGGCTTCATTGTCTGATAGTTCTCAGCATTGATTCCCTGGGTAATTGTAATGGCCAATTGCAGTAGACGGTCCTAGCTGTATTCTATCTCTGTTTTGCTTCCCTTCTGGTGAGGAACATCGACAGTTCTCACCTAACTAATTTTCAAACCTTCATTCCTTACCAACTAGCTTTATTTTGTCAATGTATTTGTCTTTGTGAAAGGTTTTTTTTAATGTTTAACTTTTATCAGTATTGATGTAATTTAAAATCTCTAACTTTCATATTGATTTTGCTTAGTGCCAGTTTTATTTTTAATTATTACAAATGGGGCCAGAGATTTGACGCCTGGATAAATTCCAGGTCCTGCCCAGTCCTTGCTCCTCAATTCATCACTCTCTCAATGATATTTTTAAATGTAAGTTCTGTAATTGGCTAGAGGTGAGCACGGCCCCCGATTAGTGGCACTGGGGGTTCCAGGATGTGGCTATTGTCTCCAGTGCACTATCCAAAATAGCAGACCAGTCACAAAAGCTTGGGAAAGTGTCTACACAACCACATTAGAGGTATTGTGCATGATCAGTAGCAAGATGCCCCAAGTTCCAATAATGTTCATGTTATTTAAAAACTTACACTTTGCCTTAGTTTGAACCGAACAGCTGTGCACTAATGGGCAGCAAGCTGTTTGGGTTTACTGGAATCCCTTTTATAAATTGCAGTCCTGACCTCCACATCCTATTAACAATCTCCTAAACATGATGATTGAGATGTTAATTGGAGATGACCAGGCTCCCTGTTCCCTTCATACTGGCCTTGCTTTGAAAAATGAAGTGCACCCTGGAGGTGTTGGGATCCAGAGAGGTTCTTGGGGACCCTGAGGTTTAAATTGCACCTGATCCCAATCCATAGCATAACAAAATCTGACCCAATATGTCTATACCCCTCCTCCTAACTCTCCCTCATAGTGCTTCCATTTGACCCCTCATTATCTGTCATTTCTTTCTCCCTGGCCTTCTATTTGATCTTTATCTTGTCTACCCCCAACTTCTGGATAAACTTCCCTTAATTCCTACCAGGTGCTGGACTTAACCTCTCAGTCACTAATTAGCATTTAGACTTGATATTTTAAGGGGAGAAGGCTACTTGATTATCGTGTCTCTAGCCTTTACCTGTTCAGGAATAGATAGAGGGTGCTACTGTTGCTGTAACCTTTTTGTGTTGCTAAAATAAATTCAATGAAACATCTTAATAACCCTGACTTCTAACTCTTCAAAGTGTCATTGATGAAATAAACTTTTGAAAACTTTGCGTCTATTTTACATTTACAAACATTTTGAGCAGCCTGCTTCAAAACATGGCTGTTCAAAACCAGATGGCCAAATACCCTACATATTATAAATTTATGCACACTACTGTAGGTTTGGAGGTTAGTGTGCATTTGGAATCTGGTGTGAATTTCTGCATCCAAGATGTGCTTTTGCAATTTTCAGTGTGTATGTAACTGATCTTGTGCACTGAGTGGTGTAAAAGGTGCCTCTTAGGGGAGGGAAGAGAATATAGAAGGGACAAAAAATGCACCTGGTTTTGACGCAATGTTTAGTGATTGATTCTAGCGTGGAACTGGTGAGGCTTGACTACTAGCCAACCAGTTGGAACTGCGGCCTGAATTTTCATCCTCGAGATAGGTCGTGAGAGTTGGGAAAATTCCTGGCTCAGCCTGCTGACCTTGGGAGAAAGTGCCTACAAAGGCAGGATCTTCATTGCCAAGGGGCAACTGTGGGCTTGTTTCGCAATTAAAATGTCTAGATAATTGACACTTTTATTGACTTCTGGTGAAATTACTTTTTTAACATAATAGGAAGTCATAAATTCATTATTTTAAAGCTTTTTTTATACATCCTACTGTCACCACAGGTTGTATGGCTTCTCTGTATTGTGAGAGGGTCAATGGGCATGGAAATCTCATTGTTTGGCATTGTGGGTATAAGGAACCATAGAGAGTGGATGGAAAGGGCTTAAGAAACATGAGGAGAGAAGGAGCTTGGTGAGGTGCATAAGTTGGCATAGGGGTATGAACCTGTTTCTTGAAAGGTCTCCTCATGCAGACTAGATTTCACTGCTTGTCAGAGAGGCTGTGAACCATGTCTCTTTCAAAACCTAGCTTGACTCCATGCAAACTTCAGAATAATAGGACATGCCTATCCCTGCAATTTACCCAGCTAGGTTGGGAGTGCTGGATGCAGAGTTTTGACAGGAACCAGCCCCTTATCCTTTAAAGGCACTCCTGAAAATCAGACAACTTGGAATGGGACCGGGGGACCCGGAATTGGGACCTGCCTGACAATTATAAAGGGCTGCTGAGTCATCCAAACCTGGTGAAAATCCAGGCCCATGTCAAGCAGAAGTGGGAATGCTGAAGGAAAAGAGGGAAAGGAAACATAAATATATTTTTTAAACGATGCAAACCTAGTAATGTCCATTAAACTGCAATGGCTGTAAACAAGGGGATCTGAATAGCTGGATTCATGAAACATTTGGCTGGCAGATGAAACCATTGCTCTCTGTTGGGAGTTAAACCTGTGTGACCTATGTGAAATGATTGTTCTAATTCTTTGAGTCCAGGTCATTCTGTGCATGTTTGTTTGGGCATCCCTAAAACTGAATCATCCCAGTGGAATTTGGATTTTCATTGTAGCCAATATCAACTAATTTGAAGCAGAGTTATACTCCTGTCCAAATTCTGAAAGTTAAATCCTTCATCCTTGATGTCTCAATAATACCTGAGATTTTAAAAGTTTATTTGCACTGTATGTTAGAAAAGAAATTTGCTTTCTTTGGCCTTATAATTTTTCTGTCCTCCAGCACCATGTAATATTACCTAGTACTCAAGATATTCAGGGACCTGCTTGCAGACTTTTTTCAATGTTATTATTAAATTACTTGCTCGGAGATGCATGATCGCACCCCAGAGTTATTTACCTGTGTATATTAGCCAACACTTTGCTCCCTTTCTTCCCTTCAGTAGCACGGTTGAGATCAGGAGCTCACTGAATTACCTTGATTGTACTGGGCCGTTATTTATTATCTATAAACATTCGCATCAGAAAGTCTGGTTTTTAACTGAAATTGAAACAAAATCTGTTTTCTGAAAAGAGACTTAAGTTTAATTCTCATTTTATATATTCTATCTTGCGCTCCTGTCAACTAGATCCCTAATCATTCTCATTTTTAAATCCCCCTTTGGCCTTGCTTCTTTCTACCTGTGCAACTTACTACATTCCAAAGCAAGCCCACTATTCTTTTAATTCTGTGTTGCTGCCCAGCTTTTACCTTCCGCCAACATTACCCCTTCCCCTCCCCCAACTCTGTTCCCTATTTTAAGAATCTTTATCCTTCACGTTCCTGCATCATGATCCCTTAGTACCCCTGTGAAGAACCTTGGGATTTTTTATTTTATTAAGTGGGCTATAAAGGTAAATTATTGCTATCAACAGTCTTCTCTGCTTTTGAGTAATTTCTAGTTTTTCTACAACAATTTACAGTTAAATGGCATATTGTATATGTAGAATCACTGCACAGAAACAAATATATTTAACCTGAAGTTGGATGCTAAAGATTCAATAACTAACTTCAGAGAATGTAAAGTGACTGTTATTAGGGCCCCTGTATTCTTAAAAAAAGATTCAGAAATCATTTAACATTGATGATAAATTTTTAGACTTTAGATTCTAATGCACTATTAAACTTTCCCTAATTGTATTCATACTCTCACCAGAAAAAAGTAAAATACCAAGCAATCTAACTAAGAATGATGCACAAAACGATGACATTATGGCGAGCATTTAAATGTTGGATAAAAGAGATTGCAGTCCATTGGTATTAGCTATTCGTGACTTGTTAATTGAAGCTTTGACAATTTGAATCTGATGTATTTTTTTCACTTTTAAACAAGCCTCCTCAAAATGTATTGATGTATTGTGCCAAGAAAACAAAAATATATTCAGTTGAAAACAAAGAACTCAGCAAGAAAGATCCGTACGTTCGTCACTCAGGAAGTTAAATTTAAAAGAAGCTTATAAACAGTATCAAGTCTCAGGATTGGGAGTGTTTTAGAAACCAGAAAAGGAATGCTAGAAAGGTTAATGAAAAGGGAAAAAAATAAAAAATGAGAGTAAATTACCAAGACAGATTATAAGAGCTTTGGTAAGTAAATAAAAAGGAAGAGAATAATTAAAGTAAATGTTGGCCCCCTAGAAGCAGAAACAGGAGAAATTATCATGGGGAATGAGGAAATGACAGTCATTAACCAAATATTTTGTGTGTGTCTTCACAGTAGAAGATGCAAGTTGCTTATCAGAAATAGAGGGGAACCTACAAGCTGAAAATAGTGAAGAAATTAATACCAGCAGAGAAAATTTATTGGAGAAACTCAAGGGACTAAATACAGCAAGCAAGTAGGAAGGCAAAAGGCATGATTTGCTTTGCTCCAAGGGTTTGAAGTACAGGAATAAATAAGACTTGTTACAATTGTATAGGATTTGGTGAGAGCACATCTACAATACTGTGTGCAGTTCTGGTCTTCATATTTAAGGAAAGACGACCGGGAATCTCCCAGCCCGCTGCGTTGTTTGAGTAGTGCAGCAGGCCGAGAGACATCAGCAGGGGGACTCGCGGGCAGTGTCTGGCTTATTGCGAATCCCCAAACCCTTTTTTCTCATGTAATCAGCCCCACACCGGAAATTGGCACGGACCTGATTAACATATGGTAATCTGAATTTCCATATGATTAGCAAACCCAGGACAGTAGTCTCTGGGCCTGCTGGTGTCACCACCCCGCGCTGGGAGAGGTTTCCACCAGCGTGGTTTACAACTGTTCTTCACAACTGGGAACAGGTGTGCTCACCCCACTGGTGGGGACAGAAGCCATTAAGGCCCCCTGCTCCCCAGGAGGTCGAAGCAGGTGGGGACCCCCTTGGCCAGTGCCAGCCTGGCACCCTGACACCGCTCACTAGGCATTGGGCAGTGCCAGGGACAGGCTATACTGGGGGGCATGATCGGTGGTGGTGGGGGGACCCGTTGCCACCCAGCCATGAGATCGGTGGGGGAGGGAAAGGGGGTGATTGAGGCTGGCCAAGGGGGAGGAGATCAGAGCTGGCCAGGGGAGGGGAGTCAGGCAGACCAGTAATTGGTGGGGTGGGTGGGGGGAATCAGGAAGGCCAGCGATCAGGAGGAGGAGGCCGGTGATGGGGGTGCCGGAGTGCATGTGCCGATCTCCCCACTGACAGATTAGCGCATTCATAGTGGCCTGTTGAGCGTGCTGATTCTGGCCTCTCTAGTGGGATGAGGCCCCACCCTCCACTTTCTGGTGTGAATCTCTCTGAGGCACTCTGTGAAGCACAGAGTGACGGAGATTCGTTCAGGTGAGAACGCCCAAAAAACGGGCCGGAAAATCTCCCATTTTCCTGCCTGTTGGGCACTTTGCTTTTTTTGGGGAGAATCCTGGCCAACATATATCAGAGGCAGTGCAGTGAAAGTTCACCAAATTATTCCTGAAAGAATGGGTTGTGCTATGATGAGAGGCTGTGTAAATTGGGCGCTTATTCTCTGAAATTTAGACGAATGAGAGGTGATCTCACTGAAACATACATAACTCGGGGTGGGGGGGTGGGGTGGGGGGGGGGGGGGGGCGCTTGTGTCTCTATTGGTTAGGGAAAACAAAACACAAGGGCACAGTCTCAGAGTAAGGGGACAACCATTTAGGACTGAGAAAAAGCTATTTGACTCCAAGGGCGGCACGGTGGCACAGTTGTTAACAAGGCTACCTCACAGCGCTAGGGACCCAGGTTCAATCCCGGCCTCGGTCACTGTCTGTGTAGAGTTTGCACTTTCTCTCCATGTCTGCATGGGTTTCCTCCAGGTGCTCCGGTTTGCTCCCCCAGTCCAAAGATGTGCGGGTTAGATTGATTGGTCATGCTAAATTGACCCTAGTGTCACGGGGATTAACAAGGTGAATGTGTGGGGTTATGGAAATAGGGCCTGGGTGGGATTGCGGTCGGTACCGACTTGATGGGCCAAATGGCTTCCTTCTGTATGGTAGAGATTCTATGATTCTAAGTGGCTGTGAATCTTTGGAACTCTCTACCCTAGATGGTTGTGAAGGCTCCATTGTTGAATATATTTAAGGCTGAGATAGACTGATTTTTGGTCTCTTATGGAATCAAGGCATATGGGAAGCAGGTGGGAAAGTGGAGTAGAAGCATGTGATCAACCATAATCTTACTGAATGACAGAACAGACTCGACCATTTGCTCCTATTTCTTGTGTTCATCTATTCTTTGGTCACTTCCCCTAATTCATATTTCTCTAATGCCTGATGTTAGGCCTTGCCTTTTCTCACCTTAGGTTATTAATTATATTAGTGTGTTAAATAAAAGCAAATTGTTGTTAAGTATTCAACACATTTTTTAAAAACCTCTACTAGCTGACCACGTTTTTAATCATGTGCAGTATATGTTTTTACCTAAGCAAAACTTTTACAGCAGGCCATAAGCATATTGTTGAGAGAAATAATGGCCTCAAAATTGACGGTGAGGTGGGCAGGGAGCAGGGAGGCGTGATGAGAAGTCCAGAAATGCAGGAAGTTTCCCATGCTTCCCAGCTGGCAACTAGCTAGATTGAGAGGCTGACTGGTTGTGGGATGAGAAAACCTAAGTTAGAAGGCTGTAGTCTGGGACTGGATCGGGGTGGAGGTTTGGAGCAATTTTAGTGGTGGTGGGGGTCAGCCCGGAGATTGAGGCATTTGGGGAAGAGTGGGGCGTTCAACAAATCACAGACAGGGAGACCAATGGAAGCAGGTTAGCTCGGAGGAGCTGGAGAAGGTGCTGGAAAGGCATTTACAATAGAGATATAAGAACAGGAACAGGCCATTTAACCCCTCGAGTGTGATCAACAAAATCATGATTGATCTGCAACTTATCTGCTAGATTTGGCCCTTATTCTCCTACAGATGTTGGGTTCCCCAACCCTGAGAAGTCTCAAAATGTGAAATCTAAAATGTTGCAGAAACTGAGGCACACAGTCCCATTAACATGTTTATTTACTTTTTATTCTTTCACAGGACATGGGCATTGCTAGCTAGGCCAGCAATTTTATTGCCCATCTCTAATTGCACCTTGGAAACTATAGAACCATCGAATTCCTGCAGTGCAGAAAGAGGCTATTCAGCCCATCAAGCCTGCACCAACTCTCTGAAAGACATCTTACCCAGGCCCATCCCCTGCCCTATCTCTGTAACCATCCGCAATTCCATTGGCTAATCTATCTAACCTACACATCTTTGGACTGTGGGTGGAAACTGGAGCACCCAGAGGAAACCCACATTGACATGGGGAGAACGTGCAAACTGCACACATATTCACCCAAGACTGGAATCGTACTCGGTCCCTGGCATTGTAAGGCGGTACTGCCACTGTGCCAGAAAGGTGCTCGTAAGCCAGTTTCTTGAACTACTGCAGTTCATGTGGTGTTATAGAGTCATAGAGGTTTACAGCATGGAAACAGGCCCTTCGGCCCAACTTGGCCATGCCACCCTTTTTTTTAAACCCTTAAACTAATCCCAATTGCTTGCATTTGGCCCATATCCCTCTATACCCATCTTACCCATGTAACTATCTAAATGCTTTTTAAAAGACAAAATTGTATCCGCCTCTGCCACTACCTCTGGCAGCTTGTTCCAGACACTCACCACCCTCTGTATGAAAAAATTGCCCCTCTGGACACTTTTGTATCTCTCCCCTCTCACCTTAAACCTATACCCTCTTGTTGTGTTGGTACACTCTCAGTGCTGCTTCGGAGGGAGTTGCAGGATTTTGAGCCAGTGACAGTGAGGGAACAGAGATTTGTTCTAAGTCAGGATGGTGTGTGAACTTGGACGGGAACTTGCAGGTGGTGGTGTTCCCATCTATCTGCTGTCCTTGTCATTCGAGGTGTTGAAGGTCATAGGTTTAAAAGTTGCTGTTGAAGGAGCCTTGGTGAGTTCTTGTAGATGGTACACGCTGCTGCCACTGTGTTTTGGTGGTGGAGCGAAAAGATGTTGGAGGTGATAGATAGCAAGGCAATCAAGTGGGCTGTTTTGTCCTGGATAGTGTCAAATTTCTTGAATGTTGATGGAGCTGCACTCAACTAGGTAAGTGGAGAGTATTCCACCATACTCTTGACTTGTGCCTTATAGATTGTGGACAGACTTTGAGGAGTCAGGAGGCGAGTTACTCTCTTCAGAATTCCCAGCCTCTGACCTGTTTTTGTAAGCCCCAGTATTTCAATGGCTGGTGCAATTCAGTTTCTGGTCAATTCAGTTTCTGGATTGTTGATAGTGGGGCATTCTGCGATGGTAATGTCATTGAATGTCAAGTGCTCATAGTTAGAGTCTCTCTTGTTGGTGATGGTCATTGCTTGGTACTTGTATGACATGAATATTACTTGCCACATGTCAACACAAGCCTGAATATTGTCCAGATCTTTCTGCATTTGGAACTGCTTCAATATCTGAAGAGTTGTGAATGGTGCTGTAATCATCAGCAAACATCCCCACTTCTGACCTTATCATGGAATCTTCATTGATGAAGCAACTGATGATTGTTGGGCCAAGGACACTACCCTGAGGAACTCCTGCAGTGATATCCTGGGGCTGAGATGGTTGACCTTGAACAGCCACAAACATTTTCTCTTGTGCTGGGGTATGACTCCAACCAGGATTCCTTCAATGAGAACTGTAACAATACTTTATAACTATGAAATATGTCTAAAATATTTTCCTATGGTTTATCCAAGTAGCACCTAAAATCCATTAGAAGTCCGACTGAATTGATATTGCTTTTACATAGAAACATAGAAACCCTACAGTGCAGAAGGAAGCCATTCGGCCCATCGAGTCTGCACCGACCACAATCCCACCCAGACCCTACCCCCACATATTTACCTGCTAATCCCTCTAACCTATGCATCCCAGGACTCTAAGGGGCAATTTTTAACCTGGCCAATCAATCTAACCCGTACAGTGCAACAGTACAACCTAACCCATAAATTTTAATTTATGCTTTACAACATTATATTCAGTCCTGTGAGTACAAACAACACTGTAACTAGCAGTAGCCTTTATCATCAAATCTTTTTCTGTGTAATGTAAAAGTGCCCCTTTTTCTATTATTTGATATAGCTTCTCATGAAAATATGTGCAGGTTAGGTGAATTGGCCATGCTAAATTACCCTTTAGTGTCCCATGATGTGTGGGTAGGGGGATTAGCGGGGTAAATATGTGGGGCTACAGGGATAGGGCCTGGGTGGGATGCTCTGTTAGAGAGTCCGTGCAGGCTCGATGGGCCAAATGGCCACTTTCTGCAATTTAGGGATTCTATGATTCGCAGACTGAGTTCCAGATCAATATTGCCACCTTAAGGTAGCATTCTGTTATGACAGCATTTCCTGTACAAATCACAGTTTTAGTTTAAGCAATAGCATCATCTGGTATGCAATACTGTCATTTCTGTATATATAGAAAACAATGTTGCAAAAAAATTACTCGCACGTGCTACTCTTTCGTGTTTTCTTGTGCTGAGATTGCACTGATTGTCTTTTAAGTGGAATCGTCACTGTGCTGGTTATGAATTAATAATGTGGGGATGTGATGCGCTGTGAAGATCTTTTCCCCTGTTGTTCTGAATTCCACTCTGAGATTAGTTGTAGAATGATAATTTTCTGCACATCCAATTAGAAATTTGGAATGTGTCATTAAAGTAACATGTATAGTTTATGATTGACAAAAGACTGGCTATTCATAGAACAGTCTGCAAGTTCCTGATTGTAAGTTCTACCCGAGAGATAAGTTATTGTCATGGGTAGGGAATTAGTTAGGAATCAGCAGATATGTATAGGTACTTCAATTGACAGGATTTGCCTCTCTCTATTGACCTCATTGCTTCTTTTTTCATTCGCTCATGGGATGTGAGCGTCACTAGTTGGGCCAGCATTTATTGTCCATCTCTAATTGCCCTTGAACTGAGTGGTTTGCTAGGCCATTTCAGAAGGCATTTTTAAGAGTCAACAACAACATTCTATTCTTCTACATTGCTGTGGGTCTGGAGTCACATCATCAGGTAAGGATGGCAGATTTCCTTCCCTGAAGCATATTAGTGAACCAGATGGATTTTGACAACAATTTAAATTAATTTACGGTCACCATTAGACTTTTCATAGAATCCCTACGGTGCAGAAGGAGGCCATTCAGCCCATCGAGCCTGCACTGACAACAACCCCAGGCCCTATCCCCATAACCCCACATATTTACCCTGCTAATCCCGCTGACACTAAGGGTCAATTTAACATGGCCAATCCATCTAACCTGCACATCTGTGGACTGTAGGAGGAATGATGTGGAGATGCCGGCGTTGGACTGGGGTAAACACAGTAAGAAGTTTAACAACACCAGGTTAAAGTCCAACAGGTTTATTTGGTAGCAAAAGCCACACAAGCTTTCGGAGCTGCAAGCCCCTTCTTCAGGTGAGTGGGAATTCGAATTCCCACTCACCTGAAGAAGGGGCTTGCAGCTCCGAAAGCTTGTGTGGCTTTTGCTACCAAATAAACCTGTTGGACTTTAACCTGGTGTTGTTAAACTTCTTACTGTAGGAGGAAGCCAGAGCACCTGGAATTAACCCACACAGGGAGAATTTGCAAACTCCACACAGAGAGTCACTCAAAGCTGGAACTGAACCCGGGTCCCTGGCACTGTGAGGCAGCAGTGCTAACCATGGCAAAGTGCTCTCAATGATAGTTAGCTACTAACGTGGCATGTCCCTTTAAAGCCACTGTACTGTATAGGCAAATCAACATAACTGGAGGTGGTAATAAATAGCTGAGGTAATTGAAATAGAAATTACAATAGCTGATACACCTTAGGGTCCATGACAATGACCAATTATCTTTCATTTTTAAGATTACTTTGCAACTGTTTCAAGGTTTGACATTTTGAAGTATGATTCTAATTAGCATAAAACTACTTAATATTTATGGGAATGCATCTCCTGTGGCATTCCTTATGGTGAATTTGATAGCACAAAATTAGGTGATAATATAAGTTATGACGAGGATGCAAATAGACTTGGACAGGCTAAATGAATGGGCAAGAACATGGCAGATGGAATATAATGTGAATAAATGTGAAGCTATCCACTTTGGTAGAAGAAACAGAAATACAAAATATTACTTAAATGGTCGTACTCAAAGGGACCTGGGTGTCCTTGTTCATGAGTCATTAACATGCAGGTGCGTGCAGCAAGCGATAAGGAAGGCAAATGATATGTTGACCATCATCGCAAGGAGACTTGAGTGAAGAGGTCTTGCTGCAATTTTATAGAACCTTAGTGAGACAACACTTTGTGTGCCATTTTTGTCTCCTTATCTAAGGAAGCATATATTTGCCATAGAGGGAGTGCAATTGAGGTTCACCAGACCAGTCCCCGGGATGGTAGGATTATCTTATGAGGAAAGATTGAAGAAACTTGTCCTATATTCTCCAGAGATTTGAAGAATGAGCAGTGATCTTATTAAGATCTACAAAATTCATAAGGGCATGGAAGTGTGGAAGTTACAATGTTCAGATTGAAGTTTCATAGTTTGGAAGTTAAATTGTGCAGAAGTTAAAGTGTTCAAATTAAAAAGTTTATGCTTTCTCTATACAGTAGTGGAAAATGCTTATCAGCTTACTGACTTTCAAAAGGAGTCAGTCTCTGCTATTTTTTCACAGGTCCTATAACATTTTCCTTTTTCAGCATTCACCAGAGGGTGAGCAAGATCAGATTTTTTCCATAACAAATACCAAAGGCAAGATATGAGAATATGCTATGCAAATGAAGGATTAGCAGAAGTCAATTTTTCATCGACTGAGAAAGGGCGAAAAGCCAGGATTTAATTGGCAAATATGTATGTCAAGGAAAGATGTGAAAAATCTCTTGTTCCTGATTTGCTGTAATTGACTATAACTGCTGAGCTGTTTCTCTGTAACCTCAGAACTGCTCCAGTTATCCGGAGTTCTCCTTGTGCATAAGTAAAGGCCTTGCATTGGATGCATGGTGTCCAGCGCTGTTTGTGTAAAGAGTCGACTGAGTGCCTTTAGATTGCTGTTACCCAAGAGAACTCTGACAATAGGGTGGATATAGATATAATGTTTCCCTTGACTGGTGAATCCAGAACCAGGGGACATAGTCTCAAAATTAGGGTAAGGCCATTTAAGACTGAGATGAGGAGGAATTTCTTCACTGAGGGTGGTGAATTTTTTGAATTCTCTACTCCAGAGGGCTGGAAGCTCAATCATTGAGTATGTTCAAGACAGCAATTCATAGATTTCTGCAGACAAGTGGCATCAAGGGATACGGAGATAGCACGGAAAAGTGATGTTGAGGTAGATAACCAGCTATGATCTAATTGAATGGCAGAGCTGACTTGACGGGCTGACTGGCCTTCTCCAGTTCCTACAAATCGGAGTCTGTCCCATATTATCGTAATGGGCAGTTTTCAACAAATTGTGATGGGATTATATTACAGAAATTAAGTATGACACTTGCAGGAAGTACACATTAATATGTCTTATTTCAGTTATTCCTTCAAAGTCAATTTGCAGGGTAACACCTTGCTACGTTGGGCTCATAGCCTGCTCTTGGGCCTCTACCAATGCTGTTCTTTGTTTTATTTCTTTACTGTGGGATACATAAGTTGAATTGCACTCTTAAGGGCCAGAATTTTCTAGCCCTTCATGTTGGTGGAATTTTCCAGTCCTGTTGATGTGAACAGGGATTTCAATGACTTGCCAATCCCACCACAGGAGAACCCGCTATTGGGAGAAGATGGGAGATATGACCTGGTTTTTTTTCCATTCCTGTTAAACCTATTCGGTTCTCCATCCTCTTCCATTCAATGTGAACTAACTGAACTGGGGATCTGATTAATGGTGGATTCAGCAAATTAAAAAAATAAATCTTTCATGGATTCCATAGAGGTGTTTGCTCATAAATGTAGTCAGAGTTCTGACGCATTCTATTTTTTTTTTGGTCAGGCTATCTTTAAATCTATATAAGAGATTCGTTGAGGATGTAATAATTAGGTTGTACAAAGGGGAACCAGTAGATGTAGTGTATTTGGATTTTCAAAAGACATTTGATATGGCGCCACATTAAAGATAAAAGTAAGAGCTCACGGTGTTGGGGGTGACATTTTAGCATGGACAGAGGATTGGCAAATGAAAGGAAATAGAAAGTTGGGATAAATAGATTATTTTCAAGTTGACAGACTGTAACTAGTGGCATGCTGCAGAGATCAGTGCTGGGGGTTCAACTATTTATTTTTCATGGTAAAGACTTGGATGAAGTGACTAACTATTATAGCCGAATTTGCAGATGATATGAAGATAGGTAGGAAAGCGGGTTTTAAGAAGGATACAAAGAGTCTGTATAGATAGGTTAGGTGAATGGGCAAGCATTGAGTATAATGTGAGAAAGTGAGAGGTTGTCCACTTTGGCAGGAAGAATAGAAAAATAGAATATTATTTAAATGGAGAGGAATTGCAGAATGTTGCAGTAAAGAATGATTTGGTGTCCTTGTACTTGATTCATAAAATGTTAGTATCAAGGTACAGCAAGTAATTAGGAAGACAAATGGACTCTTGCCCTTTATTGCAAGGGGGATGGAGTATAAAAGTAGGTAAGTCTTGCTACGGATGTACAGGGCATTGGTGAGACCACACCTGGAATCATGTTACAGTTTTGGTCACTTTATTTAAGGAAAGATATACTTGCATTGGAAGCAATTCACAGAATATTCACTTGGCTAATTCCTGGCATGAAGCGATTGGCCTGTGAGGAAATGTTGAGCAATTTGGGCCTCTACTCGTTGGAGTTTATAAGAATGAGAGGTGATCTTATAAGAATCTGAGAGGGTTTAAGATTACAGATGCTGAGAGGGTGTTTTATCCTATGGGAGAATCTAGAACTAGAGGGCACAGTTTAAAGATAAGGGGCTCCCATCTGAGATGAAATGAGGAGGAATTTCTTCTTTCAGATGGTTATTAATCTTTGGAATTCTCTTCCACAGATAACAGTGAAGGGAGAGTTATTGAATATGTTCAAGGCTGAATTAGACATGTTTTTGATTGACCATGGAAACAAGGATAATGGAGGATGGCAAGAAAGTAGCATTGAGGTCACAATCAATGGGCGGCACAGTGACACAGTGGTTAGCACTGCTGCCTCACAGCACCAGGGACCCGGGTTCGATTCCTGGCTTGTGTCACTGTGTGTGGAGTTTGCACGTTCTCCCCGTGTCTGCGTGGGTTTCCTCCAGGTGCTCCGGTTTCCGCCCACAGATCAGAGATTTTCAGGTTAGCTGGATTGGCCAAGCAAAATTGCCCCTTAGTGTCAGGGGGCTAGCTAGGGTAAATGAATGGGATTATGGGGATAGGACCTGTCAGTGCAGACTTGATGGGCTGAATAGCCTCCTTCTGCACTGTAGGGATCTATGATCTAATCAGATCAGTCGTGATTTTATTGAATGGCATAACAGGCTCAGTGGGGCAAATAGCCACCTCCTGCTCCCATCCATTCTGATATTATTTTCTTACAAGCTTAAGTTTGGAAGTACAATTAAGATCTCATTGTTTATAATGCAGAATTGCCTAAAAAAAAAAGCATGGAGTTTATATTTGCAAACTCAACATTTGGTTAGGAAACTGAAATTCCTTCATGAGACTCATTTCACATTTTACAGATTATATTAATGGGCTAACGTGCAAGAGAAATACTACAGATTAGATTTTTCCAAAGATCTTTGAAAATAACGGATGAGACCTAGTTCTGGAACTTAATTTTATTTCATCCCAGCATGGCTCTTGATGTCCATCTATGATGGATGCTCAGTGAGCTGGCATGGACGGTGTAAGGGCAAAGAGTGGTCGGTGGGAGGCATGGGTTGTCATGAGTTAATAGTAAGTTGGCATAAAGGCTCTGAGGAGCCATGGTAATGGGAGCGTGTTTGTGAGTTTGCATGTATTCACATAGGGAGTAGGTGGGGTGGGGGGCAAGAATTAATGGGCCCATTGTTTAACGAAACTACTGGGACAAAGTTGCAGTGAACCGAGGCTTGATATTTAAATAAACCACCTTTGCAGCCAGCAACTCCCACGACTGACCTGACTATACCCTACAACTGCCACCACCTCAGCCACAAGCCCTTCCCCGCTCCAGTGAGAATCATGCCATTCAGGGCATGTTTTTCCTAAGGCAGATCTGCTGAGCTGAGTCCATTATTAAAGATGAGATTGCAGAGTACTTGGAAGTGCATGGTAAAGTAGGACTGAGTCAGCACGGTTTTGTCAAGGGGAGGTCATGTCTGACAAATCTGTTAGAGTTCTTTGAGGAGGTAACAAGGAACTTAGATAAAGGAGAACCAGTGGATGTGATTTATTTAGATTTCCAAAAGGCCTTTGACAAGGTGCCTTTTAGGAGACTGTTAAATAAGTAAGTGCCTATGGTGTTAAGGGTAAGATCATGGCATGGATAGAGGATTGGTTGACTGGCAGAAAGCAGAGAGTGGGGATAAAGAGGTCTTTTTCAGGATGGCAGCTCGTGACTAGTGGTGTGCCTCAGGGGTCAGTGCTGGGACCACAACTTTTCACAATATACATTAATTATTTGGAGGAAGGAACTGAAGGCACTGTTGCTAAGTTTGCAGATGATACAAAGATATGTAGAGGGACAGGTAATATTGAGGAATTAGGGAGGCTGCAGAAGGACTTGGACAGGTTAGGAGAGTGGGAAAAGAAGTGGCAGATGGAATACAATGTGTAGAAGTGTGAGGTTATGCACTTTGGAAGGAGGAATGGAGGCATAGACTATTTTCTTAATGGGAAAATGCTTAGGAAATCAGAAACACAAAGGGACTTGGGAGTCCTTGTTCAAGATTCTCTTAAGGTTAACGTGCAGGTTCAGTCGGCAGTTAGGAAGGCAAATGCAATGTTAGCACTCATGTCAAGAGGGCTAGAATACAAGAGCAGGGATGTACTTCTGAGGCTGTATAAGGCTCAGACCTCATTTGGACTATTGTGAGTAGTTTTGGGCCCCATATCTAAGGAAGGATGTGCTGGCCTTGGAAAGGGTCCAGAGGAAGTTCACAAGAAAGATTCCTGGAATGAAGAACTTGTCATATGAGGAACAGTTGAGGACTCTGGATCTATACTCGGAGTTTAGAAGGATGAGGAGGGATCTTATTGAAACTTGCAGGATACTGCGAGGCCTGGATAGAGTGGACATGGAGAGGATATTTCCACTAGTAGGAAAAACTAGAACCAGAGGGCACAACCTCAGGCTAAAGGGATGATCCTTTAAAACAGATATGAGGAGGAATTTCTTCAGCCAGAGAGTGGTGAATCTATGGAACTCTTTGCTGCAGAAGGCTGTGGAGGCTTAAGATAGAGATAGATAGCTTCTTGATTAATAATGGGATCAGGAGTTATGGGGAAAAGGCAGGAGAATGGGGATGAGAAAAATATCAGCCATGATTGAATGGTGGAGCAGACTCGATGGGTCGAGTGGCCTAATTCTGCTTATATGTCTTTTGGTCTTATGAGCTGGAAAATCTCCTGACTCAAGTTATCTACCTCCGGAGCAAAAATCCAGCCCTGTCTGACAAAATTAAACATTTTTATTTCAGAAGTATCATACGGAAGCCTGAATTGAGGTTTTTAATGTTTGTGTCTGCTTTTAATTTCTCTCCTACCTTTGCTTTGTCACAGTCCATTTGATAATGATGAAGTTTCAGTAACATCTGGATCTATCACCAAATTCTCTTTACCAAGTAGGAAATGTTCTGTGTATAACTGGACACCTCCCAGCACCCCCAGCTTCAGGGACAAGTACTTCTCTGTGAGTATCTCAAAATGAATGTGTCATATTGCAATAAACAATGCTTTTCTGTAACTTTTGACAGTCAAGGTTAATAAATTAAAGTTAATCTTAACAGGAAATAACTGCCAGGTGTTGACTCATGTTTAGGATGTATGATATAATCTTGTATTGACATGCCTTGTATAAAATAGCACAAATTGTGAAAAAAAATCTAGTAACTTTATATGTCTCAATAAGTTAACTCAGTTATATCTTAATACTGTCATTATGAAGGGGTGTATTAATCCTCTATTTTCTATTCTGTTACAAGCAGCACATTGGACAAGAGGATGCACTACCTCTATTATGCAATGAAACAAAAGGAACTTTTATCTTTAGTCATTTAGGAAATGGATACCACAGTACACATTTGTCATCGGTGCCGGAGAATGAGAAATTTTACAATTACGCAAATATAGACAAGCAAGGAAACAGTCACTTCACTGATGACACATTAGCTGTTCAAGAATCACCTATGGAATTATCCCATTGCTTGCAAGGAGCTGCCCCTACAGGAATGATCGCACAATCACCGTATGTAAAAGCAAGCTATCCAAATCAAAAAGAATTTCCAAGAGATTCGACACAAGCCAGACAATTTCAAAGTTGTTCAGCGATGGCAAAATCTGCTTTGCATGTCGAGCCACAGCAGAAGCTTCAGCAGCCAAGTAGGAAATTTGCTGAATGGAACTCAACAGGCCACGTTAGAAATGCAGATCTCACCAAATCGTTAGGTCCACAGAGAACTATGACAGTATTCAATACACATAAAAATAGCGCTTCAGTGTCTTCTGGAAAGAATACAAGGACAGATTTTATTTCAGTGAATATAGGAACTGTACTGCAAGAAATATTGATTATTCTAAGGACGGATCAAAAAAACTATCAGGAACTTCAGAATCTAGAGCAGCAGGTTCTGCATTTGAGAGATAGCCTGAAGGTATGGTCCTAGTGTTTCTCCAACAATTATCAGATCTGTAAGTTGAAGCTGGTATTTTAATATTTTCATGGAAAAAACAGGTGGAGAATCTTTTAATATCCAGTAAAACTAAATTTATGCTCCTTTTAATGTAAAATAGTTACCGACAAGGGAGAATTGTGGGATAATTTTCTCCCTTTTTTCCACTTCTTGACTGACCACAATACTTATTTTAGAGAAGTGTTTAACTCTTGTGACTTTAAAGAAGAGACGGAAACCAGACTTAAGGATAAATGCTTATTTTCACAGTACCAAAAATATTTTCATAACAAACACCCACTCATTCACACAAGACAAACACCATGCAAACACAAATGAAAGATAATTTTTAAAGATCTAAAGAGGTGTTTCTTTAAGTCCCTAAAGTCAATATTACTTAGCATAGCAGGCCTGAAAATTCTTTTTTTGCTGAGGGAGAAATGGATGTTGGCAGTCCCTGGTAATGAACTCTTAATGGTTTCATCCAAGCTGGTGTCCATTTTGTCAAGGTAAATTGGGCATATCCTATGCTCCCTTGTAAAATAAAAATGTCCATTATGTTCATACGTTCACAAGTGTATGATGTGAGCATAACAATATTAAATAGCACATACAACTTCATCTACTATTTAGTTAGATGTTAGTGTGGTCTCAAATTGTTATTGAGGGTGTTAAAATTATGTTCTGTCCAGAAACTTGGAGTGAGAGCAGAATCATGTTCTGAAATTGGGTCAATTGGAGTACATCTTGTTGTGAGCAAGTGACTTCTATCAGTGGCTGAACACAGCTGTCCACCAACAGAAGCATCTAATCCCCTGGAAGTATAATGGTGCAAATTGCCAGCTTTGTGATTTGAGTGGAGAGCAAGGGGAACGTATTTGCCTTCCTTGATGATTCCATGGGTTGATCAGTCACAGCCCTAAAAGATAGAGAAGGAATAGTGGGAACTAGGATGGAAGTACTGATAGAGAGAAGGTATTTCAGTGTTGGAAAGCAGGGCTGTCCTTGAAGGGGCATGGAGAGAAACCATTTGGGTTCAAGGTAAGAAGGGTATGATTGCACTAATTGTGTTATCCTATAGATCTCTAAATAGTGAGAGAAAGGTAGAGGAACAAATTTGCAGGGAAATCAGAGAGATGTCTCAGACAGTGGTAAGTCTTGGGAACTTTAATTACCCAAATATCAAAGTAAAGGGTAAGGAGGGGGAGGAAGTTTCTAAAACATGTTCAGGAGAATTTCCTTTATTAGTATGTTCTCAGCCCATCTAGAAAGGAAGCATCTGGTTCTGGGATATGAGGTGGCCAACTGAACCAAGACTCTCTAGGGGAACATTTGAGTGACCATCCTATCATAAGTTTAGATTAGTAATAGAGAAAAACAAGGAGCAAACCAACATAAAACTTCTAAATTGAAAGAGCACTAATTTCAATGTAATGAAAAGTGATCCAGCTGGGGTAAAATGAAACCAGAAATTGACAGGAAAATCTATAATAGAACAATGGGTGATTTTTTTTAGATGGTGAGAGATCGTGAAGTGTTTTTATTTTTTACGTGTTCTTAAAGTTACAAAGCCAATGTTCAGAGTGGACCAGGCAAACCCAAATTAATTCCTTGCTTGCTCCAAAAACCAAATTCAAATTCCAATTTAATCTAATTAGGGGCCTCACAAGAGAGTCGAACAAGATCTAGGCTGACGAGATGAGGCATTGCATCCCATCTTGAGATTGATCTGACACTTGATCTTAGCCAAAAGGCCAAGAAGTGAATAATGTCCATAAGGACCTGGGTATCCTTGTTCATCAGTCACTGAATGCTAACATGCAAATGCATCAAACAATTAGGGAGGCAAATTGTCTGTTGGCTTTTATTGTAAGAGGACTTGAGTACAGGACTAAAGAAGTGTTGCTGCAATTATATAGGAGGCTTGGTGAGACTGCACCAGAAATATTGGCCGGGATTCTCCCAAAAATGTTCTAAGTGTTGAATTTGCAGGAAAACTGAAGTAAATCACGCTGTTTTTTTCAGTGGGAGTTCACACTAGAATCTCCCACACTCAGTGCAATGCAGAGGCCACTAGCGTGAATATCATTAGATTTCAGGGGGCGGGACCTATTCCCACCCAGGAGGCTGACGGTTCAGGGCCTCTGCGCATGCAGTCTGGAATATGTTGGAAATAGGTCTCAATGTTCTAACTGTTCTATTCCACCTTATTGTGCTGTATTATCAAAATTCCAGTTGTGAAATATTTGCTTTTTTATATAGCTTTCTGTTAAACCTGATAATTAGTCAGGAAAGTACATTGCGTAACATCAGATTTGAGTAATAGGAAGCATGACAGCAAATTGTGTCATGTAAGGCACACCTTAATCATCTAGACATGAGAATACCTTACATATTGATACAATGTTTTTACTATATTGTAAAGGTATAAATTACTGATGGATATAGTTTATACTCCATAATTGATGGTGAACTGTGATAGAATGAGGCAATTTAAACTAAACTGTTAGATTTCTTTGTTTTAAAAGTTGTTTTTTTTAAACAGAGGGAAATAACAGATAGCTCAAGTACATCTACTATCAGTTTGACTGTTGAAACAGTCTTAGAAAGCTTCAACTTCCTAAATGCTGATTCAAGTGAAGATAATCTTTCATGTTCCGGGAGCATTAGAATAAAGGATGAAAGGTAACTGAAAAACAACAAACCCCATACCCATGCATTCATTGCCAACAAAGTGTTTCGAAACAAGACAAAAAAAATACTTCTTGAAAACATAACCAAGTAATTGCAAGACTAGAATCAAATTCAATTATTCAGGTTATTTTAGTGTAATGCATCAAAAATAGGTCATTGGGTAAGATTTTCCAGCCATTTCTGCAGGCAGGATTGTCCAATTTCGCCAACTGCAGGTGCAAACAATGGGAAACACAATTGACAGCAAATGATCCCTCTGCCAGCCAATGGTGGGCCGTCTTCAACGCTGCAAAACACACCATGGCGGGTAGATGGGGTTGAAATCCCACCAGTCTTGAAATTAGTCTTGGTTACGTTGATTGGAGGTGCAAAGATTTAATTCTGTTTTTGCAATGGGGTTTTCATAATGTGTCCCCTTTGACGGTATTGCCAGCGTGTGTGTGACATGTAGTAATCCTTAGGGATCTGCACTGAGGCCTCAGTTTTTGACCATATGGGCCCATAATTTCTGATCTCCAGGGTGCTGTACCCAGAAGGTATGTCAAAGATACATTGGGTAATGCCCAGACTCCCCTGCCACCCCACCCTGGAGGTCCCTAGGTAAGGATTACACAGCAATTGCTTGGGAAGTTCAAACTTCCATTTGTAATTGTCTTGTACTGGGAACCATCTGTTACTATAATTTAAATAGTACGCTGCACTATTCTGTGGAGTGACTGCATTTCAGGGTAAGAAATAAAGACAGGATGGCAATTTAAACAAGACTGCCACTCCACAGAAGTTAAGGCCTATATATTAAGAATCTGGATAAAAGAATAGAGAGCTGTACATCCAAGTTTGCAAATGGCATTGAGTTAGGAGGCACAGTAAGTTACATAGATGTGAGCAGGAATTTGCAAAGGATCATAGACAAATCAGGTGTGTGGGCAAAACTATGGCAGATGGAGTTTAATATGGAGAGATGGCGAAATTTGAATTCAATAGAAATGTGGAATTAAAAGTCTAATGGTGACCATAAAACCACTGTTAATGCCAGGAATATTACAGGTAAAATGGATGAGTTAAGGGTGAGCATTGACATGTGGAATTGTGATATAGTAGCCATCACAGATGTGGTTGAGGGAGGGGTAGGATTGGCAACTCAACATCCTGGCATATAGAATCTTCAGGTGAGACAGGAGAGGGTGATAAAAAGAGGAGGCATTGCAGTATTAGTTAAGGAATCAGATACTACA
Source organism: Mustelus asterias (assembly GCF_964213995.1). Classification (NCBI taxonomy): domain Eukaryota; kingdom Metazoa; phylum Chordata; class Chondrichthyes; order Carcharhiniformes; family Triakidae; genus Mustelus; species Mustelus asterias. Next base: position 43,642,905 of record NC_135820.1, read on the forward strand.
GGAAGGAGAGATGATATCTTAAAGGGAGCATCAAATGAAGCTTTGTGGGTAGAGCTTAGAAACAATCAAGGGGCATCCAAATCGGTGGCGTTTATTATAGACCCCATATAGTCAGTGGGAAGTTGAGGAGCAATTATGTACACAATTTGCAGAGGGATGTAAAAATAATAGCAATAGGGTAATTATATTTGGTGATTTCAATTGTCCCAACATTAATTGGGATAGACAATGTTGAGGTCTTGGGTGGAGTGGATTTCTTGAAATGTGTAAAGGAGAACCTTTTAGGTGAAATGTGGGGGGTGGTGGGGGGAGGGGGGGCGGGGGTGGGTCGGTCCAACAAGGGACAGTGCAGTGCTGGACCTAATTCTGGGGAATGAAACCAGACCGGTTGTTGAGATGGTGGGGGAGCATTTTGGTGATAGCAACCACAACATGGTACACTTTAAAACAAAATCAGAAAATGCTGGAAAATCTCAGCAGGTCTGACAGCATCTGTGGAGAGAGAATAGGGCCAACGCTTTGAGTCAGGATGACCTGACAAGCATTTTCTCTTATTGTTCCAGATTCCAGCATCTGCAGAATTTGCTTTTATATTATGGTAAATGTAAGCTTGTTATGGACAAAAAATTGCAAAAAGAAAGCTTTAGATTAAGGGAGAGCGGATTTTAGTAAAATAAGGCAGGATTTGGCCAAGATAGACTGAGAACAGCCACTTGTGGGGAAATCTACAGAAAAGCAGTGAACTGGGATGGTACAAGCCCAACATGTTCACTCTAGGGTGATAAGCAGGACAAGCTCAGAGAACCATGGATGACCAGAGATATTCAGGATATAAGATAATGCTTTTTAGCAGGTACGAGGGAGGGAAATCAGCAGAGGCATCATGAAATACAGAAAAGGCAGGGTGGAGCTTAAGCGAGCAAGTAGGTGAGCAAAGAGGGAATATGAGAAAGCCCTGGCTGGTAAAAGTAGGCAAAAATCCCAGGATATTCTGTAACTATATCAATGGGAAGAGAATGACCAGGGAAAGTGTAGGGCCCATTAGGGGGCAATCTATGGGTGGAGCCACAGGACATATGTAGAGTGTTGAATGAAAACTTCACATCCAGCTTCATCCAAAAGAATGAGGATGAAACTATGAGTTCCTGAGCAAATTGACATAGGTAATGACAAGGTATTGGAGGTGCTGGCAAGCTTAAGTGGACAAATCTTCAGGTCCAGATGTCTCAGGCTGCTGTGGGAGGCAGTGGAGGACGTTGCAGGGATTCTGACTCAAATTTTTAATTCCTCTCTGGTCACGGTTGAGCTGCCAGATGACTAGAGAACAACTAATGTGGTTCCGCTGTTTAAGAAGGATTGTAGAGATAAACCAGGGAACTACATATGAATGAGTCACATGTCAGTGGTAGGGAAACTATTGGAGAAAATTCTGAAGGAGAGAATCTATCTCTATTTGGAGAGGCCAAGGTTAATCAGAGATAGTCAGCATGGCTTTATCAGAGGGAGGTCATGCCTAACAAATTTGATTGAATTTTTTTGAGGAGATGACCAGGAGTGTAGGTGAGGGTAGTGCAGTTGATGTAGTTTAAAACTAAGAACAATACAGTACAGGAACAGGCCCTTCAGCCCACCGAGCCTGCACTGATATGTGATTCCTATCCCTCTGCTCACCTTCCATTCATGTGATTATCAAGATACACTTTGAATGTTGCTAACATGCCTACTTTCATCATCTCCACTGGCAGTGCATGCCAGGCACACACCACCCTCTAAACTTACCATCTCTCGCCTTAAACCTGTGCCTTCTTGCTGTCAACCCTTCCACCCTGGGAAAAAGCCTCTGACTATCCACCCTACCTATGCCTCTCATAATTTTGTACACTTCAATCAGCCCCTCAGCCTCCGTCTTTCCAGTGAAAACAATCTGAGTGTATTCAACCTCTCCTCGTACCTGAAACTCTCCAGACCAGGCAACATCCCAATAAACCTTCTTTGCACCCTCCCCAAAGCATCCATGTCCTTCTGTGGGTGTGGCAACCAGAACTGCAAGCAACATTCCAAATGTGACCTAACTAAAGTTTTATACAGCTGTAACATAACTTGCCAACTTTTATACTTGATGCCCCTGCTGATGAAGGCAAGCATGCTGTATGTCTTCTTAACCACTTTAATCACCTGTGTTGCCACTTTCAGGGATCTGTGGACCTGTACACCCAGATCCCTCTGTATATCTGTGTTCCTAAAGGTTCTGCTATTTAATTCGCATCTGAATTTGTTCTTCAAAAAAATGCATCACCTTGCACTTGTCTGTATTAAACTCCATCTGCCATTTCTCTGCAATCTGTCCAAGTCTGCAATCTTTCTATATCCTGCAATATCCTTTGACAATCCTTTTCACTATCTGCAACTTCACCAATTTATGTGTCATCTGCAAACTTACTAATCAGAACACCTACATTTTCCTCCAGAGCTTTTATGTATGCTACATGACTTAACTTTCTGTGCTAAGTTTAATAAGTAATTAATGGGAGAATGTCACAAGTTCTGAAAAAAATAGGGAGGCTAAAGGCAAGATGTCTTTTTTCAAAGTTACCCAGGGAGCACCTCAGACAGCAACTTTCCATATACAATATACACAATTAATAACTGTGTATCTACTCCTCACCAAATGATGCTGTAACATTTATCCACAATTAACAGCAAGTACCATTAGCCTTGCCTTCAATTTGGCAGAGAATGTTCATCTGATACCTTTGTCAGACAAGGTTATTAAAATAGAAAATAAATTAAAAGAACCAATCACTATATAGAGGGCAGAAGGACACAGCATGGAGATCGAATTAGAATGAAGAGTTGTAAAAATAACATGGGCAGAATGGGATTCCTTCTGTACTGAAATTTCTGTGGATTTCAAAATTAAATCTAGGAAAACACTAAACTCAGTTAATAAATGTTTAGTTTAGCATCTAGAGAAATCTGCATGCCTGTAATCATTGGGCCAGCAGCTAATTAGCCTACAGCATTTTGCACTTGTTTGCACAAGTTTAAAGCATTCCAAATCTGCTACTTTTTAAGTGTTGTACAGAATTATGGATTTTCCTCATTTTAACTGCATTTTTAAATATTGATTTGAGTGGATCCTATTATCTATTGTGCTTTGTTCCAATTTATTTTTCTTCCAAAATTTATCATTTGACAGGACTGGTACATACAATAGAGGCAATATTTGTCAGCATGACTTACTGACTAAGAATGGAGATTTAGGAATTAAAGCAACAGGAACCCTTGCCCTCACATCAGAAAATGTGTCTCTTGATCAAGTACTCTTGACTCACCTGCAGTTGTGCAGGAGACTTCTACAGGTAGGTAGGGTAAAATTAATTGCAATTATTTGTTTCCTCTCTTTTAGCTATTTGCATAATACAAAACAGCTCGTGCTAAGGTATCCCCAGAATTCTTCTTTGCTTTCTCTGAAAAAAATGGTTTTCGGAAGTTGACTGTATCCATATATTCATATTAACAGAGGAAATAAAATCAGAAAATGCTGGAAAATCTCAGCAGGTCTGACACCATCTGTGGGGAGAGAATAGAGCCAATGTTTCGAGTCTAGATGACCCTTCATCAGACATAAGAGCAAAGAGAATCAGCAGACATCTATACTATTGGCGGAGGGAGAAGGAGGGGGTGGAATGGGACAAAGGGAATGTAAGTGAGGATACAGAAGGCTGAGAAGGTGCTAAGAGTGTCCATTAAGTAATCGGAATGCGGGAATGGCAGAACAGGTACAGATTGTTAAAACACTGCCTGAGGAATGTGGCAGTTGCACTGAAGGCGTGTGGAGGGGTGTGGAAAGGAGAGCTGGAATGAAGAAGTGGAAAAATAGAAGTGAAAATGAAGGATGATAAAATGGATGAATGATTGTTCAGTCCAGAAGTGAACCCTAACCCAAACTGAAGGAACAGTACCTCATCTTACAATTGGGCACTTTACAGCCTTCTGGACTGAACATGGAGTTCAACAGCTACAGAGGATGAACTCTCTCCGCCACCTTCGCTCCATTTCCATTCATTTTATTCCATTTCATTTAATCTCATTCATCCATTTTATCATCCTCCTTTTTCACTTCCTATTTTTCCACTTCTCCATTCCAGCTCTCCCCCTTTCCACACCCTCCCCGCACACCCCCCAACCCCCTTCAGGGCAACTGCCACATTCCTCAGGCAGTCCTTTAACAATGGGTAGCACAGTGGTTAGCACTGCTGCTTCACAGCTCCAGGGTCCCGGGTTCGATTCCCGGCTCGGGTCACTGTCTGTGTGGAGTTTGCACATTCTCCTCGTGTCTGCGTGGGTTTCCTCCGGGTGCTCCGGTTTCCTCCCACAGTCCAAAGATGTGCAGGTCAGGTTGATTGGCCAGGTTATAAAAAAGAAATTGCCCCTTAGAGTCCTGGGATGCGTAGGTTAGAGGGACTAGCGGGTAAATATGTGGGTGTAGGGCCTGGGTGGGATTGTGGTCGGTGCAGACTCGATGGGCCGAATGGCCTCCTTCTGCACTGTAGGGTTTCTATGATTCTATGAATCTGTACCTCTGTTCTGCCATTCTCGCATTCTGATCATTTAATGGACACTCTTAGCACCTTCTCAGCCTTCTGTATCCTCATTTACATTCCTTTTGTCCAATTCCACATACCACCTTCCCCCCACCCCAATTTTAAGAGGGAATGTTGAATTTTGTTATTAGTCTGCACTCAATTATTCTTCATGTCTTGACAAATCTAAAGGAAAGTTCTGCTTTTAGACTGATCTGACATCATGATTTATTTCATTTTAATTTGCAAAACCTATACAGTTTAAACTTAATGATGCTAATTACTTTTGAAAGTGTAAAATAAATGTTATATTTTCATTTTTAGAATAACTGATGTCTCAAGGATTTTCAAGTCTTAAAATATTAAAGTACAGAATACTAATGAAATATCACATAACAAGACTGGGTTACAGAATATGTTTAAATGTACTCCTAGCTTGTAAACTTTAAGTGTATTGTTGCACATTTGGATCTGTGCTACTCTATTTCATATAAAATTGATTTATGCTTGCTTAGAATTTTCTATCTGCTTTAGATTCTCAGAATTATACGTCTGAGGTAATGAAAGCTCCCCCATCCCTTTGATACATGGGAATATTTTTCCTGTGAGTTTTCTGAAACAAGAGTAGTTACTGCAAATTTCAAGTACCGTATTTTACTCTCAGATGTACATAATCTGAGGATAGTAGGCTGTAACCTTGATATACTTTATCCAGGCCTTAAATAGGAGGAAGAAAGGAAACAATTTAAGGAATAATAAGAAAGGAATGATTATATGCAATAATCATTATAGATCCACATCAGGGGAAAAGCGATCGTCCAGTTATTTATTATCCACATTGATACCTTGAAAGTGAGCCGTGACAAAACAAAGCTTAAGGCTTGAACCTGCCAGGTGCTGAGGCAGGCTGTTCAAAACGCCCTCCTGGAATGCCATGGGACCTTGTCCCAGTAAAACAAAAACACACAGCCCCTCCAACCCTCACCCACTCCACCTACTTCTCTTTCCAAACATTCCCCATCCATACCACCGCATGCCCCATCCCCTCAAGTTCTTTATGTCAAGCTCTGCCCTTCCACAGCCCCTTCAGCACCCTCATACTTCCTATGCCAAACTCCGGAACTTCCATGCCCATGATCCACTGTACACTTTCTAGAACCAATGAACACCAGTGTAAATTGGGAGATCTAAATAAAAGATTTGAAAAATGCAATCCTTTGAGCACTTTCCCACATGCTTGGAAACAAGTGCCAACCATCCAGTCCTATGAAGTTTCAAAAACCATAAACCCTTGAAACCACATATTTTTGTCCACAAATGTAGTGAAATTGACCACAGAGATCAGAGAGCCAGAGTTGTTAGTCCAACAATATTTCCTCTGGAGAATTGGTATTTTGTTATTCTAATAGATGTTTAGGCACTCAGCCAAGTGTACATGAGTCATCATTTCCAGAGGAAACATTTGATTGGCAGCTCAGATTCTCTGACATAGAGCACACGGGGGCATGAAGGAGGTCTTTTTAACTTGCCTTTAAAAGGTTCACCAATGCATTTTTGTGTGCATGACTCCTTTAAGGGATTGTGAACCACGACTCTTTAAAAATCTAGCCTAACTTTGTGAAAATTATGGAGTAGGAGTTACCAATCTCCACAATGGAGTTGGCCGGGTCAGGATTGCAGGCTTCTGACAGATTCTTTAAAATTAGACAGCCTGGGAATGGGGTTGTGAATCAGGACCCACCTGCCATTTTTAAAGGGCTCCTGTGTTAACTTGATGAAAATACAGTATTACTAGTTTGAAGAAAGAATTCACTAACTCCAAGAGTTTTGTCTGGACACCTTCTATAACATTAGCAGTAGTGTTTTATCTTTCCTCATTTTCTCTTAAGTCTTTTGCACAGTTGTTTAGATAATCCTCTCCTTACATTCAGCATGGTGAGACTGAACTCACTTGGTTCCACTCTTACCTATCCAGTTGTAACAAATTCATCTCTAGAAATGCCTATTTTATGAATAGTCTCCCAGGAATAGATCCAATGTCCCTCTTTGCCTCATCTCTATGCTTTCCTTTGATGACATCATCCCAGAATGGATTCAGCTTCCACATATATGCAGATGATATCCAATTCCAGCTCTCCACGACCAGAACTGTACTATAAGACTGCTTAACCCCTTTCTAATCAGGATGTAACAAATTCTGCATAACCTAACTCATGTGGTTTTAGAACATTGGTGAACTGCGTTATGTTAAAGCACAATAAATAAATATAATAAGATGCATAATGTTTAATCTATCTCACATTTTAAAAACAGAGGGGCCAAGCTAACTTGCTTCTTGGGGCTCACAATTTAATTTATATTTCAGAGATTTACATCAACTGGTTGTGTAGCTGCCCTCCAGAATTGCATATTAGAGGAGCTCTCTCAACAGATCCTGGTACTGGAGAATATAGCTCACATTTCTCACGAGAGGTCAGGGAATATTAAATCGGTGGAAGAAGGTTTGTATGAAATGACCATAATTATAGACAGCATGCCAGAATTCATCTATGAGCACCATTGGAATGTTATGTTATGGAAAAATATTTATAATAAGTTAGATTCAGATTGTTTGAAATAGGGGGACTGATATATTAAGAAACAGGAAATATATCAGGGCTTCACTAGAATTACAGACAAAGGAAATCCTATTTTTAATTTATAGATTTCAACCTCTGGGTAATTTTGTAATGGATATTGAGATTTAAAAGTAAAAGTTTTTTAACATTAGATACGGTTTTAGCATTTATTGTGGACATTTGCATTACCTTGTCCATTACTGTATAATATGGTTTTCTAAAAATATCCTCAAAATAAAAAGTAAATATTTTGTGGTTCATGGCTTTAAATTGCTTTATTTTTATTGAAATGCCAGATCCATTCCATTTAGCTCATTTTTCATGATTAACTTGATTAATGCAAATTGGCTCTTACAGCAGAATGCATCACCTCATTAGATGGAACAATATCAAGATGAATCATTTAAGAATGAAAATTACACTTTAAAAAATGTTGTATTGCTTTATTGTATTGTACTTTGTTACAACCCCAGTTGATGTTCTAACTGGACAGGAAGATCCCACAATGGGAACCCTGGCTCCAAAGATTGTAACTTCTGTAAAACATGGAGGAACAGAGTCACAGGACTGCTAATTGGGTTTAACAACAAGGGAAGAAACATTAAACATGAAAAAATTGGATTATGATGCAATACTCCTTTGCTTCCCCCCCCCCCCCCCTTGGTTTAATGAATATAAAGATTTTAAGAATAACTTAGATTACAAAGTATATTTTAAGGTGCAATGGTCTCAGTAACCCAATGCCTGTTTAGGCACACAGATTGGCTGTGGTCGAAAACACACACTCCACTCTGAACCTAAGTTAGTGTCTGTGGATTTCTGTTCAGAATCCCTCCAGATGATTGTCACGTGGGAGTTTCCAAACTTCACTCCCAAAAAATAAACAATTTAAAATCTTTATTTACAATAATGTTTCCTTTTAGCAGTTTATATTCTGAAATCCAATCCAGGTTTTCCAAATGACAGTTTTAAACAAAGCTTCCACTCTACTTTTAACAGCAAATTCAGTCCAGGTTTTACACCAACCACTTTATGATTTCTTTGTCTTAACTGTTCACAATTGCTTTAACTCTTTTTTTTCCCCCAAGCTTCCAGTAAAATGGCATCAAACATTTGATTTACCTCTGTCTGCTGTCCATTTTAAATCTTGTTATTTCAATTGCCTCTAACTCCAAACCCTTTGTTTGCTTTTCCTTGAATTCTTCTGAACAATACCTTGGTCTCTGTTCTCTTAACTTCAGTCGACTCATGACATTCTTTCCTCGACTGTACCTTGTTCCTAAGGAAGCCTGCATTTTTTACAACTCCCTTGTCCTGTCCAGCTTCTACTGGCAGAGTTGAGGGATGTTCACTCCCTGGTGCTTTGTCCCCACCTACAATATTTCTAACTAAACCTAAAATTCAAATGTTTTTCTACCTTATAAGCGCCTCCAGCTGCTAAGCTACCCTTCACACTGAAACCCTCTCCAAGCACAATAAATTCATAGTTTGAATTGAAACCAGCCCCCACGGATACAAACACCTTTGTCCAGCATGAATCTAACTAGAGAATTTTGCCCTTCTGGGCACGTAAACATTACATTAAACTCACTGAAAACTATACCTTATTTCTAATGTTTATATGTAATACAAAACATTTATATAATGTCTGTATGTTCCATACAAATATAAATTCCATAAAACGACCTTTGCTTTAACATCTTAAGCTGATGACAGCATAATCCTGTGGTCCCAAAGACTAAACCCTAAAAACATATCAATAATATGTTGCCATTGTATAAACAACAATGGAAATTTGTTGCAAACATTGCAACAGTGCTTGTACTTAAAAAGTACTTAATTGCTGTAAATAGAACATCCTGAGGTTAATGGTGCTATATAAATGTAAGTTTTTTGTTCTGCTGGGGCAGGGGGGAGAGAACAAGTTGGCTTCCTGGCTCAACACCTCTTTAATGATGTTTTTTATTTGGCTGTTTGTGGGCATGGATAGCGAAGAGTTTGAGATGATTCCCTTAAATTGTTTCCTCCTCATTCCCTGTGGTGTTTTGCAAAACCATAATTGACATTAGGAACACAGATGATATTTTTGGGGTAAAACTTGTGCTATTGTCTATCAGGACTATAATAATAGCAACCTTTAGTTTTAGAAGTTAGATGGAAAAGACCTAAAGGGTTGAAAATGAAAATTACAAGGAAATTTAGAATGATAAATGCCAGACTTTATACAAAACTTCAAATAATTAACATCTCATTTACTGTAGCTACTAAGCCAATTGGCACCAGAAAGCCATGAAACTAGGATGATAGAAGGTCATATGCTTTGTATAACTGTGGAAGCTCTATAAATCTGGAAAGGTACAAGAAATAGTGAGTTAATGTAGTTTTACCAGTAAATATTTTGCTTCCTTTCCTTCTCTATCTCCTGACAGCCTGGTTGATCTTTGTTAGGTGTAAATCCCATGTTAAAAGACTCTGTTTTATGCATTTATATCATTATTCAAAAACCCTTTGGTCTGTCTTTAGCTAACATTAGGACATCTTGGGAGTGGGGCTCAGTTGTTAACAATTCAGGACAAGTATGTTCCTATAAAAATAAAGATGGCAAGATTGGGGAACCCTGGATGACGAGAGATTGTGAGCATAGTGAAAAAGAAGAAGGAGGCGCACATAAATTTTAGGAAATTGAAAACTGATAAGGCTCGAGGAATGCAAAGAGAGCAGGAAAGAACTTAAGCAGTTAGGAGGGCTAAAAGGGCCCATGAAATGTTGGCAGGCAGGATTAAGGAGAATCCCAAGGTTCTTTATGCGAAGGAATAGGGTAGCTAGGGAAAGGGTAGGTCCACTCAAGGACAGTGGAGGGAATCTGTGTGTGGAGCCAGATGAGGTGGGTGAGGTCCTTAATGAGTACTTTGCATCAGTATTCACAAAAGGAGAAGAATGTGGTGGATGGGGAGTATAGAAAGGAGGATGTTGACATTCTAGAACATGTTGAGATAAAAAGGGAGGCGGTATTGGAAGTTTTGAAAAACATTAAGGTGGACAAGTCACCAGGGACAGATAGGGTCTATCCCAGAATACTGAGAGGTGAGGAAAGAAATTGCTGAGGCCTTGGCCAAAATCTTTATATCCTCTTTAGCCACAGGCGAGGTACCAGAGGATTGGAGAGTAGCTAACGTTGTTCCTCTGTTTAAGAAGGGCAGAAGAGACAACCCAGGAAATTACAGGCCTGAGAGCCTCATCAGTGGTGGGGAAATTATTGGAAAAGATTCTTAGGGACAGGATGTACTCACATCTGGAAGAGAATAGGCTTATTAACGATAGGCAGTATGATTTTGTGAAGGGGTGGTCATGTCTCACAAACTTGATTGAGTTCTTTGAGGAAGTGACAAGAAAAATTGACCACCGCTGGGCAGTGGATGTTGTATACATGGACTTTAGTAAAAGCCTTCGATAAGGTTCCTCATGGCAGGCTGATACAGAAGGTGAAGTGATAAGCGATCAGAGGTGAGCTGGTAAGATGGATACAAAACTGGCTTGGGCATAGAAAGCAGAGAGTAGCAGTGGAAGGGTACTTTTCTAAGTGGAGGTCTGTGACAAGCGATGTTCCACAAGAATCAGTGCTGGGGCCTCTGTTGTTTGTAATATATATGAATGATTTGGAGTAAAATGTAGGTGGTCTGATTAGTAAATTTGCAGATGATACAAAAATTGGGGGAGTAGCGGATAGTGAGGAGGATTGTCAGAGGATACAGCAGGATAAATTGGCTGGAGACATGGGCTCAAAGATGGCAGATGGAATTTAACCCGGACAAATGTGAGGTGATGCAATTTGGAAGGTCTACTGCAGTAAATGGTAGAGCCCTTAGAAATATTATCATACAGAAGGATCTAGGCAGATTCACAGTTCCCTGAAGGTGGCAATTCAGGTGAACAAGATGGTCAAGAAGGCATATGGTCTGCTGGCTTTCACCAGTTGGGGTGTTGAGTATAGGAATTGGAAAATCATGTTGCAACTGTATAAGGCTTTGGTTAGGCCGCATTTGGAGTATTGTGTACAATTCTCGTTGCCACACTACCGGAAGGAAGTTGATGCATTGGAAAGGGTGCAGAAGAGATTTACCAGGATGTTGCCTGGTTTGGAGGATATGGACTATGAAGAAAGGTTGAACAAACTTGGATTTTTTCATTGGAGCGGAGGATGAGGGGAGACCTGATAGATGTTTACAAGATTATGACGGGCTTGGATATAGTGGATAGTCAGTCTTTTTTCCAGGGTTGAAGGGTCAATGGATCAATTACTTGAGGGCATAGGTTGAACGTGAGAGGGGGAAAGTTTGAGAGAGATGTAAGGGGCAAGTTTTTCCACACACAAGGTAGCGAATGCCTGGAACATTCTGCCGGAGGAGATGGTGGAAGCAGATTCTATAGCAACGATCAAGAGGCATCTGGATAGATAGCTGAACAGGCAGGGAATAGATGCATTTGGACCATGTAGACACAAGAAAATATTAGATTAGATCTGTGTTGGCACAGACTTGATGGGTCAAAGGGCCTATTCCTGTGCTGTATTGTTCTTTGTTAAGTACTGAGCTTTCTGGCAGGCGATTCTTTTCAGAGTGCATTCTTCATCATTGTGTATTAGATAGGATCTGCTTCAATTTAACATTCTTCATCGCTCTTTCTGGAATTAGACGTGCTAGAATGTACTCAGGACTGGATCCTGCCTGTGCAAGATGTCATTTGGCTCTTGCAACACTGTTTAATACGTTTGGTCATGTCCAATGCTGGCTAATTTCTGGTCCCTGTGTTCTTAACTTTTTCATACATGTGGAAAATCTATTGATATTAACCCTATTATTGATATTTTGGGGTAATTCCTGATGAAATAGCTGTAGATCATCACCTCATTGAATTGAATAAGTTGACGTGCAAACAAAGTCTAAGGCTCCACTCTCAATTGCAATGGGTCAAGGTGGTGATGTTTCTTAAACCTGAAAAGATTAAATATAAAGCACATGGATCAATTTAAAAATTTGATTGAGTATGGCAACCATTTGTTCATCATTCTGATCACCTTTCTTTTTCCTCTGAGCTGAATAATTCTATTAGCTGCCAAAAATTGTGTTTGGCTTTGTGAAACCTGGATCTTGTATTTTAAAATTTCAACTGGTTCTCACTCCCTTTAAGTTGTATTGTTTGATAGCTTGTCCACACCTGGACTTGATATAGTTCTTGAAACATTTCAAGTTTTAATCATCTAGTAAATTATACCTAACAAAGATATTTAAAGCTTGTTTTCGCACATGATTTATGCATTCTAGGAGTTCATCACTCAACTTCTCTCTTCAGTAGCATTAACTAATAAAGCTTTTGTTGCCTACTTATAAATACAGTCTACATAAGCAGTTTAGCATTATTGATAATATTATTCTTTGAATGATCAGCAACATAATGTGAGTCATTGTAGAAGTGATGGTTTTAATCTGGGAAACACTCTAGGCTATATATAAAGTCAAATGCCACTTTACTTCATTAAGTAAATCAAAATTCCTGTGACAAGTGGAACCAGTGGATGATTTATAGGGACATGGTGTTTTTTTTTCTTTAAAAAAGGGTGTCTCATTAAGAACCAACATTGACATTTCTATTGCACTAAAAGATGAACAATAGTATTTAAAATTCCTTTCAGAAATTATTCTAATACGAATTGCATTTTAACATTTTTGATTTCAGTCATTCCAAAATCAAAGATGGGGAAATCAGTCCTATCATTCTGGGATAAATGCACAGAGACAGATTGTGTTTTATATTTATCAGCTGAGAAGTTCCTGACACAACTAAGAAATTGTTATACACAGAAAGTGGCTGCAAGGTACCCAGGACAGACTGAAAGAGGTAAGCTGTTTTTAGTTCATGTTTAACAGGTATTCTGGAATGGGAATTTCTGTTATATCTATCATGAGTCAATAGCTTCAAATAATTTGAACATTATGGCAATGAATACTTTGAGTTGATTTTAGCATGCAATTGGAACAGGATATATTTTTTTAAATTGTTAAAAACATATTTTGTATTATTTCCATGCACCATTTGAGCAACACAACCCATGGGAAATTAAATAAGCTTCAAGACTGACTTTGTCCAGTTATTCAACTCCTTGTAATTGACATGTTAATAACTTCACCTGCTCAAGGCTCCAATCGCAACATCGACGATTTACAAAAACAAATTCATAATGCTCACATAATAAAGTCAAAATGAAGTTAAGATACTTTCTTGTAAACTGCTCTTGACAAAATTTACTGTACAGTTCTGGTCACCCTATTATAGAAAATATATTATTAAACTAGAAAGAGTGCAAAAAAGATTTACTAGGATGCTACTGGGACTTGATAGTTCGAGTTATAAGGAGAGGCTGGATAGACTGGGACTTTTTTCTCTGGAGCATAGAAGGCTGAGGGGTGATCTTATAGAGGCCTATAAAATAATGAGGGGCATCGATCAGCTAGATAGTCAATATCTTTTCCCAACAGTAGGGGAGTCTAAAACTAGAGGGCATAGGTTTAAGGGGAGAGATACAAAAGTGTCCAGAGGGGCAGTTGTTTTCACGCAGAGGGTGGTAAGTGTCTGGAACAAGCTGCCAGAGATAGTAATAGAGGCAGGTACAATTTTGTCTTTTAAAAAATGTTTAGACAGTTACATGGGTAAGATAGGTACAGAGGGATATGGGCCAAACGTGGGCAATTGGGATTAGCTTAGGGGTTTAAAAAAAGGGCACCATGGACAAGTTGGGCTGAAGGGCCTGTTTCCATGCTGTAAATCTCTATGACTAATTCATGCAACTTGATGGGACAATTAAACATGTAATTTGCTTTCTTCACATGACTGGAATTTTATTTTGGAACATATGAATAGGAATAGGCCATTTAGCTCCTCAAACCTGTTCCACCATTCAAATCGATCATGACCGATATATATCCTAACCCCATTTGACTCCAGATTACTTCATATTCTTCACTAGATGAAATCAACCACGCTGAAACTTAAAGTTTGAGCTGGTATCTACTGCTTTTTAAGAGAGTTCCACATTTCTACCACCCTTTATAAAGAAATAGTTTTTAACTTCTCTCCTGTCCTAGATTCCCCCACCATGGAAAAAGTTTCTACCCCCTCTACCCCATTAATTTTTTCATTAAACCCTCTACAAATAACCCATTAACCTTCTATATTCCAGGGAATGCAAGGCTAATTTATATAAATTTTCTACATGATTTAACCCTTTGAGCTCATAATGCTACAGAGTTCTTCAGGTGTGGTCTAAACAAGGCTTTCTAGAGCTGTAGCAGAACTTCCTCCTTTTTATATTCTAACCTGCTAGGTATAAAGATTAATATTTCATGAGCCTTTTAAAATATTTTTGCACCTGACCATTACATTTCAGTGACATGGTCACTTATGTCTCTTTTGACCTCCCCTATTCCTAAGTTTTTGCTATTTAAATAATCTATCCTTTTTTGGTCAAAAATGGGTGAACTTAGTCTTAACTGCCTTGAAATCCTTCTATCCCAGATTTACCTTTCACCTTAAAACTGTCAAGACATTGATAGTTCTGTTCCTGTCAATACTACCTACTATGATATCAACCTTCGGGCCATTTGCAAACTTGGATAGTCATTCTCTATTGCAAATAAAATATTCAGGTCAGACAGTAACTGTGCAGAGGGAAAAACAGAGTTAACCTTTCATTGGCTAATTGACCTGAAACATCAATTTATTTTTCCGCAACTACTGCTTGACCTGAGTATTATTAGATTTTCTGTTTATGTTTTTAGATTTTCACTATCTTTGTATTTTGCTTTTGGTTCTTTATTAGTGACATAATGCAGAGTGAAATGTTGAGGCCCCAATCTTAAATATTAATTATTGCTGAAAAAAGTGACACACAGTCAAAGCTTTTCATCTTGTGCTCATCAGAACAGTTGTAAGAATGCCCAAATTTCAAAGGGAGCAGTATGAGAGAAGCATGCAGATGTAGCAGGAGGTAAAGAAGGCAAATGGTATGTTGGCCTTCATAGTGAGAGGATTCAAGTACAGGAGCATTGATGTCTTGCTGCAATTATACAGGGCCTTGGTCAGACCACACCTAGAATATTGTGTGCATTTTTCATTTCCTTAGCTGAGAAAGGACGTTTCTGTTGGTGGGGGAAACCCAGAACCAGGGGTCACAGTCTGAGGCTGAGAGATAGACTATTTAGGACTGAGATAAGGGGAAATTTCTTCACTCAGCAAGTGATAAGCCTGTGGAATTCGCTAACACAAAGTTGTTGAGGCCAAAACATTGTGGGTAGAATTTTCCCAAAAAACGTCAACAACGAGAGGACCGGAGTGCTCTGTGCCGGTCCATCGGGCACGCTCCAGACTGCAATTGTCCCACACTGTCACTTTTTTGGAGAGTGGTGAGTTGCACTTCAGTACTAAGGGGGGTAAGGCCTAAACACATTGGTGAACGTGACTGCAGAGCTCGGGCAACATTTCACAAGGGTGCCCCAATCACTCAGTGCACTAGGCGATCCCTTTCCTCCATCGAGACCCTTATCTCATCGGCAGCATGTTCTGACCACTCCCCTCCCTGACACTGTTTGTCAGCATCCTGATGTGTCCCCCATCATGACTCCAACATTCACTAACCCCCCCCCACTCCCTGCACAAATCCTCCCACCCTAGCCCCCACTCAGGCCACATCCCCTTACCACTGCCCAGGCACACTGGCAGTGCCCACCAGCACTGCCCAATGGGCACTACCTGGCTATGCCCCTGACCACCCAGGGGCTTCAATGGCCTCTGATCCTCCCTGCATGGCCACTGTGTCTGGTTTCTGCTAGTGGAGATTAGTATTAGTTCACGCCTGTGTGACATCCCACCGGAGGGAACATTCTGGAAAGCAGGGGAGTGGGGGGAATGATCGCATGCTAAAATTGCTAAATGAGATTGAGATCAGGTCAATCTCATGCTAATCTGGCTCACGCCTTTCTGGGCGCAATCTGGTTTGCACCAGTAGAAAGGGGCCAGGACCATTGCAAACCATTTGGCACCAGGTGCAGAACCAATTCTTAGGCCCATGAGGTGGGTAAATCGCCCACTGTATGCTTTTAAGGAAGAGTTATTAGGGGCAAAGGGGATCAAGGAATATGATAGAAACAGGCTATTGAGCTGGATGATCAACCGTGATCATAATAAATGACAGAGCAGGCTCGAAGGGCTGAATGGCCTACTCCATTTCCTATATTCTATGTTTCTCTGAGAGAATCATGCTGATTGATTGGCAAGTTGATTCTGGTTGAGGCATTGCCATGGAGGATGTACCAAGGAACTAACGACCCCACGCTTTTGTTATAAATATTAACTGTCCATTTTTGTTACCAAATCCAATTACATTCCACTTTATAGTGGTTCTACCCTTCAGAATTCTAGCATCAAAATAAAAATTGCAGAACATTTTAGCGTTACCTTCATAAAAACGTATTGCACTAAAGGTTAAGGTAATCACTTTCACTCAGCTATATTAAAAAAGATTGCACATATTGGATTTTCAAAGTACAAACAAAGTGTATAAAACAAGCCAGTACATACATACGAAGGGGCCAGAATTAACCTGCCCTTTCTTAGTCAATGATGACTCACTTGCTTTGCATTTCTACAGTCTTATGTATTTCTTCTTTTCATCAAATGTTTATGATGGGGAGAAGGGCTGGGAGCAGTGATTACAAGTATAGGAGGTAGATGTTTTCTAATGTGATATACCATTCATTGGCTCAACAAAACAACATGTGTTGAAACTATGAAAGTATGTGTCCTTCTGATGGTGTGGGAGTAAACTACAAAAAGTTACAACAGACAAGGACAGCTATTATGTTATACAGCAGAGAATATAGTGTTTATTGAGACTGAGCGGTTGTCAAGTTTAATCACGCTAAAATTTTAGATTCAGGTCTGAGTCAAACAACATTAAGAAAAATTGTTAGGCATTTTAGAGAAATGCAATAAACAAAAATGTCAGCAACATTATGATTCAAGTCAAAGTGGATTAGGCTGGAGTAAACAATTATGAAAAGGAAATGAATTACCAAGGTCTGTGACCATTTTACCGAGATACCGAAATGTAACTTTTTCTACCTTTTGTACATAAATCATAATTCTCCTGTCCTTGGTGTCACATTACTTTTTCCTTGTAGCTGGGTTCATGAACTATGTAGAAGAAAAACTTGCACTGATTGCCTCCTATCGTAGACAGGGTTCTAATGGGTGGCACAGTGGCAAGCATTGCTGCCACACAGCACCAGGAACCTGGGTTCAATTCCGGCTTGGGTGAATGTCTGTGCAGAGGATGCACATTCTCCCCGTCTCTGCGTGGGTTTCCTCCCACAGTCCGAAAGACATTGGCTATGCTAAATTCTCCCTCAATGTACCTGAACAGGTGCCGGAGTGTGGCCTCTAGCGGATTTTCACAGTAACTTCATTGCAGTATTAATGTAAACCTACTTGTGACACTAACAAAATAAGATAGTGAGAGTCAAGCTATTGCCAATGGTTGGATGCCCCTCCCCCATTAAATTGTTGCAAGGATGAATTCCTTTTTGAAGGTTGATCACAAATGAATTTCTAGTTGATCTTACATTGTCATACAACTTTTCTCAAAGCAGTCTGTAATAACATTAAGTCTTTAAATTTTTACTGTTTTTATGTTTTTGTAAGTATTCAGAACACTACTGCACCAGATTGTCAGCTGTTGTGAATTACTGCTCTGTCCTAATGTCTCTGAGGAAGTGGTGACAGTCTTCCAGTTTTTCAACTATGTAAAAAAGTTCAAAATTACTCAGCTGGGAACACATCTGACCAGACTTGCAAAGGAAGGTAGGAGAAAATGTTACTTGCTTGTACTAAAACTGGAATGTGTAGCTATTGATTTAACAGAAATTTATGAACTAATGCAATTATGTTTGAATTACAAGATTTTTTGCTGCAGTTGTGCCAAGTTGTAAATACATCAAACAAATTTCAGTGGATTAAGACTAAAGTTTAAACATACCATAGCCATAATATCTCAAAGCACCTTAGAATTGGATGAATTGGATCTGCACTTCAGACTGAATGTTAATCAATGTTACCATTCTTAGGACTCTACCCCAGCAAGACCCTTTTATCTACCTCCTAAGGTTCAACCAAAACATACAATTTTTGAGTCAAAACTTCATCTGTGATGCCTATGCATTACCCCACATTATACATGGCCGTGATATTTAATGCAGATATGTACATCAATGAAATCTAATCTGTGACAGAGAAAGTTGCAAAGCCACAAACAAAACAAACGTTTCATTTTGCTAATTAGTCAATAGTGTAAGTTGATAATTTGCTCATTAGTTTGATATGTGTGTACAACCTGCATGGGTTTCCTCCAGGTGCTCCGGTTTGCTCCCCCAGTCCAAAGATGTGCGGGTTAGATTGATTGGTCATGCTAAATTGACCCTAGTGTCACGGGGATTAACAAGGTGAATGTGTGGGGTTATGGAAATAGGGCCTGGGTGGGATTGCGGTCGGTACCGACTTGATGGGCCAAATGGCTTCCTTCTGTATGGTAGAGATTCTATGATTCTAAGTGGCTGTGAATCTTTGGAACTCTCTACCCTAGATGGTTGTGAAGGCTCCATTGTTGAATATATTTAAGGCTGAGATAGACTGATTTTTGGTCTCTTATGGAATCAAGGCATATGGGAAGCAGGTGGGAAAGTGGAGTAGAAGCATGTGATCAACCATAATCTTACTGAATGACAGAACAGACTCGACCATTTGCTCCTATTTCTTGTGTTCATCTATTCTTTGGTCACTTCCCCTAATTCATATTTCTCTAATGCCTGATGTTAGGCCTTGCCTTTTCTCACCTTAGGTTATTAATTATATTAGTGTGTTAAATAAAAGCAAATTGTTGTTAAGTATTCAACACATTTTTTAAAAACCTCTACTAGCTGACCACGTTTTTAATCATGTGCAGTATATGTTTTTACCTAAGCAAAACTTTTACAGCAGGCCATAAGCATATTGTTGAGAGAAATAATGGCCTCAAAATTGACGGTGAGGTGGGCAGGGAGCAGGGAGGCGTGATGAGAAGTCCAGAAATGCAGGAAGTTTCCCATGCTTCCCAGCTGGCAACTAGCTAGATTGAGAGGCTGACTGGTTGTGGGATGAGAAAACCTAAGTTAGAAGGCTGTAGTCTGGGACTGGATCGGGGTGGAGGTTTGGAGCAATTTTAGTGGTGGTGGGGGTCAGCCCGGAGATTGAGGCATTTGGGGAAGAGTGGGGCGTTCAACAAATCACAGACAGGGAGACCAATGGAAGCAGGTTAGCTCGGAGGAGCTGGAGAAGGTGCTGGAAAGGCATTTACAATAGAGATATAAGAACAGGAACAGGCCATTTAACCCCTCGAGTGTGATCAACAAAATCATGATTGATCTGCAACTTATCTGCTAGATTTGGCCCTTATTCTCCTACAGATGTTGGGTTCCCCAACCCTGAGAAGTCTCAAAATGTGAAATCTAAAATGTTGCAGAAACTGAGGCACACAGTCCCATTAACATGTTTATTTACTTTTTATTCTTTCACAGGACATGGGCATTGCTAGCTAGGCCAGCAATTTTATTGCCCATCTCTAATTGCACCTTGGAAACTATAGAACCATCGAATTCCTGCAGTGCAGAAAGAGGCTATTCAGCCCATCAAGCCTGCACCAACTCTCTGAAAGACATCTTACCCAGGCCCATCCCCTGCCCTATCTCTGTAACCATCCGCAATTCCATTGGCTAATCTATCTAACCTACACATCTTTGGACTGTGGGTGGAAACTGGAGCACCCAGAGGAAACCCACATTGACATGGGGAGAACGTGCAAACTGCACACATATTCACCCAAGACTGGAATCGTACTCGGTCCCTGGCATTGTAAGGCGGTACTGCCACTGTGCCAGAAAGGTGCTCGTAAGCCAGTTTCTTGAACTACTGCAGTTCATGTGGTGTTATAGAGTCATAGAGGTTTACAGCATGGAAACAGGCCCTTCGGCCCAACTTGGCCATGCCACCCTTTTTTTTAAACCCTTAAACTAATCCCAATTGCTTGCATTTGGCCCATATCCCTCTATACCCATCTTACCCATGTAACTATCTAAATGCTTTTTAAAAGACAAAATTGTATCCGCCTCTGCCACTACCTCTGGCAGCTTGTTCCAGACACTCACCACCCTCTGTATGAAAAAATTGCCCCTCTGGACACTTTTGTATCTCTCCCCTCTCACCTTAAACCTATACCCTCTTGTTGTGTTGGTACACTCTCAGTGCTGCTTCGGAGGGAGTTGCAGGATTTTGAGCCAGTGACAGTGAGGGAACAGAGATTTGTTCTAAGTCAGGATGGTGTGTGAACTTGGACGGGAACTTGCAGGTGGTGGTGTTCCCATCTATCTGCTGTCCTTGTCATTCGAGGTGTTGAAGGTCATAGGTTTAAAAGTTGCTGTTGAAGGAGCCTTGGTGAGTTCTTGTAGATGGTACACGCTGCTGCCACTGTGTTTTGGTGGTGGAGCGAAAAGATGTTGGAGGTGATAGATAGCAAGGCAATCAAGTGGGCTGTTTTGTCCTGGATAGTGTCAAATTTCTTGAATGTTGATGGAGCTGCACTCAACTAGGTAAGTGGAGAGTATTCCACCATACTCTTGACTTGTGCCTTATAGATTGTGGACAGACTTTGAGGAGTCAGGAGGCGAGTTACTCTCTTCAGAATTCCCAGCCTCTGACCTGTTTTTGTAAGCCCCAGTATTTCAATGGCTGGTGCAATTCAGTTTCTGGTCAATTCAGTTTCTGGATTGTTGATAGTGGGGCATTCTGCGATGGTAATGTCATTGAATGTCAAGTGCTCATAGTTAGAGTCTCTCTTGTTGGTGATGGTCATTGCTTGGTACTTGTATGACATGAATATTACTTGCCACATGTCAACACAAGCCTGAATATTGTCCAGATCTTTCTGCATTTGGAACTGCTTCAATATCTGAAGAGTTGTGAATGGTGCTGTAATCATCAGCAAACATCCCCACTTCTGACCTTATCATGGAATCTTCATTGATGAAGCAACTGATGATTGTTGGGCCAAGGACACTACCCTGAGGAACTCCTGCAGTGATATCCTGGGGCTGAGATGGTTGACCTTGAACAGCCACAAACATTTTCTCTTGTGCTGGGGTATGACTCCAACCAGGATTCCTTCAATGAGAACTGTAACAATACTTTATAACTATGAAATATGTCTAAAATATTTTCCTATGGTTTATCCAAGTAGCACCTAAAATCCATTAGAAGTCCGACTGAATTGATATTGCTTTTACATAGAAACATAGAAACCCTACAGTGCAGAAGGAAGCCATTCGGCCCATCGAGTCTGCACCGACCACAATCCCACCCAGACCCTACCCCCACATATTTACCTGCTAATCCCTCTAACCTATGCATCCCAGGACTCTAAGGGGCAATTTTTAACCTGGCCAATCAATCTAACCCGTACAGTGCAACAGTACAACCTAACCCATAAATTTTAATTTATGCTTTACAACATTATATTCAGTCCTGTGAGTACAAACAACACTGTAACTAGCAGTAGCCTTTATCATCAAATCTTTTTCTGTGTAATGTAAAAGTGCCCCTTTTTCTATTATTTGATATAGCTTCTCATGAAAATATGTGCAGGTTAGGTGAATTGGCCATGCTAAATTACCCTTTAGTGTCCCATGATGTGTGGGTAGGGGGATTAGCGGGGTAAATATGTGGGGCTACAGGGATAGGGCCTGGGTGGGATGCTCTGTTAGAGAGTCCGTGCAGGCTCGATGGGCCAAATGGCCACTTTCTGCAATTTAGGGATTCTATGATTCGCAGACTGAGTTCCAGATCAATATTGCCACCTTAAGGTAGCATTCTGTTATGACAGCATTTCCTGTACAAATCACAGTTTTAGTTTAAGCAATAGCATCATCTGGTATGCAATACTGTCATTTCTGTATATATAGAAAACAATGTTGCAAAAAAATTACTCGCACGTGCTACTCTTTCGTGTTTTCTTGTGCTGAGATTGCACTGATTGTCTTTTAAGTGGAATCGTCACTGTGCTGGTTATGAATTAATAATGTGGGGATGTGATGCGCTGTGAAGATCTTTTCCCCTGTTGTTCTGAATTCCACTCTGAGATTAGTTGTAGAATGATAATTTTCTGCACATCCAATTAGAAATTTGGAATGTGTCATTAAAGTAACATGTATAGTTTATGATTGACAAAAGACTGGCTATTCATAGAACAGTCTGCAAGTTCCTGATTGTAAGTTCTACCCGAGAGATAAGTTATTGTCATGGGTAGGGAATTAGTTAGGAATCAGCAGATATGTATAGGTACTTCAATTGACAGGATTTGCCTCTCTCTATTGACCTCATTGCTTCTTTTTTCATTCGCTCATGGGATGTGAGCGTCACTAGTTGGGCCAGCATTTATTGTCCATCTCTAATTGCCCTTGAACTGAGTGGTTTGCTAGGCCATTTCAGAAGGCATTTTTAAGAGTCAACAACAACATTCTATTCTTCTACATTGCTGTGGGTCTGGAGTCACATCATCAGGTAAGGATGGCAGATTTCCTTCCCTGAAGCATATTAGTGAACCAGATGGATTTTGACAACAATTTAAATTAATTTACGGTCACCATTAGACTTTTCATAGAATCCCTACGGTGCAGAAGGAGGCCATTCAGCCCATCGAGCCTGCACTGACAACAACCCCAGGCCCTATCCCCATAACCCCACATATTTACCCTGCTAATCCCGCTGACACTAAGGGTCAATTTAACATGGCCAATCCATCTAACCTGCACATCTGTGGACTGTAGGAGGAATGATGTGGAGATGCCGGCGTTGGACTGGGGTAAACACAGTAAGAAGTTTAACAACACCAGGTTAAAGTCCAACAGGTTTATTTGGTAGCAAAAGCCACACAAGCTTTCGGAGCTGCAAGCCCCTTCTTCAGGTGAGTGGGAATTCGAATTCCCACTCACCTGAAGAAGGGGCTTGCAGCTCCGAAAGCTTGTGTGGCTTTTGCTACCAAATAAACCTGTTGGACTTTAACCTGGTGTTGTTAAACTTCTTACTGTAGGAGGAAGCCAGAGCACCTGGAATTAACCCACACAGGGAGAATTTGCAAACTCCACACAGAGAGTCACTCAAAGCTGGAACTGAACCCGGGTCCCTGGCACTGTGAGGCAGCAGTGCTAACCATGGCAAAGTGCTCTCAATGATAGTTAGCTACTAACGTGGCATGTCCCTTTAAAGCCACTGTACTGTATAGGCAAATCAACATAACTGGAGGTGGTAATAAATAGCTGAGGTAATTGAAATAGAAATTACAATAGCTGATACACCTTAGGGTCCATGACAATGACCAATTATCTTTCATTTTTAAGATTACTTTGCAACTGTTTCAAGGTTTGACATTTTGAAGTATGATTCTAATTAGCATAAAACTACTTAATATTTATGGGAATGCATCTCCTGTGGCATTCCTTATGGTGAATTTGATAGCACAAAATTAGGTGATAATATAAGTTATGACGAGGATGCAAATAGACTTGGACAGGCTAAATGAATGGGCAAGAACATGGCAGATGGAATATAATGTGAATAAATGTGAAGCTATCCACTTTGGTAGAAGAAACAGAAATACAAAATATTACTTAAATGGTCGTACTCAAAGGGACCTGGGTGTCCTTGTTCATGAGTCATTAACATGCAGGTGCGTGCAGCAAGCGATAAGGAAGGCAAATGATATGTTGACCATCATCGCAAGGAGACTTGAGTGAAGAGGTCTTGCTGCAATTTTATAGAACCTTAGTGAGACAACACTTTGTGTGCCATTTTTGTCTCCTTATCTAAGGAAGCATATATTTGCCATAGAGGGAGTGCAATTGAGGTTCACCAGACCAGTCCCCGGGATGGTAGGATTATCTTATGAGGAAAGATTGAAGAAACTTGTCCTATATTCTCCAGAGATTTGAAGAATGAGCAGTGATCTTATTAAGATCTACAAAATTCATAAGGGCATGGAAGTGTGGAAGTTACAATGTTCAGATTGAAGTTTCATAGTTTGGAAGTTAAATTGTGCAGAAGTTAAAGTGTTCAAATTAAAAAGTTTATGCTTTCTCTATACAGTAGTGGAAAATGCTTATCAGCTTACTGACTTTCAAAAGGAGTCAGTCTCTGCTATTTTTTCACAGGTCCTATAACATTTTCCTTTTTCAGCATTCACCAGAGGGTGAGCAAGATCAGATTTTTTCCATAACAAATACCAAAGGCAAGATATGAGAATATGCTATGCAAATGAAGGATTAGCAGAAGTCAATTTTTCATCGACTGAGAAAGGGCGAAAAGCCAGGATTTAATTGGCAAATATGTATGTCAAGGAAAGATGTGAAAAATCTCTTGTTCCTGATTTGCTGTAATTGACTATAACTGCTGAGCTGTTTCTCTGTAACCTCAGAACTGCTCCAGTTATCCGGAGTTCTCCTTGTGCATAAGTAAAGGCCTTGCATTGGATGCATGGTGTCCAGCGCTGTTTGTGTAAAGAGTCGACTGAGTGCCTTTAGATTGCTGTTACCCAAGAGAACTCTGACAATAGGGTGGATATAGATATAATGTTTCCCTTGACTGGTGAATCCAGAACCAGGGGACATAGTCTCAAAATTAGGGTAAGGCCATTTAAGACTGAGATGAGGAGGAATTTCTTCACTGAGGGTGGTGAATTTTTTGAATTCTCTACTCCAGAGGGCTGGAAGCTCAATCATTGAGTATGTTCAAGACAGCAATTCATAGATTTCTGCAGACAAGTGGCATCAAGGGATACGGAGATAGCACGGAAAAGTGATGTTGAGGTAGATAACCAGCTATGATCTAATTGAATGGCAGAGCTGACTTGACGGGCTGACTGGCCTTCTCCAGTTCCTACAAATCGGAGTCTGTCCCATATTATCGTAATGGGCAGTTTTCAACAAATTGTGATGGGATTATATTACAGAAATTAAGTATGACACTTGCAGGAAGTACACATTAATATGTCTTATTTCAGTTATTCCTTCAAAGTCAATTTGCAGGGTAACACCTTGCTACGTTGGGCTCATAGCCTGCTCTTGGGCCTCTACCAATGCTGTTCTTTGTTTTATTTCTTTACTGTGGGATACATAAGTTGAATTGCACTCTTAAGGGCCAGAATTTTCTAGCCCTTCATGTTGGTGGAATTTTCCAGTCCTGTTGATGTGAACAGGGATTTCAATGACTTGCCAATCCCACCACAGGAGAACCCGCTATTGGGAGAAGATGGGAGATATGACCTGGTTTTTTTTCCATTCCTGTTAAACCTATTCGGTTCTCCATCCTCTTCCATTCAATGTGAACTAACTGAACTGGGGATCTGATTAATGGTGGATTCAGCAAATTAAAAAAATAAATCTTTCATGGATTCCATAGAGGTGTTTGCTCATAAATGTAGTCAGAGTTCTGACGCATTCTATTTTTTTTTTGGTCAGGCTATCTTTAAATCTATATAAGAGATTCGTTGAGGATGTAATAATTAGGTTGTACAAAGGGGAACCAGTAGATGTAGTGTATTTGGATTTTCAAAAGACATTTGATATGGCGCCACATTAAAGATAAAAGTAAGAGCTCACGGTGTTGGGGGTGACATTTTAGCATGGACAGAGGATTGGCAAATGAAAGGAAATAGAAAGTTGGGATAAATAGATTATTTTCAAGTTGACAGACTGTAACTAGTGGCATGCTGCAGAGATCAGTGCTGGGGGTTCAACTATTTATTTTTCATGGTAAAGACTTGGATGAAGTGACTAACTATTATAGCCGAATTTGCAGATGATATGAAGATAGGTAGGAAAGCGGGTTTTAAGAAGGATACAAAGAGTCTGTATAGATAGGTTAGGTGAATGGGCAAGCATTGAGTATAATGTGAGAAAGTGAGAGGTTGTCCACTTTGGCAGGAAGAATAGAAAAATAGAATATTATTTAAATGGAGAGGAATTGCAGAATGTTGCAGTAAAGAATGATTTGGTGTCCTTGTACTTGATTCATAAAATGTTAGTATCAAGGTACAGCAAGTAATTAGGAAGACAAATGGACTCTTGCCCTTTATTGCAAGGGGGATGGAGTATAAAAGTAGGTAAGTCTTGCTACGGATGTACAGGGCATTGGTGAGACCACACCTGGAATCATGTTACAGTTTTGGTCACTTTATTTAAGGAAAGATATACTTGCATTGGAAGCAATTCACAGAATATTCACTTGGCTAATTCCTGGCATGAAGCGATTGGCCTGTGAGGAAATGTTGAGCAATTTGGGCCTCTACTCGTTGGAGTTTATAAGAATGAGAGGTGATCTTATAAGAATCTGAGAGGGTTTAAGATTACAGATGCTGAGAGGGTGTTTTATCCTATGGGAGAATCTAGAACTAGAGGGCACAGTTTAAAGATAAGGGGCTCCCATCTGAGATGAAATGAGGAGGAATTTCTTCTTTCAGATGGTTATTAATCTTTGGAATTCTCTTCCACAGATAACAGTGAAGGGAGAGTTATTGAATATGTTCAAGGCTGAATTAGACATGTTTTTGATTGACCATGGAAACAAGGATAATGGAGGATGGCAAGAAAGTAGCATTGAGGTCACAATCAATGGGCGGCACAGTGACACAGTGGTTAGCACTGCTGCCTCACAGCACCAGGGACCCGGGTTCGATTCCTGGCTTGTGTCACTGTGTGTGGAGTTTGCACGTTCTCCCCGTGTCTGCGTGGGTTTCCTCCAGGTGCTCCGGTTTCCGCCCACAGATCAGAGATTTTCAGGTTAGCTGGATTGGCCAAGCAAAATTGCCCCTTAGTGTCAGGGGGCTAGCTAGGGTAAATGAATGGGATTATGGGGATAGGACCTGTCAGTGCAGACTTGATGGGCTGAATAGCCTCCTTCTGCACTGTAGGGATCTATGATCTAATCAGATCAGTCGTGATTTTATTGAATGGCATAACAGGCTCAGTGGGGCAAATAGCCACCTCCTGCTCCCATCCATTCTGATATTATTTTCTTACAAGCTTAAGTTTGGAAGTACAATTAAGATCTCATTGTTTATAATGCAGAATTGCCTAAAAAAAAAAGCATGGAGTTTATATTTGCAAACTCAACATTTGGTTAGGAAACTGAAATTCCTTCATGAGACTCATTTCACATTTTACAGATTATATTAATGGGCTAACGTGCAAGAGAAATACTACAGATTAGATTTTTCCAAAGATCTTTGAAAATAACGGATGAGACCTAGTTCTGGAACTTAATTTTATTTCATCCCAGCATGGCTCTTGATGTCCATCTATGATGGATGCTCAGTGAGCTGGCATGGACGGTGTAAGGGCAAAGAGTGGTCGGTGGGAGGCATGGGTTGTCATGAGTTAATAGTAAGTTGGCATAAAGGCTCTGAGGAGCCATGGTAATGGGAGCGTGTTTGTGAGTTTGCATGTATTCACATAGGGAGTAGGTGGGGTGGGGGGCAAGAATTAATGGGCCCATTGTTTAACGAAACTACTGGGACAAAGTTGCAGTGAACCGAGGCTTGATATTTAAATAAACCACCTTTGCAGCCAGCAACTCCCACGACTGACCTGACTATACCCTACAACTGCCACCACCTCAGCCACAAGCCCTTCCCCGCTCCAGTGAGAATCATGCCATTCAGGGCATGTTTTTCCTAAGGCAGATCTGCTGAGCTGAGTCCATTATTAAAGATGAGATTGCAGAGTACTTGGAAGTGCATGGTAAAGTAGGACTGAGTCAGCACGGTTTTGTCAAGGGGAGGTCATGTCTGACAAATCTGTTAGAGTTCTTTGAGGAGGTAACAAGGAACTTAGATAAAGGAGAACCAGTGGATGTGATTTATTTAGATTTCCAAAAGGCCTTTGACAAGGTGCCTTTTAGGAGACTGTTAAATAAGTAAGTGCCTATGGTGTTAAGGGTAAGATCATGGCATGGATAGAGGATTGGTTGACTGGCAGAAAGCAGAGAGTGGGGATAAAGAGGTCTTTTTCAGGATGGCAGCTCGTGACTAGTGGTGTGCCTCAGGGGTCAGTGCTGGGACCACAACTTTTCACAATATACATTAATTATTTGGAGGAAGGAACTGAAGGCACTGTTGCTAAGTTTGCAGATGATACAAAGATATGTAGAGGGACAGGTAATATTGAGGAATTAGGGAGGCTGCAGAAGGACTTGGACAGGTTAGGAGAGTGGGAAAAGAAGTGGCAGATGGAATACAATGTGTAGAAGTGTGAGGTTATGCACTTTGGAAGGAGGAATGGAGGCATAGACTATTTTCTTAATGGGAAAATGCTTAGGAAATCAGAAACACAAAGGGACTTGGGAGTCCTTGTTCAAGATTCTCTTAAGGTTAACGTGCAGGTTCAGTCGGCAGTTAGGAAGGCAAATGCAATGTTAGCACTCATGTCAAGAGGGCTAGAATACAAGAGCAGGGATGTACTTCTGAGGCTGTATAAGGCTCAGACCTCATTTGGACTATTGTGAGTAGTTTTGGGCCCCATATCTAAGGAAGGATGTGCTGGCCTTGGAAAGGGTCCAGAGGAAGTTCACAAGAAAGATTCCTGGAATGAAGAACTTGTCATATGAGGAACAGTTGAGGACTCTGGATCTATACTCGGAGTTTAGAAGGATGAGGAGGGATCTTATTGAAACTTGCAGGATACTGCGAGGCCTGGATAGAGTGGACATGGAGAGGATATTTCCACTAGTAGGAAAAACTAGAACCAGAGGGCACAACCTCAGGCTAAAGGGATGATCCTTTAAAACAGATATGAGGAGGAATTTCTTCAGCCAGAGAGTGGTGAATCTATGGAACTCTTTGCTGCAGAAGGCTGTGGAGGCTTAAGATAGAGATAGATAGCTTCTTGATTAATAATGGGATCAGGAGTTATGGGGAAAAGGCAGGAGAATGGGGATGAGAAAAATATCAGCCATGATTGAATGGTGGAGCAGACTCGATGGGTCGAGTGGCCTAATTCTGCTTATATGTCTTTTGGTCTTATGAGCTGGAAAATCTCCTGACTCAAGTTATCTACCTCCGGAGCAAAAATCCAGCCCTGTCTGACAAAATTAAACATTTTTATTTCAGAAGTATCATACGGAAGCCTGAATTGAGGTTTTTAATGTTTGTGTCTGCTTTTAATTTCTCTCCTACCTTTGCTTTGTCACAGTCCATTTGATAATGATGAAGTTTCAGTAACATCTGGATCTATCACCAAATTCTCTTTACCAAGTAGGAAATGTTCTGTGTATAACTGGACACCTCCCAGCACCCCCAGCTTCAGGGACAAGTACTTCTCTGTGAGTATCTCAAAATGAATGTGTCATATTGCAATAAACAATGCTTTTCTGTAACTTTTGACAGTCAAGGTTAATAAATTAAAGTTAATCTTAACAGGAAATAACTGCCAGGTGTTGACTCATGTTTAGGATGTATGATATAATCTTGTATTGACATGCCTTGTATAAAATAGCACAAATTGTGAAAAAAAATCTAGTAACTTTATATGTCTCAATAAGTTAACTCAGTTATATCTTAATACTGTCATTATGAAGGGGTGTATTAATCCTCTATTTTCTATTCTGTTACAAGCAGCACATTGGACAAGAGGATGCACTACCTCTATTATGCAATGAAACAAAAGGAACTTTTATCTTTAGTCATTTAGGAAATGGATACCACAGTACACATTTGTCATCGGTGCCGGAGAATGAGAAATTTTACAATTACGCAAATATAGACAAGCAAGGAAACAGTCACTTCACTGATGACACATTAGCTGTTCAAGAATCACCTATGGAATTATCCCATTGCTTGCAAGGAGCTGCCCCTACAGGAATGATCGCACAATCACCGTATGTAAAAGCAAGCTATCCAAATCAAAAAGAATTTCCAAGAGATTCGACACAAGCCAGACAATTTCAAAGTTGTTCAGCGATGGCAAAATCTGCTTTGCATGTCGAGCCACAGCAGAAGCTTCAGCAGCCAAGTAGGAAATTTGCTGAATGGAACTCAACAGGCCACGTTAGAAATGCAGATCTCACCAAATCGTTAGGTCCACAGAGAACTATGACAGTATTCAATACACATAAAAATAGCGCTTCAGTGTCTTCTGGAAAGAATACAAGGACAGATTTTATTTCAGTGAATATAGGAACTGTACTGCAAGAAATATTGATTATTCTAAGGACGGATCAAAAAAACTATCAGGAACTTCAGAATCTAGAGCAGCAGGTTCTGCATTTGAGAGATAGCCTGAAGGTATGGTCCTAGTGTTTCTCCAACAATTATCAGATCTGTAAGTTGAAGCTGGTATTTTAATATTTTCATGGAAAAAACAGGTGGAGAATCTTTTAATATCCAGTAAAACTAAATTTATGCTCCTTTTAATGTAAAATAGTTACCGACAAGGGAGAATTGTGGGATAATTTTCTCCCTTTTTTCCACTTCTTGACTGACCACAATACTTATTTTAGAGAAGTGTTTAACTCTTGTGACTTTAAAGAAGAGACGGAAACCAGACTTAAGGATAAATGCTTATTTTCACAGTACCAAAAATATTTTCATAACAAACACCCACTCATTCACACAAGACAAACACCATGCAAACACAAATGAAAGATAATTTTTAAAGATCTAAAGAGGTGTTTCTTTAAGTCCCTAAAGTCAATATTACTTAGCATAGCAGGCCTGAAAATTCTTTTTTTGCTGAGGGAGAAATGGATGTTGGCAGTCCCTGGTAATGAACTCTTAATGGTTTCATCCAAGCTGGTGTCCATTTTGTCAAGGTAAATTGGGCATATCCTATGCTCCCTTGTAAAATAAAAATGTCCATTATGTTCATACGTTCACAAGTGTATGATGTGAGCATAACAATATTAAATAGCACATACAACTTCATCTACTATTTAGTTAGATGTTAGTGTGGTCTCAAATTGTTATTGAGGGTGTTAAAATTATGTTCTGTCCAGAAACTTGGAGTGAGAGCAGAATCATGTTCTGAAATTGGGTCAATTGGAGTACATCTTGTTGTGAGCAAGTGACTTCTATCAGTGGCTGAACACAGCTGTCCACCAACAGAAGCATCTAATCCCCTGGAAGTATAATGGTGCAAATTGCCAGCTTTGTGATTTGAGTGGAGAGCAAGGGGAACGTATTTGCCTTCCTTGATGATTCCATGGGTTGATCAGTCACAGCCCTAAAAGATAGAGAAGGAATAGTGGGAACTAGGATGGAAGTACTGATAGAGAGAAGGTATTTCAGTGTTGGAAAGCAGGGCTGTCCTTGAAGGGGCATGGAGAGAAACCATTTGGGTTCAAGGTAAGAAGGGTATGATTGCACTAATTGTGTTATCCTATAGATCTCTAAATAGTGAGAGAAAGGTAGAGGAACAAATTTGCAGGGAAATCAGAGAGATGTCTCAGACAGTGGTAAGTCTTGGGAACTTTAATTACCCAAATATCAAAGTAAAGGGTAAGGAGGGGGAGGAAGTTTCTAAAACATGTTCAGGAGAATTTCCTTTATTAGTATGTTCTCAGCCCATCTAGAAAGGAAGCATCTGGTTCTGGGATATGAGGTGGCCAACTGAACCAAGACTCTCTAGGGGAACATTTGAGTGACCATCCTATCATAAGTTTAGATTAGTAATAGAGAAAAACAAGGAGCAAACCAACATAAAACTTCTAAATTGAAAGAGCACTAATTTCAATGTAATGAAAAGTGATCCAGCTGGGGTAAAATGAAACCAGAAATTGACAGGAAAATCTATAATAGAACAATGGGTGATTTTTTTTAGATGGTGAGAGATCGTGAAGTGTTTTTATTTTTTACGTGTTCTTAAAGTTACAAAGCCAATGTTCAGAGTGGACCAGGCAAACCCAAATTAATTCCTTGCTTGCTCCAAAAACCAAATTCAAATTCCAATTTAATCTAATTAGGGGCCTCACAAGAGAGTCGAACAAGATCTAGGCTGACGAGATGAGGCATTGCATCCCATCTTGAGATTGATCTGACACTTGATCTTAGCCAAAAGGCCAAGAAGTGAATAATGTCCATAAGGACCTGGGTATCCTTGTTCATCAGTCACTGAATGCTAACATGCAAATGCATCAAACAATTAGGGAGGCAAATTGTCTGTTGGCTTTTATTGTAAGAGGACTTGAGTACAGGACTAAAGAAGTGTTGCTGCAATTATATAGGAGGCTTGGTGAGACTGCACCAGAAATATTGGCCGGGATTCTCCCAAAAATGTTCTAAGTGTTGAATTTGCAGGAAAACTGAAGTAAATCACGCTGTTTTTTTCAGTGGGAGTTCACACTAGAATCTCCCACACTCAGTGCAATGCAGAGGCCACTAGCGTGAATATCATTAGATTTCAGGGGGCGGGACCTATTCCCACCCAGGAGGCTGACGGTTCAGGGCCTCTGCGCATGCAGTCTGGAATATGTTGGAAATAGGTCTCAATGTTCTAACTGTTCTATTCCACCTTATTGTGCTGTATTATCAAAATTCCAGTTGTGAAATATTTGCTTTTTTATATAGCTTTCTGTTAAACCTGATAATTAGTCAGGAAAGTACATTGCGTAACATCAGATTTGAGTAATAGGAAGCATGACAGCAAATTGTGTCATGTAAGGCACACCTTAATCATCTAGACATGAGAATACCTTACATATTGATACAATGTTTTTACTATATTGTAAAGGTATAAATTACTGATGGATATAGTTTATACTCCATAATTGATGGTGAACTGTGATAGAATGAGGCAATTTAAACTAAACTGTTAGATTTCTTTGTTTTAAAAGTTGTTTTTTTTAAACAGAGGGAAATAACAGATAGCTCAAGTACATCTACTATCAGTTTGACTGTTGAAACAGTCTTAGAAAGCTTCAACTTCCTAAATGCTGATTCAAGTGAAGATAATCTTTCATGTTCCGGGAGCATTAGAATAAAGGATGAAAGGTAACTGAAAAACAACAAACCCCATACCCATGCATTCATTGCCAACAAAGTGTTTCGAAACAAGACAAAAAAAATACTTCTTGAAAACATAACCAAGTAATTGCAAGACTAGAATCAAATTCAATTATTCAGGTTATTTTAGTGTAATGCATCAAAAATAGGTCATTGGGTAAGATTTTCCAGCCATTTCTGCAGGCAGGATTGTCCAATTTCGCCAACTGCAGGTGCAAACAATGGGAAACACAATTGACAGCAAATGATCCCTCTGCCAGCCAATGGTGGGCCGTCTTCAACGCTGCAAAACACACCATGGCGGGTAGATGGGGTTGAAATCCCACCAGTCTTGAAATTAGTCTTGGTTACGTTGATTGGAGGTGCAAAGATTTAATTCTGTTTTTGCAATGGGGTTTTCATAATGTGTCCCCTTTGACGGTATTGCCAGCGTGTGTGTGACATGTAGTAATCCTTAGGGATCTGCACTGAGGCCTCAGTTTTTGACCATATGGGCCCATAATTTCTGATCTCCAGGGTGCTGTACCCAGAAGGTATGTCAAAGATACATTGGGTAATGCCCAGACTCCCCTGCCACCCCACCCTGGAGGTCCCTAGGTAAGGATTACACAGCAATTGCTTGGGAAGTTCAAACTTCCATTTGTAATTGTCTTGTACTGGGAACCATCTGTTACTATAATTTAAATAGTACGCTGCACTATTCTGTGGAGTGACTGCATTTCAGGGTAAGAAATAAAGACAGGATGGCAATTTAAACAAGACTGCCACTCCACAGAAGTTAAGGCCTATATATTAAGAATCTGGATAAAAGAATAGAGAGCTGTACATCCAAGTTTGCAAATGGCATTGAGTTAGGAGGCACAGTAAGTTACATAGATGTGAGCAGGAATTTGCAAAGGATCATAGACAAATCAGGTGTGTGGGCAAAACTATGGCAGATGGAGTTTAATATGGAGAGATGGCGAAATTTGAATTCAATAGAAATGTGGAATTAAAAGTCTAATGGTGACCATAAAACCACTGTTAATGCCAGGAATATTACAGGTAAAATGGATGAGTTAAGGGTGAGCATTGACATGTGGAATTGTGATATAGTAGCCATCACAGATGTGGTTGAGGGAGGGGTAGGATTGGCAACTCAACATCCTGGCATATAGAATCTTCAGGTGAGACAGGAGAGGGTGATAAAAAGAGGAGGCATTGCAGTATTAGTTAAGGAATCAGATACTACAGGAAGGAGAGATGATATCTTAAAGGGAGCATCAAATGAAGCTTTGTGGGTAGAGCTTAGAAACAATCAAGGGGCATCCAAATCGGTGGCGTTTATTATAGACCCCATATAGTCAGTGGGAAGTTGAGGAGCAATTATGTACACAATTTGCAGAGGGATGTAAAAATAATAGCAATAGGGTAATTATATTTGGTGATTTCAATTGTCCCAACATTAATTGGGATAGACAATGTTGAGGTCTTGGGTGGAGTGGATTTCTTGAAATGTGTAAAGGAGAACCTTTTAGGTGAAATGTGGGGGGTGGTGGGGGGAGGGGGGGCGGGGGTGGGTCGGTCCAACAAGGGACAGTGCAGTGCTGGACCTAATTCTGGGGAATGAAACCAGACCGGTTGTTGAGATGGTGGGGGAGCATTTTGGTGATAGCAACCACAACATGGTACACTTTAAAACAAAATCAGAAAATGCTGGAAAATCTCAGCAGGTCTGACAGCATCTGTGGAGAGAGAATAGGGCCAACGCTTTGAGTCAGGATGACCTGACAAGCATTTTCTCTTATTGTTCCAGATTCCAGCATCTGCAGAATTTGCTTTTATATTATGGTAAATGTAAGCTTGTTATGGACAAAAAATTGCAAAAAGAAAGCTTTAGATTAAGGGAGAGCGGATTTTAGTAAAATAAGGCAGGATTTGGCCAAGATAGACTGAGAACAGCCACTTGTGGGGAAATCTACAGAAAAGCAGTGAACTGGGATGGTACAAGCCCAACATGTTCACTCTAGGGTGATAAGCAGGACAAGCTCAGAGAACCATGGATGACCAGAGATATTCAGGATATAAGATAATGCTTTTTAGCAGGTACGAGGGAGGGAAATCAGCAGAGGCATCATGAAATACAGAAAAGGCAGGGTGGAGCTTAAGCGAGCAAGTAGGTGAGCAAAGAGGGAATATGAGAAAGCCCTGGCTGGTAAAAGTAGGCAAAAATCCCAGGATATTCTGTAACTATATCAATGGGAAGAGAATGACCAGGGAAAGTGTAGGGCCCATTAGGGGGCAATCTATGGGTGGAGCCACAGGACATATGTAGAGTGTTGAATGAAAACTTCACATCCAGCTTCATCCAAAAGAATGAGGATGAAACTATGAGTTCCTGAGCAAATTGACATAGGTAATGACAAGGTATTGGAGGTGCTGGCAAGCTTAAGTGGACAAATCTTCAGGTCCAGATGTCTCAGGCTGCTGTGGGAGGCAGTGGAGGACGTTGCAGGGATTCTGACTCAAATTTTTAATTCCTCTCTGGTCACGGTTGAGCTGCCAGATGACTAGAGAACAACTAATGTGGTTCCGCTGTTTAAGAAGGATTGTAGAGATAAACCAGGGAACTACATATGAATGAGTCACATGTCAGTGGTAGGGAAACTATTGGAGAAAATTCTGAAGGAGAGAATCTATCTCTATTTGGAGAGGCCAAGGTTAATCAGAGATAGTCAGCATGGCTTTATCAGAGGGAGGTCATGCCTAACAAATTTGATTGAATTTTTTTGAGGAGATGACCAGGAGTGTAGGTGAGGGTAGTGCAGTTGATGTAGTTTAAAACTAAGAACAATACAGTACAGGAACAGGCCCTTCAGCCCACCGAGCCTGCACTGATATGTGATTCCTATCCCTCTGCTCACCTTCCATTCATGTGATTATCAAGATACACTTTGAATGTTGCTAACATGCCTACTTTCATCATCTCCACTGGCAGTGCATGCCAGGCACACACCACCCTCTAAACTTACCATCTCTCGCCTTAAACCTGTGCCTTCTTGCTGTCAACCCTTCCACCCTGGGAAAAAGCCTCTGACTATCCACCCTACCTATGCCTCTCATAATTTTGTACACTTCAATCAGCCCCTCAGCCTCCGTCTTTCCAGTGAAAACAATCTGAGTGTATTCAACCTCTCCTCGTACCTGAAACTCTCCAGACCAGGCAACATCCCAATAAACCTTCTTTGCACCCTCCCCAAAGCATCCATGTCCTTCTGTGGGTGTGGCAACCAGAACTGCAAGCAACATTCCAAATGTGACCTAACTAAAGTTTTATACAGCTGTAACATAACTTGCCAACTTTTATACTTGATGCCCCTGCTGATGAAGGCAAGCATGCTGTATGTCTTCTTAACCACTTTAATCACCTGTGTTGCCACTTTCAGGGATCTGTGGACCTGTACACCCAGATCCCTCTGTATATCTGTGTTCCTAAAGGTTCTGCTATTTAATTCGCATCTGAATTTGTTCTTCAAAAAAATGCATCACCTTGCACTTGTCTGTATTAAACTCCATCTGCCATTTCTCTGCAATCTGTCCAAGTCTGCAATCTTTCTATATCCTGCAATATCCTTTGACAATCCTTTTCACTATCTGCAACTTCACCAATTTATGTGTCATCTGCAAACTTACTAATCAGAACACCTACATTTTCCTCCAGAGCTTTTATGTATGCTACATGACTTAACTTTCTGTGCTAAGTTTAATAAGTAATTAATGGGAGAATGTCACAAGTTCTGAAAAAAATAGGGAGGCTAAAGGCAAGATGTCTTTTTTCAAAGTTACCCAGGGAGCACCTCAGACAGCAACTTTCCATATACAATATACACAATTAATAACTGTGTATCTACTCCTCACCAAATGATGCTGTAACATTTATCCACAATTAACAGCAAGTACCATTAGCCTTGCCTTCAATTTGGCAGAGAATGTTCATCTGATACCTTTGTCAGACAAGGTTATTAAAATAGAAAATAAATTAAAAGAACCAATCACTATATAGAGGGCAGAAGGACACAGCATGGAGATCGAATTAGAATGAAGAGTTGTAAAAATAACATGGGCAGAATGGGATTCCTTCTGTACTGAAATTTCTGTGGATTTCAAAATTAAATCTAGGAAAACACTAAACTCAGTTAATAAATGTTTAGTTTAGCATCTAGAGAAATCTGCATGCCTGTAATCATTGGGCCAGCAGCTAATTAGCCTACAGCATTTTGCACTTGTTTGCACAAGTTTAAAGCATTCCAAATCTGCTACTTTTTAAGTGTTGTACAGAATTATGGATTTTCCTCATTTTAACTGCATTTTTAAATATTGATTTGAGTGGATCCTATTATCTATTGTGCTTTGTTCCAATTTATTTTTCTTCCAAAATTTATCATTTGACAGGACTGGTACATACAATAGAGGCAATATTTGTCAGCATGACTTACTGACTAAGAATGGAGATTTAGGAATTAAAGCAACAGGAACCCTTGCCCTCACATCAGAAAATGTGTCTCTTGATCAAGTACTCTTGACTCACCTGCAGTTGTGCAGGAGACTTCTACAGGTAGGTAGGGTAAAATTAATTGCAATTATTTGTTTCCTCTCTTTTAGCTATTTGCATAATACAAAACAGCTCGTGCTAAGGTATCCCCAGAATTCTTCTTTGCTTTCTCTGAAAAAAATGGTTTTCGGAAGTTGACTGTATCCATATATTCATATTAACAGAGGAAATAAAATCAGAAAATGCTGGAAAATCTCAGCAGGTCTGACACCATCTGTGGGGAGAGAATAGAGCCAATGTTTCGAGTCTAGATGACCCTT
This sequence comes from Mustelus asterias, assembly GCF_964213995.1. Taxonomy (NCBI): domain Eukaryota; kingdom Metazoa; phylum Chordata; class Chondrichthyes; order Carcharhiniformes; family Triakidae; genus Mustelus; species Mustelus asterias. The sequence goes on from NC_135820.1 coordinate 43,681,139, forward strand.
CATCAGACATAAGAGCAAAGAGAATCAGCAGACATCTATACTATTGGCGGAGGGAGAAGGAGGGGGTGGAATGGGACAAAGGGAATGTAAGTGAGGATACAGAAGGCTGAGAAGGTGCTAAGAGTGTCCATTAAGTAATCGGAATGCGGGAATGGCAGAACAGGTACAGATTGTTAAAACACTGCCTGAGGAATGTGGCAGTTGCACTGAAGGCGTGTGGAGGGGTGTGGAAAGGAGAGCTGGAATGAAGAAGTGGAAAAATAGAAGTGAAAATGAAGGATGATAAAATGGATGAATGATTGTTCAGTCCAGAAGTGAACCCTAACCCAAACTGAAGGAACAGTACCTCATCTTACAATTGGGCACTTTACAGCCTTCTGGACTGAACATGGAGTTCAACAGCTACAGAGGATGAACTCTCTCCGCCACCTTCGCTCCATTTCCATTCATTTTATTCCATTTCATTTAATCTCATTCATCCATTTTATCATCCTCCTTTTTCACTTCCTATTTTTCCACTTCTCCATTCCAGCTCTCCCCCTTTCCACACCCTCCCCGCACACCCCCCAACCCCCTTCAGGGCAACTGCCACATTCCTCAGGCAGTCCTTTAACAATGGGTAGCACAGTGGTTAGCACTGCTGCTTCACAGCTCCAGGGTCCCGGGTTCGATTCCCGGCTCGGGTCACTGTCTGTGTGGAGTTTGCACATTCTCCTCGTGTCTGCGTGGGTTTCCTCCGGGTGCTCCGGTTTCCTCCCACAGTCCAAAGATGTGCAGGTCAGGTTGATTGGCCAGGTTATAAAAAAGAAATTGCCCCTTAGAGTCCTGGGATGCGTAGGTTAGAGGGACTAGCGGGTAAATATGTGGGTGTAGGGCCTGGGTGGGATTGTGGTCGGTGCAGACTCGATGGGCCGAATGGCCTCCTTCTGCACTGTAGGGTTTCTATGATTCTATGAATCTGTACCTCTGTTCTGCCATTCTCGCATTCTGATCATTTAATGGACACTCTTAGCACCTTCTCAGCCTTCTGTATCCTCATTTACATTCCTTTTGTCCAATTCCACATACCACCTTCCCCCCACCCCAATTTTAAGAGGGAATGTTGAATTTTGTTATTAGTCTGCACTCAATTATTCTTCATGTCTTGACAAATCTAAAGGAAAGTTCTGCTTTTAGACTGATCTGACATCATGATTTATTTCATTTTAATTTGCAAAACCTATACAGTTTAAACTTAATGATGCTAATTACTTTTGAAAGTGTAAAATAAATGTTATATTTTCATTTTTAGAATAACTGATGTCTCAAGGATTTTCAAGTCTTAAAATATTAAAGTACAGAATACTAATGAAATATCACATAACAAGACTGGGTTACAGAATATGTTTAAATGTACTCCTAGCTTGTAAACTTTAAGTGTATTGTTGCACATTTGGATCTGTGCTACTCTATTTCATATAAAATTGATTTATGCTTGCTTAGAATTTTCTATCTGCTTTAGATTCTCAGAATTATACGTCTGAGGTAATGAAAGCTCCCCCATCCCTTTGATACATGGGAATATTTTTCCTGTGAGTTTTCTGAAACAAGAGTAGTTACTGCAAATTTCAAGTACCGTATTTTACTCTCAGATGTACATAATCTGAGGATAGTAGGCTGTAACCTTGATATACTTTATCCAGGCCTTAAATAGGAGGAAGAAAGGAAACAATTTAAGGAATAATAAGAAAGGAATGATTATATGCAATAATCATTATAGATCCACATCAGGGGAAAAGCGATCGTCCAGTTATTTATTATCCACATTGATACCTTGAAAGTGAGCCGTGACAAAACAAAGCTTAAGGCTTGAACCTGCCAGGTGCTGAGGCAGGCTGTTCAAAACGCCCTCCTGGAATGCCATGGGACCTTGTCCCAGTAAAACAAAAACACACAGCCCCTCCAACCCTCACCCACTCCACCTACTTCTCTTTCCAAACATTCCCCATCCATACCACCGCATGCCCCATCCCCTCAAGTTCTTTATGTCAAGCTCTGCCCTTCCACAGCCCCTTCAGCACCCTCATACTTCCTATGCCAAACTCCGGAACTTCCATGCCCATGATCCACTGTACACTTTCTAGAACCAATGAACACCAGTGTAAATTGGGAGATCTAAATAAAAGATTTGAAAAATGCAATCCTTTGAGCACTTTCCCACATGCTTGGAAACAAGTGCCAACCATCCAGTCCTATGAAGTTTCAAAAACCATAAACCCTTGAAACCACATATTTTTGTCCACAAATGTAGTGAAATTGACCACAGAGATCAGAGAGCCAGAGTTGTTAGTCCAACAATATTTCCTCTGGAGAATTGGTATTTTGTTATTCTAATAGATGTTTAGGCACTCAGCCAAGTGTACATGAGTCATCATTTCCAGAGGAAACATTTGATTGGCAGCTCAGATTCTCTGACATAGAGCACACGGGGGCATGAAGGAGGTCTTTTTAACTTGCCTTTAAAAGGTTCACCAATGCATTTTTGTGTGCATGACTCCTTTAAGGGATTGTGAACCACGACTCTTTAAAAATCTAGCCTAACTTTGTGAAAATTATGGAGTAGGAGTTACCAATCTCCACAATGGAGTTGGCCGGGTCAGGATTGCAGGCTTCTGACAGATTCTTTAAAATTAGACAGCCTGGGAATGGGGTTGTGAATCAGGACCCACCTGCCATTTTTAAAGGGCTCCTGTGTTAACTTGATGAAAATACAGTATTACTAGTTTGAAGAAAGAATTCACTAACTCCAAGAGTTTTGTCTGGACACCTTCTATAACATTAGCAGTAGTGTTTTATCTTTCCTCATTTTCTCTTAAGTCTTTTGCACAGTTGTTTAGATAATCCTCTCCTTACATTCAGCATGGTGAGACTGAACTCACTTGGTTCCACTCTTACCTATCCAGTTGTAACAAATTCATCTCTAGAAATGCCTATTTTATGAATAGTCTCCCAGGAATAGATCCAATGTCCCTCTTTGCCTCATCTCTATGCTTTCCTTTGATGACATCATCCCAGAATGGATTCAGCTTCCACATATATGCAGATGATATCCAATTCCAGCTCTCCACGACCAGAACTGTACTATAAGACTGCTTAACCCCTTTCTAATCAGGATGTAACAAATTCTGCATAACCTAACTCATGTGGTTTTAGAACATTGGTGAACTGCGTTATGTTAAAGCACAATAAATAAATATAATAAGATGCATAATGTTTAATCTATCTCACATTTTAAAAACAGAGGGGCCAAGCTAACTTGCTTCTTGGGGCTCACAATTTAATTTATATTTCAGAGATTTACATCAACTGGTTGTGTAGCTGCCCTCCAGAATTGCATATTAGAGGAGCTCTCTCAACAGATCCTGGTACTGGAGAATATAGCTCACATTTCTCACGAGAGGTCAGGGAATATTAAATCGGTGGAAGAAGGTTTGTATGAAATGACCATAATTATAGACAGCATGCCAGAATTCATCTATGAGCACCATTGGAATGTTATGTTATGGAAAAATATTTATAATAAGTTAGATTCAGATTGTTTGAAATAGGGGGACTGATATATTAAGAAACAGGAAATATATCAGGGCTTCACTAGAATTACAGACAAAGGAAATCCTATTTTTAATTTATAGATTTCAACCTCTGGGTAATTTTGTAATGGATATTGAGATTTAAAAGTAAAAGTTTTTTAACATTAGATACGGTTTTAGCATTTATTGTGGACATTTGCATTACCTTGTCCATTACTGTATAATATGGTTTTCTAAAAATATCCTCAAAATAAAAAGTAAATATTTTGTGGTTCATGGCTTTAAATTGCTTTATTTTTATTGAAATGCCAGATCCATTCCATTTAGCTCATTTTTCATGATTAACTTGATTAATGCAAATTGGCTCTTACAGCAGAATGCATCACCTCATTAGATGGAACAATATCAAGATGAATCATTTAAGAATGAAAATTACACTTTAAAAAATGTTGTATTGCTTTATTGTATTGTACTTTGTTACAACCCCAGTTGATGTTCTAACTGGACAGGAAGATCCCACAATGGGAACCCTGGCTCCAAAGATTGTAACTTCTGTAAAACATGGAGGAACAGAGTCACAGGACTGCTAATTGGGTTTAACAACAAGGGAAGAAACATTAAACATGAAAAAATTGGATTATGATGCAATACTCCTTTGCTTCCCCCCCCCCCCCCCTTGGTTTAATGAATATAAAGATTTTAAGAATAACTTAGATTACAAAGTATATTTTAAGGTGCAATGGTCTCAGTAACCCAATGCCTGTTTAGGCACACAGATTGGCTGTGGTCGAAAACACACACTCCACTCTGAACCTAAGTTAGTGTCTGTGGATTTCTGTTCAGAATCCCTCCAGATGATTGTCACGTGGGAGTTTCCAAACTTCACTCCCAAAAAATAAACAATTTAAAATCTTTATTTACAATAATGTTTCCTTTTAGCAGTTTATATTCTGAAATCCAATCCAGGTTTTCCAAATGACAGTTTTAAACAAAGCTTCCACTCTACTTTTAACAGCAAATTCAGTCCAGGTTTTACACCAACCACTTTATGATTTCTTTGTCTTAACTGTTCACAATTGCTTTAACTCTTTTTTTTCCCCCAAGCTTCCAGTAAAATGGCATCAAACATTTGATTTACCTCTGTCTGCTGTCCATTTTAAATCTTGTTATTTCAATTGCCTCTAACTCCAAACCCTTTGTTTGCTTTTCCTTGAATTCTTCTGAACAATACCTTGGTCTCTGTTCTCTTAACTTCAGTCGACTCATGACATTCTTTCCTCGACTGTACCTTGTTCCTAAGGAAGCCTGCATTTTTTACAACTCCCTTGTCCTGTCCAGCTTCTACTGGCAGAGTTGAGGGATGTTCACTCCCTGGTGCTTTGTCCCCACCTACAATATTTCTAACTAAACCTAAAATTCAAATGTTTTTCTACCTTATAAGCGCCTCCAGCTGCTAAGCTACCCTTCACACTGAAACCCTCTCCAAGCACAATAAATTCATAGTTTGAATTGAAACCAGCCCCCACGGATACAAACACCTTTGTCCAGCATGAATCTAACTAGAGAATTTTGCCCTTCTGGGCACGTAAACATTACATTAAACTCACTGAAAACTATACCTTATTTCTAATGTTTATATGTAATACAAAACATTTATATAATGTCTGTATGTTCCATACAAATATAAATTCCATAAAACGACCTTTGCTTTAACATCTTAAGCTGATGACAGCATAATCCTGTGGTCCCAAAGACTAAACCCTAAAAACATATCAATAATATGTTGCCATTGTATAAACAACAATGGAAATTTGTTGCAAACATTGCAACAGTGCTTGTACTTAAAAAGTACTTAATTGCTGTAAATAGAACATCCTGAGGTTAATGGTGCTATATAAATGTAAGTTTTTTGTTCTGCTGGGGCAGGGGGGAGAGAACAAGTTGGCTTCCTGGCTCAACACCTCTTTAATGATGTTTTTTATTTGGCTGTTTGTGGGCATGGATAGCGAAGAGTTTGAGATGATTCCCTTAAATTGTTTCCTCCTCATTCCCTGTGGTGTTTTGCAAAACCATAATTGACATTAGGAACACAGATGATATTTTTGGGGTAAAACTTGTGCTATTGTCTATCAGGACTATAATAATAGCAACCTTTAGTTTTAGAAGTTAGATGGAAAAGACCTAAAGGGTTGAAAATGAAAATTACAAGGAAATTTAGAATGATAAATGCCAGACTTTATACAAAACTTCAAATAATTAACATCTCATTTACTGTAGCTACTAAGCCAATTGGCACCAGAAAGCCATGAAACTAGGATGATAGAAGGTCATATGCTTTGTATAACTGTGGAAGCTCTATAAATCTGGAAAGGTACAAGAAATAGTGAGTTAATGTAGTTTTACCAGTAAATATTTTGCTTCCTTTCCTTCTCTATCTCCTGACAGCCTGGTTGATCTTTGTTAGGTGTAAATCCCATGTTAAAAGACTCTGTTTTATGCATTTATATCATTATTCAAAAACCCTTTGGTCTGTCTTTAGCTAACATTAGGACATCTTGGGAGTGGGGCTCAGTTGTTAACAATTCAGGACAAGTATGTTCCTATAAAAATAAAGATGGCAAGATTGGGGAACCCTGGATGACGAGAGATTGTGAGCATAGTGAAAAAGAAGAAGGAGGCGCACATAAATTTTAGGAAATTGAAAACTGATAAGGCTCGAGGAATGCAAAGAGAGCAGGAAAGAACTTAAGCAGTTAGGAGGGCTAAAAGGGCCCATGAAATGTTGGCAGGCAGGATTAAGGAGAATCCCAAGGTTCTTTATGCGAAGGAATAGGGTAGCTAGGGAAAGGGTAGGTCCACTCAAGGACAGTGGAGGGAATCTGTGTGTGGAGCCAGATGAGGTGGGTGAGGTCCTTAATGAGTACTTTGCATCAGTATTCACAAAAGGAGAAGAATGTGGTGGATGGGGAGTATAGAAAGGAGGATGTTGACATTCTAGAACATGTTGAGATAAAAAGGGAGGCGGTATTGGAAGTTTTGAAAAACATTAAGGTGGACAAGTCACCAGGGACAGATAGGGTCTATCCCAGAATACTGAGAGGTGAGGAAAGAAATTGCTGAGGCCTTGGCCAAAATCTTTATATCCTCTTTAGCCACAGGCGAGGTACCAGAGGATTGGAGAGTAGCTAACGTTGTTCCTCTGTTTAAGAAGGGCAGAAGAGACAACCCAGGAAATTACAGGCCTGAGAGCCTCATCAGTGGTGGGGAAATTATTGGAAAAGATTCTTAGGGACAGGATGTACTCACATCTGGAAGAGAATAGGCTTATTAACGATAGGCAGTATGATTTTGTGAAGGGGTGGTCATGTCTCACAAACTTGATTGAGTTCTTTGAGGAAGTGACAAGAAAAATTGACCACCGCTGGGCAGTGGATGTTGTATACATGGACTTTAGTAAAAGCCTTCGATAAGGTTCCTCATGGCAGGCTGATACAGAAGGTGAAGTGATAAGCGATCAGAGGTGAGCTGGTAAGATGGATACAAAACTGGCTTGGGCATAGAAAGCAGAGAGTAGCAGTGGAAGGGTACTTTTCTAAGTGGAGGTCTGTGACAAGCGATGTTCCACAAGAATCAGTGCTGGGGCCTCTGTTGTTTGTAATATATATGAATGATTTGGAGTAAAATGTAGGTGGTCTGATTAGTAAATTTGCAGATGATACAAAAATTGGGGGAGTAGCGGATAGTGAGGAGGATTGTCAGAGGATACAGCAGGATAAATTGGCTGGAGACATGGGCTCAAAGATGGCAGATGGAATTTAACCCGGACAAATGTGAGGTGATGCAATTTGGAAGGTCTACTGCAGTAAATGGTAGAGCCCTTAGAAATATTATCATACAGAAGGATCTAGGCAGATTCACAGTTCCCTGAAGGTGGCAATTCAGGTGAACAAGATGGTCAAGAAGGCATATGGTCTGCTGGCTTTCACCAGTTGGGGTGTTGAGTATAGGAATTGGAAAATCATGTTGCAACTGTATAAGGCTTTGGTTAGGCCGCATTTGGAGTATTGTGTACAATTCTCGTTGCCACACTACCGGAAGGAAGTTGATGCATTGGAAAGGGTGCAGAAGAGATTTACCAGGATGTTGCCTGGTTTGGAGGATATGGACTATGAAGAAAGGTTGAACAAACTTGGATTTTTTCATTGGAGCGGAGGATGAGGGGAGACCTGATAGATGTTTACAAGATTATGACGGGCTTGGATATAGTGGATAGTCAGTCTTTTTTCCAGGGTTGAAGGGTCAATGGATCAATTACTTGAGGGCATAGGTTGAACGTGAGAGGGGGAAAGTTTGAGAGAGATGTAAGGGGCAAGTTTTTCCACACACAAGGTAGCGAATGCCTGGAACATTCTGCCGGAGGAGATGGTGGAAGCAGATTCTATAGCAACGATCAAGAGGCATCTGGATAGATAGCTGAACAGGCAGGGAATAGATGCATTTGGACCATGTAGACACAAGAAAATATTAGATTAGATCTGTGTTGGCACAGACTTGATGGGTCAAAGGGCCTATTCCTGTGCTGTATTGTTCTTTGTTAAGTACTGAGCTTTCTGGCAGGCGATTCTTTTCAGAGTGCATTCTTCATCATTGTGTATTAGATAGGATCTGCTTCAATTTAACATTCTTCATCGCTCTTTCTGGAATTAGACGTGCTAGAATGTACTCAGGACTGGATCCTGCCTGTGCAAGATGTCATTTGGCTCTTGCAACACTGTTTAATACGTTTGGTCATGTCCAATGCTGGCTAATTTCTGGTCCCTGTGTTCTTAACTTTTTCATACATGTGGAAAATCTATTGATATTAACCCTATTATTGATATTTTGGGGTAATTCCTGATGAAATAGCTGTAGATCATCACCTCATTGAATTGAATAAGTTGACGTGCAAACAAAGTCTAAGGCTCCACTCTCAATTGCAATGGGTCAAGGTGGTGATGTTTCTTAAACCTGAAAAGATTAAATATAAAGCACATGGATCAATTTAAAAATTTGATTGAGTATGGCAACCATTTGTTCATCATTCTGATCACCTTTCTTTTTCCTCTGAGCTGAATAATTCTATTAGCTGCCAAAAATTGTGTTTGGCTTTGTGAAACCTGGATCTTGTATTTTAAAATTTCAACTGGTTCTCACTCCCTTTAAGTTGTATTGTTTGATAGCTTGTCCACACCTGGACTTGATATAGTTCTTGAAACATTTCAAGTTTTAATCATCTAGTAAATTATACCTAACAAAGATATTTAAAGCTTGTTTTCGCACATGATTTATGCATTCTAGGAGTTCATCACTCAACTTCTCTCTTCAGTAGCATTAACTAATAAAGCTTTTGTTGCCTACTTATAAATACAGTCTACATAAGCAGTTTAGCATTATTGATAATATTATTCTTTGAATGATCAGCAACATAATGTGAGTCATTGTAGAAGTGATGGTTTTAATCTGGGAAACACTCTAGGCTATATATAAAGTCAAATGCCACTTTACTTCATTAAGTAAATCAAAATTCCTGTGACAAGTGGAACCAGTGGATGATTTATAGGGACATGGTGTTTTTTTTTCTTTAAAAAAGGGTGTCTCATTAAGAACCAACATTGACATTTCTATTGCACTAAAAGATGAACAATAGTATTTAAAATTCCTTTCAGAAATTATTCTAATACGAATTGCATTTTAACATTTTTGATTTCAGTCATTCCAAAATCAAAGATGGGGAAATCAGTCCTATCATTCTGGGATAAATGCACAGAGACAGATTGTGTTTTATATTTATCAGCTGAGAAGTTCCTGACACAACTAAGAAATTGTTATACACAGAAAGTGGCTGCAAGGTACCCAGGACAGACTGAAAGAGGTAAGCTGTTTTTAGTTCATGTTTAACAGGTATTCTGGAATGGGAATTTCTGTTATATCTATCATGAGTCAATAGCTTCAAATAATTTGAACATTATGGCAATGAATACTTTGAGTTGATTTTAGCATGCAATTGGAACAGGATATATTTTTTTAAATTGTTAAAAACATATTTTGTATTATTTCCATGCACCATTTGAGCAACACAACCCATGGGAAATTAAATAAGCTTCAAGACTGACTTTGTCCAGTTATTCAACTCCTTGTAATTGACATGTTAATAACTTCACCTGCTCAAGGCTCCAATCGCAACATCGACGATTTACAAAAACAAATTCATAATGCTCACATAATAAAGTCAAAATGAAGTTAAGATACTTTCTTGTAAACTGCTCTTGACAAAATTTACTGTACAGTTCTGGTCACCCTATTATAGAAAATATATTATTAAACTAGAAAGAGTGCAAAAAAGATTTACTAGGATGCTACTGGGACTTGATAGTTCGAGTTATAAGGAGAGGCTGGATAGACTGGGACTTTTTTCTCTGGAGCATAGAAGGCTGAGGGGTGATCTTATAGAGGCCTATAAAATAATGAGGGGCATCGATCAGCTAGATAGTCAATATCTTTTCCCAACAGTAGGGGAGTCTAAAACTAGAGGGCATAGGTTTAAGGGGAGAGATACAAAAGTGTCCAGAGGGGCAGTTGTTTTCACGCAGAGGGTGGTAAGTGTCTGGAACAAGCTGCCAGAGATAGTAATAGAGGCAGGTACAATTTTGTCTTTTAAAAAATGTTTAGACAGTTACATGGGTAAGATAGGTACAGAGGGATATGGGCCAAACGTGGGCAATTGGGATTAGCTTAGGGGTTTAAAAAAAGGGCACCATGGACAAGTTGGGCTGAAGGGCCTGTTTCCATGCTGTAAATCTCTATGACTAATTCATGCAACTTGATGGGACAATTAAACATGTAATTTGCTTTCTTCACATGACTGGAATTTTATTTTGGAACATATGAATAGGAATAGGCCATTTAGCTCCTCAAACCTGTTCCACCATTCAAATCGATCATGACCGATATATATCCTAACCCCATTTGACTCCAGATTACTTCATATTCTTCACTAGATGAAATCAACCACGCTGAAACTTAAAGTTTGAGCTGGTATCTACTGCTTTTTAAGAGAGTTCCACATTTCTACCACCCTTTATAAAGAAATAGTTTTTAACTTCTCTCCTGTCCTAGATTCCCCCACCATGGAAAAAGTTTCTACCCCCTCTACCCCATTAATTTTTTCATTAAACCCTCTACAAATAACCCATTAACCTTCTATATTCCAGGGAATGCAAGGCTAATTTATATAAATTTTCTACATGATTTAACCCTTTGAGCTCATAATGCTACAGAGTTCTTCAGGTGTGGTCTAAACAAGGCTTTCTAGAGCTGTAGCAGAACTTCCTCCTTTTTATATTCTAACCTGCTAGGTATAAAGATTAATATTTCATGAGCCTTTTAAAATATTTTTGCACCTGACCATTACATTTCAGTGACATGGTCACTTATGTCTCTTTTGACCTCCCCTATTCCTAAGTTTTTGCTATTTAAATAATCTATCCTTTTTTGGTCAAAAATGGGTGAACTTAGTCTTAACTGCCTTGAAATCCTTCTATCCCAGATTTACCTTTCACCTTAAAACTGTCAAGACATTGATAGTTCTGTTCCTGTCAATACTACCTACTATGATATCAACCTTCGGGCCATTTGCAAACTTGGATAGTCATTCTCTATTGCAAATAAAATATTCAGGTCAGACAGTAACTGTGCAGAGGGAAAAACAGAGTTAACCTTTCATTGGCTAATTGACCTGAAACATCAATTTATTTTTCCGCAACTACTGCTTGACCTGAGTATTATTAGATTTTCTGTTTATGTTTTTAGATTTTCACTATCTTTGTATTTTGCTTTTGGTTCTTTATTAGTGACATAATGCAGAGTGAAATGTTGAGGCCCCAATCTTAAATATTAATTATTGCTGAAAAAAGTGACACACAGTCAAAGCTTTTCATCTTGTGCTCATCAGAACAGTTGTAAGAATGCCCAAATTTCAAAGGGAGCAGTATGAGAGAAGCATGCAGATGTAGCAGGAGGTAAAGAAGGCAAATGGTATGTTGGCCTTCATAGTGAGAGGATTCAAGTACAGGAGCATTGATGTCTTGCTGCAATTATACAGGGCCTTGGTCAGACCACACCTAGAATATTGTGTGCATTTTTCATTTCCTTAGCTGAGAAAGGACGTTTCTGTTGGTGGGGGAAACCCAGAACCAGGGGTCACAGTCTGAGGCTGAGAGATAGACTATTTAGGACTGAGATAAGGGGAAATTTCTTCACTCAGCAAGTGATAAGCCTGTGGAATTCGCTAACACAAAGTTGTTGAGGCCAAAACATTGTGGGTAGAATTTTCCCAAAAAACGTCAACAACGAGAGGACCGGAGTGCTCTGTGCCGGTCCATCGGGCACGCTCCAGACTGCAATTGTCCCACACTGTCACTTTTTTGGAGAGTGGTGAGTTGCACTTCAGTACTAAGGGGGGTAAGGCCTAAACACATTGGTGAACGTGACTGCAGAGCTCGGGCAACATTTCACAAGGGTGCCCCAATCACTCAGTGCACTAGGCGATCCCTTTCCTCCATCGAGACCCTTATCTCATCGGCAGCATGTTCTGACCACTCCCCTCCCTGACACTGTTTGTCAGCATCCTGATGTGTCCCCCATCATGACTCCAACATTCACTAACCCCCCCCCACTCCCTGCACAAATCCTCCCACCCTAGCCCCCACTCAGGCCACATCCCCTTACCACTGCCCAGGCACACTGGCAGTGCCCACCAGCACTGCCCAATGGGCACTACCTGGCTATGCCCCTGACCACCCAGGGGCTTCAATGGCCTCTGATCCTCCCTGCATGGCCACTGTGTCTGGTTTCTGCTAGTGGAGATTAGTATTAGTTCACGCCTGTGTGACATCCCACCGGAGGGAACATTCTGGAAAGCAGGGGAGTGGGGGGAATGATCGCATGCTAAAATTGCTAAATGAGATTGAGATCAGGTCAATCTCATGCTAATCTGGCTCACGCCTTTCTGGGCGCAATCTGGTTTGCACCAGTAGAAAGGGGCCAGGACCATTGCAAACCATTTGGCACCAGGTGCAGAACCAATTCTTAGGCCCATGAGGTGGGTAAATCGCCCACTGTATGCTTTTAAGGAAGAGTTATTAGGGGCAAAGGGGATCAAGGAATATGATAGAAACAGGCTATTGAGCTGGATGATCAACCGTGATCATAATAAATGACAGAGCAGGCTCGAAGGGCTGAATGGCCTACTCCATTTCCTATATTCTATGTTTCTCTGAGAGAATCATGCTGATTGATTGGCAAGTTGATTCTGGTTGAGGCATTGCCATGGAGGATGTACCAAGGAACTAACGACCCCACGCTTTTGTTATAAATATTAACTGTCCATTTTTGTTACCAAATCCAATTACATTCCACTTTATAGTGGTTCTACCCTTCAGAATTCTAGCATCAAAATAAAAATTGCAGAACATTTTAGCGTTACCTTCATAAAAACGTATTGCACTAAAGGTTAAGGTAATCACTTTCACTCAGCTATATTAAAAAAGATTGCACATATTGGATTTTCAAAGTACAAACAAAGTGTATAAAACAAGCCAGTACATACATACGAAGGGGCCAGAATTAACCTGCCCTTTCTTAGTCAATGATGACTCACTTGCTTTGCATTTCTACAGTCTTATGTATTTCTTCTTTTCATCAAATGTTTATGATGGGGAGAAGGGCTGGGAGCAGTGATTACAAGTATAGGAGGTAGATGTTTTCTAATGTGATATACCATTCATTGGCTCAACAAAACAACATGTGTTGAAACTATGAAAGTATGTGTCCTTCTGATGGTGTGGGAGTAAACTACAAAAAGTTACAACAGACAAGGACAGCTATTATGTTATACAGCAGAGAATATAGTGTTTATTGAGACTGAGCGGTTGTCAAGTTTAATCACGCTAAAATTTTAGATTCAGGTCTGAGTCAAACAACATTAAGAAAAATTGTTAGGCATTTTAGAGAAATGCAATAAACAAAAATGTCAGCAACATTATGATTCAAGTCAAAGTGGATTAGGCTGGAGTAAACAATTATGAAAAGGAAATGAATTACCAAGGTCTGTGACCATTTTACCGAGATACCGAAATGTAACTTTTTCTACCTTTTGTACATAAATCATAATTCTCCTGTCCTTGGTGTCACATTACTTTTTCCTTGTAGCTGGGTTCATGAACTATGTAGAAGAAAAACTTGCACTGATTGCCTCCTATCGTAGACAGGGTTCTAATGGGTGGCACAGTGGCAAGCATTGCTGCCACACAGCACCAGGAACCTGGGTTCAATTCCGGCTTGGGTGAATGTCTGTGCAGAGGATGCACATTCTCCCCGTCTCTGCGTGGGTTTCCTCCCACAGTCCGAAAGACATTGGCTATGCTAAATTCTCCCTCAATGTACCTGAACAGGTGCCGGAGTGTGGCCTCTAGCGGATTTTCACAGTAACTTCATTGCAGTATTAATGTAAACCTACTTGTGACACTAACAAAATAAGATAGTGAGAGTCAAGCTATTGCCAATGGTTGGATGCCCCTCCCCCATTAAATTGTTGCAAGGATGAATTCCTTTTTGAAGGTTGATCACAAATGAATTTCTAGTTGATCTTACATTGTCATACAACTTTTCTCAAAGCAGTCTGTAATAACATTAAGTCTTTAAATTTTTACTGTTTTTATGTTTTTGTAAGTATTCAGAACACTACTGCACCAGATTGTCAGCTGTTGTGAATTACTGCTCTGTCCTAATGTCTCTGAGGAAGTGGTGACAGTCTTCCAGTTTTTCAACTATGTAAAAAAGTTCAAAATTACTCAGCTGGGAACACATCTGACCAGACTTGCAAAGGAAGGTAGGAGAAAATGTTACTTGCTTGTACTAAAACTGGAATGTGTAGCTATTGATTTAACAGAAATTTATGAACTAATGCAATTATGTTTGAATTACAAGATTTTTTGCTGCAGTTGTGCCAAGTTGTAAATACATCAAACAAATTTCAGTGGATTAAGACTAAAGTTTAAACATACCATAGCCATAATATCTCAAAGCACCTTAGAATTGGATGAATTGGATCTGCACTTCAGACTGAATGTTAATCAATGTTACCATTCTTAGGACTCTACCCCAGCAAGACCCTTTTATCTACCTCCTAAGGTTCAACCAAAACATACAATTTTTGAGTCAAAACTTCATCTGTGATGCCTATGCATTACCCCACATTATACATGGCCGTGATATTTAATGCAGATATGTACATCAATGAAATCTAATCTGTGACAGAGAAAGTTGCAAAGCCACAAACAAAACAAACGTTTCATTTTGCTAATTAGTCAATAGTGTAAGTTGATAATTTGCTCATTAGTTTGATATGTGTGTACAACAATTTACAGCACTGTACAAATACAGTATAAAGATCTCCTAGCTATAAGCAGGTATATGACACAAACCACTACTTGGAGCTGTTAATTATATGGTTTAACCTGTGCATTATGTCCTGAGTTGTCATTGGAAAGCAGACCTACATTAAAAAACGTGGATGCAAACATATGGAGCTTTGGAGTCATCTGCATTTTAAGATTTAGCAACTAAAAAGAATCTTCCAGTTTTATGTTAGGTATTTGGACCATTCATAGATATAGTCACCGCACAAAACAATGGCATCTCTAGTACATCTGTTAAGTAGGATTTCCTCAATAATATCTAGGAATAAATCAGAACGATTAGCAAAAGTGACACAATCTTGATATTTTCAGAGTGAAATGCTGTTGGGAACTTCTCAGCCTTTTGGCTAAGATCAAGCATAGGATCAAACCCAAGATCAGGTGTAATGCCTGTTCTTATCAGCTTGGATCTAGCATTTCTCTTTTGGAGGACCATGAATTGGATTCAATTTGAATTGTTTTTTGGAGAATGCAAGGAGATGGATTAGGGTCTTGCCCTGTCCATTCTGAACACTGGCTTTGTAATTTGGAGAAAGGATTTTTTTTAATGCTATAAGAAGGTTCCACTTTTCACTGGAATGAGCTATGGATAGAAGCCAAACAGATTTATAATCAGCATCAGACTAGAGGTATTTCATCTTTGATAGTGCGATGGAATAATTTCTATAAAGGCTCAATGTATGCATCAAGTAATGAGTTCTATAACTTCTTCCAGACAAAAGTAACAAACACAATTACATATGTGAAATAGATTGGGCAACAGTTTCCATTTTGGGTGTAATCAGTGATACAGATGCAAAATGTGCCAGTTTTGGGAAGTGTTTTTCTTCCTCTGGTTTCTGCTCAAACTCATTGCATGACTTCAAACACTTGCATCGATGTGTTATTCAGCTTGGGAGTGTGGCCACTTTTGTGGGTGGGGTCACCTTCTAGCACATTGTCTTTTTAAAGCAGTGCAAAAGAGATTGTGGAAACTCAATTTGGGCTGAATATACATTGCACTTAAAATTCATTTTTTTGTGTTAGTTTGGGTGATTTCAGATGAGTATGCTAAATAAAAACAGTGCAACAATGCAGAAACTCCAGGCCAATGCATTTAATATGGAGTACTGTCATATGGGCAAAAATGGCCTCCCATTCAAACAATCGAGTCCATGCCGGCTTCCCACAGAGCAATCCATTCCCTGCTCTTTTTCTGCAGCTTTGCAAGTTTATTTCTCTCAAATACCCATCCAATTCCATTTTGAAATCACTGATTGTTTTCACTTCAATCACTTTCATGGGCAATGATTCCAGGTTAACACTGGCTGCATAAAAAAGTGCTTCCTCACATTCTCCCTGCACCTCATCCAAAATCTTAAATCTGTGTTTCTCTAGTCGTTATACCATTAGCGAATCAGAATATCTTTGCTTTCTCTAACCCTGTCGTAATCTTGTACACCTCTATCAACTCTCTCCTTTTGTTCCAAGGAAAACAACCCCAGCTTTTCCAATCTAACATGGTGTCTAAAATCCCTCATACTTGAAACCATTTTGGTAAATCTTCTCTACATCTCTCAAGGACCCTCATATTTTTCCTAAAATGTACACATCAGAACTGGATAACAACACTAGTTGTGGCCTAACAAGAACTTTATAAAGGCTCAGCATAACTTCACCACTTTTGTCATCAATACTCCTATTTAATTTGTCCATCCTTATTACAAATAGTCACATATCCTTTGGTCACTCCTCTGCTAATTTCCTTCCTTGGCGGCGTTTCCATTTTGTGTCCAATTATGCTTGTGATGCATGTTGAAATATTTTTCTATGCTGTTGTTGCAAACAAATTATGTGGGTGCAGTTGATAATCCAGGTTTAAATTGTGTCAGTTTTGAGAAGGGTTGTTAATGTATTGCAAGTTGTTGTTAATAATTTGGGAGGAGCAGAAGAAATGGGCAGCATGGTTTTCAATAAAACAGCTGAGAAAGGGTGGGGACCAAGACTATGATAGGTAGGTAAAAACCATGGCCAGGATTTTACAGACCCTCTCGTCCAGTGGAATATTATGATCCCGCCAAAGTAAACGACAGTTTAAATGGCCTGCCACATCCAGTGGAAGGGCAGACACTGACGAGGCTGTAAAATCCTGGCCCATATTTTGTTCTTGATTTATAAAATTGCACCACGAAAGTGTACTGTATTACTCACTAATTAAAAAGGAGAAATGTTTCCAAATGATTAGATAGGATGCTGACTCAAGCTCTTTTGAGCAAAACCAGAATAAATCAACAATGAACAAACATTTGCACCCACCGTCACCCCCTCCCCTCGCCCACCCCACCCCACCCACCAGCAGATTGTTTTTTGCCGATTCATATAGTTTAGCTGATTCAGAGGTGTTTCAAATTATTCAAACTTCTGTACATCAATAATTAAATGTATGAGCACAAAATTTGTATGACTTTGAAAAAACATTTGCAGGATAGAGGGAGGGTTCACGTGATGAGAGATTTGGAAAATTAAAGAGAAAGGATGAGGTATTAATGCAGAGTAGTGTTACAAATAATGATAACTAGAATGCGACAGGAAGACACAGAGCATACAAACGTAAGGTTGCATCACCAAATAATGTCAAATAAGGAAAAAAACGGTGAAAAGGTATAATTAAAAGCTTCTCCGAATGCTCACCAGGTTCAGAATAAGATGGATGTCTTGGTAGCACAAATAGAAATTAATGAGCGTGATAGGTTAGCCATAACACAGATGTGGTTGCAAGGTGACCAAGACAAACCTGAATATTCAAGGATATTTGACATTTTGGATGAATGGGAAGAAAGGAAAATGAGCAGGGGTAGCTCTGTTATTAAAAGGATGAGATCAATACAGGACAATGATCACGGTTTGGAAAGTCAAGTTGTAGAATTAGTTTAGGTGGAGATAAAGAACAACAAAGGAGGGTGTGGCCAGTTTATAAACCCCCAAATCTTGGCTACACTGTAAAACTGCATGTGAATCAGGAAATAATGGGGACTTTGAAGAAAGGTACTGCAATAATTGTGGACAATTTTAACCTTCATATAGTTTGGATGAACCAAGTTGGCAAAGGTCACCTAAAGGATGAGTTCATAGAATATATTTGGGACAGTTCCTTAGATTAATACATTTCGGAACCAACCAAGGAGCAGGTTATATTACACCTGGTCATGTGTAATGATGTGGAGATGCCGGCGTTGGAAAATTGAGTCTGTGTCTTTATAAACTCTGTTTGTGAACAGAATTCCCACTCACCTGAAGAAGGGGCTTAGAGCTTCGAAAGCTTGTGTAGCTTTTGCTACCAAATAAACCTGTTGGACTTTAACCTGGTGTTGTTAAACTTCTTACATGTGTAATGAGGCAGGATTAATGATTTCATAGTAAAGGATCCTTTAGGCATGAGTGATCAGAACATACTAGAATTTCATATTCCGTTTGAGGGTTGAAAATGTGGGTCTAAAACTTGTGTCTTAAAATAGCGGGTATTCCATTTAAGACAGAGGAGGATTTTTTCCCCTGGGGTCATTAGACATGGAATTCTCTTCTCTAATGAGCGTTGGAGATTGGATCTAGGTATTGCTGGCAAGGACAGTATTTGCTGCCCATCCCTAATTACATTTGAACTGAGTGGCTTGCTAGGCCATTTCAGAGGGCAATTAAGAGTCAACCACCGATGTGGGTTTGGAGTTGCATGTTGGCAAGACAGGTATGTATGGCAGATTTCCATCCCTAAAGATGAGTTTTTGTGACAATTGATCATAGTTTCATGGCAAACATTACTGAAACAAGTTATTTATGATCGTGCTGAATGGCAGAGGAGCAGGTTTGAGAAACTGAATGTTTTCTAAAATAATAGCAGGAGTAGACCACTTAGAAAATTAGCATTTCTTAAAAAGAATCCTTTTATGAAATTGCATATTTAAAGAACAAGAATAACCTGAATTATTCAACACTTTGCACAGATTGCCATTTTTTATTCTTTTGGTTCTTTTATGTTTTTAGTATTTCTCCCTGAAGCTCTACAAACAGTGCAGAAGATGAAGACACTGAAAAAGTTAAAAGAAAAGTTAGTCTCTGAGCTACAGCCTCTGCACCAAACCTTACAGGCAATCAGTATTCTTCAGTTAGATGAGAACCCCAAGGTGACACAAGCTGTAACCTCATTCCTTCGTAGTGCTTTAGCAAATAATATTTTTAGAGCAAAGGTAAGCAATGATTGTTTTTATGCTGTGAATACATTGTATTTTTAAAAAAGGACAAAAATATAACGTTTACTGTTTTATTTAGCCGGACTTACGAAAAATGCAAATCAGCTAACTGGAACTTAAAGCCATTAATAACATTTACTTTAGATAAAGATATGGTGTGAATGTGAAAACTATGAAAGAGTTGAACTCAAAATATTTCCATATTTTAGCCTCCTTGTAAAATAGAAGCAAGTTTACAGTGAGCAGATAAAAACATAAAGGGCCTATTTTAAAATGGAAATAGGTTTCCACAGATATTAAAAGAACCATAATTTTTCCTACATTACAACAGCACTTACACTTCAAAAAGTATTTCACTGACTGTAAATGTTTTGAAACATCTGGTGATCGTGAAAAGCACTATAAATGCAAGTAATTTTTTTTAGCAAGTTACACTGAAGAAACTCAATAGCAAAATGAAATAATCAAAGAGAAAATCAAGAGAAAAAGATCAGGTTGTAAAAAGTCATATTTAGCTACATTGTTTATTAAACTACTATGAATTTCTATAGAGACATAAAGCTTTCAATGTACTTAGAAATAATGAGCCAGTTTTTGGTGAAATAATAATATGGGATCAAACTCATCGTTATTAATGTGGAAATCACCCTGCATCTCATATAATGGAGAAAATAAATCTCAATGCAAATCACCACAAGTTGCTGGCTGATTTGTATCACTCCTCCATTAGTTTTGTGAAAACAGCATCACCTGTTTAACCTCCCCACAATTTTTAAGGTGTTGCATTAGCACATTAACTCTGTCATGAGTCTAAAGGCCAATTAAGTCTTACAATTAACAAGTGTTACTTTGATGATGTGACCATTGTTAAGTATTGGGTCTCATTCCAACAGGTTGTGCATTTGTTCAAATCTTAAATTTGACATTTTAAAATTGTTTTTAACTTTATGTACCTTTCTCTCTCAATCAGCTTTCTTTCCTCAATTCTCTTTCTGTATTGGATTTGACATTTAATTCACTCTTCTTAGTCATTCCTCATTTTATTTTTCAATTCTTTAATCTCATTGATGGAACAGCTAGACTACTTCTTGTTCCCCAAGGTCCTCAGATGCCCTTGCTGTGCTATCATTAGCTGACACTACCAGCAACTTTGTAGACAAAATTTAAAAACCTACACTTGCACAAACAAGTCGAAAGAATAGGATGTGCCATGTAATTCCCCACTGTAACAAAATCTAACAAATGTATCACAGAATATCAATAGTACCCAAGTATCAATTCAGTGGTGTTTTGTGCCCTGGATTCAATGCTATGGTTAATGTATTTGACATTTTAACAATTTATAACTGGCTAATAAGTCCAATTTCACATTCCTCAGGCTTTGGCCTATTACACAGAAACCTTGCAAGAAAAAGATACACAACTCCAGAGAGCTGCCTGCATGGCACTGAAACAACTGAAGGTATGTTCGGGTCTTGTAGACTTCATGCTTCTACTGACAGCAGCACAAATTTATTTGCAACTATTTCAAAAGAAATAAAAGTCCTTAAACCCATCATTAATGCATACAATTAATTTTGTAATTTGTAAGATCCATATGTACAGCTAAGTTCCACTTTCAGCAGAGTAGGCTCTGATGATTAATATAAATCATAAAAACAGTTAACTGATCAGATGGACCAATAAGCAGAACAAAGTACTTATGTATTAAACAATGAAATAACCTTCACAATGTTTCAGAAAGGTCAATATATTGTGAATTTAAAGAACCCTTTCATGAGCTGGAATCATAAAAATATTTTAATCTTAAAGACAATACAAAATTATTAAGGAGTTCATAGGACTATTAAATTTCACTGGACTATTGGATCATCTTTGAAATGTTAATCCTTAACTGAACCAATCAGGTGATATCTTGAAATACTTTAGACTTAGGCTAAGATAGGTGGTGGTGTGGGACAATGACTGAGGAGGTAGCTCTTGCACTGGTTCCAGGTATATACCCAGATTCCGGCCATATTTCCAATCTGAGAACACATTCATAAGGAGAACTGGTTCCTGTGCCTGTAGAGGGAATTCATGCCTGTCTGGGGCCAATGACTTCCTATGGCAGGCCTGGAGGTTGCTGTAGTACAATAATAACAGAAAGAGTTTTAACAACACCAGTTGTTACTGTGTTTACCCCAGTCCAACGCCAGCATCTCCACATCACGAGTACAATAATAAGGCAGACACTGAGCTGCCAGATGCTTTTTAAAAGAGAAAATGTCTACTTTCATTGATGGAGCATACTTAGGCAGCACTTGCATAAGTTCCTCTTTTTTGATGCCCTAAAAGCTCTTTTAACTTTTACGTGCTAACCCCTGAGGCTCACCGGTGGAGGCCATATTTCAATGTTATTGTACACACCTGGATAGGAATGAGAACATCTTACACTGTTGACCTCTTGAAAAGTAGTAGTGGAAGCGGAACATGGAGAGTGCAGCAGATTGCACTCCATATATTTTCAACCCTGTCCACCAGAAAACTAATCAGATGTGGCTAGAAAGCTGTGGTCATAATGTCTAAAATGTAATACCAGTGACATAAAAGTATCTTTTCATGTAAAGACATTGTTACTAACCATTCTTGGTTCAGTTTTCATGTCTACTTCAAAATAATTAAGTGTCCTCCCCATTTTATCTGAAGTTTACAAACTTATATTCCAAATGTCTGCTTAATCAAAAACTTAATTTTACTCTTTCATGTGATTTTCTGGCAAAGCCAGCATTTGTTGCCCATCCTTAATTGCCCTTGGACTGAGTGGTTTGCTGAGTCATTTCAGAGAGGTGTTAAGAGTCAACCACATTGGTGTGGGTCTGGAGACACCTGTCTGCCAGGCTAAGTAAGGATGGCATATTGCCTCCCCTAAAGAGCATTAGCAAACCAGATTTTACAACATTTGATGATGATTGTCTTGGTCATCATGACTGACACTAGCCTTATGTTCCAGATTTATTAATTGAAAATCAGAATCCACCAGCTGCCACGGCCCCTGAGCAGGAGTCTTGGTTTTCCAGAGCTAAAAAAAAGTGTATTGATTTCATTTCTGTACCTCCAACTTCTTGCTACTTTTTAAACTCTTAACAAATTTGGTTAGTAGTTTTGGACTGAACAAATCTGATGAGGGTGCATTCTGCCTTGCAAAATGATCAAAATAGCACGTTGGGCAGCCCATGAAATTTACTACATCATCAAGTTGCATATTGCAAACACAAGTGAAGAGTTGGCCAGATACTCAAGATGCAACAGAACTATTAAACTTGCTCTCACAAATAGATGGTAGAATGTGATCTCAATTTGTTCTTCCTTCAAGGCTATGGAAAGTATTGAACAGATTGCCAGCTTGTGCCACTCTCAAACAGTGAATGTGCGTGACACAGCACGAGAAACCCTCCACTCTTTTGGTAATGCTTTTCCTTTTTTACTCTTTCTCGTTAATTTTTTATCTTCCTTGTGGAGCACATTTTAAGTACCAGTTGCCTTCTAGTATCTCATCAAAGCAGCAATTAGTCAGCTGCTTTTCTGGATTGATTCACGAAGCTGTTGAATGAACTGCAAAATCTAAACTTCTCAAATAAAAACTGAATTCTGGAAAAACTCAGTAGGGCTGGCAGTATCTGTGGAGAGAGAAACAGTTAACATTTTGAATTTGTGTAATTCTTCTTCAGAGCTGGAGAGAGGCAGAAATGTGATTTTATACTCTGCAAGATGGGGCAAAATAGGTCAGGGATCAGTGGGAGCTCAGGAGAGATTTGACAAAAATGCCATGGACACAAAATGAGTTAACAACAGCTTTATGGACTAAGGACGCATCTAATGCTGACCTAAAGGTCAGATGGTAGAACATGTTCATAGGGTAGCACAGTGGTTAGCACTGCTGCTTCACAGCTCCAGGGACCTGGGTTCGATTCCCAGCTTGAGTCACTGTCTGTGTGGAGTTTGCACATTCTCCTCGTGACTGCGTGGGTTTCCTCCGGGTGATCCGGTTTCCTCCCACAGTCCAAAGATGTGCAGGTTAGGTTGATTGGCTATGCTAAAATTGCCCTTTAGTATCCTGAGATGCGTAGGTTAGAGGGATTAGCGGGTAAATATATAGGGATATGGGGTTAGGGCCTGGGTGGGATTGGGGTCGGTGCAGACTCGATGGGCCCAATGGCCTCTTTCTACACTGTAGGGTTTCTATGATTCTATGTTAATAGCAGAACAAAAGTCATTGTTTTCTGAAAGCAAAATGTAAGAAAAAGTTACAGACTGGACTCAAAGAAGTGAAAAAAAGAGGACAGCTCATGGTTTGAAGTTGTTGAATGCAAAATTAAGACCAGAAGGCAATTCCTCCAGTTTGCATTGGGTTTCACTTGAAGATTGCAGCAGGCCATGGATGGGAAGGTCAAGGTCATGCTCACACTCGCAGCCTCAAGTGAAGGTGTTCCGCAAAGCAGTCCCAGTCTGTATTTAGTCTCCCAACAAAGAGAATGCATTGTGAGCAGTGACTAAAGTCCAACAAGTTTATTTGGTATCACGAGCTTTCGGAGAGCTGCTCCATCAGGTGAGTACCCTGGCACTGCCCCCTGGGCTACAGCTAGGGAGGGGCCTCCAGGGAGCTGCATTGGAGGGGCAGAAGGAGTCATGTCTGTTTTGGGGGAAGGGGTCACGTATTTTGGGGGGAGGGGGGGGGCTCCCACCCCTCCCACCCGGCTCCACCAGCATGATGATGGGTCATAGAACCCCCTGAAGTGCACTCCCCTGTTGTTGTGAGATTTCTTACTGTGTCCACCCCAGTCCAATACCAGCATCTCCACATACAATAACCATTGGGTTTAACAACTTCAGGCCATGAACTCTGTCCTTTCTTCTCCCCTCACAGTTTAGCCTGTAACTTACATTTTGGTTTCTGAGAGCACTGACTTTGTTCTGCTTTTAACACACTATACCATCTGAACTTGCTGGTGGAGCTGAGAAAACCAACTTTTCTTTCCAGATAATCCAGCTCGCTGTGCAGACGAAATCTGGAGGAATGACCCAAGCCACAAAAGGGAGCACTGCTGTTTCACAGCAATTCCAGTCTTGTGTGACTGTCAGGAGTTTGCATGTTCTTGTCTGTGTGGGTTTCCTCCGGGTGCTCCAGTTTCCTTATACAGTCCAAAAATGTACAAGTTAGGTGGATTGGCCAGGATCAATGCACAGGATTACAGGGACAGGGCAGGAGAGTGGACTCAAGTAGAGTGCTCTTTTGGAAAGTCAGTGCAGACTCAAAGGGCCAAATGGTCTCCTTCTGCACTACAGGGGGTTCCATGGGAATCGCACTGGTGGAGTAGGGTGGGACTCCCTCCCTCCCAAAAACACATGTGACCCCTTCTTTCCCTCCAATGCAGCTCCCTGGAGGTCCCTCCCCAGCTGTACCCCAAGGGACAGCCCAGGCTTTTCCTCTGCAGGTTATACTTAGCTGTGCGCCCCCAGTGAATTCCCTGCCTCTGGCTCATGTTTTTTAAAAAGCAGTTGTAAACCTTGCTAACATGATGTCACATCAATGTGGGGGTGGGGGAGGAAACAATATGATAGGGAAGCCCACTAATTATATGGAAGTGTATTGAAAGAAAAGTCAGGAACTTCATTACCGTCACCGGCAAGGGACAGGGTGAATCAGAAAACAAGATTCTTGTTTTCCAAGTCTCTCAAACTTTTGCACTTGGTGAACGTGGATGCCTTAAGTCTTTAAATACTATCATTAATGCTCCCTTTGTCTTGTATCCATGACATCTTTGCCCACCTATCCTTGCCCTTCTGCTTTCCTCCACCTCTTCCACAGTATACAATCCATCACATTTCCATAGAATCCCTACAGTGCAGGAGGCTGCCATTTGGTCCATCGAGTCTGCACCAATCCTCCAAAAGAACATCTTACCCAGCCCATCCTATCCCCATAACCCCGTGCATATACTTGGTTGGTCCAACAGTATAATTGTTTCCCAACTTTTCCACTTGGTAAATCTAAATATGAACATTCATTTTTAAATTTTAAGACAAAACTCAAGGGTCATAATGGGACAATATGTGCAAACTATGACTCAACATTCTCTAGTACAGAATTTCACATTCAATGTGTGTGCCAAGCTTATTATAAATCAAATAGCCAAAATGAATAAAAGTTCTAATGCTAATTGTATAATACAATAATTGCATTTATATACCTCAGAATGTGAAAGCACAGTTCATACAATGAATTACTTGGCTGACATTTGGTCTTGGAGGAGGCACAATTCCCTCCAGCCAAACATTGGGAATATAAAATCTATCATTTTTGGCTCCTAACACAAACTCTTATCATTGTCTCCATCTCAGCCTAACACAGACTTCTCAACCTTTGTCCTATTAAACTCCAGACACTGTAAATACCACAAACTCTCCATTCAAAAACTGCCTACTTCTTTGCTGGTAACATCACCTGCTTCCACCCCAGACTAAGCTGATCTACCATTGAAACACTCGCCCATACCCATCACCTGCAAGTTCAACTATTACAATGCTCTTCCTCCATAAATTCTGCTGATCCAGCTCTTTTATCTTCATTGAGCTACACTGACTCTTCAATCTGTATCTCAAAATTTAGAATTCGCATCCTTGAATTACATAGTGCTACAAACCTGTCTTCTTGTGCTGAAGTTTGCAGGTCATTGGTAGATACACCTCAGTGCATGGGCTCCATGATCTAAAAATTCCTTCTGAACTCCTCTGCCATTCCACTTGGCACCTAAACCTTCCCCCTCTAATCATGCTAATAACTCCATCATCCTAATAATTCCTTCTTTGGTTCAACATCCATTTTGCCCCTTATCCTTCTGGGATGTTTTCCTATGTTTGATTGGCAACTCAATTTCATGAGGTCCTTTCACATTAACTATTGATCGAGAAAATCAGCAAAATTCTGAACTGTTATTTTAACCAATTTATAAGTCAAACTAATAAAATATTTGCCTGACAAATGTATTATATTGTTGAACATGTGCAGGTCTGTTACATATTGCTTAGATTATCTTTCATCTCATTGTACAGGTGAGAAAGGTCGTTTGGCTTTTGAGAAGGTGGACATGTTATGGCATGAAGGAGGCTTGAACCAAAATTCAATTACCGAAATTACCATTCTCTGAAGATTTAATTATTCTTTTCAAAACCAACCATAATAAGCATCGGTAAATAATGTGCTTGTATTCAATAATTTTGCTTATACTATTTCTTGTATAAAGATTTGCAGTCAAAATGCAACATTTATATTTTTGTCTCATACAAGTGGTTATTTGGTGTTGGTGTGCAATAAAGTGGTGTGATTTAGATTACTGATCCATATTGCTGCACTGCTTTTCTTTTAAAACTTGCAAATGTTTCATAGAGAAGTTTCAGATTCTTAAAATAGATTGTTTTTATAATTGTTAATCCAAATATTCTGAACTTCAGTGTGTTAAAATGTCTATATAAGTGTGTGGACAAAGACGTATTACCAAACTTTAACTGAATAAATGATGCACTTTAAACAAAGATTTTGTAGAGTTCGCTGCAAAACTTATAAAAGAAAACCCATTTCTGACTTGATTAAACCGGAGCCATTTATTACTTTCAAGCAGACACGGAATAAATGTTTGCCTCTTGTAGTCTAAATATGGAATTGTCATCTAAACAATTAGCTATCCTTCTTGGAGGTATCAATGGGAAAACTTTGCCTCGAATCAATGACAAAATACCTTGTGCTAGGATGTTAGAATGGAGTCAAACCTCGGGTATATTTCATGGGTAAACTTGATGGGGGGAAAAAATCCCAAGTAACTAGTTCTGATGGCCCTGCAAACTAAAGCTTCAATATGTTTACTGGTGCTTTGTGAGGGCAAACTGCATAACATTAACAGGCTAAAATCCAGCATATACTTACATATGCTTGGAGAGGAGGCGGCTCCTAAACCTCAAAATGAACCCAAGTTCTTCAAGCTTGAGTAGGTGGATATGTATCTATACAACAACCAAGCATTTGGTTTGGAATATGTCAGTGGTAGATTTTGTTAGGGTACGGACCAAAAACCCCAAGGTATATCAAGTTAGATCAGACTCCAACTATTTGCTATTTCTGGTAATGTGAGGATATGATGTTTCATTCCAAGCATGATTCTACTGACAAACTGGGAAGCTTTTATCAAAAACTTTACTTAACAACATGGTTTAACTACGATTTAGCTCAGCATTTAATATTTGAACAATGCATACATACAAGATATCTATCCCAACATTTGAACTGCCTGCTGCCCAGACAAATCAGCACCTTGTAAAATGGAGCTGAATTTTAAACATACCCTTCACACAAAACATGATCAAAATTCATTTCTTAAAGGCATTGTATCATCTCAATTTCCATGGATGTAGACATTCTACTGATCAAGCTGCCCGAAAGCTCAATGATGGATTATTTTGTAGTAGAATAATATTGGTTGAATCATGCAAACTGCTGTAGGTATTTATCCTTAATTTAGAACATTGAATTACAGTGTGGTAAGCAAACACAATAAAATTAACACCCGAGTATAAAATCTTTTGCATGGGTTCCTCATTCCTAACTAAAATATAATGTCTGAATTTTAACCATTTGCTGTAAGTAGTAATTAAAGAGCAGCATTTTCCCACCTGGGTTGAACATAACACATGAAATGGGAGTAAATCATATGGCCCATCGAGCCTGCTCCGCCATTGAATACGATCATGGCTGATCTAGGGTTTCAAAATAACTTGTCAGGTTCCCCCATAATCTGGGAATTTTAAAACACCAAAACACTATCTCAGCTTTAAATATATTCAACAATGAAGTATCCTCAACCCTCTGGGGTAGAGAATTCCAAAGATTCACATTAATGATAGGTTTGGAAGCAGGGATGGCTGGGAAAATAAGAAATGGGTTGGGAATACTTCCCGACACATTCCTACAGGGGAAAGTTCCCATTGTGCACAATGTGATGAATTGGCTGCCTACTAAACAGAGACACTTAAGCCAATTAACATATCTAAAGAAGAATTACAGGGCTCCAGCATTTTTCTAGCTTCATATGGAGGCTAATTGTTCCATGAAGAAGCAGTCCTAGAGGAGCCATTAAAGCCAGAGGATCCATGGGCAAGAACAAGTTTGAGGCCTTAACAATTAATCTGGGGGGGCCTGCCCTTTTTATTATAACATTTACCTCTCCCAGTGTGTTTCCATGTTGAGACCCTCTTGATATCCTACTGGGCTCAGCAGTATTTACCTCTTCCTGTGGGGCTGTCAAGGTAAGAAGTTTAACAACACCAGGTTAAAGTCCAGCAGGTTTATTTGGTAGCAAAAGCCACACAAGCTTTCGGAGCTCTAAGCCCATTCTTCAGGTGAGTGGGAATTCTGTTCACAAACAGAGCTTATAAAGACACAGACTCAATTTACATGAATAATGGTTGGAATGCGAATACTTACAACTAATCAAGTCTTTAAGAAACAAAACAATGTGAGTGGAGAGAGCATCAAGACAGGCTAAAAAGATGTGTATTGTCTCCAGACAAGACAGCCAGTGAAACTCTGCAGGTCCACGCAACTGTGGGAGTTACAAATAGTGTGACATGAACCCAATATCCCGGTTGAGGCCGTCCTCGTGTGTGCGGAACTTGGCTATCAGTTTCTGCTCATCGACTCTGCGCTGTCGTGTGTCGCGAAGGCCGCCTTGGAGAACGCTTACCCGAATATCAGAGGCCGAATGCCCGTGACTGCTGAAGTGCTCCCCAACAGGAAGAGAACAGTCTTGCCTGGTGATTGTCGAGCGGTGTTCATTCATCCGTTGTCGCAGCGTCTGCATAGTTTCCCCAATGTACCATGCCTCGGGACATCCTTTCTTGCAGCGTATCAGGTAGACAACGTTGGCCGAATTGCAAGAGTATGTACCGTGTACCTGGTGGATGGTGTTCTCACGTGAGATGATGGCATCTGTGTCGATGATCCGGCACGTCTTGCAGAGGTTGCTGTGGCAGGGTTGTGTGGTGTCATGGTCACTGTTCTCCTGAAGGCTGGGTAGTTTGCTGCGGACAATGGTCTGTTTGAGGTTGTGCGGTTGTTTGAAGGCAAGAAGTGGGGGTGTGGGGATGGCCTTGGCGAGATGTTCGCCTTCAACATGTCATTGATGAAGACGAACATCTCGCCAAGGCCATCCCCACACCCCCACTTCTTGCCTTCAAACAACCGCACAACCTCAAACAGACCATTGTCCGCAGCAAACTACCCAGCCTTCAGGAGAACAGTGACCATGACACCACACAACCCTGCCACAGCAACCTCTGCAAGACGTGCCGGATCATCGACACAGATGCCATCATCTCACGTGAGAACACCATCCACCAGGTACACGGTACATACTCTTGCAATTCGGCCAACGTTGTCTACCTGATACGCTGCAAGAAAGGATGTCCCGAGGCATGGTACATTGGGGAAACTATGCAGACGCTGCGACAACGGATGAATGAACACCGCTCGACAATCACCAGGCAAGACTGTTCTCTTCCTGTTGGGGAGCACTTCAGCAGTCACGGTCATTCGGCCTCTGATATTCGGGTAAGCGTTCTTCAAGGCGGCCTTCGCGACACACGACAGCGCAGAGTCGCTGAGCAGTAACTGATAGCCAAGTTCCGCACACACGAGGACGGCCTCAACCGGGATATTGGGTTCATGTCACACTATTTGTAACTCCCACAGTTGCGTGGACCTGCAGAGTTTCACTGGCTGTCTTGTCTGGAGACAATACACATCTTTTTAGCCCGTCTTGATGCTCTCTCCACTCACATTGTTTCGTTTCTTAAAGACTTGATTAGTTGTAAGTATTCGCATTCCAACCATTATTCATGTAAATTGAGTCTGTGTCTTTATAAGCTCTGTTTGTGAACAGAATTCCCACTCACCTGAAGGGGCTTAGAGCTCCGAAAGCTTGTGTGGCTTTTGCTACCAAATAAACCTGTTGGACTTTAACCTGGTGTTGTTAAACTTCTTACTGTGTTTACCCCAGTCCAACGCCGGCATCTCCACATCATGGCTGTCAAGGCTCAGAGGTGGCCAATTAGGATGCCACCTCTGGGAACATCCTGGTGCTGGCCCACTGTTGGGACTGAGCTGATCCTGCCTACAGCTTCAATAAGTAACGGGAAAATAGGCATCTCCTGCAAAAAGCAATCCAAGAGAGGAGACCACCTTTAGGAAAGACAAATTTCAATCCATTAATAAAATTGTGCGTGCATGTGGGGTCACTGGACTTTAGAATCCCACAATTGCACATAGGGAAACAGATTGCTATATACCGCTTTCCTATATCTTTGTGGATGCTTCCACATTTTTCTTTAGCTGATCAATTAGGAAATATTTTGACCAATACTGGTATTTTCTCTTTTTACATGTCTAAATCATTTACACAGACAATTTTCAAGGGGGCACACTACATTCTTCTTCCCTACTTTCAATCCTTATGTCATTCTCTCCATGCCACAAGGGTTTTAATCTTAAAAAAAACCATAAGTAAACTTTATCAACACATTTTGAAAATCTAAACATTATATTCATCATGCATGACTTGACTTTACCCTGCAGTGTTAATTGGCCTCAAATAGCCCATACTGAAATATTGACCAGGAGTCCTGTACAATGCCAGCAGCTTACAAAGAGAGCCAAAGACTATCCCAGCCCCCACCTCCAGCTTGTTTCACAGTTGTGATACCTTGTGTATTAACCCCCCCCAAAAAACCATGTTATCATTTGAGATATAAAAAGAAAAAACCAGGCAAATTTGAGACCTTTCCTAGGTGATCAAAACTGGTCACTGGCCTCAAATTCCTTGTAATATCTACCTTCCCTCTCCCCACCATAAAGAGGACCACTATTCTTTGGGAGAAGACTTACCTTGTCATCTAATCTATTTTTAGCTTTACACAAACTAATTGTGGCCCCTGTTCTTACCTAACATGTTTAATTGAGACAGTCAACTTGACTACTACTCATTTTCTTCATTTATAAACCTCAGATAATTTCAGTCTGAAATGTAGAATCCCAACATTTTAGCCAATCTTGTTAACCACGATGCTTCGAATGGGGAAGTCTAATGGACCTCTTCTGCAACTTTTTCTCAATATCACCCATGTGAGGAGATCAAAGGTGGGACATATTCAAAGCAAGGACAAACCAAGTTCTTGTCGCACAAAATAGCATGCCTTGTATCAGAATCAATTGTTGAATACACTCCCAACACTTGCTCACTCAACTATCACAAACCTTCAGAATGCCCAGCTCTTTCTACCACGTTTTTAATGCTTTCTCCTGAGTGTATATATGTGAAGTATTTGATTTGCTCACACGAATAACACTGCACTGTTTCAAATTAAACACTTTGCCAGTCATTAGTTCAATCTCCCAGTACATCAAGGTACACTTCAAAGTATTGTCTACAGTCCTTTCAAAGATTTTGGCATCATCTACAAATTTGCAGATATGATCTTCCACCTACATCCAGGAAACTAGTTAAAGTGAACAACAACAGGACACCACTAGTGTCTGGTCTCTAGCAAATCTAAATCCACCAATAACCACTTCCTGCCTACATCCTTGCAATCACATCTCAATTTAGCACAACAACTTGTATTTACATAAGGCAAGTAACAGCAGTTTCAATGAAAATATTTTTGACATTGAACCACAGACGGCCAGAAGGTTTGATTAGAGATAGATTAAGGAGCATCTTAAAAGATGAGGTAGAAAGGTTTATGAATAAAGTCCAAAGCTTAGGACCAAGACAGCTGGAAGCACAGACACTAATTGGTGAAGCAATTAAAATCAAGGGTATGTGGGAGATAATAAAAGAGCAGAGTTCTCCAAGTCTGAGGGGATAGGACAGGTAGAGGTAGAATCATACAGTGCAGAAGAGGCCTTTCAGCTCATTGACTCTGCACTGACATGAAACATCTGACTTCCTACCTAATCCCATTTTCCAGCACTTGGGCCATAGCTTTGAATGTTGTGTGCCAAGTGCTCACCCAGGTACTTTTTAAAGGACGCGAGGAAGCTTGCCTTTATCACCGTCCCAGGTAGCGCATTCCAGATTGCCACCACCCTCTGGGTAAAAAAGATTTTTCCTCACATCCCCCCCTAAATGTCCTACCCCTCACCTTGAATGTGTGTTCCCTCATGACTGACCTTTCAACTAAGGGGAACAGCTGCTCCTTGTCCCTCGAACAGGTGGCCCCTCCGTATTCTTTGCTCCGACAAAAATAACCCAACCCTATTTAACTTCTCTTCATAACTTAAAATGTTCCAGCATCCTGGTGAATCTCATCTGCACCCCTCTAGTGTAATCACATCCTTCCTATAACGTGATAACCAGAACTGCACACACTACTCTAGCCATGGCCTCACCAAAGTTCTATACAACTCCAACATACTTCCCTGCTTTTGTAATCTATGCCTCAATTCATAAAGGTAAGTGTTCCATATGCTTTTTTCACAACCCTACTACATGCCCATAGATCTTCAGAGATCTATGGACAAACACACTAAAGGTCCCTTTGTTCCACAGAACTTACAAGTATTATGTCGTTCATTGAATATTTGTCAAATTACTCCTTCCAAAGTGCATCACCTCTCACTTTTCAGGGTTAAATTCCATCTGCCACTTATCTGCCCATTTGATCATCCCATCTATACCATGTTGTAGCCTCACTGTTAACCGCCCAGCCAATCTGTCATCCAGACTTACTAATCCTACACCCCCACAGTCATCTATGTTGTTTATATAAATTACAAATATGGGACCCAGCACAGATCTCTGTGGTACACCTCTGGACTCTGGCTTCTAGTCACTAAAGCAGTCTTTTGTCATCACCTTCTGTCTCCTACAACTGAGCCAATTTTGAATCCACTTTATCAAATTACTGTGTATTCCATGTGCATTTGCCCTCTTTATAGTCTCACAAGTGGGACCTTGTCAAAGACTTGGTGAAATACTTATAAACTACATCATCTACACTACCCTCACCTACACACCTGGTCACCTCAAAAGAATTCAATCAAATTTGTTAGGCATGACCTTTCTCTGACGAAGCTATGCTGACTATCCCTGATCAAGCTTTGCCTCTCCAAATGGAGATACATAGTCTCCTTCAGAATTTTCTCTAATAGTTCCCCTACCACTGACATGAGGTTCACTGGCCTGTAGTTCCTGGCCTATCTCTACAACCTTTCTTAAAAGCAGGACCATATTAGCAGTTCTCCAAATCTGTAGCACCTCCTTCGTGGCCAGAGAGGAATTGAAAAAATTGGGTCAGAGCCTCTGCAATCTCCTCCCTTGCCTCCCTCAGCGGCCTGGGACACATTTCATCCAGACCTGGAGAGATGTCCATTTAAGCCTGCCATCACCTCCAATATCTTGTCTCTCTCCGTCAGTCCGCTCAAGAACCTTGCAGTCTGTGCTCCATTCCTCCATCCTCATTCTCTTGGGTGAAGATAGATATGAAGTTTTCGTTCATTCTACCAATGTCCTCTGGCTCCACCCACAAATTGTCCCCTTGGTTTGTAATGGGCCCTAACTCTTTCCCTGTTTATCCTCTTCCCATTGATATATTTGAAGATCTTAGGCTTTTCTAATTGCTTTAAGCTCCACCTGCACTTCACTAATACCTCTGCTGAATTGCTCCCCTTGTACCTGCTAAAAGTCTCTAATTTCCTTCTCCATCCTGAATATTTTTGGTCATCCATGGTTCTCTAGGTTTGTTACTCCTTCCTATCACCCTAGAAGGAACATGTAGCCTCTCTATTTCCTTTTTGAATGCCCTCCACTGTTCATCTGTAGATTCCCCCACTAGTAGCTATTCCCAATCTACCTTAGCCAGATGCTGCCTGCTGTTCCCCAATCCAAAACTTCTTTTTGCAACTAGTCTATTTCTTTGCTCATAACAAGCTTAAATTGTACCACGTAATCGCTATCATTGAAATGCTCTCCCACCATCACCTTAGCCACCTGTCCGGCTTCATTCCTAAAATTAGATCCAGCACAACTCCTTCCCTTGTTGGGCCATAGAAGGGAAACAAGAAAGACGATTTTAC
This sequence comes from Mustelus asterias, assembly GCF_964213995.1. Lineage (NCBI taxonomy): Eukaryota > Metazoa > Chordata > Chondrichthyes > Carcharhiniformes > Triakidae > Mustelus > Mustelus asterias. The sequence continues at coordinate 43,715,610 of NC_135820.1, forward strand.
AACAGATATGTTGGTGGACCAGGAAGCAACAAAAAAAAAATCAGCATACACAGATATAATGGTGATGAAACCTCATGCAGGTTAAGATATGGGCAGAACACAAATTTACATAGATTAGAAGACGGAAGGCTGATCAGGAGAGCATTGGAATCATCAAGTCTAGAGTTTTAAAAAAAAAGATATGGAGGTTTCAGCGGATGAGTTAAGGCAGGGTTGGAGTTGAGCAATGCTTTTTGCTTATCCAATATTGAATGCCAGACAGGCGGTGACACAGATTAGGAAGGTTGCAAAAATGTGATGACATGGAGCCAAATTCTGTCAGGGTGCAAACTCCACACAGTGACCCGAGCCGGGATTCGAACCCAGGTCCCTGGAGCTGTGAAGCAGCAGTGCTAACCACTGTGCTACCGTGCCGCCCATATCTTGAAAATCTTGAAATAAAGTCGAATAATGACCATGAAGCCATTGTGGATTGTTGCAAAAAATCATCTGGTTCTCTAGTATCCTGGAGGGAAGGAAACCTTCCATCCTTACCTGATCTGACCTATGAGATTCCAGAGCTATATGGTTGACTCTTATAAACACCCTCTGAAATGGCCTAGCAAACCATTTTATATCAAACAGTTATAAAGTCAATATGAAACTGTATGAACTATGTAGCAAGAAGCAACAATGGCCCTGTTGACCTTGCAAAGTCCTCCTTACTAACACCTGAGGGCTTGTGCCAAAATTGGGAGAGCTGTCCCATAGACTATTCAAGCAACAGCCTGACACAGTCATACTCATGGAATCATATCTTACAGATAATACAGATCACTATCCCTGGGAATATCCTGTTGCACAGACAGGAAAGACCCAGCAGAGGTAGTGGCAGTGATAGAGGTGGGAGGGAGTTGCCCTGGGAGTGAGTTCACAACAGAGTCCAATGGAGGTAATAGCTCACATTGTTGAAGATAAAAAATCCTGAAGTGTTCGTCTCTCGTCAATACAGAACGATGAACTGAGAATCATTTGGTTTCTACTCAATAATTTCTCTTTGTATTTGGCATAGTGCTATGACATGTGAAAGCATGCAACAATCCTTTAGAACACTGGATTTTCTAAATCATTCTCAAAACTCAGTTATAAAGATGAACTTTTACATTACAGCTGTCAAATTTCCAGCTTTGTAGCTGTTATGTATAACAAACTATCAGCATGTCTTTAATGTTCAAATTAAGCCAAGGTTAGATTTCTCTTAACCATTGAGTACTCCATACTCATCCACTGCATACTTATCCTGTGTGCCATCATTTAAGTTTTTGCAACCATTCCTCCCCCCCTCAAACAGGTTTGGTTCGAGTCCCAGGCCAGAATTTTACCGCCTTGCCTGACCCAGAATCGGGGCAGGCGAGGCCCTGTATCCGCATGTCCTAAATCTTGTAACTTACTTTAGATGGTTTAGCTGCTCCTCGAAGAGTCATTTGACTTACCGTAGCTACCTTGCATTCCAGCATTTCAAGTGAACACATTGTCCGTAGTCCAAATTGAGATGGCAGACTGGAATATCAATGTGATGGTTCAGTGAAAGAATGTAAAATGGAATCATGATGTTGACAAACATGCTCATTTATGCATTCTTATCTACAGCCTCAACTTAAATTTTCAAATTTCACAACTAGTTGAAATCTGGCCAGTTCACTTTATGGTTCTCTGGTTAACTTGTCTGAAGATTCTCACAGTAAGATTCAAAATGCATCAGAGAGGATTTACCTACCCAGGATGACTAACCTTTTCTGACAAAGTATAAGGGTCCTAGAATCTCCCTAGTAGTCGCATGCAAAACACTCCAAAGACCGACAGATGAGAGAAACCGACTGTAGGGTCATGTAGAGTGGGGAGATGGTGACGTGGTGGTAATGCCATTGGACTAGTAATCCAGAGGCCCAAGTCCTATCTGGTTCATTAATGTCTTATTGGCCACATTAGCAAGCCACTCAGTTCAAAGGCAATTAGGGATGAGCAAGAAATGCTGGCCTTGCCAATGCCACTTGCATCTCATGAAAAAAAATCCACAAAAGAGGATTTGTACATTTGAAAAACAAATAGAAAAACACCGCAGTCCAGATTAACTAGCAAATTAGGTACTGTGCATTGCTACAGGGGTGTGAATTAATGCATGGTAACAGAGAAAGTACACATCGAATTAACAAGGAAAAACCTTTGACAATAAAGCAAAAAGCCCCAAATTAATCATTGTAAAGGTTGAAAACCAGCTCAGAAGAATCTTCCCAATTGTTTATTGGCAACTGACAATCAAAGTAATTAGTCTTAAAAATATCTTTATTATACACTGCTTTAAAACTAGCTAACCAAGGTTTTAAGCTTTTAACTGGAGGTGAAGTTTGCAGTTTAAAATATCACATCATGATGAAACATGAGATTTGCTTTCAAATTGGTTTTATTTTCAATTAATGATTATGTGATGCACTTGAAAGCCAGCTTGTAAAATGGAAAATTGTCTGCAAAGTCTGTAAATGCTCAAAAAGCCCTCAGACCCTTTGTTAAATGGTTGAACAATATAAAAACCGTAGAAAAATCATACAATATCAATACATGCAGAGGTGGCTAATACTGCCTAGAAAACAGCAATACAGTTCTTAGTCTACAAGATATTGTACAAGTAAAATAAAATACACAAAGCTGTTTACTACTTGTGGCAAAAAGCTAATAAAAATGTGAAACAGTAAAAAATGTGAAACAGTCAAGTAGGAACATGTTAAAAGATCACACCAGCTCAAGTTAAAAAACAGTGTATCTCAAATGTTATTACAGGTACAGAAAAGTGCAACTTTTCAGCTCCCAAGTGCTTACCTGTAATTTATATAAAGAAAGAGACTGTAAAAATAAAGGTGCACAATTTGTATTTCAGAATTCTGGGAGTGGGCTGGTTAGCATTGAAAGTTGTTTGGCAGTGCACTTAGGAGAGGACATTCAAAGATCAAACTTTCGGTTTTATGGTTTTATTTGAAGTCATGCTAATGACAAACACTTAGTGCAAGCAATTAATTTATAATTTTAAATTAAAAGCTACAATTCCACTGAGAAATTTTATAAAAACAAGCTGTGTTCAACATATCACAATGAAAAACAAGTTGGTATTTTTTTAAAATCGTTTATATTTGGTCCAAAAGCACATCAATAAAAACAAAAATAATTCCAGTTAAGTCAGACACATCCCTGAAATTTATGAAAACTAGTGTGATCTTATGGAATTTGTTAACCATTATATTTAAACAATCACATTGCTGGGAAGACAACAGGAGAAAAAGAAACATCAGCACTCATGTGCTCCTACCTAGAGGCATTCTCAGCAACACCAGACATAAGAATTGTGTCATCTGCAAGGCCATACAAATAAAATACTGAACAGATTTCCCTAATCCTCAGCCATTTAAAATACAGAAAGTGAACATCTCCTTAGAGAGAGAAAAATACCTTTGCATAATTTTAGGATTCATTGATGGCAACTGATAGCATGTTATGAATAATGTTACTGCAATACTGTCACTTGAACGGATGCTGGTTCACATCATTATGTGGCAAAAATGTACTTTGTGACCAATTATACCTGGGACGACTGGTTGCTGTTAATCTAAAATGCACATTTCAGTGCACCTGACGAAATGAATAGAAGGTCAAGATTAATATCATTTATATGGAGGTAGCCATCGCAATACCAATACTATTCTACGTCAATGTTGTCCAATCGGATTCCAATGCTTGCAAAACTTCCAGTAATCAGGGCAACATATCTGCCACATGATGCAAAACACATACAAAATTAATAAAACAAAAGCACAATCTTTTGAAAATAGACTCAAGATTTCAAACAATCAGAAATCAACACTGACACTCACTGCCAGGATCAGGAGAACAACTAACTTCAAAAGGGTTTTACAGTCAAACTTTCACAAAGTAAGTTGCACATTGTCCAAAATGGTGACAACAATCTGCTAAATAAAAAACTGCCCCATCTTTGACTGCTCCAGTTTATTTTTAAAAAAATCTTCAAGAGTAAACTTTCTCTATTTTATCAGAAAACTTGGGAAAGAACGATCTCTACGCATTGGTCTCTATGCAGACTTGTCTTGCTTAGGTTCTCTTACCTACCATTTCTGAACACTGTTTGGACATTTAATAGAACTCTGGCCTTCTGTAATCTCTCCTGTTACCTCAATAGCTCCCCATGTCTTTCAAAAGATCTACTGAAATGAGCCAAGATAAGACAGAGCACTTTGGATCTTGTTGCACGGTCCCAGCTTGCCTAATCTGACAATTTCAAACATTATTGGCAGCCATACAGTGCTGTACATTGCTCATGCACCTCAACTGGTTTTCAAAAGCCAATCAGCTAAATAAAATCAAGTTTTTCAGTTAGCATCCCCCGTGTCACCAGATTCACTAAAAAAAACAAGAGTCTTTCTGAAGGCCAGCACTGCTTTTATAGCACTTCAGAGTAGTTCCACAGATTCATCATTCAGACTGAACAGGGACAGAGAAGGTAACAAAAGGCAGGCTATTTTTGTTGTGTCATTGAGCAAGTGGCTCTTCAGTTTTCACATAGCTAAAAACTCAACTGAACCATATTCTGATAAACGTAGGTGACCCGTCTAACAATATGGTTGATTCTTCCATGCTCAATTAGAGACAGATGACAAAAAGTAGTCTAGTGAGTCACACACATTCATACTCACTGTGGCAACTTTTAATGTCATTCAGTTTTGAGCAGTTCTATAAATGAACGGCTTCAACTTGCTCCACGTGTTGAGTGACAAACATATTGGACAATACTGCTCTAAATGAATGGTGGTGCAGGAGCGGTTAACACAGCTTTCATAATGTTGACCAACTTCCTATGCAGAACTGGTTGAATTTTGGGTTGCCCTAATCCTTTAAATTTAAGATCCCAAAATGATAAATCAGTATTTAAATATTACAGTTTGTGTTCACTGAAAATCTGGACATTCATTCTAGACCAAAATTCAACAAAGTACACAGCTTTGTACACCTTCACATGTTTGAGCAAGTACATTTTTATAGCTTGAATTCAACAAAGTATTCCAATTACAAGCTGTTATTTTCATAAAGGTTTATCAAACATAGGTAATTTCACAAGTCAGTGATTATATTTGCTATAGATGATTCCAAATTAATTAGGCTTCCAATCCCAGTAACTGGTGTCATTTTACTGATGAGCTGCACACGCTGCCAGATTTTAGCATCCAAAAAAGTGGCTATAAACTGCTCTGACCACACAATATTCACCATTCTAAACCTTTTGCCTTTCCTTCCTATTAGCCAGAGTTATAGAATGGTCTGGAAATGGGAAGTGGGGAAGAGGATAAAGATTCTTCCAAATTTAAAATTTGTTTTTCAAATGGCTGACATCCCGTGAGGTGCAAATCCTATATATTTGTCCACTAGTTGCACATAACATTCACATTCCAAAATTTATTGCAAGTTGAATTTGGAATTATACACAAGCCAATTAATGGTAATGGAACTGGGGATCTGGGATGCAACGTTGATACTGAACAGTACTAAGAACTACAATGGTGTTCACCTTGCTTCTTTTCCGACTGAAGGAGGAAAAGCACATCTCCTTGGTAAAATAGTTAAGGATCAATTCTTCTAAACATTATAAGTTCCTTGAATTACCATTTTTATGGAAAATTTACATTTTATAAATGGTCCACAATCTGTTCATAGTAGCAAAATGGTCATCAGCCACTAATAGTTTTATCTGTTCAATCATCTTATTGGTATGGCCATGCAGTAAAGAGCAAGAGCCAAGGAGAATTTTAATTAAGGCATCCAGCATCGCAGCTCAATAGCTCATTTACATTAAAGCAGCTATTTAGCATTCTTGTCATTTAAGAGGTATACCAACACACCACCTTTTAATTCTTCTGTACACACACCAAACTACATTATACACGTCTTTTAGTTTAAACTTTTGAGTTTATTCACTCCTCACTTCTGCTAGATTGAACTGGAATAGGGCTTAGCACTGATCTAAATGCAGAATTTTCTGGGTGAAGCTCAACAAAGTGCTTCAAGTCAACCAAAAAACTGGTAATGTATACTTTAGAGGGAGTCAGTCTCATTCCTGTAAGATGCACGAGGCCAGTTGAGAGCCATACCTGAAAACAAAAATCTCCAAAGTTGACCTTAGCCATCAAATTTAAGCACTTATAGAACTGTGTCCTGATTAAGACAGCAGAAAGAGAGGCGTGAACAAGCCCTGTAGACAATTTTGGAATGTTTGAACTTGATCCTGTGTACTTGAAATGTGAGGAACATCTCAATGACACTGTTTTAAAAAAAACACCCTCGATATATATATTTATATATACACATGCCATAATAGATTGAAACACAGGTATGCTAGCTTTTATATAAAACGCCCATCATGGAAATCAACCACTGAAGGATTAACTTTTCAGTGTCTGCCTCATAACCACTGTCATTATTACCAACCAGATCATGCAATTATTTTCAATTTATGCAACACATGTTCACAGTAGTAATTAAGATATACATCTTTCATCTTCCAAGCAATTTCATATTTAATGATGCTAGTAAGAGTCTGCATGCATTCTACTACATTGAGTACCAATGTACAACTGCCAGGATACAATATACATCCAGACCATTGACGATCATTAAAAAAAAGCAAATCTATAGCTTACACACTGATTTCCTATTATATATTAGTATCCCTGTATTTTCATATACATGAGCCAAAAATGTCAAATCTTTTCATTCTCTTAAGACAACAAAACTATATACTGACTACTTACAATGTTCCCTCAGATGATGTACTGGTACCCTATCCTTTACGGGGCAGGTGGTGGTCAGCTTCCAGTACTGGCATGAGGTATTTTATTTTACTATGAGCCTTTTAATGCAAGGCTCTGATGAAAAATGCTATACTTTTAGTACATCAGTGGCTAAAAAAATTGACTACAGTTACAAATAAATATGGAGTGAAAGATGTTAAGTTGCAGATATAACAGTTTAAGTTTTTTTGTGGTGCAGCTGTAAAAATGCTGGTGGAAGTGTTTTGCATTTTGTTGTATTACCCCCTCCTCCATTATATGGTTGCTAAATAAAAGGCCAAGAGCCAGTTAACTCACTTTGCATTCAGATGTTTGTGCAAGCAAGAACACAAGCACTTGTACAATGCAAAATATTTAACAGACACAGTTGAAGAGGTCTATTTTGCTGGGACACCCTGAGCAGCAGTGGAAGCCTCTTAGCAGACCTGTTTTAACAAAAGCGACAACGTAAAGCCAAAGCTTTGCTGAGATTAATGCAATTTCACCACAGATGCAGCCCAAGTTGTTAGAAAATACATTTTTGACTAGCTGTTTGGAAATAAAATGCAATTTTAACATAAATGCTACATTCTGTTTCTAAAGAACATAACATATTTGGGCATTTTCGTTAGATCGAAAAAAATGGCACAACTGACATTACTGTGTAATCATGAATTAGGTTTGCTAGGGTTACAAGACATGTATTTTCCTGAATGTGATTAATTTCTCAATATTAAAAAGAATGCAATGTACAGCACCCTCCCTCTCCTGGCACACGCGCGCATACACACACACACAAAAAAGAGCTATTTGGCATTTTTACTGCTTTCTCCTGAATATTCAAGGCCCTGAGATTTGAATGTTATGCTCTTGGGACCATGGAACTACAACAAACCATAGTGCATTATCATTTCCTTATAATCGCACCAAAGCTCCAGCCTCAGAAACTAGGTTTGCTTCTTAAGACATGGACCCTCCAGCTTTTCAAAACATCAAATATTTTGTTTTACTATACTGTATAATACATACATTTATCCTCCAGATATTTGTCAATGGAAGCATGCCTTGTAACAGAGGTAAGCCCCAGCTGCAAAAGCAGTGACCACACATACATTAACCACAAAAGGTTTCCAATGCAACCATGAATCTTTCTCCTCCACCACCTCTTCAACCTCTTCACTTCTTGCTGAATTAATCTGTTCGCTTGTCTGCGTGGGCACAGATCCACTCTCGCCAATATGCCTTTTCCGAAGTTCTGGTTCTGAACTAAAAAGGACAAGAAAAAGGACAAAGTAGAAAAATATTGAGAAGTATGCATGTTTTATAACACTGGCTGATGGTTTCTTCATCTGATAAATTGTATATTTCAGATTTGGATTAAAATGGCACAATTAGCACTGATACAACAGGATATGCAGCTTTCTGGAGATTCTTAATTTGTCAATACAACATCTAATTGCCATTTTACGGCTTCTTCTTGAATATTTAATACCTTGAAATCTGATTATATTTTTGGGACCGCAGGACAATAAACCCCCAGTAAAATCATCACATTGTCTGTGTGGAGTTTGCACATTCTCCCTGTGTCTGCGTGAGTTTCCTCCAGGTGCTCCAGTTTCCTCCCATAGTCCAAAGGTGTGTGGGTTAGGTTGATTGCCCATGCTAAATTGCCCCTTAGTGTCCCGAGATGCATAGTTTAGAGGGATTAGCTGGTAAATACGTAGGGATACGGGGAGGGGGCCTGGGTGGTATTGTGGTCGGTGCAGACTCGATGGGCCGAATGGCCTCTTTCTGCACTGTAGGGTTTCTATGATTCTATGACATCCCTACAATCCCACTAGAAACTACATCACCTGATCATAGAATCAACATTGCAGAAGGGCGCCATTTGGCCTATCAAGTCTGCACCGACAATAATCCCACCCAGGTCCTGTCCTATCCCCGTAACTCCACATATTTACCCTCCTAATCCCCCTGACATTAAGGGGCAATTTATCCTGGCCAATCAACCTAACCTGCACATTTTTGGATTGTATCCCTATAATCCAGCTTCAGAAACTATAGACATAGGACCTGCAGGTTTGCAGTTATCAAATAGCTGATATGCATTATTGTATTGTATAATACATCCTATAAACTAATGTTTGCATGATGTCAATTATAGAAACGATATACCAGTTTTGCCAGTCAACACATTACAATATGATCTACCATTGAGCTTTATTGGCCAGGGAGACATTTTACCATGTTTTTCAGTTATGGTTCCAAACTAGACCACCATAGTTAAAATTGGTTCATCCTTTCCAAAAAACTCACACCTTGCAATATCAGCTTTGAATTTGAATGGAATGCAAATGTTTGAATAATAAACAATAGAATGCCATGTTAACAAATACATTTTGTACATATCCACTGATCATTCCACCAAAATCAGCAGACGGAAGATTGAACCTGGGCCTGCCTTGGTCAGCTTGATTCATGTATTCACTACATCAAACCGTTGGACAAACATGTTGAAATACTCTGAATAACACTAAGTAAACTTTCACTTGGGAAAAAGAGAGATCGTGACTGAAGAGATTCTTAGATGAGCAAGAATTTTGTTTTTTTAACCTTGCTTCAAATTGCTGCTAAATCATCAGCCCAATAGGATTCCCTACAATTTATTAATAAAACAACATTGCAAAAGAAAGTGATTATTTGGTACAATCATACCTATCCCAGCTTAAGGCAACTGTGGCCCAAGTAAATTTCCTAGACAATTGCACAAGATTCCACTGTTGATTATAAAAAGGTAGATTATTTTCTCTGGTGGAAAATTAAGTATGATGTTTGATTTACAAGAGAACAGTAAATAAGTCAAACTATTTACCATTAAATGACTACTATTGAATGCATCAATGTTATTTTGGACTTAAATACCACAGTTTCACTGACTCAGTCTAATTGCCCACACTTAATCCAGGAGCAGAGACTTTCAACAATGCTCTTGCAATGCAGAGTTATTGACTCACAGCTAAATTCAGAAAAGGTCAGTTAGTATCCTCAAAGCAGCTTTTAGGAGTTTCTTTTTTTAATTTAGCATAAAATTATGCACCAGTAAGTTTAGACTTCTTTCCCCTGCGAACACCTGCTTTCAAATTTGAATGCAATGTCAGAATGTCCTTAGAACATATACTGACTCGTTTAAAGGAAAAAACACATCTAATTGTACAATTGCTTTGAACTGGTCAGGTAGCTTGGTCCTTATAAATACCTTTCTACTCTCGGCCTGGTAAGTTGGTTCTTCATGCCATCATGGATTTCTTCCATGCTTTCTTTACACGTTCTCTCATCTGGGTCTGTAAAGCATATCCTATGATCTGGCGTTTTTCCATTGGGTGTCTCAGTTGCTCTTTTTGGAGGCCGTGGAGGTGGAGGACTATGCTCTGGAGGTGGGTCAAGGTCTTCATTGGACAGTTCTTTCCACTGTTCCTTAAATTAAAACATGTTTTAAAAGGTAGTCAAAGTTGGTTGACCAAATTATTTTCTCCCTCTACCTTCCTCTTTAGTAAGATTCCATTATTACAGGCAGCTATCCATCAAGCTTGAACATAAGCACCTGACATCAAGAGAATGGGGACGGTACTGTTCAGCCTAATCCAGTTCTACCCAGATGTCCACAGACATGGAATTTGCAGCGGAATGAGATGACTACACTGGAATCGGGTGCAGAAACAGTTGATATTTCTCTTCAACACAGCTCAAAACAAAGCTAATTTTAGTGGTTCCATTAATAGCTCAGCTGAGACCAGCTAACTGCACATTCACCCGGACCTTCCTGGTCTGCAAGCACCAGTTAATTAACCCATCCATCCTTCTAATTTTCAGTCACTCACTTGTTTTGTAGTTTTCAAATAGAATACTGACAGTGCCATATCAGTGCAGCCCCAGGCACAGATCAGTATCCTCTACAAAACCAAAATGAATTTTCCATTTCCTACGCCAACCACTGCTGTGCCTGAAGTGAGACTGTTAAATTAGATCCATTTCAGGTCAATATTTGGACAGCTTTATGCTTTGCAAAGCTATTTCGGAAAACGGTTGAGACTGTTCAAATTCATTTCTCTTAAGAACTGAAGATAGGGAGAGCGAATGAGACAAAAGCAACGTATAAAAACATAGGACTTTTTAGGAGCTTTGTGCTTGCTCTACCATTCAATAAGATCATGGCAGAGTTGATGCGAGCTCAACTACACTTTCCAGTCGGCCCTCCTTAATTTCCTTATCAAAAATCTATTCAACTCAATCTTGAATAAATGTAATGACCTAGCCTCCACTACTTTGAGGAAGAAAACCCCAGAGACTATTGGCCTTCGAAGAAATTTCTTCTCATCTCTTAAAAGGGAGATATCTTATTTGTAAACTGTGTTCCCTAGTTCTAGTCTCCTCCACAAGAGACAGAGGATGATGACAGAGGGCTGCTTTAGTGACTGGAAGCCAGGGTCCAGTGGTGTATCACAAGGATCTGTGTTGGGCCCCCTATTATGTCATTTATATAAATGACATTGATGACTATGTGGGGGTAGGATTACTAAGTTTGCGATGACATAAAAATTGACCAGGTGGTTAACAGTGAGGTGGAGTGTCTTGGGCTACAAGATGATATAGATAGAATGGTCAAATGGGTAAATAGAATTTAACCCTGAAAAGTGTGAGGTGATACACTTTGGAAAGAGTAATTTGAAAGGAAATACTCAATGAATGGTAGGACACTAGGAAGTTCTGTGGAACAAAGGGATCTTGGTATGATTGCCCATAGATCTCTGAAGATGGAAGGGCATGTTAGGAGGATTGTGAAAAAGGCATAGGAGACACTTGCCTTTACTAAACGAGGCATAGATTACAAAAACAGAGAAATCATGATGGAGTTGTATAGAACTTTGGTGAGGCCACAGCTGGAGTACTGTGTGCAGTTCTGGTCACCACATTATACGAAGGATGTGATTGTACTGGAGGGGGTGCAGAGGAGATTTACCAGGATGCTGCCTGGGATGGAACATTAAAGTTATGAAGAGACGTTGCGTAGGCTTGGGTTGTTTTCGTTGTAAGAAGTCTCAACACCAGGTTAAAGTCCAACAGGTTTATTTGGTAGCAAAAGCCACTAGCTTTCGGAGTGCTGCCCCTTCGTCAGGTAAGTGGGAGTTCTGTTCACAAACAGGGCATATATAGACAAACCTCAATTTACAAAATAATGGTTGGAATGAGAGTCTTTACAGGTAATCAAGTCTTAAAGGTACAGACAATGTGAGTGGAGAGAGCGTTAAGTACAGGTTAAAGAGATAGAACATTACAGCACAGTAATGGTCTCCCCACACCCCCACTTCTTGCCTTCAAACAACCACGCAACCTCAAACAGACCATTGTCCGCAGCAAACTACCCAGCCTTCAGGAGAACAGTGACCATGACACCACACAACCCTGCCACAGCAACCTCTGCAAGACGTGCCGGATCATCGACACGGATGCCATCATCTCACGTGAGAACACCATCTACCAGGTACACGGTACATACTCTTGCAACTCGGCCAACGTTGTCTACCTGATACGCTGCAGGAAAGGATGTCCCGAGGCATGGTACATTGGGGAAACCATGCAGACGCTACGACAACGGATGAATGAACACCGCTCGACAATCACCAGGCAAGACTGTTCTCTTCCTGTGGGGGAGCACTTCAGCAGTCACGGCATTCAGCCTTGGATCTTCAGGTAAGCGTTCTCCAAGGCGGCCTTCACGACACACGACAGCGCAGAGTCGCTGAGCAGAAACTGATAGCCAAGTTCCGCACACGAGGACGGCCTAAACCGGGATGTTGGATTTATGTCACATTATCAGTAACCCCCACAGCTTGCCTCCTGATCTTGCAGAATCTTACTAGCTGTTCTGTCTGGAGACAATACACATCTCTTTAACCTGTGTTTAATGTTCCCTCCACCCACATTATCTGTACCTTTAAGACCTGGCTGGCTGTAGAGATTTGCATTCTAATTAGTATTCTGTAACTTGATGTTGTGTCTCTGTGCACTGTTGGAGAACAGATTTTCACTCCATCTGACGAAGGAGCAGCACTCCGAAAGCTTATGGTATTTGCTACCAAATAAACCTGTTGGACTTTAACCTGGTGTTGTGAGACTTCTTACTGTTCTTACAGCTAGCCAATTCCTGATCCAAACCGCTAAATCACCCTCAATCCCATGCGTCCGTATTTTCTGCAATAGCTTACTGTGGGGAACCTTATCCTGCTTTCCATGGGTTGACCTTCAAGAAAGCTGCTCTGACATCTGCAGCGGTGACCCCAGATACATAGAAACATAGAAAAACCACAGCACAATACAGGCCCCTCAGCCCACAAAGCTGTGCCGAACACGAGTCCACCTTAGCGATTACTAGGCCTACCTATCCCACCAAGATGTGTATTGTCTCCAGACAGGACAGTTTGAGAGATTTTGCAAGCCCAGGCAAGTCATGGAAGTTACAGATAGTGTGACATGAACCCAAGATCCCGGTTGACGCCATCCTCATGTGTGCGGAACTTGGCTATCAGTCTCTGCTCAGCGACTCTGTATTGTCGTGTGTCGTGAAGGCTGCCTTGGAGAACGCTTACTCGAAGATCAGAGGGCTTCACGACACATGACAATGCAGAGTCACTGAGCAGAAACTGATAGCCAAGTTCCGCACACACGAGGACGGCCTCAACCGGGATCTTGGGTTCATGTCACACTTTCTGTAACCTCCACGACTTGCCTGGGCTTGCAAAATCTCACTAACTGTCCTGACTGGAGACAATACACATCTCTTTAACCTGTGCTTAACGCTCTCTCCACTCATTGTCTATACCTTTAAGACTTGATTACCTGTAAAGACTCGCATTCCAACCATTATCTTGTAAATTGAGTTTGTGTCTTTATATGCCCTGTTTGTGAACAGAACTCCCACTTACCTGACGAAGGGGCAGCACTCTGAAAGCTAGTGGCTTTTGCTACCAAATAAACCTGTTGGACTTTAACCTCATGTTGTCAGACATCTTACTGTGTTTACCCCAGTCCAATGCTGACATCTCCACATCATGATTTTGTTCAGCAGAGAAAACTGAGGGGCGACCAGATTGCGGTGTACAAGATTATGAGGGGCACGGACAGAGTGGATAAGGAGCAGTTGTTCTCCTTGGTTGAATGGTCAATCACAAGGGACACTGATTCAAGGTGAGGGGCAGGAGGTTTTGGGGGGGGCGGTGCAGGGTGGGTGATGGTCTGGAATGTGCTACCTGGGTGGATGTTAGAGGCAGGTTGCCTCACATCCTTTAAAAAGTACCTGGATGAGCACATGGCACAACATTCAGGGCTATGGGCCAAGTGCTGGCAGATGGGGCTAGGAAAGAGTTCAGGTGTTTCTAATGTTTCGGTACAGACTCGATAGGCCGAACGGCCACTTCTGCACTGTATGATTCTGAAGTGCCTGTTCAGGTGTGTGTAAAGCATCCCAATGGCACTATGCAAAGACCTCCCTCAACCAACACCATAAGACATAGGAGCAGAATTAGGCCACTCGGCCCATCGAGTCTGCTCCGCCATTCAATCATGGCTGATATTTTTCTCATCCCCATTCTCTTGCCTTTTCCCCATAACCCCTGTTCCCCTTGTTAATCAAGAACCTATCTATCTCGGTCTTAAAGACACTCAATGATCTGGCTTCCATAGCCTTCTGCGGCAAAGAGTTCCACAGATTCAACACACTGGCTGAAGAAATTCCTCCTCATCTCCGTTTTAAAGGATCGTCCCTTTAGTCTGAGGTCATGCCCTCTGTTTCTAGTTTTTCCTACTAGTGGAACCATCCTCTCCACATCCACTCTATCCAGGCCTCGCAGTATCCTATAAGTCTCAATAAGATCCCCCCTCATCCTTCTAAACTCCAACGACTACAAACCCAAGAGTCCTCAGCCATTCCTCATACGACAAGCTCTTCATTCCAGGGATCATTCTTGTGAACCTCCTCTGGACGCTTTCCAAGGCCAATACATCCTTCCTTACATATGAGGCCCAAAACTGTTCACAGCCTCAGAAATACATTCCTGTTCTTGTATTCTAGCCCTCTCGACACGAATGCTAACATTGCATTTGCATTCCTAACTGCCGACTGATCCTGCATGTTAACTTTGAGAATCTTGAACAAGGACGCCCAAGTCCCTTTGTGCTTCTGATTTCCTAAGCATTTCTCCATTTAGGTAGACTATGCCCCATTCCTCCTTCCAAAGTGCATAACCTCACACCTATCCACACTGTATTCCATCTGCCACTTCTTTACCCACTCTCCTAACTTGTCCAAGTCCTTCTGCAGCCCCCCTGCTTCCTCAATACCACCTGTCCCTCTACATATCTTTGTATCATCTGCAAACTTAGCAACAGTTCCTTCCTCCAAATCGTTAACGTATATTGTGAAAAGTTGTGGTCCCAGCACCAACCCCTGAAACACATCACTAGTCACCAGCTGCCATCCTGAAAAAGACCCCTTTATCCCCACTCTGCCAGTCAGCCAGTCCTCTATCCATGCCAGGATCCTACCCTAACACCATGGACTCTTAATTTATTTAACAGTCTCCTATAGAGCACCTTGTCAAAGGTTTTTTGGAAATCTAAATAAATCACATCCACTGGTTCTCCTTTATCTAACTTCCTTGTTACCTCCTCAAAGAACTCTAACAGATTTGTCAGACATGACCTCCCCTTGACAAAACCGTGCTGATTCAGTCCTATTTTATCTCACACTTCCAAGTACTCAGTGATCTCATCTTTAAAATAGTAAAATAAAAGTAAAATAATCAATGATCTTATTTGCTGTTTGTTGCACCTTAATGTACATTAACTGGCTTTAGTATTTATCTACATAATGTTCCAAAAAAATTGCGTTGGGTGTGAAATGTTTTGACCTATCCTGCGTAAAATGCTATATAAAAAAGCAATTTCATTATTTGCCGTTAAGTCAAATTAATAAACAAAATTGAAGTACTTACTTGTACAGAAGAGTCTCCCATAATGAACTTTGCCCCTTCGATAATAGCCATATAAGAGAAACGCATTTGATCAGCTGTTTGAATGAGGCCCATACGATATTTCCTCATTTCTAATAAAACTTGTTTAACGTTCACGGACAAAGGATCTTTCCGCTTGTCCATCTGCAAATGAGTGAAACATTGGCATTAGATCAAGAAAATCACAGCCGAGTCACAATTCCAGTCATTCTTGCTGGACTCTTGGGATACCAAAGTATCCTTACTGCTTGTTAAGAGTTTCTTTTCATAATAAGTGCATATGCACATGTTTTAGTGTACATGAGAGCATGTGTGTGGGGCAGTGAGTAAGTGAAGAGAATTAACTTCTTGAATGCAAAATGTTACATAATCAATCGGTCAATGCTCTATAAAGAGCATTTGAAAATTTGCATTCAGTATTTCTCCGGGTGTCAGTTTCTAAATTAGTCTCTATACCTATATATTTAGATTAAATGTGGCACTCCAGGTAGTAACTGGATGAAGAGCAAGTTATGGCTATTTGTCTGGAATCTGCAGCATAGCTGCGATGCACAGCTGTAAAGGAGCTGTTGCTTTAAGACTGGAAGGATATCCTGGGGGAATCAAGTAATTTTAGTTCCGAATTCCTGAGGCAAATTAGGGGGCAGTAAAACGTTTGTAAATTTGACCGTTCCATCAACTACTAGTAACTAAAATTGATAGCTGGATTGACCATCTATTTGCAGGAATAAATATTCGGTCGCCAAAATATTGAGCTTGCAGCAATATTTTCTGCAGAAATAATTGAGAAAACAAAACAAATGAATTTCCTTAGTAAAGATGGATTCTCAAACAGAAGTGATTCTTTTAAGCAGCTGCTGCTCAAGTTGTTTATCGCCTTATTTTCTCTTGGGTTTCTCGAGACCTTTTCCTGGCTGATAATTATATCCAGTACTTTTTCTGAGAATCAAGTACAACGTGCTGCTAGGAAGTTTGCAGTTTGTGCCAATTACGTCCAGAAAAATAACTAGATCATTTGACTAATAAATTTCCTTGTGTGCACAGTCATAATCATGACATTTTTAAGATCAAGTCCAGAAATCAGTTAAAAAAAATCAAGTATAAAATATCGAAATCTACTTACCAGGAGGAGACAAGTATCAACCAGAGAAAAAGTGCCAGATCGTCCTATCCCCGCACTGCAATGAACCATAATAGGTCCATGCTCTGGATTCAGCGAGCCAGATTCCCTCACTTTGAAAAGGAAGTTAAGGAAAGAAGCAGGAGATTCTGGAACTCCAAAATCAGGCCATGTGGTATAATGAAAGTGCAAAATTTCCCTGGTTTCTTTGGTCTAAATAGGCAAGATGATAATGGAGAAATAAGTGTGTTAATTGTACGATACTCTTGCAAATGAAATGCTTTCTATTCAAAGATTTTAGCCTTCAACACATACACCTTCCAAAATACAAACTTCTTCTGGAAATATCCAAATTATTATGCCCACTAAAGGAACTAGGGAGAGTGCAAGTTAACTAAATATTAACAGATCATAGTACCTAATAAAAACTATGTACTTCTCTTTTAGGCAATGCTCAATATATAAACAATGTGCATCAAGTACATTTGCTTTAATATTTCAATTATATTGATCACTCACTTTGGAAATAAAAGAAACAATCACTACAACTGCAACTCAACTAAACAGACCACAGATATTCAGACTCACCAGCAATAACATCCAATTCAAAATCAGTTTTAATTTTGTTTCAATACTAAAAGCAGAAATATTACTTTAACAAAATTAACCATTAATATTTGATAAATTACAGGGCTCAGGGTTCCATGATTCCATTCATGCTCTACAAGGTTGTATGGGCTTGAAACATTAACTGTTTCTCAGATGTTGCCAGACCTGCTCAGTTAACCACCATTTTCTGTTTTTATTTCAGATTTCCAGCATCTGGAGTAGTTTTTTTATTTTACATTAGTTGGGACAATGCAACTGGTTTTAACCAGCTAGTTAAAGGAGGAAAAAATGAATCAGGATTTACATTTCAGACTGTTAACTAATATCTTATATTGGAAAGTGATTGCGTATGGAGGCCAACTGAGGGCGAGGTTAGACTCAGCCATGGTTTCTTTCATCATTAAATAGTTTCCCAATAGGCATCATCGTGTCAGTTTTGCCTCAGTCAGTAGCTGCCTTGCATTCGAGAGAAGGTCGTGGGTTCAATTCTTACACCGGAGACTTGAGCACAAAAATCTAGACTGATACTCCTATTGAGGGAGTGCTGCACTCTGAGTTGTCACTTTTTTCAGGAGGAGAAGTTAAACAGAGCTGAATGCAAAATATCTAAATGGCACAATTTCAAGAGTAGGAGGGACATATTCCTCGTGTAATGGTGAATATTTATCCCTCAATCAATATTACAAAAAAATTAAACGGTCATGATCATTTTGTGGTTTGTGGGACCTTGCTGTCCACAAACTGGCTGCTGTATGTGTTACATTAAAACACGTACTTCATTGGTTTGGATTTGTGCAAGTAGTATGCCACTCATGGACATATACCACGTGACAATTATCATCTTTTGGAGAGATTCCATAGTTTACTGTAGTCAGAGCTGATTCTGACAATCAGATCATAAACATCCAGGAAGAGTGCCTCTTGCTTACTCTACACTTGACCATTCCAATGCATTCTTAGTGACTGTCCACACTCTATTCACTAAAGTAGAGGTCACCCAAAACTCTGCTGCCTGTGTCTTAATTCGGAATTAATCCATTCGCCTCATCAACCTTGAACTTACACAGGCTTCAGGAAAGCAGACAGATTTTAGAAATCTCATTCTGGTTTTCAAATCCTCCAGTGACCTTTCCCTTCCTAAACTCTAGTTTCACCCCATCTTAAAACCTTTCAAGACATGTGTTCATCTAATTCTGGCTTCAAGTCTCCCAGATATTAAATGCTTCACAATTGGAGGCTGTGTTTTCAGCTTCGTAGGCCACAAGCTTTGGAATTCCCTTCTTAAAGCTCTGCCTCTTTCCTCCTCAGGAACATTCAACTGGCACTACACAAGTGCCAGACAATGACCATCTCCTGCAAGAGAGAATCCAATCCTCGTCCCTCTATGACATTCAACAGAATAACCATCACTGAACCCCCATTCAAGTGATAACGCATCTTAATTGGACCAGCCAAATAAATACTGTAACAAGAGCATGTTCTGAGGCTGGCAGTTAGGTGGGGAATAACAAATCTCCTGACTACTCAAATGACGTCAATTCACCATCTACAAAGCAGAAGTCAAGAACATGGAAAACGCTCCACTTGCTTGCTTGAGTGCAGCTCCAACAACACGAAGCTTGACACCATCCAAAGCAAAGTCACCCTCATGATTCTAACCCCATCAACCACCTTAAAGCATTCATTCCCTCCATCGTGGGTGTACATGGACAGCAGTGTATAACATCTATAATGTGCATTGCAGCAACTGGCCAAGGGTCCTTCGACAGCACCTCCCAAACCAACAACCTATGATCTAGAAGGACAAGGGCAGCAAGTGCATGGGAACGCCACCTGCGAGTTCTCTTGAGTCACACTTCATCCTGATTTGGGGACCAAATTGCCTTTGCTTCAATGTCGCTGGGTCAAAATTCTGGAACTCCCTCCCTAACAGTATTGTGGACTGCAGTGGTCCAAGAAGGCAGTTCATCACCATCTTCTCAAGCATGTTTAGGAATGGGACAATAAATGTTGGCCAATGTCAGTTTTGCTTACATCCAAGGAAGGATTATTTTTTAAAAATCATTTGTTTTGAAGTGCAATCATTTCTGTAGGCAACCAGTTTGTGGACAGACAAGTACCATAAATAATTAGGTGAAATGATCAGCTGCCAAGGGTGAATATTGACCAAAATAGAGAACTTCCTGCTCTCCCTCCAGTTTGCCATGGGATATTTTGTATCACGTGAAGTTGCAAATAGGACTTCAGTTTAATACTTCATTCATTATATGGCAAAAATATGACAATGGAACATTTGTCTGTGCTGCACTGAAGTGCCAGCTAGGTGATGTGCTCAATTCCGTCATGGGGATTGCACCTATATCCTTGAATCAGGAGAGTGCTACCAGCTAAGCCATTATTTGAGCATGAGCTAACAAATTGAAAAAGATTTCAATTTAATTTCTGCTGATCTGCAAAACCATTTTCTTCTAGCTTGGATCAATGGAAAAAACATGATATTCACCCATAGCAATTTCCATTTCTTCATACAAAGGACTTGCCTTTGCACAGATGGCATGCAAAATGATAAAATAGTTACAGCGCAAAGGCAGCAGTATGGATTGTTGCTTCCTTTCAAGTTTGCCATTCTTGCATAGAGTGCAAATCAAAAAATTGCAACAGCATCTCTTCTTTTTCAGCAATTCAGGTTCTGTGCTACTAAGTGACTCTTTAAAATTAAGGATCTTCTGCGTCATTACCCAAATAACCTAGATTTCAAAGTTAAACTAGATACTCAGAACAATGTTTTTACGGAGTAAAGTTCTTATAGAGCCTTTGAGTGAATGCATTTCTAAAGGAACTGGATGTATGTAAAGTGATTTGAGAATGCTTTAAGGTTATGAAAGGCTCAATATAAATTCAACTTATTTACAGATTAGTTCTGATTGAAGAAATTATTAGGTGATTGATTATATAAAAAACAATTCACGCACACTTCCCTTCGTGGTTCCTTCACATCTTTTCCTCCATCCACGTACATGAGAAATCCTTTTAATTTTGTAGTCTTGAGAGCAAAACTATAATGAAAATTTGTGTACCCTAAAGTACCATACAAGTGTGTCTAATATAAATACTTCACTAATATTTCATCTAATTTTGGTCATAGAAATTTTGCAGTGGAAATTAAGCCAATACCATTACCCATGGGGAGTTCTACACAATGGAAAGAGTTATATTTCAAAAGCTGAAATTCCCAAATTCAACATCTGCAGATTCACTTACTGCAAGGTTTTCCACTTCCAATTGCCGTACTGTATAGTATGATTTTACATCTTCAGAAATCAACGTTAGTTTGAATTTTGTGTCTGCAAATATCATGTCCACTTCTTCTTTACTTGGCCAATACCGTGCACATTTGACCTAGAATTGAAAGAAAATTTCATGAAAGTTGGCTTTATCTTATGCTGTTAATACTTTCTGCTATTACAAGTGAACCAACTCATTATTTTAATATTCTCTCAAAGGTTTGTTGAACTAGCTAATATTTAATAAACAGTTATTTCTGGCTTGATAACATGTTTGAGGATTAATGAAAATAAACAACTACATAGAAAACTTGGAAATGTTTTAGGTACGTAAAAATATTAGCACCACCAAAAAAAGCAGCCTCACGAGTTTGGAATGTAGTATTTTGCTTTCTAATAGTATGAAAAATATTTCATTTTATTCGAATTAAGTCAAATTTTTGAGATTTGGAGTAAATTCAGAAAGGATAGATTGAAGAAAAAATATGGCTGATTACAGATAAGGGAAACAGAAGCACTTGTGTTAGCTTTCTCAGAAGAATGAGATACTGGACATGCAAGTCGGCAAGAATAGCAGATGACTAACTGTACTGGATAACTAAAAGTAACAGAAAATGAGGGGAAAATCCCGTTGAAACTCAAGTAGAAAAGACATTGGGCCCTGATGGCACACTTCCTAGACTGTCGAGAGAAAAATCGGAGGGGAAACAGAGACTCTGACCATAATCTTTCAAATATGTTGATTACAAAGTAACTTCACATGATTGAATGTTGCCAATACAGCACAACTATTCATGAACGGGAAAATAATACACCAGGTAGCTATAGGCAGGTCAGCCTAATATCAGTAATGAGTAAGCTTTAAGCTTCTACGGACCATAACATGGGATGAAAGTAATATTCAGTTTGGGAGAAATAATTTAATTAAAGACAGCAAACACTGACATGCAAATAACTTCAGCATTTATAAATCTGGCCAGATGTGTTACCACAACAAGTGATTTTATTATGAGTACTGAAATTTTTTTTTAAAAAAGGAAGGAGGCAGAAAGTAGGAAACCATAGACCAGTTAGTTTAACACCTGTTGGGAAATTGTTAAACTCTATTAATAGAGAAGTAATAGCAGGAATTTGGAAAGTCAAAACGCAATCCAGAGTCAGCATGGTTTTATGAAGGATAAATCATGTTTGAGTAATTTGCTCCAATATTCCAAGTGGATAATGGAGATCCTGCAGATGTAGTATACCTAGACTTCAGGAACGGATTTGATAAGGTGCCGTACAGAAGGTTACTCCACAAGGTTAAGATTACATGGGGTTAGGGGTAATTGATTAGCTTGGATAGAAGACTGGCTAACTGACAAAAGGCAGAGTCTGGATAAATGGGACTTTTTCTGGTTAGCAAGATGCAACTTTTGGGGTGCCACAGGGCCTTATTTTATCATTTTGATTTTAAGTGCTGGGCGGACTTGAAACTGGGAGTGTTTCGGGTCTGACTTTTAGACCCGTTCTCAGGTCCCCATCCATACTGCCTGCAAAAATGTCAATGATTTTGAATTGCGCTGTACGTGGGGCTTAATGCGTCCGAAATCCTGCAGCTCCAATTGGCACCTCCAACTACGCATGCGCAGAAAAAAGTTAGAATGCTGCTCCCTTGCCACATCCTCCTGGGCCGAATAGTGCCTCCCCCTGGTCTCCACAGACATTTTTCCACCCCCAGAACATTACTGACTCCCTTATCTCCCAAATCCCCAGATCGCAGGTCCTTCCGCCCCCCCACTGATCTCAGGCAGAGTGATTCCTCCCCCCCCCCTCCCACACTAATCACAGAGAGTAGCAGCGGACCCTCCTCCCCCACTGATCTTGAGCAGAGAGCCGTTGGATGCTAGGCACCTACCTCCTCACTAACTGGAGTGCCCGAATCTGACTTTTATGGAGCATGTCTGTTTTGCGCCGATTCTGGCTGGGCGAACGCATTGGTAAAGGGAGAAGTGCTAATAAAGTTGGGCATGCAGACCAATCAATTTGAATGTATGCAAATACATTTAAATGGCCGTCGCGCCCGTTTCGGGCACAGTCCCGAACGCGGCCATTTTCGGGCCTTCATAAAGTAGGAACTGGCAGAGGTGGGTGCGGATCATGCTACTTGCCTCACGCCCAACTTTACCCAGTTTTTGCACCCGAAAATGGGCACAACGCGATGGCAAAATTGGGCCCACAGGGTTCGGTCCTCGGGTCCCAACTATTTATATTAATGACTTGGGGACAGGGACAGAAAGTACTATAGCCAATTTTGCAAATTACACTAAAATCGGTGGAATAGCACGTTGTGAGCAAATCAGAAATTTACAAATGGATATTGATAGGTTAGGTAAGTGGACCAAAATGGGGCAGATGGAGTTTAATGTGAATGAGTGCGAGGTCACCCATTTTGGTTGGAAAAAGGAAAGTCTAAATGGAGAGAGACTTCATGGTGCTCCAATGCAGAGAGATCTGGGAGATTTTGTGAATTAGTTATAGAAAACTGGTATGCTGGTAATAAGGAAAGCAAATGGAATTTTAGTTATAGCTAAAGGAAGAGAGTATAAAAGTAAAGAAATGTTGCTGCAACAAACAAGGCATTGGCTAGATTACAACTGGAGTACTGTGTACAGTTTTGGTCCCCTTTTCGGAGGAAGGATGTAGTGGCATTAGAGGCCGTCCAGAGGTGGTTCACTAATTGATTCTAAAGATGAGGGATTTGTCTTATGAAGAGACATTGAGGAGTGTAGACCTTTACGCTCCAAAGTTTAGAAGAATGAGAAGAGATCTAATTGAGGCACAAAGATGCTAAGGGTACTGGCAAAGTAGATGTAGAGCGGATGTTCCCTCTTGTGGGACAATGTAGATCAAGAGATCATAGATTTAGGATAAAGAGTAGCAGATTTAAAACAGATGAGGAGAAACTACTTGTCTCAAAAGGGTCATGAATCTGTGGAATTCACTATCCCAGTGTGTGCTGAATGCTGGGACACAAGATAAACAGATTTTTAATTAGCAATGGGTTAAAGGCTATGGAGAACGGGCAAGAAAGGAATCTGAGGCCGAGATGAGATCGGCCATGATCGTATTGAATAGTGGAGCAGGCTTGAGGGGCTGAATTGTCTACTTCTGCCCTGAGTCCAAAATGAATCTTAGCAACTCAAGGAAGGAAAAACATATTTCTTACTGCTTGGGCTGCTGGCAACCAAAGGCTGTCAGTTCTGTAAGTACAGAAGGTGAACAAGTGGTTAAGGGGAGACCTGATAGCGAGGCAGAGGAATATGACAGATTTGGTTAAAGCAAGCTGTTGTAAAGCTGGTGTTAAAATATTAGGGGACACAGATTCTGGACCCCATAAAGTCTCGTGCCATCAAGTCAAACATGGGCAAAGAAACCTAGGCTCCCCCTCAGCTATGAATTAGTACTCCATGCTGAAAACCATGGAGGAAGAACTGAGGGTGGCAAGGGCATAGAATGTACTCTGGGTGGGGGTCTTTACTGTCCATCACCAAGTGATTATACCACTACTGACCGAGGTGGAAGCCCTAAAGGACATAGTAGTCTGCGGTAGATGGTGAGGGAACTGATAAGAGGGGACAACCTATTTTATCTTGCTCGCCAATCTACCAGTTGTAGATTTATCCGAATGACAGCATTGGTAGGTGTGACCACCACAGTCTTGTGGAGACAGCCTCACCTTCACATTAAAGGTACCTTTCATTGTGTTGTGTGGCACAACCACCATGCTAATTGGGAGATCTCTAGCAACTTAGGATTGGGCAACCATGAGGCATGGTGGGCCGTTGGAAGCAGTAGAATTGTATAAAACCACATTCGGTAATCTCATGCACCAGCATATCACCCCCCTTCACTTCTCCAGTTTCTTCCTACCTCTATCAATGCAGACACTGGGAGAACGTGCAAACTCCAGAGTCACCCCAAGGCTGGAATTGAACCTGGGACCATGGCACTGTGAGGCAGCAGTCCTAACCACTGCCCCCCCGTTCTGTCTGGCTGCACACCTTCATACATTGAAGAATGTTTTACTCCATTCATTTCATCCTAAGAAAAAGTATTGCTATGAACTAATATGGGTTCCAGGTACACCTGTCTTTTTGTGGGAGAGGTGGAATATTCTGTCCGATTCCTATTTGGGTCTACTGCCTCTTTAAATGCAAGGATGATTTGCCATTTCCCACTCTTACCCCAAATTGCAAAATTTCATCAACTCACTTGACCTCATCCTTACCAAGCTAACTGTTGCAGATACACCTACGACAAGTGGTTAGAGTGATTTTAACCTCTGGCAATCAGACATTATGAGTGGCATTGGTTTAAAAACACTGTTTAAAAACATAAGAGGGCTTGCTTTTAAATGATGTGCTGAGACTATTCATAAGGAGGAGGAGAGGAGGCGGAAGCAGAAGAGAAATAAACTATATAGCTTTAATTTAAAAATGCACTTCCTGAAGCAACATTGCTGTACCCAAGGTCATCTTGTGTTGAGAGAGAGCCAAGATAGAATTACGCAACTACATTCTATTATCATGGCCCATTAAATCTACCTTATGCTCGAGTAAAATAGTCCATTTCTTTACGCACAATGTAATTCTAAGCTCAAACATGCTGGAGTCAGTAACTCTTACTGATTGATAAGTAATTGGGATTGTGAATTAATTTTCAATTAAGAAAATTATTGGTTCCATATGATTCTTGACAACTTCTCTGTGCATAGGCTTACTCAATGAACAGCATTAAACTCAACTACTTACTGATCCCTTTTCAATTACTCTGTTGAGCATGACAACGCCCCTAGACTTCTGCTCCCAAACCATTTCCCAGAAATGACCGCAAGTATTTGGAAGAGGACCCTGTAAAAGCAATACAAAAATTAATTGATACATGCTGCCATTCTGTGTGATTAAGAACAGTAGAACAATTTTGTTACCAAAATCAGTTACCAACTCCTTTTGGAACTTAGTCAATAGGATCGGAGATTTGAAAGCTTCAACTCAAAGAAAATTAAATAGGAAATGTATTCAATTAAGCAATGAAGATATAAAAAAATCTACAGACAACCCCCATTAAAATGGCAGACATTCTGCAGCAAATCACTAAAACTTAGGCAAAGGAGTTCCGTAGCTTAAATTCCTAGTTATTTTCATTTGTACAATGTTTCCATAGAGTCTCATAAAATTTCCATTACAGGCAGTTTGAAGGATGAGGAAGGGCTTAATTGATATCAACAGGCGAATCCCTTTAGTGATTCTTTCCACATCTCTAATTGGTAACAAACATTTTTAAAACAAGATTCCATTGAGGATCAATAAATTATAGTTGTCAATCTTGGGTCAGTGTTAGCCCTGTCACCTGTCAGAAAGTTTGTGGGTCGAAGCCCCAGTCCAGCACTCAAGAGTGATCTACTGCTGGAGATGTCATTATTCAGATAAGCCATTTAACTAAGATTTTGCCTTCTTTAAAGTGACGCAAAAGATCTCCTGGTACTATGAATACGAGTGGGGGAACTCTTCCAGTGTCCTGACCAATATTTATCCTCGAGTTAATATCATTAACAATTTACGTGTGCGCAACTGACTTGTGTTACCCCACATTCCAGTGGCTACTCTTAAAGTAGTACTTAATTAGCTGCAAATTGCTTCAGGATGTTGAGGTTGCAAAAGGCACCACATAAATTCAAGTCCTTTCTTTTAAAAGATGCTTAGAATGTCAGATCATTCTGAAATACTGTGATTAATCATGCAGTGAAGTACATCTGTAAATGTAGTTCTTTTCCTAGTGGGAAGCTATAGAATATCATTGACCACATCCTTAATTTGAAATTAAATGCACTTTCCTACTTTGGTGACTACACTTCAGAAGTATTCACTTGGCTGTAAAGAGCTGTGAAAGGTGCTATATAAAGAAGTATTTTTAAAACTATAAAATGTAATCAAATGTCACAGACCCACTGACGGGTTTTGCTAGTTAAGTTATAGATTGAATAAACTCAACAGCTTCAGAATATCCAATGTAATAGATATACATTAATCCAGGCTGACCAGCAGATGTACAAGCACTTTTTTTTAATGGTTGGGTTCTGGGACAGTGGAGAGGATTATTGCTTGGAACTGAACTTGAGGCTCAACAATATCAGTAAGTAACCTAATGGAATGCTGGCCTTTATATCTAGAGAACTGGAGTACAAAGATGCAGAAGTTATGCTGCAGCTATCCAAAACCCTGGTTAGACCCCATCGAGTTCTGTGAGCACCACGTCTTAGAAAGGATATTCTGATCTTGGAGGGAGTGCAGCATAGGTTTACAAGAATGATATCTGGACTTTAGGGGTTGAACTACGAGGAGGAGATTCATAGAATCATAGAAACCCTACAGTGTAGAAAGAGGCCATTCGGCCCATCGAGTCTACACCGACCACAATCCCACCCAGGCCCTACCCCCATATCCACCCGCTAATCCCTCTAACCTACGCATCTCAAGACACTAAGGGGCAATTTTAGCACAGCCAATCAACCTAACCCGCACATCTTTGGACTGTGGGAGGAAACCGGAGCACCCGGAGGAAACCCACGCAGACACGAGGAGAATGTGCAAACTCCACACAGACAGTGACCCAAGCCGGGAATCGAACCCAGGTCCCTGGAGCTGTGAAGCAGCAGTGCTAACCACTGTGCTACCGTGCCGCCCTTACACAAATTAGTTTTGTTTTCTTGAGAATTGAGAAGATTATGGAATGATTGGGTCGAAGTTTAAGGTACCAGGAAAATACAGGGCAGATAAAATGTAAGCTATTTCCACTGGTTGCACATTCTAGAACCTGGGTGCATTGTCTAAAAAAAATAGGGCCAGATGTTCAGGAGAGATGTTAGGAAGCACTTCAACACACAAAAGGTGGAACTCTTCCACGAATGGCAGTCATAGAAACCCTACAGTGCAGAAGGAGGCCATTCGGCCCATCGAGTCTGCAACGACCACAATCCCACCCAGGCCCTACCTCCACATATTTTACCCACTAATACCTCTAACCTACGCATCCCAGGACTCTAAGGAGCAATTTTTTTAACCTGGCCAATTAACCTAACCCGCACATCTTTGGACTGTGGGAGGAAACCGGAGCTCCCGGAGGAAACCCACGCAGACACGAGGAGAATGTGCAAACTCCACACAGACAGTGACCCGAGCCGGGAATCGAACCCGGGACCCTGGAGCTGTGAAGCACCAGTGCTAACCACTGTGCTACCGTGCCGCCGTCGATGCTAGATCTATGCTAATTCTAAATCCAAGATAGATACATTAAGGGATTTGGGCCAAAGGCAGATATATGGAGTTAGGCCATAGATCAGCCATGACCTCATTGACTGGCAAAACACGCTCGATGGGCTGAATGGCCTACTCCTGTTCCTATGCTCCTGAGTGTTGATGGCCAACACTAGATCTCTTGTTAATTTGGCAATGGATGCACAACATGTAAATCAAGATAAAGTCTGTATTTATTGGCAGCTGCTTTCCTTCCAAACAAACAGATTACATGGAAATTTTGTAGTGTAGCCGAGGAGTTTTGAAACAAAGTTGAAGCATTTTTAAAAAATTTTCAATTTGTGCCTGCAAGAGTTAATTGCCTAGGTCACAATGCAAAAATCAATGCAGTTTAATGCAATGTGAATTTCAAATTTGAATATACATACTTTAATGCAAGGCATGTTAGAATTTTAGATTTGACAGTAGGAAATACAGAAAACAGTTCCCCGTGCATAATGTCATGTCTACTAAAAATACACCATCGGCAGAATACAACAGTTGCCCGCTGGGCAGGATTGTAGCCAGAAGGGGGGGGGGGGGGGTCAAAATTCCAGATGGCTTTTCCACCTACCCCAAACTGTTCATAATTTTACGTGGATGGGCAAGGCCTATGCCAGCCTGCTGTCTCTGCTCCAATCAAGGGCCTTAAGAGGGAAATTAATGGCAGTTAAGGCATTGATTCCTGATGAGAAGTCCAACAAATGATCCATTTCAAGCCTTGGTTAGAATGGGGTCGGTGCCTGCCTCCCTTCCACATTGAGAATCTCTCTCCCACAAGGTCTACCAACCATTCCCCCATTGCATGCTCCCTCACCCAGCTAGCTTCTCCATCCAGACCCTAACCTCATCACAGGATTACCTGCACTTATCTGATCCTGGACTCTGGGACACTAAAGCTCGGGGCTGCTTGTAATCCAAAATCCTGGTCATGCTGCTACTGGTGTTGCTGTGACTACAGAGCTACAATCAGATTAGCCAGCATCTCTCCAAGGCAGAACTTCCTCCCGAATAAGAGACGTTAAATAGCTGTGGGACAGCCAGAGTCAGCTGGAATGCATTATCCTCTGACTCTTTGGGTGGCCGGGTGGGAAATCCTGTTCCATAAGTTTAGCTACCACGAAAGTCCAACAACTGAATTTGCATACTTTGCCAGATTTAGATGTATTCTGAAAAGGAAACAATTCTAATTACACGGAGGCAAAGACCAGAACATCTTTCTTCTAAATCCTACCTGCTGGAGAAAGGTGTCAAATTAAATGAATTTGGATAATGTTGGAGCTGAAGTCGTCATATTGGGTATAAAAAGATAGTATTTGAAGTTTTCATTTATGCCAAATGCTCAAAATGATACTTCAGAAATTAATTGATGTCTTAATGCCAATAATACATTAGGATAAAGCAAGTGATTTGTCAAGGTATTTTGCTCTATATGCAACTTTTAAAATTGCTCACCTGAGTCAGAATGTAGCTCCTTTGAGCCTCTTCCATCTTAATCAAGCTTGCATTGACATAGTCGTTATCACCTTGCTGCAACTTAATTCGACTGTGGTCAACTTTATATTTAAGAAGAAAAGTAAGTAGTGAGCATTATATTTCAGCTATATTTTTAATAATGCACTTAAGCACCTAGGAGGTGCCAATCAAGCTACTAGTAACACACAGCAACATTAAACATTTGGATGATTTTAAAAACGTATCTGTGGCAAGTGCAAGCTGCATTCTTCAGAGCCAAGCATTTTGCCCAGAAAAAACAAAAAATACTTTTAAGACTGCAGCAGTCAAGCTTAAAAATTGTCTGAATATGAAATTGGCTTGATCCAATGTCATAAAATGAAACTAAGAACAGCTTTAACCAAATGAACAGAGAAAGCCAAATCCTTCTGACATTTCTAAATCTTGGGTGTTTCATTATGTTTTCAAGTAGCAAAAGGAGGGAGTTCAAGAAACACGCCTGTTTGGGTCACTGCATTAAAAATTAATTCTGCATAAAATAATGAAACATGTACACTTTTCTTTTAAAGCCTGTGGGAATGGGTTTTCTGGAAATTGAAGTTCAATAAATGATGAATAAAGATAAATAAGGGGAGGGATATTCAGTGCCAGATTAGAGCTTTCTTTACGAAGTATAACCCAAGTTTTGAAATTTGGTCTGTTACAATTGAGGGGTTCTCACCTCCATCTCAAAACTTCAAACTACTCTAATCAAAAGAGGTGAAAATCTGGATCTTGTCAATTGTCACTACCATTGAGAGAGAAAAAAAATCCATGCGGTTTAAATTTCTCTAGGAGGTGAAATTTTATTTTAAGTGGACCTCTGTGTTTCATCATCTAAGGTCTTTTGTTATAAAGAAATTCAAAACACTAAAGGTTCAATTAAGGATAAAATCGGGGGGGGGGGGGGGGGGGGAATCATGTGACCTGTTCTGAAGTCTGCTTTAAAGCAAGCCTGGTGGTGAAGGAGGCCCAGATTATTTTACTGGGAGGAATGTGTTTACACTTAGGGAAAAAGGCAGCAAATTCCCAGAAAATGTTGAGTTGTAAACAGTTGTGCTTTAAACTGTCCATTTACTTCCAAGATTTAGTTGGGGTTTCAAGGTTTCGCTGGCTAGCATTTCAATCTGGATACAAAGTCCATGTGATTCATGCTGCCATGGAGATGGAAATGGCTTAAGATATCCCTGAGACACTCAGACAAGGCCAGTTCAGGATCCAGTGAGGGAGAGCGGCTAAAGGTAGCAAGAAGCAAGAATTTGGGTGGGAAGCTTGGACACAGATTGATAAGACCAAATTGAGTTAAAATGAGGCTGGAAGATTCATGTAGCTTGCAGTAGAGGAAGAATTTCTGGGGAAATAAAATCTCACTGTGAAAGACAGTTTGGAAATTAAACATGTCCACGCTGAAAAAGGAAAAGAACAGATGTAAACCCTTAGGAACCAAGAATCACCTTGGACTGATTGCAGGAATATTAAATAGTTACTTAAGGATAGTGTAAAGCAGCTTGTCCAAAGTGAGGCCCACGGACAGGATGTGATCCACAAGGCATTTTTTAGTGGCCCGCTAAGTCGTCTGAGTGTAGGTTTGGTTCAACTTCAAAATTTCTTGGAAAGAATTTCAAGAAATGCTCAGTGCCGGCTCAGTTAATCACAGGTTGGTTTCTCCATGCAGTGCGTCCATCAGCAGCCATTATAGAGTGAAGCCAGCCTGTGGTTGGATGAGCCAGTCATCAGTTGCTGGGTATGTTTTGAATATCTTTGATTCTGGCTGGGACCATGTGGAAAGATGGACATACAGTTGGGGGCAGGACGGGGGAACAGATGGTGTTTTTTGTGTTCAGAGCTGAGGGACGCTCAGATCTCTCATGATCTCAATTTTTTTCAAGAAGAAAGGTGAGAGTGAGATCACCGCTGGATCAAGGTGGTGTGGGGGAGTGGAAGTGTGTGTGGAGGGCAGTGAGAGACAGTGAGTATGTGGCAATGAATGTGTGCCTGATGCCAGTCTCATGTTTTCTCACACTCGCCACCACACACCAGCATATAAACACATTCACGCACCCATATACACTGACTGTCTCAGTGGATTTTTATTGCATTAAAAACTTCACCTATTGCTATGCTCTTGCTGAGCAATTGTTTATTTTCTTAACCCTTCAGCTTTTTAAATTTTGAAATTCCATTCATTGTACCAAACAATATCATTCTGAAATTTGTTCATCAGCTCTTGAGAATTAGAATTTAAAATTAATTGTACAGATTGTAACACTAAAATTATATTCCATTTGACCCTGCACTTTATGTACCATCTTCTTCTGTGACCTGGACTTAAAACTAGAATGCAGTCAATTAGGTCCGTGGGCTGCCTGAAAAGATAAGCATGTCTAACTAAACTTGAGAAAATGGTTGAATTGCCTTAGATTTTTCTTATATAAATTACATTACTTTCCTACTATTCTTTACATCACCCCAGTGAATCTTACCAGGACTTGCAGAAGCTCTTAAAAACTGTTTAATTTTCACTGAGTACCACAAGTAAACATGAAATATTAGATAATGTTCATGACACAGGCCCTCAAACATTCTGAACGCGGTCAGACAGGTTGGTTTCTAATTATATAGTTTTTAATGACTACTTCCTCTTCTAATCAGACCATCTATCCAACTGGCATTCCTTCCTCAATCTCTCATTTATATATTAGTCTTAATGCAATGAATTTAGGTCCATCATTTAAATTAGAGATTTATATTACAGTACTGTTTCAACATATGTTTCTAAGACTTGATTGCACATTTGCCCTCCAGTCTAGTCTAGAACCCATAAACTATCAGGAGATATTTTAAAACTTCCCAGGCACTAATGTATATGGAACTGTGCTATTTTTTGTATTAATTGGAGTTTACTTTCCTCCCTAATTTTATATTTCCATGATGGAAAATGAATTAGCTATAATGCAGATTATTCTTTGTTATATATTCTACTAGAGTATCTTAATTTTTAATGTTTCTGATATTTAACTCTTAGCATTTAAATTGAAAAGAAATGGATCTACATGCATTACTTCATTAACTGAAATTAGAAAAACTTAAAACTTCGGAACTATGTCTGACTCATCCTATTGTCTTTTGCACATTGGTACAACCATTTTTAATCTCCCATATAATGTGCAATATTTCTGTTAAGAGGCTTTTAAACACCTATTAACTGCCTCTAGGAAAGTAGTTTTTAAACTTCTCGCTTATTATCCTCAGGTGTATTGCAATCTGTCCAATAAATGGGTTCCTGCTCACTCAATTCCCTCCCCAATCAAATTTTTCTCTGCCTCCATGATAGCTGACATCAATGGTTCCCAACACTCCAATTGACTATTTCAAAACGATTATCCTCAAAAAAATTCAAGCTTTCCAACACTGCCCGCAACTGTCACATCTCCACCTTTCTTGCTCAAATGTCCTTAAACATATTGTTGCCAGTGGTCATTCCAATCTCTCCTAATATTCCATCAATTCTCTCCAGTCTGGCTCCTGTATGTTTAAATGGTTTAACCAAAGTCACAAAAATCATCCCCTTTGTTGCCGTGACTTTGATGCATTGTCCTTTTGTGTTCTTAACCATTTATATTGAGCAGCTCACTACATCAATCTTCCCCACCTCTCTCCTATTATAGAGCATAGTTCCCACATTCACCCCATTACTCCTGCAGTCTTCGAAGGATCTATTCCAAACCCAAAGTTCTACCCCTCTGTGGTATAATTGAGCTTCCATATCTGCTCTAATGGTTCTCTTGGCCCATCACCACCATCTCCACTGATGACAGAAATTACAACATAGAAATAAATCATTTGATCTAATCAGTGTGTAGGTGCTTAGCCTCCAAATGAGTAGTATTCCCAATCACAGGTGCGTCCTCGTCCCATATTTCTTTAGTCACCTTTCCTTCTATCTACACTATTTTTAAATTACATAAGCCCTGTGTTATGTTCCAGAGATTAAGAGAAAGAATAGGCCATTCAGTCCATTAGGCAAAAATCTAACTCAGCCTTAAATAAATTCAATTGCCCAGTCTCCACTGCTTTCTGGGAAAAAGAGAAATCCAGGAAAGAAATCCACATATCAATGACCCTCAGAAAAGGTTTCTCCTCTTATTCTTAAATTGTGTACCCTAGTTCTAGTCCATCCCACAAGGGGAAACATCCTCCCGGTATCCAGCCTATCAAGTCTCCTCAATATCTTATGTTTTGAAAAGATTATTTCTTATTCTTCTAAACTATTGGGTATAGGCCCAACTTTTCTTCATAAGAGCCTCATCTCAGGAATGAGTGGAGTGAACCTTCTCTGAACTGCTACCAGCTATTAATATGACTTGGGTAATACCTGTGCAAAGAGTCTTTGCCCTAAATCTCAACTGTTACAGCTGTCTCCTCCAGGTATGGCAGTCTGTTTCTACCTACTATTCTATATATTTTTAAAATTTCTATCAAATTAATTTTGCCTGTTCTAACAAAATTAGCCAACATTCTCCAAGTCTTTTTTTGTATTTTATTTTCCCACACTAGGAGATCCTAGAGAATCTGTGTCTTACCATCTCTACATTAACATCCATCCCATGGCTTTAGCACCCACAACTGCATAGTCTACTTTGTTATAATTACCCAGATGTGTCTTAACAAGTAGATTACTGCTTGCCACATAATAGGGCTTTGGTGTCAGCCCTGTTTGTCTATGCATGTGAAAGTTGGTGTGTATTTTATTATTTTACCCAAATTGGTTCAAGTGCAATGAAATAGCTCCTTCCTTTGTCAAGAAAAACTTATCTGTTTGGCCCTTTTATGATCAGTGTGTAAACAGTTAAGCACTTAGAGAATTGGCAAGCACATCCTTTCAAATTAAATACCCTATGATCAAACAGAGTGGAAAGGGAATCAACTCATCCCTCGTCAGCTGGTTGTAACATGTAAACTCATTTGTTGCTGCAATATTTGATGAGATTTTCTTCTATTTGCTTTCCTTAGTTTGTTCTCATTTTTAAAAACCATAGCAATGGCTGCCTGACAACCAGCATCAGATCAAAGTCACCATTATGAACCACATTACCACACACCTATCTTGAGCAGCCAGACCAACTCCATTGAGCTTTAAATCCCATACCTAAAATTCCTTCCAAAAGCCACTTTCCTTCACTGCTGTAACACTGCCTGCTTCCACCACAGCTCAATCCATCCCTGAAGAGTACATATAGCTTTTTTACCTCTTCAGCTTAATTACATCAATGCTTTCTCTACAGACATCCGATTTTCTACCCTCCCAAAATTTACAACTTGTCCAAAACTTGACTGCATCCCTCTGGTTTTGTTAGCTCATCACTTCATCCTGGATTGGCTCCCATTTGCCAATTTCCTAAACTGAATGTCATCCTAAATCTCTCTACCTCTTTTTAAAAACTTTCTCCAAACCCATCTTTTTGGTCAAACTTTTGTTCATTCCTCCAAATCTATCCCTGTTTATGCATCTGTTCACCATATGCCCATTTACAAGTGGCTTGGGACATTTCCGGTTATAAAGATTTAGAACAATGTAACATGGGTGCAAGCAATTTGTGCCAAAGGGATTAGAGTCTGAGCCCTCTGATTTGAAGAAGCAAAGCTGGTGACTGTCTTCACTTTCACATGAGGGTAGTACAGAAGTCAAAATTATGGACATAACTTCAAGCAAGTAACTTTTCACAAAATCATGGACTACATTCAAAATACTGACATCACAACATTTGTAAAAAGATTTTGAACAAATTAACTAACTGTAAACTAATGGCCCTGATTATGACTTGGGTGCTGGGTATTAAGACTGTTTTAACAGTTGCAGTATATTTAGCGATTCAGTGCAGACTATTTTTCTCCCAAAATATATACTGGTTAAAAATTGAAGTTCAAAGAAGGCCCGCTTACTTCACATCCACCAGTTACAGGGCAACTGGCAGTTTGGAGAAAGGAAGTGCAACGGATAAAATAATTTTCTCAACATACTTTTGAATAGTAACAAGTGTCAACCATCTAGCCTAGAGCAGAAATGCAGTCAATAAATGCACAGCTTTAAGTGTCGCACTTGCTGGTATTTATTAGTATGCAACACAGTTCTGGCGTTACTTTTCAATTAAAATTAAAATTGTTGGAATGCTTCACATTGAGCAAATTCCAAGCCAGCAGGAAATCAGAATATAATACATGTACACCTTTTGCAGCAATTGAGAGCTTTTCCCTTGTACTTACATGGGCTGACATCTCTATATCTGTTCCGATTTCTGTTTTCTGGAAGCTTGGCTACTTTACAAGGGAAGTCACTGGCTTGATGTCGGATATCCTGGAATTGCAAAATGGGAATTATTGTAAAAGAGGCATGAACATTCCAAGGCAACTACATTCTAACAGTATAACCAGATTGCACAATTATATTAAGGAAACAGAAGAAAACTGAAAAACCACTCACTGTCCAAGGCAATGACTTAATTAAAACAGTAATGTAAACAGCTCAAATCATTCCTGGAACAACAGTCAACAACTTTCCTTCAAAAATCTAAATTCTTTCATCACAATGGGTAGTGGCACTTCAAATAAATTGCAGCAGACAAAGATACTCTCCCTTTAATTTGAAGTACTTTGGCCAAAGCTGATAGCGACTTTGGGACCTAGGACTTTCAAATATAAAAGTGAAATGAAACCGCACTGGAGTATCAACAACAATGCACTTCAAATATTCGGCAAAGATAAGCAATATTGCTGCTATAAGAGCAAGTAGTTTTCTTTAATTGCTAGTTAATTCAGAACTAATGGAAAATAACTTGTATGGCACGAATGCCCTTCCCCTGCAGTTCTTTTTAACTCCTGCGCCTAGAGGTATTTATCTTCCATTCTACTCACCCTGGTCAGAGGCACCCATCTTTTCTGCCACTTTCCTTGAAATCCAACTGCTCTTGTGTTTCGTGGAGACAAGTTCCTGATATTTCAAAACACTCCCTCAGGAGGAATTTTCATTCACAGTATGCAGCAGAGTTGGATTTCCAAGTAAAGGAGCAGCTGCATAAAACAGCAATTTTCCAGGGGGGAGGGGGGAATGACTGCAGGGAACTTGGAATTGTCTTATAAATATGAGTGTTTGTGCAGTATATAATGAATGATT
This sequence comes from Mustelus asterias, assembly GCF_964213995.1. Taxonomy (NCBI): domain Eukaryota; kingdom Metazoa; phylum Chordata; class Chondrichthyes; order Carcharhiniformes; family Triakidae; genus Mustelus; species Mustelus asterias. The sequence goes on from NC_135820.1 coordinate 43,752,550, forward strand.
TTATGTAAAATTACCAAGTTGACCTGCCCTGTTAATAAGTTAAGACTCTTATGGTGCTATTATTTCTAAAACTTGATTCCAGTTTGATAGTACCTTTCTCACCAAGTTATGTAGACATATTTACAAGAGAATCCCAAAATGATGAATAAAAAGGCAAACTCAAATTGTCCTTTCCAAGAAAGACCGTATATAGCCTTCTATGGAAATCAGACTTACCTTCAGCTACAAAGTCTCTGATTTGCAGCATGGTGAGAAACTTAAAGTAACAGATCCAAACAGGTCTAAAAATATGCGTGTACTAGCAGTCAGTGTTAAATTTCAATTTGCCTTTCTCCAGAATCAACTGCTGGAACAGACTCACCTTCACTTTTGCTTACAAATGTGTTCAGTTCATTGCAGGACTTTCAAAAGACTATTGGCTGCAATGTTCATTGAAGCAGCACACTATACTAGGGAAAGGAAGAAAAATGCCAGCACCCCAATCTTTCTCAAAGTTACTGGGTTTGACTGAAACTCTTCACTGTTGGTCACATGAATAGTAGTCAATGGAACAAATATGAAGCAACTTTAGGGGAAGTCAGACCTTTAAGTCATACACGATCCTTCAAAATCATTGATTCCACTGAAATTTTGATCCAGAGTATAAAGCATGAAACTAGTACCATTAAACATTATTTTTACATTACATAATTATTGTTGCACCCAGCAACTTGGAGTTACAGCACCCAATAGCTGAGTAAAGTCTCCTAACTCACCTAGTCCCAATGGGACGCATTGAAGGCTGCAGAGAGAAACAACGGTAGAAATTTCGGAAGTGCTGACCCCAATCAACCCCAGTCCAAAAATGTGCAGGTTAGGTGGATTGGCCATGGTAAATATGTAGGGTTAAAGTGTTAGAGTAGGGGAGGGGATCTGGATACGATACTCTGTCAGAGAGTTGGTGCAAATTCGATGGGCTGAACGGCCTCTTCTGTACTGCACGAAATCTATGATCTTCCAACCTTTTAGATACAGGGAGGGGGGGCCAAAAGACTGAAAAACACCAAATATTGCATCTTGTTCAAAAAAAAGTGCCAGAACATACTAGACAATTAAAAAGGGACTGGTCTAACATTTGTTAGGAAGTGTTCATTTTCCCCCCAAAAGTAGTCATTTTTACAAGCATTTAAAACGAAATCCAGTATGGATCTGATATAGATAAATCACACTCAACCATCTTGATTGAGTTTATTTGATGAGGCAGAGGAAGTAATGAAGTCACAGATTTCCAAAATGCGTTGATTAAGTACTACCTATTAGGTTTATAAGCAATGTTGAATCCCAGGAGATAAAACAGACTTCAACAGTGTCAATACAAATTGGTAAGAAGTTTAACAACACCAGGTTAAAGTCCAACAGGTTTATTTGGTAGCAAAAGCTTTTGTGTGGCTTTTGCTACCAAATAAACCTGTTGGACTTTAACCTGGTGTTGTTAACTTCTTACTGTGTTTACCCCAGTCCAACGGCAGCATCTCCACATCATGAATACAAATTGGTCACAGGACAGAAAATGGAGTTGTAGTAAATGGCTGATTTTATGGATTGAAGGCTTTTACACCATGGCGTTCGAACAAAATAATGAGAGAAACTTGTTCCCATGGCTTTTTCTAACAGACACAAATGAGGGCAAAAATTTTTATGCAATGAGTGTTTAAGTTGAAATGCACTCTGATGGGATGGTTGATGCAGGTTCAATATTAGCTCCTTCAATAAGTACTTCAGTTAGTTTCACTCTTCCCCTTAGCTTTGCCATATTTTCTGCTCCATATATTCCAATCCCCTTTTTGAGGGCTAATAGTGGGACATGAACAGTAAAGAACAAAATCCCAAAAAACAGTTCTCCACAATTACAATAATTTTGGTTTTAGAATTATATGGTTTTGTCTGTGCTGGAATGATTGCAAAAATAGTTTGTGATACATTTATAGTTTAATTGCAGAGGTTTAGTACTACTTGTTAAAACATTCCTGCCCAAAGCCATGGTGCTACTTTAATTAAAAATTTTGGCATCAGATTCCACTCTCAAAACCTGAGGGAATCATTTAACCTGACACTTCCGTACTGAGGGGGTTCTGCAATGCTAGATGTGCCAACTTTCCTAACAGAAGTGAATCTACCCCTTCAGGGGGCGTAAATAATTCCATCGAACTCCGAGCATAGGAGTTCCCCCAGTTTTGGCTAACATGTAGCCCTCGAACAACATTTTAAAAAAAACAAAATGTCTTTTTTGTGTGGTTGCTAATCAAAGAGGGTCTGGTGGACTAAAGTGCATTTGTTTCAATGCGAGAAGTGTAACAGGTGAAGGCAGCTTGGATTAGTACTTGACACTGTGATGTTGTTGCTATTACAGAGACTTGATTAAGGGAAGGACAGGATTGGCAGCTTAACGTCCCAGAATACAGATGTTTCAGGTGGGATAGAGGGGGTGTAAAAGGGGTGGGGGAGTTGCACTGGTTAAAGAGAATATCACAGCTGTACTGCGGGAGGACACCTCGGAGGGCTCATACAGTGAGGCAATTTGGGTAGAGCTCAGGAATAGGATGGGCGTAGTCACAATGTCGGGGGTCTACTGTAGGCCGCCCAACTGCCAGAAGATAGAGGAACAGATATGTAGACTGATTTTGGCAAGGTGTAAAAGTAACAGGGTTGCTGTGGTGGGAGATTTTAACTTCCCCTAATTGACTGGGACTCACTTAGTGCTAGGGGCGTGAATGGGGCAGTTTGTAAGGAGTATCCCAGGAGGGCTTCTTGAAACAGTACGTAGATAGTCCAACTATCCAACAATGGTCTGTTTGAGATTGTGCAGTTGTTTGAAGGCAAGAAGTGGAGAGGAAAAACCGCACCGACCTCCTCAGAAGACAAACACGGGACACGGTGGACAGAGTACCCTTCGTCGTCCAGTACTTCCCCGGAGCAGAGCAGCTACGACATCTTCTCCGAAGCCTTCAACATGTCATCGATGAAGACGAACATCTCGCCAAGGCCATCCCCATACCCCCACTTCGTGCCTTCAAACAACCGCACAACCTCAAAACAGACCACTGTCTGCAGCAAACTACCCAGCCTTCAGGAGAACAGTGACCACGACACCACACAGCAACCTCTGCAAGACGTGCCGGATCATCGACACGGATGCCATCATCTCACGTGAGAACACCATCCACCAGGTACAGAGTACATACTCTTGCGACTCGGCCAACGTTGTCTATCTGATACGCTGCAGGAAAGGATGTCCCAAGGCATGGTACATTGGGGAGACCATGCAGACACTACGACAATCACCAGGCAAGAGTGTTCCCTTCCAGTTGGGGAACACTTCAGCAGTCACGGGAGCCTCTGATCTTCGGATAAGCGTTCTCCAAGGCAGCCTTCATGACACACGACAACACAGAATCGCTGAGCAGAAACTGATAGCCAAGTTCCGCACACATGGGGACGGCCTCAACCGGGATCTTGGGTCCATGTCGCACTATCTGTAAGTCCCATGACGTGCCTGGGCTTGCAAAATCTCACTAACTGTCCTGGCTGGAGACAATACACATCTCTAACTTGTGCTTAGCCCTCTCTCTACACCTTTAAAGACTTGATTACCTGTAAAGACTCAAATTCTAACCATTATCTTGTAAATTGAGTTTGTGTCTGTATATGCCCTGTTTATGAACACAAGTCTTCACTTACCTGATGAAGGAGCAGCGCTCCGAAAGCCTGTGCTGCCAAATAAACCTGTTGATCTTTAACCTGACTTCTTACTGTGCTTACCTCAGTCCAAAGCCGGCATCTCCAAATTACAGGGGAGGTCCCAGAGGATTGGAGAATAGCCAATGCTGTTCCATTGTTTAAGGTAGCAAGAATAATCCAGATAATTACAGGGCGGTGAGCCTGACGTCAGGGGTAGGAAAATTATTGGAGAGGATTCTTCGAGACAGGATTTACTCCCACTTGCAAATAAGTGGACGTATTAGCGAGAGGCAACATGGTTTTGTGAAGGGGAGGTCGTGTCTCACTAACTTGATTGAGTTTTTCAAGGAAGTGACGAAGATGATTGATGAGGGTAGGGCAATGGATGTTGTCTACATGGACTACTGCAGTAAGGCCTTTGACAAGGTCCTTCATGGCAGACTGGTGCAGAAGGTGAAGTCGCGTGGGATCAGAGGTGGATACAGAACTGGCTCGGTCATAGAAGTGGAGATGCCGGCGTTGGACTGGGGTAAGCACAGTAAGAAGTCTCACAACACCAGGTTAAAGTCCAACAGGTTTATTTGGTAGCAAATACCATAAGCTTTCGGAGCAATGCTCCTTCGTCAGATGGAGTGGTCTCTGTTCTCAAACAGGGCACAGACACAGAAATCAAATTACAGAATACTGATTAGAATGCAAATCTCTACAGACAGCCAGGTCTTAAATGCACAGACAATGTGGGTGGAGGGAGCATTCAACACAGGTTAAAGAGATGTGTATTGTCTCCAGACAGTACAGCTTGTGAAATTGTGCAAGTCCAGGAGTCAAGCTGTGGGGGTTACTGATAATGTGACATAAATCCAACATCCCGGTTTAGACCGTCCTCATGTGTGCGGAACTTGGCTATCAGTTTCTGCTCAGTGACTCTGCGCTGTCGTGTGTCGTGAAGGCCGCCTTGGAGAACGCTTACCTGAAGATCCAAGGCTGAATGCCCGTGACTGCTGAAGTGCTCCCCCACAGGAAGAGAACAGTCTTGCCTGGTGATTGTCGAGCGGTGTTCATTCATCCGTTGTCGTAGCGTCTGCATGGTTTCCCCAATGTACCATGCCTCGGGACATCCTTTCTTGCAGCGTATCAGGTAGACAACGTTGGCCGAGTTGCAAGAGTAGGTACCATGTACCTACTCTTGCAACTCTTCAGGTAAGCGTTTTCCAAGGCGGCCTTCACGACACACGACAGCGCAGAGTCACTGAGCAGAAACTGATAGCCAAGTTCCGCACACATGAGGACGGTCTAAACCGGGATGTTGGATTTATGTCACATTATCAGTAACCCCCACAGCTTGACTCCTGGACTTGCACAATTTCACAAGCTGTACTGTCTGGAGACAATACACATCTCTTTAACCTGTGTTGAATGCTCCCTCCACCCACATTGTCTGTGCATTTAAGACCTGGCTGTCTGTAGAGATTTGCATTCTAATCAGTATTCTGTAATTTGATTTCTGTGTCTGTGCCCTGTTTGAGAACAGAGACCACTCCATCTGACGAAGGAGCATTGCTCCGAAAGCTTATGGTATTTGCTACCAAATAAACCTGTTGGACTTTAACCTGGTGTTGTGAGACTTCTTACTCGGTCATAGAAGACATAGGTGGCAGTGGAAGGGTGCGTTTCTGAATGGAGGGCTGTGACAAGTGGCTTCCTTAGGGATCAGTGCTGGGACCGTTGCTGTCTGATAGTTATGGGAAAACGTAACTGGTTTGATTAATAAGTTTGCAGATGACACAAAGATTGGTGGATTTGCGGATAGTGATGAGGACCATCAGGGGATATAGATCGGTTGGAGACTTGGACAGAGAGATGGCAGATGGAGTTTAATCCAGACAAATGTGAGGTAATACATTTTGGAAGATCTAATACAATAGGAAATATACAATAAATGGAAAAACCCTTAAGAGTATTGATAGGCAGAGGGATCTGGGTGTACAGGTACACAGGTCACTGAAAATGGCAACGCAGGTAGAGAAGGTAATTAAGAAGGCATACAGCATGCTTGCCTTCATCGGCCGGGTATTGAGTTTAAAAATTGGCAAGTCATGTTGCAGTTTTATAGAACCTTAGTTAGGCCACACTTGGAATATAGTGTTCAATTCTGGTCGCCACACTACCAGAATGGTGGAGGCTTTGGAGAGGGTACAGAAAAGATTTACCAGGATGTTGCCTGGTATGGAGGGCATTAGCTATGAGGAGAGTTTGGAGAAACTTGATTTGTTCTCACTGGAACGACAGAGGTTGAAGGGCGACCTGAAAGAAGTCTACAAGATTATGAGGGGCATGGACAGAGTGAATAGTCAGAAGCTTCTTCCCAGGGTGGAAGAGTCAATTACTAGGGGGCATAGGTTTAAGGTGCAAGGTTTAAAGAGATGTACGAGGCAAGTTTTTTTTTTAAAAAAACAGAGAATGGTGGGTGCCTGGAACTCGCTGCCGAGGGAGGTAGTGGAAGCAGATATGATAGTGATTTTTAAAAGGCGCCTTGACAAATACATGAATAGGATGGGAATAGAAGGATATGGTCCCCAGAAGGGTGGGGGGCTTTTGTTCAGCCGGGCAGTGTGGTCAGTGCAGGCTTGGAGGTCCAAAGGGCCTGTTCCTGTGCTGTAATTTTCTTTGTTCTTTATGGGGAGGCGATGGCCTAGTGGTATTATTGCTAGACTCTTAATCCAGGAACTTAGCTAATGTTCTGGGGATCCACATTCTGAAGTCATGAAAGATACTGTATAAATGCAGGAATGAGGTTCTGGAATAGACAGCCATTCAAAAATATGAAGGATTTGGTCAAGTAAATAGAGAAAAAATTGTTTCCAATAGGAGGAGGACAAAGATTCAGGATGAAATATAAAGAATTAAAAATCAAAGCATGTTTCTGACCTAGAGTTTGCTACCTGGAAGTATACTGGAAGCTGATTCAATGACATCCAAGAGATTTAGATAAACATTTGAAGCAGAAACATTTCCCTATAGGGAAAGAGGAGGAGAGTGGGACTAATTAGATATCAATTAAATGAAACACAGAGCGAGGCTTCATTCCACATTGAATGATAACGATACTCAAATACAGTTTTCCTGGCATATCAATAAGCAGCAGTACCATATTCTGAGAATATCTTACGAAAGAGTTTACTGAGCACTTGACTGGTAGAACAGAATTAGAGAGAATATGGGCCATAAAAAATGTATATAAAACTAGGTTTTCAACTCATTAGAGTTGTACAAAATAAATGAGATAAATCTGTGTATCAGCAGGATTAATAACCTGAGCAGCTGGTAGTGGCACTCCATTTTCCCTCGACAAATGCAGATTACTCATTGCATTTTTTAAACATTTTCTGCGTTTAACTTTGTGCTTGCATTTATTCATTCTGCTCACTTTGACAATCTAAAATTGCTGCTTTGGTTGAACACTGCCAAATTCACTACTGTACTTTTGGTCAAAGATACAAGATATTGTTTCCAAATCTACATAGTTGAGTTTTAAAACTCTTTGGTAACTGGGATTTAAACAGTTCATTTAATGCCCATTTAAAGAACCACTGCACTCAAAAGTCAATATTCTAAAGCTGGCTGAACCATGAATAAAACTGCCACAATGACTTTGCAATTCTGTTACTATAGTTCATAGTAATATTGAGATAATTTTTAGTTCTGGAAAGATGAAAGTTAACTGCAGAAAATGGGATGAATGCAACTAAAGCAGTTTGAAGACTACACAAAGCTGTAGCCATGTTGACTTAAATGGGTTAACAGCTAGAAAAGCAAGACCATAAAACAACAGGTGGACTTATTTAACCAGAGAATTGAAGACCAGGTTTCTACATTGCTCGCAAAGAAATGCAGCCCACAGTTGTTTTGGGAGTTATAGCTACAATTGATTTAAAGCAGTGATCCCTGGAAGGTTACACTGTAATAGAGATGATGGGGCTTAAGAAATTTCTAGGGTTTCAATTTATCTGTGTGTGTTTGCAGCAGAGGAAAAGGTGCTGCTGTTAACAGGCTGCAGGAAACAAAATGAATTGCTGTGTAGTTGGGGCTCAGAAGTCCCAAGACTTCTTTGACAGCTTTGTAACGTTAGAAGAATTCCTGGGGAGGCAGATGGTCACTGGCTCCATGTTGGAAAGGATTAGAGCCAGGAGATCTATTTGTAACTTGGAGAAATTGGAGCTTGGTGAACTCCAGGGAAGTGTTAGCGCAGTGAAACTAGCTGGCCATTGAAGAGCAGAAATTGGGCAAGTGGAGGCAGGAGTGCAGACACACAAATGTAGGGGAAGAGTGTTCTGGGAGAGGAGACTGAAATCCTGGAAGGTGTGCAGTCATTGAGGCAGTGCAGGTTGGAGTGGCTTGATCTTTGAAAGTGAAAGTTGGTCCCGAGCAAGATTCAATGACATTATTTGACTGCTTACTGACATCTGGGTGGGTTGCTGAGAAATCCACGGGACATGTCCTGGTCACATTTGCTATTATTGTACAGTAGCAAAAGTTTTGCTTGTTCATTAATATGCAACTCATTAATCCTGAATGCTAGAGTACAAGATAATGGTTTTTTTTTTGTCTGTTCAAAACCTGCAGAATCTTGTGGCTTCATTCTAAGAATCTTGAATTTCAATTTTTACATTATAAACTAAATGCTACTGGCCCCTAAATTATTGTATCAAACATTTGGGGGTCTGCTCCAGGATAACAACATTATATGCACGGTCATGATTCCTCAAAGCAAAGTTACAAAAATGGTGACATGGTCCTGCAACAGCTGGAATGAACACAATTCCTGCCAACTCCTTGCACACTACATCAGCTTACCAGTTGGCCTGTGTTGGAAAAGTCTAAGCAGAGGAAAGCACTCTTTCTGAAGGGAGTCAAAAATAAAATGGAGGAAAATCACCAAGTTATTTCCACAAATTCACTTGCAACAGTTTGAGCAGAACTGGCAAGAGACTTCTGCCCTCACATGAGATTATGCAAGATTTGGGAGACCCACAAGAGAAGGATGTTAATTGTAAAGCACTGCCTTTGTGACCTTTAGATGAGAAAATTATTTTTCAGGTCAAGAGAGAAGACTCTGCTTTACCCAAGTAGTTAACTTGGTAGCTGCAACAAGGAATTTAGTAATTCTTTGACTGTGCATGTAGCACTGATCAAGTTAGATACTCTGGGCTGAAAGTTGTGTTAAAGTCTTCAAGTTCACAATTAACCACCAGAACAAGAAAATACAAGTTCCAAGGCATTGCCGTGTCACATCCTGTAGATTGCTGCCAGGATAGCCTTTGTTTTAATCTCTCGTAGAATCCTTTCTGAGAAAACACATGACAGCTCCTGCCAGAAATGTGGTTAACAAGAGCTACCAAACATCACTGCTACAGTTAACAGATCAAGTTACAATTGCACAAAGCTGATAAAGTCCAAGACATCTTGCAGTATAAAAACATCAGAACCCCAATAGCTGATCTAGGGAACAGATGTTTGACTGCAGTCCTATGGGTATTCAGTTTCCTTATTTGCATTGTTTCATGCAAACCGTTTACTTCAAGTTTTAGTATCCTACACTGACAATGTATATATGCAAACTTTTAATACCACAAGGTATGTCAGCTTTTGCAAGATTTCAAAAAAGCTTTGAGGGCAATGGCAATTTGCAAATTTTGTACATCTTAGATTGAGAATATATGATCAAGTACAATTTTTGTTAAGAAGCATCAGTTCTCAAGTAGCTACATGCTTCTAGCACTAAAGTTTTCATCGTTCTGAGTGCAAGTGGCAGACAGCAAGATTTCTGCAATGCATCATATGCAATACATTTATTTGAAATGACTTTGATTTAACATCCTTAATCTTTTGGATTTGAATCATACTGACTCACTATTGTGCAGAACAAAATCAAATGTTCGCCCCCATCAAACGTTCCTATGAGAAGACATTATCTGCTGCAGAGTCCTTTTTTTACAAACCTACTCTGACCAAAAAGATACAAGTTTATAAAACTGAACACATTCCAGTGGATGGCACAGTGGTTAGCACTGCTGCCTCACAGCTCCAAGGACCTGGGTTCGATTCCTGGCTTGGGTCACTGTCTGCGTGGGAGTTTGTACATTCTCCCCGTGTCTGCTTGGGTTTCCTCTGGGTGCTCTGGTTTCCTCCCGCGGTCCAAGGATGTGCGCGTTAGGTTGATTGGCCATGCAAAATTGCCCCTTAGTGTCCTGGAATGTGTAGGTTAGAGGGATTAGTGGGGCAAATGTGTGGGGTTGTGGGAATAAGGCCTAGGTGGGATTGTTGTCGGTGCAGACTCGATGGGCCAAATGGCCTCCTTTTGCACTGTGGGGTTTCTATGATTCTATGCTATTCAAGTATAATTTTATAAATTTGGGACTATAAAGTATTAATTTGGAATTGATACTTGTTTGATAACATTAATTAAACCTAACTTTCAGTTTAGGAAGGTGCTGCAGAATGATCAATGGACCATGTCCATTTTCAAGGCATGACTTCCTTCCACTTCTCTCTTCCCCTCATCTCAACCACTCAAAAGTACACTTCTTCTGATGCAAAAATCTGATTTGGAGATCTCGAAAGGGCTAGAATACAAGAGCAGGGATGTACTTCTGAGGCTGTGTAAGCCTCTGGTCAGGCCCCATTTGGAGTATTGTGAGCAGTTTTGGGCCCCATATCTAAGGAAAGATGTGCCGGCCTTGGAAAGGGTCCAGCAGAGGTTCACAAGAATGAACCCTGGAATGAAAAGCTTGTCCTCTGAGGAACAGTTGAGGACTCTGGTCTGTACTCATCATAGAAATCATCATAGAAACCCTACAGTACAGAAAGAGGCCATTCGGCCCATCGAGTCTGCACCGACCACAATCCCACCCAGGCCCATATCCCTACATATTTCACTCACTAATCCGTCTAACCTACGCATCTCAGGACACTAAGGGGCAATTTTAGCATGGCCAATCAACCTAACCTGCACATCTTTGGACTGTGGGAGGAAACCGGAGCACCCGGAGGAAACCCACGCAGACGCGAGGAGAATGTGCAAACTCCACACAGACAGTGACCCAAGCCGGGAATTGAACCCAGGTCCCTGGAGCTGTGAAGCAGCAGTGCTAACCACTGTGCTACCGTGCCACCTTACTCGTTGGAGTTTAGAAGGAAGAGGGGGGAATCTTATTGAAACTTACAGGATACTCCGAGGCCTGGATAGAGTGGACATGGAGAGGATGTTTCCACTAGTCAGAAAAACTAGAAACAGAAGGCACAACCTCAGGCTGAAACGAGGATCCTTTAAAACAGAGATGAGGAGGAATTTCTTCAGCCAGAGTGTGGTAAATCTGTGGAACTCTTTGCTGCAGAAGGCTGTGGAGGCCAGGTCATTGAGTGTCTTTAAGACAGAGATAGATAGGTTCTTGATTAACAAGTGGATCAGGGGTTATGGGGAAAAAGCAGGAGAATGGGAATGAGAAAAATATCAGCCATGGTTGAATGGCAGAGCAGACTCGATGGGCCGAGTGGCCTAATTCTGCTCCTATGTCTTATGGCAGAGAATACAAAACCTGGTCAAAAAAGGAGCAGTGCTTTTGGAAATAAAGGATACCTACATAACTACAAGCTCTTTAAATCTACATTTATGCTTGCTGCATAAAACATCTGATCTATGACAGAGCACAAAGTTAGCAATGATGTTATGGATATCATTCAAACTGCAGGGGTTATGTTGCTGAGCATGAAGTTCAATGTTGCAAATACATCAGAACCCTCATTGATGTAAACCACAAGGCAGTAATTCAGTCATCTGGTATCTTAGGCTAAAAACAATAAGGGCAATGACATGGAAAACACTGGTCACAAATAATTGAACTATTCGTACATTATTGACTCCTCTCGGAATGTGCAAAATGCCTGTAGTACAAGATGAGGGGTATTTCTTCATCCTCTAGTTCAAGACAAATTTGATCATCCTCAGAGTTCCATTGTAGTACAGATCAATACATACATTTGGAATATGAATTCATTGTAGTTTAAAAATGGAGGCATTTTCTTGCTTGAAAAATGCAATGTAATTTCATAATGATAGGTGACAAGCTGGAATCCCCATCTGTTCATTTTTAGTGGATGAAAAAATACATATACTTCAGTTCTTTAAATGCACAAATACAGAAATTAAGGCAGTGCACTGATCTGCAAGTACCTGTACACAATGGCCACTTGGGGCAGCATGGTGGCACAGTGGTTAGCACTGCTGCCTCACAGCGCCAGGGACCTGGGTTCAGTTCCCAGCTTGGGTCATTGTCTGTGTGGAGTTTGCGCGTTCTCCCAGTGTCAGTGTGGGTTTCCTCCGGGTGCTCCAGTTCCCCCCCCCCCGCACAGTCCAAAGATGTGGTTAGGTGAACTGGCCATGCTAAATTCTCCCTCAGTATACCTGAACAGGTGCTGAAGTGTGGCGCCTAGGGGATTTTCAAGGTATCATTGCAGTGCGAATGTAAGCCTACTTGTGACTAATAAATAAACTTTTACTTCACTGCACACATCAATTCATCCAATTATTATTTCAAATTTTCTTCACTTCTCTCATAAAATATGAGAAGCTGGCTAAAACAATCTCTAATACGTGCCAACATGCAAAGTGACAGAATATCAGGTAAGCTGCTACTTCTACACAGTGCTAACTAGTGTACAACATATTTTAAAATTGCTTCAATATAAATGCTGGTAGTGAAAGTTGTTTCAATTTTAGATTTCAGATCAATTCTATACATACGCAATACAGATCCACAAAGAGATCTCAGCAAAGAAAAGACAATGAAGGGGTTTAAAGAGAACAGCAATAAGCTAAAGGTCACCAGACGATGTGAAACAAAATCAAAATGAGTACACAACTCAGGTGATTTAAATTGGAACAAAAACAGATGAACAATGTTCACGTCCTATGTAAAAAAAGTTGGCTCTAAGGAGCAAGTTATTGTGAAAGATGCAAATTTAATAAAAGATGCAATTTAATAAAGATGCAATTGATAAAGTTTATTTGACAACAGTTCACAAATATATGCAAGCATAACATAATAGTTTGAACAGCTATTTTATGATGCATTAGACCCTTTGGAATTGAACAATTCAAGCAAACTTAAACTTAAAGTATTAACCAACCAAAATGAACATTGCACCAGATTTGATCAAATATCAGAGCTGTACGCTGGAATACAAACAGACCCAAACCTGACAATACACATACATGCATTCTTATTCTCTCTCCCCTTTGATGCAGAGCTGAATTTCAAACCCCTTTACCACAAGGCCAACTATTCCAGCTTCGCAACATATTTGGCCAACCAACACTCAACAACAGTCATCTCCCGGCTCAAGTTCTCCTATAATCTTAAAGTTTATTTATTAGTGTCACAAGTAGGCTTACATTAACACTGTAATAAAGTTACTATGAAAATCCCCTAGTTGCCACACTCCGGCGCCTGTTTGGGTACACTGAGGGAGACTTTAGCATGGCCAACGAACCTAACCAGCACGTCTGTCAGGCTGTGGGAGGAAACTGGAGTACCTGGCGAAAACCCACACAGACACGCAGAGAACATGCAGACTCCATACAGACAGTGACCCGAGGTGGGAATCGAACTTGGGTCCCTGGCGCTGTGAGGCAGCAGTGCTCATCACTGTGCCAGCTTACCCTCTAAGAATAGGAGACATGTTGACCTGCAGCAAGTGATGTTAGCAAACAAGGAAGGTGCAAATCACGCGGAATTAAAAATGTAATTAATCCTTTAATTTTAATTTTCAGATTGTGAATTAAAAAATCATTTTTGTTGGGGAAATTTGACATTATTACTGCTAAAACATTTGCAGAAAGTATGCCGTTAAAAATCCAATTATATCTCACTTAAAAGGTTTTCAAAGAGTGAGATTAATAGCACAAGAGTGGAGTTTTCTGGATTTTGACTCCTGTATGGACTCCAGAAGTTGTCGACTGTGTGTGGAGCAATGACAGAATGCTTACAGTTTTCCACTGTTGACTGTTTTCATCACTTAGTTTTCCTGTATCCACAGTATTTTGCTTTGGTATTGGTCGAGTCATCACATCTGAACGGTGATTGCTCTTGCCCTTCAAACAAACCCATGAATAACCACATGGAAAGCAAATCTGTGCCCACAACCAAATGTTTGATCACAAGAGTTACTGCTAGAATCAACATGGTTTTATGAAAGGGAAATAGCGTTCAACAAATTTATTAGTGTTCCAAAAAGTGTTCTATAAGACACCATATCATATCATCCTTACAGTGCAGAAGGAAGCCATTCAGCCCATTGAGTCTGCACAGACTCTGACAGAGCATCTCATCCAGACTCTTTTTAACCCCACATATTTAGCCTGCTAATACCCCTAATTTACACATCTTGGGACAATGAGGGGCAATTTAGCATGGCCAATCCACCTAACCTGCACATCTTTGGATGGTGGGAATAAATGTAAGGAAACCAGAGCATCCAGAGGAAACCCATGCAGACATGGAGAATGTGCAAATTTCACCAAGACAGTCGCCCAAGGTCGGAATTGAACCCAGGTTCCTGGCGCTGAAAAGCAGCAATGTTAACCACCATGCCATTTCTAAAGGTTACTACAGAAGATAGTGTGGGTATGTTATTTTAACATGGATGGAGGATTGGCTAATTGGAAACAGTGCCAGGATAAAAGAGGGCCATTTTCAAATTGGCAAATTAACTAGCAAGTGCCACAAGCATCAATGCTGCAGCATCAACTATTTATGACATACATAAATAACTTGATTGACGAGACTAGGTGTATTGCAGCCAAATTTGATGAAACAAAGATAGGTGGGAAAGCAAATTGTGGAGGATGACACTGAATCTGCAAAGGGCATAGATAGGTTAAATAACTGGGTAAACATTTAGCAGATGGAGTATAATGTGGAAAAATTAGCTAATTTCACATCCTTTGTTTTAATATTTTTAATTTCCTCATTGGAATGAGAATCACACTTCCTCTATCAATTTCAATCAATGGCCCTCCCTCAATTTCTTTCATCATGCAAGGTCTGTTTATTTGAATGCAGGGTACCATTTTGCAAGTTACAATAAAGGGGACAACTTGAGCAGCTTGCACAGGGGGTACCTATAAATAATTTACAGGGAATGCGCAATGCTCTAATTCTAGCTCTTCAATAAAATCTATTCAACTAATTTTCTCTTCCCTCTCACTGTTGATCAGTCCTACTGTAATGAAACTGCTGTACATTTGCAGCAATAAGAACTTTGAAGTTTTGCTCTACCTGCTTCTGTTAGCGTAGGCCCTGTACACAAAGCTAAATAACTCCAGCTACAGAATCTTCCACTTGTACTGAAACTCAATGGTACAATCAGGACAGTGGCAGCATACAGGTCTTCAATATCATGTTGTTGACAATATTAACCTGTAATTTAGAAAACATTTCTAAATTTACAGACAGCATCATACAGGGGCAGTATGGTGGGCTGAGGAGAAAACAGTCAATACTGAGGACTGTAACTTGAGCACAAGACAATATTAATGAACTTTGCAATATAGGCATATCATGCAAATGAATGTCAACATATTAAGTGCAAGATGTTTTGGTAAAAAAAAGTACAATCTGAACACAGAGCAGTCTGAAATCAAACATACCCCCAACCACCCACACTTTAGTCCAAACATGGACAAAACAGCAGAACTCAGGAGGTGAGATGAGCAACTGTGTGTAGCTGAGTGTGAAGACTGGCATCAAGGAACCCTGACAAAAATGGACTCCAGTGGTTGGAGTCATACTTGGCACAAAGGAAGATGGTTGTGGTCGTTGAAGGTCAATTGTCTCAGTCCAGGACATCACTGAAGTAATTCCTCAGGGTACTGCCCTCGGCCAAATCAACTTTACCCGCTTCATCAATTACTTCCCCTCCAGAAGGTCAGAAGCGAGGATGTTCAGTACCATTTGTGACTCATACTGAAACAGTCCCATGTCCAGATGCAAGACCTGAATAACATTCAGGTTTGGGTTGGCAAGTGGCAAGTAACAGTTGCAGCTCAAAAATGCCACGCAATGATCACCTCCAATGAGAGAATTTAACCATCATCCCATGGTATTCAATGGCGTTACCATTGTGGAAAGCTACCACTATCAACATAGTGGCATCATACAAGAAATCATACAAATGCAAGAAATTGAGGGCGGCACGGTAGCACAGTGGTTAGCACTGCTGCTTCACAGCTCCAGGGTCCTGGGTTCGATTCCCGGCTCGGGTCACTGTCTGTGTGGAGTTTGCACATTCTCCTTGTGTCTGCGTGGGTTTCCTCCGGGTGCTCCGGTTTCCTCCCACAGTCCAAAGATGTGCGGGTTAGGTTGATTGGCCAGGTTAAAAATTGCCCCTTAGAGTCCTGGGATGCGTAGGTTAGCGGGTAAATATGTGGGGGTCGGGCCTGGGTGGGACTGTGGTCAGTGCAGACTCGATGGGCCGAATGGCCTCCTTCTGCACTGTAGGGTTTCTATGATTTCTATGATCCTGAGGGGTTAAGACTGACCAGAAACTGAACTCGACATATACTATAGATACAAGAATAGGCTGGGAACTCTGGGGTGGGTAACTCATCACCTGATTCAAAGAACAAAGAACAGTACAGCACAGGAAACAGGCCCTTCAGCCCTCCAAGCCTGTGCCGCTCCTTGGTCCAACTAGACCAATCGTTTGTATCCCTCCATTCCCAGGCTGCTCATGTGACTATCCAGGTAAGTCTTAAATGATGTCAGCGTGTCTGCCTCCACCACCCTACTTGACAGCACGTTCTAGGCCCGCACCACCCTCGGTGTGAAAAACATCCCTCTAATATCGGAGTTATACTGCGCCCCTCTCACCTTGAGCCCGTGACCCCTCGTGATCGTCACTTCTGATCTGGGAATAAGTTTCCCACCGTTCACCCTATCTATCCTCTTCATAATCTTGTACACCTCTATTAGATCTCCCCTCATTCTCCGTCTTTCCAGGGAGAACCACCCCAGTTTACCCAATCTCTCCTCATAGCCAAGACCCTCCATACCCGGCAACATCCTGGTAAATCTTCTCTGCACTCTCTCTAACGCCTCCACGTCCTTCTGGTAGTGCGGCGACCAGAACTGGACGCAGTACTCTAAATGTGGCCTAACCAGCGTTCTATACAGCTGCATCATCAGACTCCAGCTTTTATACTCTATACCCCGTCCTATAAAGGCAAACATACCGTATGCCTTCTTCACACCTTCTCCACCTGTGTTGTCACCTTCAAGGATTTGTGGATTTGCACACCTAGGTCCCTGTGTTTCTATACTCTTGATGGCTCTGCCATTTACTGTATAACTCCTCCCTACATTATTTCTTCCAAAATGCATCACTTCACATTTATCCGGATTAAATTCCATCTGCCACCTCTTCGCCCAATTTTCCAGCCTATCTATATCCTGCTGTATTGCCCAACAATGCTCATCGCTATCCGCAAGTCCAGCCATCTGCGTGTCATCTGCAAACTTGCTGATAACACCAGTTACACCTTCTTCCAAATCATTTATATCACAAATAGATATAAATTCCCTAAAGCATGTCCACCATCTACAAGACACAAGTCAGGAGTGTGATGCAATACTCTGCCTGGAGGAGTGCAGCGACAACAATACTCAAGAAGCTCAACAGGCCAAAGTGGCTCACTTGATTGGCACCCCACCCACAACTGGTGTACACCAACTACAAGATGCATTGCAGCAACCTTCCAAGGCTCCTCCAACAGCACTAACCAAACCCATGACTGCCAATACCTAGAAGGACAAGGCAACATATGCATGGGAACACCACCATCTTTAGGCCACTCTCCAAGTCACACCACCTGACTTGAGACTATCACTGGGTCAAAATCCTGGAATATCCTTCCTAATAGCACCTCCACCACATGGGCTGCAGCAGTTCAAGGCAACAGCTTACCATTACCTTAAGGGCAATAAAAATGCTGCCTTTGCATTGCTGATCCCTTTTTAGAATGACAAAGGGTCATCAGTCTGAAATGTTAAGAAATGTAATGGGATAGCATCGTAATAATATGGACATTGAAAGAATGGCATAAAGACAGGAGTGTGGAAGGACCTTGGCATGGAAGAGAAGTGGAATAATTATGGGAGGAGATAAATAACCATGGTCAAAAATCGCTGGTGACAGTAGTTATACTGTTAGATGATAATTAATCATTAAATTTATCCTTCAACCTTCATATAGACTTGTCAAATCAACTTAGCAAAAAGTAATTCAAGGGACAAGTTCATGGAATGATTTCTACAGTTTCCCAGAACAATACATTATAGAAGCAAACAGCAAAGAGGTTATTTTAGATCTTTTATAATTAGTCACTCCATATCAAAGGATCATCTAGGAAAGAGCAATCAATATGAAGGTTAATACATTGGCGAATTATGTAGATACATAAAGCTAGAGTATTGAATTTAAGTTCAAAACTAATTACAGAGGTAAGAAGGGCAAATTGGCTCAGATGGAGAAATTAGATTAACAGTATGGCAGTAGATGAGGAATGGTGAACATTTAAAGAAATATTTTATAATTCGCAATGAGTCTGCATTCTATTGAGAAATCAAAACTCCACAGAAACAAATCCACCTGTGAGTAACTACAGAGGTTAGAGATAATTAGATTAAACGGTTTTTAATATTGCCAAAACCAGTAAACCCAAGGATTGGAAGAATTTCATATACTGGTAAAAGGATGACCAAAAAATTAACAGATAGAAAAAAGAAAGGCTGAACTTGTCAGATCTATAAACGTATTGCAAGGGCTTCTAAATGTATGCAAAATGAGGCAAGTTATAATGGGAAATAGGGATCACCATCTGGGATCTTCCAAAATTTCTCAGATTGAACAAATCTTGGCTGGATTGGACAGTAGCAAATATAATACTGCCATAAAGAGAGGAACGAAAGTGAAAAAAGGGAACTATAGGCCAGTTAGCCTGACATCAGGAAAATGCTGGAATTCAATATGGAATCAGAATCCCTACAATGTAGAAAGAGACCATTTGGCCCATCTAGCTTGCATTGACAACAATCCCACTCAGGCCCTTTCCCCATAATCCCATGTATTTACCCTGGTAATCCCCCTGACACTAAGGGGCAATTTACCATGTCCAATCAACCTAACCTGCATATCTTTGGAGCGTGGGAGGAAACCGAAGCACCCGGAGGAAACCCATGCAGACATGGAAAGAATGTGCAAACTCCACACAGACAGAGAGTCATAGAGGTTACAGCATAGAAACAGGCCCTTCGGCCCAATTTGTCCATGCCACCACCGGAGGCCAGATTTGAACCTAGGTCCCGGAGACTGAGGTAACAGTGCTAACCACTGTGCCACAATAATTAATATGGAGGTGGTAACATGACACTGAAAATCATGATTGGGCAAGGTAACTGCTTCAACTCTTCTGATCACAGGTTCTGTCTCCCACTCTTGCTGCTCCTGAAGTTGTAGAGCAGGAGAAAAGAATCTGCTATTGGAGGAACTGCAGCAGTGAGCATGAGATTCTGTGATCAGAGTAGTCCCTCACAGGTTTGGTTTCTATGTATGATTTTTTTTCTTTGCAGGCTTTTTAGGGCTGCCCATGCATTTTGAACACTGCAAACCACTGAAAAGTCAAAGAATAAAACTGGATGGACAAACCATCTTTCATTGACCTCAACACCAGAAACGACAAAAAGTTAGTTAATTTATTAGTCACAAGTAGGCTTACATTAACACTGCAATGAAGTTACTGTGAAATTCCCCTAGTCGCCATACTTCGGCGCCTGTCCGGGTAAATGCACCTAACCAGCACGTCTTTCAGGGTGTGGGAGGACACTGGAGCACCCAGAGAAAACCCACGCAGACACGGGGGGCGGGGGCAAGCTGGGAATCGAACCCAGGTCCCTGGCGCTGTGAAGCAGCAGTGCTAACCACTGTGCCACCAATGATATTCAACTGAGTTGACCTTGAGTTGTCCTACAGTCAAGTAATAGTTTGAACAAATCTTGGTTGGGATTGGACAGTAGCAAATAAAGAGGGGAGGGAAAGTGAAAAAAAGGGAACTACAGGCCAGTTAGCCTGACATCAATCAGGAAAATGCTGGAATTCAATATGGAATCAGAATCCCTACAATGCAGAGGGACCAGTTTTGTGAATAACTTTTAGCCAATGCCCCAAACTCCATCACTATCTCTGGATATGCCATGTCCCAGTGACAGCAGTAGAGAATTGGGAACAGTGACCCTGGGAGTCATCATCAACTATGGACCCTACAAATAGATCAAACATGGGCAAGGAAATGACTTAATTACAACACATCACCCTCCCTCAACTGAATACCACTTGGAAGAAACAGTGAGGGTAGCAAGGGCTGTTGTACAGCTACAACACCGCATTGAACAGATGTGGAAATTTGCCCAGGCATGCCCGGTCTATAAAACACAGGAAAAATCCAATCTGGTCATTACCGCACCAGTCTCAATCAGCAGCAAAGTAATGGAATGACAGTGTTATCAAGCTGCACTTACTTAGCACCAGCTAGCTCACTGATGTTCAGTTTGAGTTCTGCCAACCAGCTCCAGACCTCATTACAGCCATGGTCCAGGCATGGACAAAAAAAAACTGAAATCCAGGAGGTAAGATGGGAGAGATTGCACTCAACACCAAGGCAGCATTTGATCAAATGTGAAATCAAGAAACCCTCACAAAATTGAAGTCAATTGGGTTCAGGAGAAAATTGTTAGTTGGAGTCATACCTAGCACAAAGGAAGGTGGTTGTTGGAGCTCAATCGCCTTAGCCCCAGGACATCCTCAGTGTAGTGTCCTATGCTCAACCATCTTCAGCTGCTTGAATAACCTTCCCTTCATCACAAGGTCATAAATAGCAATGTTTGCTCATGATTGCAACTCCTCAAATAGTGAAACCATTCATGTCCACAAGCAAGACCAAAACAACATTCAGGTTTAGGCCAATAAGCAGTAGGTAACAGTCACGAAGTGCCAGGCAATGCCCATCCCCAACAAAAGAGAATCTAACCATCACCCTTAAGCAAGCAGTATTACCATCACTAAATCACCCTCCAACATCATCCTGGAGAGGCCATTGACCAGAAACTTAATGTGGCTATAAGAGCAGGTCCAAGAAGGGAATTCAGCAGCAATTAACACTCCTCCTGATTCCCAAGTCAGATCATAAGGTGCAAGTTATGAATATGATGTAATACCCCCTCTTATCTGGAGAAGTACAGTTCCACTCATGCTCAACACCATCTAGGATAAAGTGAATCCTTTATCAGCACCCTAGCCACATCTGCTGCACCATGGCTGCAGTGTTTACCATCTACAAGATGCACTGCAGCAAATCACTAAGGCTCCTTCGACAATACCTTCCAACAATAGTCAAATGGGGTTTCTGCTGGCAGCAAGTAAATGGACACCACTACGTGTAACTTCTCCAATTTACATACCATCTTACCTTAGAATATATTCATGTTCCATCAGTGGCATTGGGTCAAAATCCTGGAGCTTCCTTCCCAACAGCTGTATGCTGTAGGTGTACCTACACCACATGGAATGCAGTGGTTCAAAATTACAGTTCACTATCATCTTTAAGGGCAATTAGGGATGGTCAATAAACGCTGGCTTTGTCGGCAGTGCCCATATCCCATGGACTAATAAAGAAATCCAATTTTAATTGCTCCACCTTTGGAGCATCATTGCCTCTTCTCTATTCCTCAAAACCAGATACTGATTTGCCTTTTTAATAACCTTTCCCATCTGAAGAAAGATTTATCTAGAGCTTAATGCAAATGATTCTCCAATGTATTGAGAATGTTCAAAGTTTATGTCCATTCCATCTTTTCCCAAAATACATCACTCCACATCTAACTATTCTGAATTCCACTGGTCAAACATCTAGTTATTTGTTTAACTGGTGTACATTTTGTAACTATCAGCAGTCAAATTAATTTTACTGATTTTACTAAATTTAATTTAACTACACGAGAAGTTTTCTTATAGAACGTACAAATGTGGTATGCCTCACTGCCTGCATGTGTTGTAGTTGTCAAGTCTTACGCCTTTGTATTTACATCCCTATTTATAGAATATGATCCAACTAACAGCACAGAATTATTTCTCCGAAATATCCATGTTCAATTGTTTTTTGTATTTCTCATCCTGTGATTTTTCCTGGAAAGATAGACAGGGTGGCTGCCAGTAATTCAGTTTATACAACAGAAAATTATAGAACAGAGGAAGTACAAACTGCCAGAGATAACGTGCTTTGGGCAGAAGAAACAAAATCTATTTTAATGGTTTAAAGATATTTGTTAGTGGGAACACAGGACAACAGTTCAAGTTATCATAAATTATTAAAAAGTTTCCATGTTGATACCTTCCTCAGCTATGGAGTATCCAACATGAAACTAATGTAGGATTTACTGATAAGGACATGACCTTCATTTCCTACCTCGCTATGGTCTCTGGTTTTATTGTAGGTAAATAAGCATTTAGAAACTTACAAAATGCAACTGGTTGTACACCTTTGTTTTTTTCTGCTTAAAGGCTAATTTTTGTGCAATAAACCTAATCACCAGGAAAACTGACTACATTCTCAATTATACAGTACCGAGTGCATTTGTAAATGAGTAACTAGAAGACAACTATTGTCCCCCTCACTTAGTTTTCAAAATGTTGCTAAATAATACATGCAATTTACATAGTGAATAGATGTATCAATTCTAATGAGCTATGTCCAAAATTCCTTCCAGGACAACTGGCAACATAATGACTTTGAATTATGTACCTCTGAGTGTAACGTTTGAAGCCAGCCTAAAGCCACTGAAACAGATATTGCAACCCGTTATAGGAAATTAAAATCAAAATAGAGTTGAAATTCAGATCGGAGTTCTGACCCCATTCCACATCTGGATGGGAAGAACCAAATCCAACTTTCAACACAACTATAATCTCACTCAGAGCAATGCTGGTCTAAGAACTGTAAAATTCAAACTGGTGTGAAAGGAGTGAAACAGTGGGATCAATTTTGATTGACTATCTGGTCATCTTGGTGGGTGCTCTGAACTATTTGACATTAAAATGACTCTGGCCAATGCTGGTTATCACCACAACTTGCACAATCTACTTGCTTGCTTACCCATTGGGATGGCAGGATAACAGCCAGAATTACAGCAATTTAAAGGCTGTATGAACCTCTTCAGAGAAGTGCACTTTTCTACCGCTCATGATGAAATAACGGTTGCACAAATAGAACAGATTGAAGGTCAGGCCCTCAGGTTTGACATTTAGTGCCAGGGAGCTACGGGTGGGAATATAGAAGGGAAGCTGTATTCCCATGTGATCGTTGCCAGGTACCCTAGTGTATTTCATAGCAGCAGTGAGCAGAGGTGGGAACTGGTGAATAACCCCAGCATTACTCCCAGCACATGGCAACAATGCCATTAGAAATTGAACAACCCAACAAGGATTAAGGAAAGAATTTCACTTACATCTACAGCACCCACCAGCACCAAAAGAAAAATTCCCTTGCTGTTGATAAAAAACACAGCAATGTACTTCGCTGCTGCTCCTGCTGCAATCTACCTCAATGTCCTCGCATCAAATCTCTTGTTTTTCCAAGTTCAAGAGATGGGGAAACTTCCAGAAGAGACACCATTATTCACTCATCCCCTTACAAGTACCAGTTCTGAAACTGATGCCTGGGTATCTCCTTCCCACGGGCAGGTATACAGTCAGGAGGAAGTTGCCATGGCAGTCCTCAAGAGACTCTGGACCCCATGGAAGTCTCAGGTGTCATGTCAAATATGGGCAAGGAAACCTCCTGATCACCACCTACGTCATCCCTCCCTCCGTCGCAGCAGTCAAACAAGCACAGTGGCAAGAAAACAGAATGCAGAGGTTGGGGCACTTCAATGCCCATTATCAAGTGGTGTTTGGTATCATGGTGGCAGTGGTTAGCACTGCTGCCTCTCAGCGCCAAATGGGTTCGATTCCCGGGCTTGGTTCACTGTCTTGTGTGCAGTTTGCACGTTCTCCAGGTGTCTGCGTGGGTTTCCTCTGGGTGTTCCGGTTCCTCCCACAGTCCAAAGATATGCGGGTTAGGTGGATTTGCCATGCTAAATTGTCCATTACTGTCAGGGGGATTAGTAGGGTAATATGTGGGGTTATGGGGATAGGGTCTGGGTGGGATTGTTGTCAGTGCAGGATGGATGGGCCAAATGGCCTCCTTTTGTACAGTACGGATTCTTTGATCACCAATGACCAAGCTGGCAACATCCTGCAGGACATAGCTGCTAGACTGGTTCCCTCACCACTTGCTGCAGGCCAAACCAGAAAAAAAATACTTACTTGTCCTCGGCCCATCACAGAAGCAGCTGTCCATGTCAGTATTGGTAGGAGTAACCATTGCACTGTCCTTGTGACGACAAAGTCCTGTCTTTATATTGCAGATCATTCATTATGTGGTGCGGCATGATCACCACGCTGAATGGGATAGATTTGAACAGATCCAGCAACTCAAAACTGAGTATGAGGCACTGAGTCAGCAGCAGCAGAAGCCATAACCACATGGCCCAGCATATCCCCAACTCTACAACTACCACCATCAAACTAGAGGATCAACCCTGATTTAATCAAGATAGTAGGAGGGTATGCCAGGAGCAGCACCTAAAATTGATGCGTCAACCTAGTGAGGCTACAACTCAGGACTATTTGCATGCCAAGCAGTGGAACCGCAATAGAAAGGGCCAAGAGATCCCACAACCAACTGGAGATGGCAGCTCCACAAGTAGCCCATCCTAATGATGGAAGATGTCCAGAACACTAGTGCAAAAGTCAAGGCTGAAGTATTTGCAAACATCTTCAGCCAGAGGTGCTGAGTGTATAATCCATCTCTGCCTCCTCCAAAAAGGTCCCCAACATCACAAATGCCAGTTTTCAGCCAATTTGATTCACTCCATGTGATATTAAGTGGCTGAAAACACTGGATACTGCAAACCTATGGGCTCTAACAATTTTCTGGCAATAACATGGAAGACTTTTGCCCCAGAACTGGCTACACCCCTAGCCAAGCTGCTCCATAACAGCTAGATGCATAATAACATCTACCTGGCAATGTAGAAAATTGCCCAGGTATGTGCTGTATATAAAAAGCCGATCTGGCCAAATACTGTCCCATCAAGTGAGGCGATTGTGACTACCCTCAACATCAAGGCACCACTTGACCAAGCACGGTATCAATGAGCCCTGGCAAAACTGGAGTCAACTGGAATCAGGAGAAAAGTTCACCATTGATTGGAGTCATACCGCACAAAGGAAAATGGTTGCGGTTTTTGGAAGTTAATCATCTCAGTCTCAGGACATCATTGCAGGAGTTCCTCAGGATAGTTGTAAGCCCATCCACCTTCAACTGCTTCATCAATGACTGTCCCTCCATTACAATGGAGGAAGTGGGAATGTTCACTCATGACTGCACAACATTCAGCATCATTTGTCATTCCTTAAATACTAAAGCAGTCTGTGCCCATGTGCAGTAAGACCTGGACAACATTCAGACTGGGGCTGATAACTGTCAAGCAAGATTCTCACCACACAAGTGCCAGGCAACAACCATCTCCAGCAAAGATGTTTGGACAGCACCTTCCAAACCCATGACTACTTCCATCTAGAACGACAAGGGCAGCAGGTGCATAGGAACACCACCTGCAAGTTCCCCTCAAAGCCACTCACCATCCTGGACTTGGAGATATATTGCTGTTGCTTCACAGTCGCTGAATCAAAATCCTGGAATTTCCTCCCTAACGGCATTGTGGGTCAACTCAGAGCATGTGGACTGCAGCAATTCAAGGTGGCAGGCAGCTCACCACCACCTTCAAGGGCAACGAGGGATGGGCAATAAATGCTGGCCAGCCAGTAATACCCATGTCCCACAAATGAAAAAAAGAGAATCTAACTACCTCACCTTGATATTCAATGACATTGCCAATGCTGAATTCTCCCACTAACACCGTGGGGGGTATCATTGATCAGAAACTGAACAGAGCAGCCATATAAATACAATGGCTACAAAGAGGGGACCAAGAATTCTGCAGTAACTGACCTCATGATTCCCCAAAGTCTGTCCGCCATCTACACGTCAGGAGTGTGATGGAATACTCTCCACTTGATTGAATAGGTGCAGCTCCAACAATATTCAAGAAGCACAACACCAACCGGGACAATGTAGCACGCTTGAATAGTACACCATCCACCACCTTCCACTTTCACTGCCACCACCTTGGTGGTGAACATTGATTGAACACTGATGAAGCAGTTGAAGGTGGATGGGCCTACAACTATCCTGAGGAATTCCTGCAACAATGTCCTGGGACTGAGATGATTGACTTCCAAAAATCACAACCATTTTCCTTTGTGCGGTATGACTCCAATCAATGGAGAACTTTTCTCCTGATTCCCATTGACTCCAATTTTGCAGGGCTCATTGACACAACAGTTATGGAATATCTAGCTCGCTCAACTGACAAGTGCAACCGGGCCCTCCATGCAAATATCTCTGGCACAATCTGCAGCATCTCTTAAAGATGCTCATCCTAACCTCACGCATTCAAAAAACAGGATCATTGAAGGATACTTTAACAAATAAACACTTTCACTTTAAATATTATACAATTCATCAAATAGAACCCCTACAGTGCAGGAGGCCATTTGACCCATCGAGTCTGCACCGACTCTTGTCAGAGCATCTTTTCCCAAGCCTGCCCCCTTGCCCTATTCCCAAAACCCCACAAATTTACCCTGCTAATCTCCATAACCTACATCTTGGGACATCAAGTGACAATTTAGCATGGCCAATCCACCTCGCCTGCACATCTTTGGACTGTGGGAGGAAACCTGAGCACCTGGAGAAAACCCACAGACACGGGGAGAACGTGCAAACTCCACACAGGAACCCAGGTTCCTGACACTGAGGCAGCAGTGCTAACCACTGTGCACAGTGGTTAGCAAAATAGGTTTGATCTATAGTTCTTGCTCTAGCTGTAAATGGTTTAGGTATATTTGGAGCATCAGCAGAAAGCATTTTCCACAGGCTATTTCTAGGAAAGTATTCAGCACTTGCGTTTCCAAAACATTTGGAAATATATTGTTACAAGTTTTTATTTCTGAGAAATGTTTATTGCAATCATCAGTGGGACAGTTTGACAATTATGGCACCAATTTCCTGAAACAGGAAAGACTGGTTAAACAGCAACTGTTTTTTTTAGGTCATATGTAAACAGATATTTTTGTATCATTGCAATCTTTTTCTTAAAATTAGAACGTTACATCCTTCAGAAAGCTGGTTTGCACATCCATTTGTCATTGGCACTATGCACCTATTATTCCATATATATTCTGAATCCTCAATATTAATTATTTCATCTCATTACATTGCACACCGAGTAGAAACCAATTGACAAATTGCTCCCAGAATGCATCAGATACGGCCAGTTCTGCTGTGTTGAGGTCAGATCCAAATTTGAGACACAATTTCGCATAAACTGAAAGGTTAGATCCCTTTTAATCTGCGTATCCATGGTGCAATGACGACTGGAACGGAACACCTTCCAGCATATTGAGAGGTGTGCGATTGCCAAGAAATGAGTATTTTAAAAACTAATTGATGATTTCTGCAGCTGGGAATTGTTTGGTGCCCTTTGGTTTTACTTCGTAAATTGGCTTCAATTGACTGTTAGTGACAACTGGTCAGATAATTAATACATTTCCTGTGCATTTAAAAATCTAGGGCGCTATTTTATTTTATTCTGCATATATTAAGCTGTTACTGGGTTGAAATAATCACAAGAATCATTGAGTCATTTATGGCACAAGAGGAAATTCCAGTCCATTAAATTCTAACATCACTGTTCAAATAACAAATTGATTGCAGGCATTATTCAGCATGCCGTTCTCTGGTAAAAGTTGCAATCAGAAAAAAATTCTTATACCTTATATACCTTAAAATCAAGCCTATATATCACCTCCGGTGCATTGTTCGATTCTATACTCCGCAATCCCCCACATTTTCCTAACTGATTTACTTTTCACTCCAATATCTTTTTGGTGACTTTTCCCTCAGCCTTTGTCCCCCTCCTTTGGGCCACAGTCCCTTAACATCTCAGTATTACTACGCGAGCAACCCTGGATACTACCTCTGGCGACCCTCTTCAAACACTCTCCCCAGGTCTTTTTTTTAATCTTACACTGTACCCATTTTCTATCCAAACTCTCAAAACACGGAAGTATATACACAATAACCACTGGAGGAATAAACAAGGTTACTTAGTAGACATGGCAGCATGGGTGGAGAGAAAAAGGGGTTAACATTTCAGGTCAGGTCAGAACGGTTTGATTAATGGATATTACTGTCCAAATGGCTTTTAACTTGATAAACAGTGCATCAAGTGTGAATCCCTACATTTTATTTTACAAAGTTGAAAAGCGGAATAGAAATAAACACTTATTGCTGTATCAAAAGAATAGCACTGCAAATGCTGGAAATCTGAAATAGGAACAGTGCTGGAAACACTCAGCTGTCAGGCAACACCTGTGAAGAGAAACAGTTAACTGTTTACGAATTCAATTCACACTTACTACAGTTTATCAAGTTAATACAACCGGACAGTAATGCCCATTAATGTGATAGCAGAAAAAAATCGTTGCCAATTTCAGCTCAGAGCACTATTATAAACCAAGACCTTGCTGAATTACTATCACTGCAAAGTCCTCTGGTCCATAGCACTTTAATAGACATATGAACATAAATAGGTGCTTTAAGCAATCTTACCTCTTTTCTCTCGTTAATTGACTTTACATACAGGGCTAAAACATTTGAACAGGAGAGACCAACAACTTGGAATTGGCTTAAAGGTAACTCAACTACAATATTCCCAAGCACTAAGCACTAAAAACATGCTCCTAGACCATTTTTGCTTGATCTCGATTTTTAAGATATAAAGCAGTGGTCATTCACGTGTTACTGCCTCATCTTTTCCCCCTCTACCTGATTGGATGCCTTCCCATGTTGCATGATAGGTCAGAAGACTGCTTGAATTGAATTCAGCAACAAACTGGATAAGTAACCTTTCCGTTACAATCTGTCACCCATATTCTTCACTTCCCCATGTGTCCTCACTGTACTTTGTGCTGTGCAAGACTTACTGCCAATTTATGGACCAAACATTCCCTCTAATAAAGTGTATATGAAGGCAGAGGGAATAGACGATTACAATGGCAGATTTATAAGAA
Organism: Mustelus asterias; assembly: GCF_964213995.1. Taxonomy (NCBI): domain Eukaryota; kingdom Metazoa; phylum Chordata; class Chondrichthyes; order Carcharhiniformes; family Triakidae; genus Mustelus; species Mustelus asterias. The sequence continues at coordinate 43,781,674 of NC_135820.1, forward strand.
AGAAGATGGGAGGAGGCTTGCGTGTAGAATAAACATTGGCATGGGACTGGCAACAATAGCTATTATAGCTCAAGTTGTTTGCAGAAGGTCACCATCCCAGCATTTAGGCGGATTCTTAATTTACAAGGGAGTCAAGGGTTGTTGGGAGCTTAAGGCCGCAATCAGGTCAGCCATGATCTTATTGGATGGAGGAGCAGACTTACTTCTATAGAACCATAGAAAAGTTACAGCAAAGAAGGAGGCCATTCAGCCCATCTTGTCCATGCCAGTCTGAGGACACCCAGGTGCCTAATTCCACCTTCCTGCATCCGGCCCATAGCCCTGTAGCTTCCATCACTTAAGGTGCATATCCAGATACTTTCTAAAAAAAGAGTTTAGGGTCTCTGCCTCCACTACCAACTCGGGCAGCAAATTCCAGACACCAACCACCCTTTGCGTAAAAAAGTTCTTCATGTCCCCTCTACACCTATTGCTACTTATCTTGAATCTATGAATTAAACTGAATTATGTTCTTGTAAATTGATACAAACTTTCTAAATTATCACTGGTAGATATAACTCAAGAACTTTAAGATAGGAATAGTACAATAATCAAACACTGCCATCACAAAATGTCATGATTCACTAACATGCCATGCAACCTACAAATTTCTACCTATTGAATATCAAGTCAAGTTTTAAAATAGTTACCAAAAATTGACTCCTATGACCTGGTCATTCTCAATTGCAAACATAAATGTATTCCTAAATTTCAGCATTAGTCAAGGTTTCAAAATAAATGAAAGTTATCTTTATAAATCAGCCCTTTAGTTTTTCTCATCTTTACCTCAAAATTTCCAGTAAAACTTCTGTTGGCCCTGTCAGGACGTACATAACTGATGAGTTTAGACAGGGAATCCACTGGCTGAGGAAAACAAAAGATCCAACTATACCCTTTTTAAAACAAGCGTCCAATCAAGCCCAAGATGGGTTGCAATGTTTTATCTTGTCAGCTGGGACCTTGTTTGTCTTCCTGGTGGGGACCATGAGTTAGATTGAACTAGAGTTTGAATATTGTTTATGCAGCAAGGAATAGATTTAGGTCTTCCCGGTCCACCCTGAGCATTGGCTTTATAGCTTTAAGAATGAAGTAATTTTTTAAAAAATTCAGTTTGTGACCAGGAGTTAAACTGAAGCTAATAATTGAACATTAATCTTCAAAGTAAGGGAAGGAATTTACCTTTCCTTGCTGCTCATCTCCTATTTTAAAATGTTTTAAGAGCTTAGAAAAGGGGCGAAAAAGCCCTTGAATTGCAGCTGGCTGTTAGAACTGATCTCCTCATAGCATTGCTCAGTGCTAGTTATATGTAGGCAGCAGTGCTTGAATAAAAGAAAACATTCTCCTTGTGGTCGGCTTGCAAATCAATAAAAATTTAGGTGAAAAATGCTCGGAGCTTGCTTCAAACAGACAGAATGTCCTTAACCTCTCTCGTCAGGTCTTTGTAAGATGCTAGTACTGCAAAATGGAGAACTGTCCACTTGGCTATTGGTTGCTTCATTATTAGTTTGTGACTGCACCATTTGGAGTTTGAAACTACTTATATTGTTCTACAAGAGAAGAAAACTTTTGGACTCAACGGCAATCAAATTGCCCACTGCTTTAAGTCCAAAAAAGATCAGCGCTGCAAGTGAGAACACCAATTACAGTACAGATGTCCAAAGGAAAAAAACTCATGCATTCAAGGGGTTGGAATCATGGGTGCATTAATTTAAGGGAGGCAGTGGGAGCATTTTACAATACAAACAGCTTGTGTAAATGGATAATTGCCCAACAATCCAAATAGATGCAAGATCGATACTGCCAGCATCAAATTCAGTGACTCCTCTGATAACGTCACACCAACAGGTTCCAATTTCCTGACCCTTACCTTCCCCCCTTCACCATGGACGTCCAATCTAACTACACTTCAGCCCTCACCTGGAAGGCCGAAGGGCTCTCAGCTTCTTCCTGGAATGGAGGCCCAAACAGTCTCCATCTATCACTCGGCTGAACTTGTTCTCAGTTAACTATTTCTTAAAATCTAGTTGCAAATGCGAGGTTTTAAGATCGAGATGAGACAGTGTACTTAATTTAGGGCAAAAGGAAGTAATGAAGGTAGTCAAGTGATATGTCTTGAATTTGGGGAGAGATGGGGGGGGGGGGATGGAAACGATGACAGTGAAGGAGGTAGAGAGAGGAGGGCCAGAGGTGAGACCACCATTTCGATCACCTCCAGCATAATACAAAACCACTTTGCCAGCCATTTCAGCATCCCAAAGGGTCTGTTCCTTTCATAGCACCTCTATCGTTTTTCAAATCACTAACAGCTTCTGCCCTTCTACTGTTGCATGCAAACACAACAGATGCATCATCTGCACTTTCAACCTCCTCTGCCCTAGGTCCCAAACATTCCTTCCAGGTGAAACTGCAGCTTAGATGTACTACTTTCAATTTGGTACACTACTTACTGTTCACAGCATAATTCTACACTGGGGAAACCAAATGCAGATCAGTAGCTGTTTTGCGAACATGTTTGTTCATTCTGCAAGCTTGACTCAACATTTTGCAAATTGGTGGAATGGATGGACAGATGAAGTTCAATGTGGAGAAATGCAAAATAATTCAGAAAGGATGTCTTGGGTTATTACATTCAGGCACCAGTGTCCAGCATTAGCAGTAAACAGGAGCTGAATCTGGGTTACTGATTGGCTAAAAAGATAGTCTGAGGAGTAGAATCTGGGCGGCACGGTGGCAGTGGTTAGCACAGCAGCACGTACCTAGGTTCGGTTCCTGGCTTGGGTCACTGTGTGGAGTTTGCATGTTCTCCCTGTGTCTGCTCTGCCCAAGACAGCAAGGAACTACAAAAGGTCATGAATGTAGCCCAATCCATCAAGCAAACCAGCCTGCCACCCATTGACTTGGTCTACACTTCCTGCTGCCTCAGCCAGAATAATTAAGGACTCCATGCACCCCCGACAGGAAAAAGATACAAGTCTGAGGTCATGTACCAACCAACCCAAGAACACCTTTTTCCCTGCTGCCAAACTTTTGAATGGACCTACCTTGCATTAAGTCGACCTTCCTCTACACCCTTGCTATGACTGTAACACTACATTCTGCACTCTTTCAATTCCTGCTTTTTGAACAGTATGTTTTGTCTGTATAGCGTGCAAGAAACAACACTTTTCACCGTAGGCTAATATGTGACAATAATAAATCAAATCAGTCCAAAGATGTGCGGTTTAGGTTGATTGGCCATGCTAAATTGCCTCAGTGTCAGGGAGACTAGCTAGCGTAAATGCATGGGGATGGGGCCTGGGCAGGATTGTGGTAGGTGCAGACTTGATAGGCCAAATGGCCTCCTTCTGCACTGTAGGATTCTATGAAAAAGTCAAGGTTCGCTTGTTGTAGGGAAGCCATTGGTCCCCCATTCAAATATTTTGGAAACGTTATTGGTTATATTTACACAGAAGTTCAGACTTGGGCGAATTGTTGCAAAAGTTGCCTCAAAAAAGTACATTAAAATAGGGGGACAGCATTGGGTTCTTTGCATCTGCCAAGAGGTACAATCTCAGGAGACTTGCTAAAAAAATGCTCTTGCCAGGCATGAATTGGGGATTAGTAGTTGTGCCAGTCAACAGACAATGTTTCAGTTTTGCCACAAGAAATCTAAAAGGTGACTATAGGCTAAGGATTGCCACAGGAATCCAGAAGTAAGGCAAGGAATTTGCTACAAGTCATCCAAAGTATCAATGTCAGATCAGTATTAGAATTCAAAAGTAAGTTGAGGTAATTACTTCAAGAAAGAGAAAGCCAGCAGTCAGCATCAATTGTAGACTAGGAGAGATGAGTGGGGGAGCATTTAATGAAGGTAAAATCTTTAAGGCTCGAGTCATGAGGCCATGTCTTAAGGACCACGAGAAGACCCCAGAAGTCCTGGGATCCAGAGGAAAGATAGTACATCATGCCATGCCTCAACTAGAAGATCTTTCTTGTCCAATAAACCTTGTTTATATTCTTAATTAGTGATTATCCTTTTTGCAATGAGGTTATACCCCAACAAGAGTTTTCTTATCCTGGGTTTTAGTATAGAGTTCAAATTTCAATATTAAGTCATTGAAGGTGAGAGGGCAGGTAATAAACTGGTTAAAGCATATAGAACAAGGAGGCTATGTTGAATTTGTATGAGAGAGAGCATTTCAGCCCTCGGCCGTGGCACTGTCCAATCTTTAGGATGTGAAGGCATTGGTGAGAGTGCAGAAAAGACTCAAGAATAGTCCCAGGGATGGAGGAACTTAAGTTATGAAGATAAATTGGAGAATTTAGGACTGTGTTTCTTGGAGAAAATAAGGCTGAGAGATTTGGTAGAGCTATTCAAAATTGAGAGGTCTGGACAAAGTAGATAGGAAGAAACTTGAAAGGTTTAAGAACAAGGCTGCACAGATTATAAGCAATTGCTAAAAGCAAAAGGGGATAAAACATTTTCGTGCAGCAAGTTTAAAGTCTGGAATACACTCACTGGAACTGTGGTGGAGGTAGGTTCAAATGCAGCGTTCAAATAGGAATTATACTTATCTGAAAATACATAGTGTCTTTCTCCTGCCTTCTCTCCATAGCCCTAAGTGAATTGCTCATTCGGGGAGTCAGTGCAGACACGATGAGCCTCTGATCACTCGTTTTAATTCTCCACTTCATTTTCACACTGACCTCTTGTCCTTAGTCTCTGCAGTGGTCCAAAGAGTCATGTTGGCACAGTGGTTAGCACTGCTGCCTCAGTGCCAGGGACCTGGGTTCGATTCCCGGCTTGGGTCACTGTCTATGCAGAATCTGCACATTCTTCCCGAGTCTGCGTGGGTTTCCTCTGGGTGCTCTGGTTTCTTCTCAGTCTGAAAGATGTGCTGGTTAGGTACGTTGGCCATGCTAAATTCTCCCTCAGCCCACCCAAACAGGTGCCGGAGCGTGGCGACTAGGGGATTTTCACAGTAACTTCATTGCAGTGTTAATGTGAGCCTACTTGTAACACCAATAAACAAACTTTAAACAAATCTCACCACAAGTTCAAGGAACAGTACCTCACTTTTGGATTATGTACTCTATTGCCTTCCAGACTCACCATTAAGTTCAATAATTTCATGCTGTAATTTCTACCCTCATTTGACTTCCTCTATCTTGTGGTTTTCTGTTTAACTCTCGTTTGTTCTTGTTTTCAGATGTCAGCTAGCTGTCCACCATTCTGTCATTCATACCACCTCTTGATATTTACTTTGTTTCTCTTCTTGTCCCTTTGGGCCCTGCACCACCAACTGTTATTTAATCTTCACCCTTCTGGTTTGTTCTTTTCCACCCTCTTTCACTTGCTCAAAACCCATCACGTTTCTAAACTTTCTCCATTCTGAGAAATGACATTGATTTGAAATGTTAACACTCTCAAAAGATGCTGTCTGACCAGCTGAGGATTTCCAGCATGGTTTTATTTCAGATTTGCCAGCATCTGTAATATTCAGATTTTGCACGTAATCAAGAGGAGGAAGTAGGAGGGGCGAAAAAAGCATAAATGCTGGTTTGGATGGATCAGACCAACTGCCTTGCTACATTCTGGATGGAAAAGAAAGATTTGCATTTATGTAAGCACCTTTTGTATAACCATATGGCTAAACTGCTTTATATCCAATGAAGTGGGTGCAGTCACTGTTGCAATCTAGAAAACCTGCCAATCTTATGCACAGCAAGCACCCATAAGTAATGTGATAATGACTAGATAATCTGGTACAGTCATATCAATGGCGGGATAAATATTGGCTAGGCTACTGGAAATAATGACTCTACTGTTCTTCAATGTCATGGGATCTTTTACACCTAGAATGCGTTTAATGTCACTACCAAAAGATGACACCTCCAACTGTGCAGCACTCCCTCAACACAGCACAAGTGTCAGCTGAGACTTCCGTATTCAAGTGTCTGGTGTGGGACTTGAACTGCATTTACTTTTGTCTCAACGTGAGAATGCTACCAAGTGTGCAACAGCTGATAATTCTGTGCAATTATAAGCAAAAAGATAGAGGTACTCGAAAATGAGATGGGGCCAATCACACTTGTAACTGGTTCTATTTTATATCACAATTATGTTAATATTGCGACATTCTTGGATGATAAACAAGAAAAGGTCCAGTTTCAAATTGCAGTCTTTATAAATGCACTCAATGCTGGTTTTGAGTTTTACACTTCTTTCCAAATCTAATAAAATAAATGGAAGGTACAATTGTGACAAAGTCTGAACACCTTCAATTCTTTATATGCAGTTGTCATAACAAAGTAATGAGTGGTGGAGCGGAAGAACAGAAATAGTGCTCAAAACATCCTGGAACACTTCCCTTCACACGTTTGCTTCCTGCATTATTCACAGTTGTTTTGTACACATTCATCACAATAATGAACCTAAGCTTCATATAGGCAATTTGTCCCAAGGAGAATAACACTGATGCAGTAAAGAGATCAATGCATGTTCCTCTTTTGATATTGTACAGACCAGTTATTTAAAGGTTTCACCTTTAGATTGCACCACTTAGTTTAGATGGCAAAATGTTGACTTGGTGATATCAAAGGATCTTGGTATTCCAATTTAGTAATCATTGAGGCAATAACCTTTTCCAAACAACTGGAGACACAAATTAGTAACTATAGAAAGTAACTATGAGAAAAGGATCAAGTTGCTTTAGTTTCGTGAGCCAGTGAGGAGGCCCTATGAGACGAGTAACCCAGGGTCACAAATTGGATATCTTTGCTCCAGACTACAGCATGCTAATCAACTCTTACCAAAAATCAATATTTTGATCCATCTCTAATGTTGCATCTTTTCCAGAAAGCAAAAAAGCTTTCATCTTTTCCAGCAATATTTGCCACAACACATACTTGCTTCAGAGTTCTGCTTTTACAAGTCTCAGGTGACTTGCAGACTTATTTTTCCAGATTACACTCAATCACATCTTCATGCCAGTATTCTGGTAAAATTATATTCAACATATTTAAGAACCCTGTAGAGATATGTGCACTGCTCACCTAGGGACCCGGGTTCAATTCTGGCCTCCATGTGACTGTGTGGGGAGTTTGCACGTTCTCCTTGTGTCTGTTTGGGTGCTCTGGTTTCCTCCCACAATCCAAAGATGTGCAGGTTAGGTTGATCGGCTATGGTAAATTGCCCCTCAAGTGTCAGGGGGATTAACAGGGTAAATACATGGAGTTATGGGGATAAGGTCTGGGTGGGATCGTGGTCAGTGCAGGCTCAATGGGTCGAATAGCCACCTCCTGCACTGTAGGGATTCTATACAGAATAACTATTGCTTTGTATTTTAGAATTAAAATAGTCCTGCTGTATTTTTTTTAATGGAAATGTATGGTTTTAAATCGATGACAGACTCAAACACAGGTGCGCACTACAACTTGCCCCTTTCAAAATAAGATAGCCCCAGTAACAAAAGCTGTCGCGGAACACAAAGTGACTTTAGAACCCCAGGCACTGAAATGCATCTAATCTAAAAATGTTCAAATTGGATAAGTTACAAAAAATTAAGTTGGTGTGTAAACATCCGATTCAAGCTAATGAGCCTGCCAGAGACAATTAGGCACAGTCACATAATAGTTTTACCTCTCAAAAGATGTCAGAAAACTTTGTATTATGTACAAAACATTTTAAAGGCAAATCAGGGCTGGTCACGAGTGTAGTTAGAGAGGAATTAAATCAATGTGTGCGTGCCTGGTGCAATAATCGGAGAACAATGTTAATGCAGTCCACTTGATTAGAAAGGAGTTCATGTGTGCTTATGCAATTCACTTGCTAGCAACTCAGCTTTCTGTCATAAAGTTTTAAACAGAGTGCATCGTTTCAGAACTGGAGACTGTTAACCTTCTCCCAATTGCAAATCTCGTCCTACATTTGCCAGCTTTTCTCCATGATATAGAAAAATGTTTTGACTGCTCTTCGGCTTAAAATAATAGACATGTGATTTGTAGAAAAATTTGCAAAATTATTTATGACTACTAAAATTTAAGTGTATGAACATATAGATATTTGTATGATAAATTGTCTATTAGTGCACATTTCATATCCACAAACCTTACTTTCCAACTACTTGGAGTTTGGTTTTTCATGTCAACATCTAGCATTGACATGTCTATCATTTATAATGGAAATCCTTACCTAAAATTAAATTGTTTACTTGTTTTAAATGCATTTCCATTATACACGTTTATATATACATTAAACATTTACAAACTGGGATTGAGTGGCCAGGGAAAGGAGAAAATGAGATGTGACTGAAGTAAAATTTGCAAGTATTTTTTGTAATATGATTTTTTTCCTGCCACATACCCACAACTTTCACCCTGACCAGTTAAGGACGATATGGTACCCTTTGGCAGGTTTGAGTCAATGCTGCTCCGAGCTAGCCACTTCCAACATTATCCCCTCGAAATCCAGCATAATTTCCACTTGCTGCATCTCAAGGTAGTATTACTGGAGTTCAAGGCGGCCTGACCTTGCACCCTCCAACCCAAAAATGTGCTCATTCCCAAAAAGGCAGCTTGTAAAATCAAACATCAAGACATTTAGTTTAAAAACAAATTAAGTACTTGATGGAGGGAACACAAGTCTGTTTATGAAGATAGCAATATGGATAATTCCTTTTCAATTAGAAGTTAGAGCTCTGGTCAGACAGTGGCTGCTATGTCCACTAAAGGCATGTCATATTCTTAACACTAATTGTGTTCAGTATAAAACTTTCTTAAATAGCCGGATCTTTCAAAAATAAATGTTAAAAAGGCTGGTGAGGGTTAAGTGATTTTTGCAATTGTCAAATTTTGGGAAAGTTTCTAATTAAACAACCATGGATGGAATGCCTCCTTGAATAGAGATACCAAAATGAAAATCATCTGTGGAACTTGTCAAAAACACAAAATTAATGGACTTCCAGACTCCAACACCAAAAGCCAAAATACAAAAGGAGCTGTAGAGAAACCAGATCATAAGTACAAATAACGCCCCAATTATTCTCCATTTGTATAGGAATGGTTTCCAACTTCTACTGTCTACCTAGAATGGTTTGAAGTTTTGATCAGGGTGGTTAGAGAGTTGTTTTTCAAACTGGAGGCCTGCGACCAGCGGTGTGCCTCAGGGATCAGTGCTGGGTCCACTGTTATTTGTCATTTATATTAATGATTTGGATGAGAATATAGGAGGCATGGTTAGTAAGTTTGCAGGTGACACCAAGATTGGTGGCATAGTGGACAGTGAAGAAAGTTATCTCCAATTGCAACGGGATCTTGATCAATTGGACCAGTGGGCTGACGGATGGTAGATGGAGTTTAATTATGGCAAATGTGAGGTGATGCATTTTGGTAGATTGAACCAGGGCAGGACTTACTCAGTTAATGGTAGAGCGTTGGGGAGAGTTACAGAACAAAGACCTAGGGGTACATGTTCATAGCTCCTTGAAAGTGGAGTCACAGGTGGACAGAGTGGTTAAGAAGGCATTCGGCATGCTTGGTTTCATTGGTCAGAACATTGAATACAGGAGTTGGAATGTCTTGTTGAAGCTGTACAAGATATTGGTAAGGCCACACTTGGAATACTGTGTGCAATTCTGGTCACCCTATTATAGAAAGGATATTATTAAACTAGAAAGAGTGCAGAAAAGATTTGCTAGGATGCTACCGGGACATGATGGTTCGAGTTATAAGGAGAGGCTGGATAGACTGGGACTTCTTTCTCTGGAGCGTAGGAGGCGGAGAAGTGATCTTATAAAGGTCTATAAAATAATGAGGGGCATAGATCAGCTAGATAGTCAATATCTTTTCCCAAAGGTAGGGGAGTCTAAAACTAGAGGGCATAGGTTTAAGATGAGGGGAGAGATACAAGTGTCCAGAGGGGCAATTTCTTCACAGAGGGTGGAGTGTCTCTCGAACAAGGTGCCAGAGGTAGTAGTAGAGGCGGGTACAATTTTGCCTTTTAAAAAACATTTAGATAGTTACATGGGTACGATGGGTATAGAGGGATATGGGCCAAATGCGGGCAACTGGGATTAGCTCAGGGATTTTTTTTAAAAAGGGCAGCATGGACAAGTTGGGCCGAAGGGCCTGTTTCCGTGCTGTAAACCTCTATGAGTCTATATGACTGAAATAGTATTCCGATAATGAATCTTATTACCTCAACAACCAGGGAGAAACCACAGTTTGCTGTAATCGCTGTGGCTACTGTTTGCAGAATGTCCATAAAAAAACAGAATTTAATATATTAAATCTCCAAGCTTGCTCTTTTTCAAGTCAGCCAGCATTAAAAACCTGACCTCCTGATAAGGCTACAAGTACCTAACTTTGTTATCTAGTGAAGATACATCTCCAAGGAAATCTTGCAATGTTTCTATAAGATCTCTGGCTACTGAATCCACCTAGACCATCCACCAGTAGCCTACAACTTATGCTCTTCCCAAAACAAGTGAATTTCAAACTACCTTTTGGGGCCTGTAAAAGTGCACTACTCTCTAACTGTATTTCCCTGGCAGGTCAGTGTGTCAGTGCGATTGACTTAGTGGTGAGATGCTTGGGATGAACATGTGAACAAATAATTTTATTTAAACCCATGAAAAGCATGTTGCCTGTAACAAACATACATCTTCATTTTCAAATACACAAACTGATTACAGACAAGGGAAGGGAACAGGAAATTTCAGTTCTCTCATCCTGTTGAGAGGATGACCAATAAATATTTTGTGGCAGCATGTTTATTGTCAACCAACAAACAGCTGATACACCAGAGATCATTGCCTGCTGCCAAAGCCAGGGAGTTGTGATTCAAGTGAAATATTGGAAATTGGTTACTTTAATTTTGAGAATTATCTTGCTCATGTTGTAGGGGAAATTTTAAAATAGATAATGTTTCATACTGATAGTGGTCTGTTCACCCGCCAAGCCTACATTAAATATCCACCTTCCAGTCTGTACCCAAGGACACATACTGACTTGGTTGTAAAACTGAGATAACAGGTGGGAAAAAATTCTGCCAATTCAAGCAGAGTTCGTTAGCCAAATTATACTGATAAGACCATGTATGCAACTGAACATCCCCAAGGATATCCAAGATAGGTGTCATGGACATGCAATTATATTCATTGATACTGACAGGAAAGACTTCAAATGACTGCAATTTTATTAACTGCTTTGCCTTATGGAACAAAAATTCATTTAATTTAACATATCAGTTCTTTATGAACTATATAACTGTAAAAAGTCATGTGCGGCAGAGACGGTAACAGCACAGCTCTCCAGCCACAAGCCATGTGAGAATTGAGGTTAGTAGTCATCAGAGTTAGAACAAGGCTTTCATAAAAATCACCCCTGATCTAAGAAACCAGTCAACCAAGTGTGTTTTTGTTTAAAAATCAGCTCAGATGCTGGGAGAGCTGGTTAGTCATTTCAGCCTTGCAAGTGGCAAGTTAATGGACTTTTGTTTACTTAAGTTCCCCTGGGATTTCCGATTAGTGATTGATAGGGTCATGATGATGTGGTTGTGCAGTGTTAGATCTGTAGCAGAGAGAAATCACTTTTGCAGTTTAACATTGCAATTCTAGCTGGAAATTATTTGAAGACAGGTTTACACGCATGCAGCTCCGAAACTCATTTTTCTTTTTGAAAGCTTCAAGACAGTCTACACTGATTACAGCAAGCATATTTATGGCTGATAACTATTTAAAGGGGCATTTGAGTGTTGCTGCTTATTTGGAATCGAAATAGTGCTAAGTGAGGAGTTGAAAGTTTTTTTTTAAATGTTTAAATATTGTTCAACAATTATTAACTAAAGTTTGTTTTACTATAAAAGATGACTAATTTGTCACTGGAATTACTCCTTGAGTGAAGCATCCTATCCTCACATTTATGCCAAAATAGAAAAATTGTTGGTATCTAGTCTGGCTTGCTAATGAAACTTCGGGTTCTGGTCCAGGCCTCTAGCACAAGTGCCAATAACTTGCGTTTCCATTAAGGAAAGGAGCCTTTATACTCTGGTAGCCTCCGATCTACCTATCAAGCCCACCTACGACTGTTAGACTTCAAAAGCCATCATAGCTGCTACACTCCTTTGGACAGAAGGAATTAAAACAACGGACCTGCAATGATTTCTCAAAGATGAGATTGCAAATCAGTCTCCAAATATCTCTTTTTAAATATGCATTTTACTTAAGTAAAAGTGATAAAGTTATTAACTTCCAGTTGTACTTTTGCAATAAACTAATCTTTCTGATGATTAAGAATCATATTATACTATTGTGTTAATTTTAATTTGAGCCACTCAAATTAAAGGTGGCCACATACACACAAATCTTTTGCTCTCAGACCACTAAGGAAATGCCTTTTACATGGTTGGAACATTTCCACACGCACATGACCCACTGATTCAGAATGGTCAGAGAGCTATTAAAGAGGTATTAAAAGGAGCTTCTAGAAATGTAACAAAATCTACTGTTTGCACCACAGCAAGTAGGACAAAAATAACTCCTCAATATGCAAATATAAAAGGAAATGGCACCTGCAAAACTGTTACTACCCCATCTTAAAAAAAACACTTCTGCTATCATGTGAAAGTAAAAGAGCAGTAGCAGCCTCACAACGTTCTGTTCTTTATCATTTTTTGAAGCACAAGTGCATCTAGTTCACTTAATGCCCAGCTTTGAAGAATCATATTGTGCTTGAAACATTAACTGTTTCTCTCTCCACAGGTGCTGTCAGATCATAGAATCATAGAAACCCGATAATGCAGAAAGAGGCCATTTGACCCATCGAGTCTGCACCGACCACAATCCCACCCAGGCCCTACCCCCATATCTCTACATATTTACCTGCTAACCCCTCTAACCTATGCATCTCAGGACTCTAAGGGGCAAATTTTTAGCATGGCCAATCAACCTAACCCGCACATCTTTGGACTGTGGGAGGAAACCGGAGCACCCGGAGGAAACCCACGCAGACACGAGGAGAATGTGCAAACTCCACACAGACAGTGACCCAAGCCGGGAATCGAACCCAGGTCCCCGGAGCTAACCACGGTGCTACCGTGCCGCTCAAATCTGCTGTGCTTTTCCAGCACTTTGTCTTCATTACAAGTAAATGCCTGTTTTGTAATACAGAACAACCCATTGTCATTTGGCAAATGACCAAGTGTGGCTTTTTGCTCAGTTGTGGCCTAAAAACTTATCAGTACTGGACAGAATAGCATCAATTACAGGAAAAATATTTAATGCTCAAAATTAACACCCAGCTAAGGAGTGCTGTTTGGGTGCACGCAAGCGTGCCCATGGTGTCCAAGACTACGCAGGAAATTCCTTGAAGTTCCCCCCCCCCCCACCCCCCAAGAATCAGCATCTGTGCATGAAATGTAAATACACATGTAGTGCATTACTCAAACACATCCCAGTACTTATTTCAAACCATATTGTTTTAATTATGTTCATACTTTGCACAATTTCAGATGGAAGAGCCAGTGTTACTTAAAAACTTATTCATGGGATGTGGGCATTGTTGGCTGGGCCATAATCTATTGCCCTTAAGATGGTGGTGAACTACCTTCTTGAACCGCTGCCATCCATGTGGTGTAGATACACCTACAGCGCTGTTAGGGAGGGAGCTCCAGGATTCTGATCCACTGACAGTAAAGCAACGGCAATATATTTCCAAGTCAGGACGATGCTTGGCTTGGAGGGGAACTCTTGTCCTTCTAGATGGTAGCAGTCTGTGGATTTGGAGGGTGCTAAGCAACCTTGGTGTCACTGCAGAAAATCTTCTAGATTGCATACACTGCTGCCACTCCTCCAGTGGAGGAAGTGAATGTTTGTGAATGAGATGCCAGTCTAGTGGGCTGCTTTATCCTGGATGGCATCAGGCTTCTTGTGTTATTGGAGCCACATTCATCCAGTTAAAAGGATAGTGTCCCATCACACTCCTGACTTGTGCCTTGTAGATTGTGACAGGACAAGCTTTGGGGAGTCAGGAGAAGAGTTATTCACTGCAGGATTCTGAGCCTCTGACTTTTCTTTAATCCATTCAAGGAATGTGGGCTTGCTGGCTAGGCCAGCAATCATTGCCAGATCCTAATTGCCCTCGAGAAGGTGGTGGTGAGCTGTCTTCTCAAACTGCTGCAGTCTTTGTGGTGAAGGTACACCCACTGTGCTGTTAGAGAGACTAACGCTTGCAGTCACTGTATTTATATGGCTAGCCCAGTTCAGTTTCTGGTCAATGGTAGCCCCAGGATGTTGATAATGAGGTAATGCCATTGAATACCAAGGAACAATGGCTAGATTCTTTGTTAGAGATGGTCATTGCCTGGCATTTGTGTGGTGCAAATTTTACTTCTTAGTTGTCAGCCCAAGGATAGATCTTGTCCAGGTCTTGCTGCATTTGGACATGAACCGCTTCAGTATCTGAGTCACTGCAAACGGTCAACAAAATCACCAGCAAACATTCCCACTTCTGACCTTAAGCTGAAAGGAAGGTCATTGATGAGCAGCTGAAGTTGGTTGAGCTTAGGATACTACAGCGAGGACAGAACCCAGGCAGCTGTCACTGTAAATGTTTATGGTTTCAGGAGGGACTAAAGGTAAAGAATGGTTGACTATAACATTAAAGGTGTCCAAAAACTGGATTTTTGTTTCTAGCTGCCATCACCTGACTTTCTCTCATTTTTATTCTGACTGTGCAACTGGGAAATTCCTTGCCACTGCTCACTCCAGCACCAACACTTTGTTGACATTGAGCAGGAACTCCATTTACATGCGGAAACAGAACTCCTACCATGCTTCTGGCAAAGTAGCAGTGATGGTTTAGAAACAGCTCTAAAGAATTTCCTGACTTATCTCCCAACATTGCCCGTTTCTTTCAAAACTTCCCTTTGCAATCCTTACTTGAAAAACCCAAAAACTGGCAAGATCCAAAAACCAGCATGGACTTGGTCCCAAGGTTGCCACATTTAGGGCTCTGTATGGTATATGGGTATCAGAATAACTTGCTTTCATTCAAGAATGACATCTACGAATGATGACTTTTCCTTCAACAAAAGTTTGATTCTAGATAAAGACCAAATGACTAGCACTGCAGGATTTTTTGTGGCAGGCTAAATTAGGTAATCCCTCAGGATTGAGGAGGACTTGCCTCCACTCTGCTTCAGTGGGTTCTGAGATGGCTAATAAGTCCAATACATGATCTGCAGACTCTCCCACATGATGCTTGAAGGACAAGGCAAGAGTTGCTCTCTCTAAGGAGGTTTTAGGACACCCCTAATGCATTTGCACTGTCCTAGTGGGGATTTCTTGCACTGACCAAGTTTCAAACAGAGCAACTGCTTCAGGAGGTGGTGTCAGACATTCAAATAACACTTCCCACCTATGGAGCTAGTTTGTGAGATTAGCCCCTCAATGCTGGGTATGTTGCTTGGGAGAGGACCATACTATTGAACTGCTTTCCCTGCCACTGGATTTGGAATATTTCTCCAGTGCTTTGAGCTGTTTTCTGTAGATTAAGTCAAAGTATACAAGTGTAGGGATCACTGCTGCCTGGCAAACCATGACCTTAATCTCTGGTTTGAGATCCTGGTCCTCAAAGAGAGGGCCCTCCCCCCCCCACTGTAACCACACACATTTACCACGGCCAATCCACCTAACCTGCACATATTTGGACTGTGGGAGGAAACAGGAGCATCCGGGAGGAAACCCTTGCAGACACGGGGAGAACTTGCACCCAAGGCCAGAAATGAACCTGCGACCCTGGTGCTGTACGGCAGCAGTGTTAATCACTTACCATGCTGCCTATTGGCTAAAATTTCCAGCGTCTGTAGTAGTGCTCGAGGTTTTGACGTGGCACATATATTCAGCCTCAAGGCCGAAATGCACTGCAGGGTGGCACAGTGGTTAGCACTGCTGCCTCAGTGCCAGGGATCTGGGTTCGATTCTCAGCTTGGGTCACTGTCTATGCGGCATCTGCACATTCTCCGTGTCTGTGCAGGTTTCCTCTGGGTGCTCCAGGTTCCTCCAACACTTTGAAAGACATGCTGGTTAGGTGCATTCGCCACGCCAAATTCTCCCTCAGGTGTACCCAAACAGGTGCTGGAGTGTGGTGACTAGGGGATTTTCACAGTAACTTCATTGCAGTGTTAATGCAAGCCTACCTGTGACATTAATAAATAAACTTTAAACTTGCATCACAAAATTATTAAAAGGCCAAGTAGCCAGATTAAAATATGCCAACATGTAACTATTTTACAATAACAAACACAAACAAATTCAGGAGGTAACAGCCAAGTATTCAATGGAATCAAAAGGGTAAAATTAAAATATTACAAATCAACATGTTATGCCTAAACTATAGGCACTAAAGTACATATCTCATAATTTAAGTACTTCATTGAGGATCCAAACCACACAAGGACTGCATTACAACAGCATCTTTCAGGGTTGAATTTGCTGCCTCAATTACTCTGGGTGTAGTGGGGGCAACCAGTTTTGAAACTGTGTAGATTGCACAAGGGATTTCTCAAACTCAAGCACAAATATTAATTCTTCTTGGTTGTAGTTTCAAGCTTCATGACATGAGGGCATTGACATGCAACTTATACTGAAGGCCTAACTTGAGCCTCAATAACAATCTGACTCAGAAGCAATGGTGATGATCACTGAGCCAAAAGGCTGTCATCTGATACGTTTATATATATTCATTTTATACTGACAATATCATTTGTTTAGTCACAAACCTGATATTGCTTGACTAGTGGAGAAAATTACATCAATCTTTTAGAAAAAAGATATAAACATTGATTGACATTAGGTAACGTTTCCCAATACATGTACACCCTTCCTCAATTTATTTTTTTCTCATTGCTGAATGATGGATGTTAATTTTAGTCAACTGCACAAGAAACCGCAATCAATAATAAATGTACAATTAAAAACAGCACATATAGAAGACAGACAGTCTGGATTTAGTTTTCTCCTTCCCTTGCTTCTTATTAGATGAGTTGAACAATGTCATTAAACTATCATATATATTAGATGTAGAAGGGGAAATTACAGAAAGTTTCTGAATTTTTACATGTAATCAGGCAAAATGATTAAACTAAAACATTATATGTTCTGAAAGTGGATACCACCATTCACACTGAACACAGCACTTGCAAGCAGAATTCTGCTCACACGTCCAAGTATGTAGGGCAGTATGACTCCACTGCACCCGAACTGGATACACTGACAGCAGCTTAGAGATCAGAGTGTGCCACTACAACCTGATTTTAGATAATCCACAATAAAAATATTTGAAGAAAATGTAAAATGTTTGTCAGACATGTAGATTACAACAAACTGGGACATCTGATAAAAATACCCCTGGATGAGGTTTGTTCCCTAACATGCGTAGTTTTACTATAGGCGAAGTAATCAATTCAACTGTACCCTCAGATCACTCCATGATGGGTCTTGATTCCTGTAATTTAGCTTAGATTTCCACTGTTTACTTCTTTAGTCTCATTAATTTTGCATTTGTCATTCACCCACCCACCTGCCCATCAAATCTGTCCAGATCATTTGCTATTTGATTTTGCCTGTACCTTGTTGGAGAGGCACAGAATTACAGGGCGCCTAATAAATTGCTTCTGCTTCTGTGCAGTTTTATTTCCCCAATTAACTCAGCCCTGATGGAGTGTTGAGTGTAACAACATACACCACCTTAAAAGCTGCAAAATAGAAAACCAACCAGATTTTTGGATGCATAATCAGGGAGATAGAGCACAAATCCAAGGTGATTAAAAAAGGGGACAATTTTACACTATTGCACAACAGGTGATAATAGACTAGTTATCCATTTTACATCTATGTTTCGTACAAGTGACAGTGCAACTAAAGTTAGAAATAAAAATTGGGAAATATTGCCCTGAGTAAAATTGCAGTCGCCATTCTACAGCAAGAATATCCAGAAACTGAATGCAGTGTAGAAAATGGCAATAGAACTGATACATAGCTATAGGCCTCTCTCTAGATCAGTCTATTTATTAGTTACAAGTAGGCTTACATTAATACTGCAATGAAGTTGCTGTGAAAATCCCCCAATCGCCACACTCTGGCACCTGTTCGGGTACATGGAGAGAGAATTTAGCATGGCTAATGAACCTAACCAGCATGTCTTTTGGACTGTGGGAGGAAACCGGAGCACCCGGAGGAAACCCATGCAGACATGGGGAGAATGTGCAAACTCCACACAGACTGTGACCCAAGGCTGGAATCGAACCTGGGTCTCCGAGAGGCAGCAATGCTAACTGTGCCACCATAGGGGAGATCGAGGAGCCTGGGGTCATTCACTCTGGGACAAAGAACAGAAAAATTAGAGGCTGCTCAGGGAGATGAGAGATGAAATCGCTGGGACTCTGACGCAAATCTTTGTCTCATCACTAGACACAGGTGAGGTCCCAGAAGATTGGAGGATAGCTAATGTGGTCCCGTTATTTAAGAAGGGTAGGAAGGATAACCCGGGAAATTATAGGATGGTGAGCTTGGTTGGGAAGTTGTTGGAGAGGATTCTTAGAGATAGGATGTATGCGCATTTAGAAAGAAATAAACTCATTAACGATAGTCAGCATGGTTTTGAGAGAGGGAGGTCCTGCCTCACTAACCTGGTGGAGTTTTTTGAAGAAGTGACTAGAATGGTTGACGAGGGAAGGGCCGTGGATGTCGTCTATATGGACTTTAGTAAAGTGTTTGACAAAGTCCCTCATGGTAGGTTGGTGCAAAAGGTTGGATCTCATGGGATAAAGGGGGAGGTGGCTAGATGGGTGGGGAACTGGCTTGGTCACAGAAGACAGAGGGTGGTAGTGGAAGGGTCTTTTTCCGGCTGGATGCCTGTGACTAGTGGTGTTCCACAGGGCTCTGTATTGGGACCTCTGCTGTTTGTGATTTATATAAACGATCTGGAAGAAGGTGTAACTGGGGTGATCAGTAAGTTTGCGGACGACACAAAAATGGCTGGACTTGCAGATAGTGAGGAACATTGTCAGAGGCTACAGAAGGATATAGATAGGCTGGAAATTTGGGCAAAGAAATGGCAGATGGAGTTCAATCCAGATAAATGCGAAGTGATGCATTTTGGTAGAACTAACGTAGGGTGGAGCTATACGATAAATGGCAGAACCATAAGGGGTGTAGATACGCAGAGGGACCTCGGTGTGCAACTCCACAGATCCTTGAAGGTGACGCCACAGGTGGAGAAGGTAGCGAATAAGGCATATGGCATGCTTGCCTTTATAGGACGGGGCATAGAGTATAAACATTGGGGTCTGATGTTGCAGTTGTATAGAACGTTGGTTCGGCCGCATTTGGAATACTGCGTCCAGTTCTGGTCGCCACACTACCAGAAGGACGTGGAGGCTTTAGAGAGAGTGCAGAGGAGGTTTACCAGGATGTTGCCTGGTATGGAAGGGCTTAGTTAGGAGGAGAGATTGGGTAAACTGGGGTTGTTCTCACTGGAAAGACAGAGGATGAGGGGTGACCTAATAGAGGTGTATAAAATTATGAAAGGCATAGATAGGGTGAACGGTGGGAAGCTTTTTCCCAGGTCGGTGGTGACGTTCACAAGGGGTCATAGGTTCACGGTGAGAGGGGGGTTCAAGGTGAGAGGGGAGAGGGGGGTGGTTTAACACTGATATCAGAAGGACGTATTTTAGACAGAGGGTGGTGGGGGCCTGGAATGCGCTGCCGGGCAAGGTGGTGGAGGCAGACACACCAGGAATGTTTAAGACTGATCTAGATAGCCACATGAATGGAGTGGGAATGGAGGGATACAAAAGAATGGTCTCGTTTGGACCAGGGAGCGGCGCGGGCTTGGAGGGCCGAAGGGCCTGTTCCTGTGCTGTATTGTTCTTTGTTCTTTTGTTCTAATAGCAAGTGCTGGAAATACTCAGGAGGAATGGCAGCATCCATTGAAAGCGAAAGACAAACATTTAAAACTTTTAAGAGTAATATTTGATTCATTAATTGCTTCTCTCTCTCCAGGAGGTGCTGCCAAGTGTGTTGAGTATTTCCAGTGCCTTCTGTTTTAATTTCAGATTTCCAGCATCTGCGCAATTTGCTTTATTAGAGATATTACTCAAGATTTGTAAAGGAACAGGTTATTCAAATAACAATAAAAGTTTCAGGTGGCTTCAAACTCTGCAACAGGGGAGTTGGGCTCAGGTTTAGAAGAGACAAAATGCACTGAGTTAATTTAACTACAGAGAGTGGTGAACATGAGGAAGATAATGTAGAGAGTTTACCCAAGTGATTTTAATTGTTATTTGAGGGTGTGGACATTTGAGCATTGATCCTGGAAAGTCAAGATGATTTAGAGCCTTTTGCAAATTATCTTCCTAATCCTGTATTAGCTCTGCACAAATATATTGGTTAGAAAATATTTTACAGTAGTGAAGATAAATTGAAATGGTTATTTGGTGAAAAGATGAAAATTGGCAAAAGGGATGCTGCACTCATAAGTTATACCTGTTTGAAGGTCTGCTTTCAGTATACCATTTGGTCCAAATTGCTGTTTACTATAATGTAAACTTGCCTGGAGGTGATAAAAAGCACCTGCAGGTTTAGCACTCCAGTGTTAATTAGACACAATTTTCAATGAGCAGTGTGTTGGTTCCAAGCATTACTTCCATGCTGGCTGGCACACAACAGCAAGTATTAGGATTGCTCAAGGCCCGAGTGAGACGGTGCATTAGCTCTCTCATGTGGCAACTGAGGTCCTATCCAGTGGGAGAGGGGTGGTGGTGTGAGCGAGTCAATAGCCAGAATATAAATTTTCATTGACAGAAGGATTAGAGTGAAGCGGAGGGAAAAATGTCTGGAAGTCTCTGCCTGAAATAAGTGGCAGAGGCAGAAACCTTAATTGTTTAAAAAATATATAGATATGCACTTGAAGTAGTTACAGGGCTCAAACCGAAAGCTGAAATTAGAATTAAGCCAATATGTTTTGGCTGGCAAAGATACAATGGGCCAAATGCTTCCTTTCCTGCCACAGATTCTTTCATTTCTATTTGACTACAGTCACAAGTCACTTAGGATCTTAAAAAGTTAGACAATGGCAACATGTAAAACACTTCAACTAAAATGCATGATAATAACACTTTGTTCACAAAATTGTTTTCTGAAAATACCACATAATACACATGTATAATAGCAACTAATAGACTGGGAAGAAAGTTCTCAAATTTTCAGTTCCGTTCTTTTTCCAAAGATCCTTTTTGAGTCACTGCAATAAGAACACATCCCATTTTTATTACCCGACTGCCACAGAGTTTGCTTAGGCCTAGAACCAAAGTGCTTTTCCTCATGTAGCAACTAGTCTCAAATCTTCTCCCAACAAGCAATTAAATACACCCTCCAGGGAGATGGAGCATGAACTGTTGGTTTTTCCACAAGTTCATGTTGAATCTCCTAACATTTGATCAGCACTGCAGATCACAGCTACAAATCATGAATTGGTTTTGCACCCAAGATACAGAAACAATAGCAGAAGCTAAAGTATATATTGGCCTAGTTAAAATTGCACTGAAAAAATTCCATAATGGATCCCAAAGTCAGTTCACTAAAAACAGATTTAATTTATTGTCACATGTATTGGTATATAGTGAAAAGTATTATTACTTGTGCGCTATACAGACAAAGCATACCGTACATAGGGAAGGAATGGAAAGTGCGCAGAATGTAGTGTTACAGTCATAACTAGGATAGAGAGAAAGATCAAGATCAACTTAATGTGAGGTGGGTCCATTCAAAGGTCTGATGGCAGCAAAGCAGCAATTTTTTGACTTGGTTGGTACACGATCTCAGGCTTCGGTATCTTTGTTTCCGACAGAAGCAGGTGGAAGAGAGTATGTTTGGGATGCGTAGGGTCCTTGATTATGCTGGCTGCTGTTCTGAGGCAGCAGGAAGTGTAGACAGTGTCAATGGATGGGAGGCTGATTTGAGTGATGGACTGGGCTTCATTCAATCCTTAATTTCTTATGGTCTCAGACAGAGCAGGAGTCATACCAAGCTTTGATACAACCGGAAAGAATGCTTTTGATGGTGCATTTGTAGAAATTGGAGAGTTGTAGTGGACATGCCAAATTTCCTTAGTCTCCTGAGAAAGTAGAGGCGTTGGTGGGCTTTCTTAACGATGACTTGCGCATGGAGGGACCAGGATAGGTTGTTGGCAACCTGGACACCCAAAAACTTGAAGCTCTCAACCATTTCTACTTCGTCCCCATTGATGTAGACAGGGGAATGTCCTCCACTACGCTACCTGAAGTCAAAGACTATCTCCGTTGTTTTGTTGACAGTGAGAGACAGATTGTCATCGCGTCAGTTCACCACATTCTCTATCTCGTCATTGTTTGAGTTCTGACCCTGTACTGTGGTGTCATCGGCAAATTTCGTCATACAGTCATAGGTGTATAAGGAGTATAGTAAGGGACTGACACAGCCGTGGAACACCGGGGTTGAGGATGATCATGGAGGCGTTGTCGCCTATCCTTACTAGGAAGTCTAGGATCCAGTTGCAGAGGGAGGAACCGAGCCCCAGGCCATGGAGTTTGGAGATAAGTATTGTAGAAATAATGGTGTTAAAGGCTGAGCTGTAGTCTACGAATAGGAGTCTGACATAGGTGTCTTTGTTATCTAGGTGTTCCAGGAGTGCCGGGCCAGGGAGATGGAGCCTGCTGTGGTCCTGTTGCAGCGATAGGCAAACTGTAGTGGATCCAGGCAGTCCAGGAGACAGGAATGGATTTCTGCCCTGACTAACTTTGAAGCACTTCATAATGATGGATGTCAGAGCCACCAGACAATAGTCATTACGGCACGCTGCCAGGCTTTTCTTTGATACCGGGATGATGATGGTCATCTTGAAGCAGGCAGGGACCTCAGATTGGTATAAAGAGGGGTTGAAGATGTCTGCAAATATTCCTGCGAGCTGGTCCACGCAAGACCCGAGTGCTCGTCCGGGTACCCCATCTGGGCCAGTTGCTTTCCATGGGTTGACCTTCGAAAAGGCTGCTCTGACATCTGCAATGGTGACCTCGTAAACAGGTTCATCCGAGGCTTCCGGGTTGGAGGACATGCTCTTGCTCAAAACAGGCAGAGAATGTATTGAGCTCATCAGGGTGGGGTGCATTGGAGCTGGCAATTTTACCTACCTTCATCTTGTCACCCGGTATGTCTCACAGACCTTGCCATAGTTGGTGGGAGTCCGTGAGGCTAGCCTGGGATTCTAGCTTGGTCCGGTACTGTCTTTTGGCATTTTGATGGATCTCTGTAGATCATGTCTGGCTCTCTTGTATAGGTCAGGGTCACCCAACTTGGAACACCTCAGACCTAGACTTTAGCAGTGGCTCTCTCTACATCCATGGTTTCCAGTTGGGAAACACATGAATTTACTTGTTTGGCACTGTCTTCCACACACTTACTAATGTTACGTAGTGGCGTACTCGTTCATGCTGATCGCAGTGTTTTTCAATACTGACCCGTTTACTGACTCTAAGCAGCTCCTGTAGGAGATCATCTGATTCCTCAGACCAACATTGCACACCTTTGACGGATTTCCCCATTTCAGTTTTTGCTTGTAAGCCGGGAGCAAGAGCACAGCCTTGTGATCTGATTTACCAAGTGTGGACGGGCAATAGAATGGCAGGCATTTTTGATATTTGTGTAGCAGTGGTCCAGGATGTTTGGGCCTCTGGTGAAACAGGAGACTTGTTGGTGGTATCTTGGTAGAAGGTGAAACACCTGCCAATTTTCCCTTCTGATCTACCATTAAATAACCGTCATGGTCTTAAGCTAGCCCAAATGTGAAGGTACTCCAAGGAAATGATTGAAACACAGGTTGATCGTTCAGGGCAATGATTGAAAAACAGACTGATCATTCATCATTGCAATTTCAAACCTGCGTATGACAAGTTAATAGAAGCTGATCACTTGCTTCAATTCATTCAACCTGCCCCAGGTGTTAATAGAATAGGATTGTTCACTAGAGTCAACAGAAGCTCTTCAATTAGCTTCAATCTAATATCACAGCTTCAGGTGATCAGGTTTGTGCTGCGACTTGAATTAAACACTTTCTCAGCCATAAAATTACAAGCATCTCTGAAGAGCTTCGCATTCTCAACGAAGTACTTTTGAAATAGCCCAAACGATGATCACAGTATTGCAGAAATTTACAATACTTATAGTTGGAGCTTTTTAAAAAGTGCAGCTTCAGCAACCTTAGCACACCATCATTTTAACTATACCTTGTGTTATGTGGGGTGAGGGAAAAGAGACAAAAGCTGCAGCCATTGTACATTTTTGGATAGTGTACAATACTGAGTGGTGACACATCACAAGTTTAAAAATTACTTAATTGTTGGCACATATCCTTAGCAATGAGCTTCTTTCCTCGCACACTCGCTACAAGTTCGCAATATGCTGGGTTCAGTTATAAAGATATGGTGGATTACTTCCTTTTTAATCTTGGGGTCCCTGCTGCATGTTGGGAACTTCATATAAAGAATTGGGGCACATGCTTCCGACTTGTTCAATATGATGAAAATTCCCAAAAATGATAGTAAGGATTAACTAGGAAACTACGTAACAAAGAGGATGACGGAAGATATCACGCCTTTTGCAACTTTAGGATATCCTCAAGTGCTTCACAGGCAATTACTCTTGGCATGTTGTCAGTGCTGTAATATATATGTTTAGTACAATGTCCAACTAACACTAATTAAATAAAATATACATTTTTTTAAAACTTGGTTGAGAAATATTGGCTTGATGAATAAATAAGACACTGTCACTGCTCTTATTTGAATAATGTACACTCAATGGCAGAGACCACAGAATCTCAGCCCAGAGTCGGAGGCAAAAGTCCTATTACTGAATCAAGGCTGACAAGACAGATGGAAAGCTTAGTCACTTCTGCTCGTCAGCAGTTACACAATCTAACCTGCCCCAAAATTTCCACATATGTTGCTGCTTCCCTACACAAACCCTACAAATTATATCTTTCACATTGAAATATTGATCAAGATGGCAGCATCTGACCCAGTTCTTTATACGAAGTTTCCAACATGCAACAGGGATAATTCAGCAGGGACCCCAAGATTAAAAAAGGAAGTAATCCACCCTACTTTTTTTTTAAAAAACTGAACCCAGAGCATTGCAAACTTGGAGTTAAATCATCAAATCTGCTAAGTGTGCAAGGAAAGAAGCTTGTTGCTAAGGGTGTGGGCCAACAATTAAGTAATTTTTAAACGTGTGAAAATACATGAAGGTGTCACTACCCAATATCGTACACTGTATCCAGAGATGTGCAATGGCTGCAGCTTTTGCCTCTTCCCTCACCCCACATAATACAAGTCACAGCTAAACTGACATCGTGTTTGAATGCTTCTGAAGCTGCACTTCTAAAATTAATTTCAAGCCCCAAATGCAAGTATTGTAAATTTCCAGAAGTGCTGTAATACTCCATGCTGCCTCTTGTCACTTGATCGACTTTCCCAGGTGCTATCCAAGGGTAATCCAGAGTTCATCGCCCTTCCTCACACCTGAACCATGATCTTTTTGTTTAAATAGTGCCTGCTGGATTTTTAGTTGCATTAGTAGACCCCCAGCTGTACCATGGCCTGCAGCTGGAATATTACCTCCAGTGGCAGAAGAAGATGCAGCCGTAACATCAGAGCACAGAAGGTGACCATAGTGTCCCCATCAACAGCTCACATTCATGCTTCATTTTACCTGTGGTAATGATAGTTAATGATATTGGCACAGGGGTGAGCATGGCAATAGCTATTACTTCTGTTATTTTGGCAAGTGTGGATATGGCTTCTGCTTATATATTTTAATGGATATAGGGAAATGGGAAACAAATGTTGTATTGTTGGTGTCAGAGCCCCAAGATGTCACTCCGTCCATATCCTCAACTTCCACTGGATTCAATTAAAATCCTTGCTCTTTAATTTGTTACATCTTACCTGTCTAACTTCCAACAGCCAACTAATACATTTCACAGACAGTCCTTCCACTTTACCACCATGTCTTCTCCTTCTGTTAAAATAGCCTTTCACTCAAAACGTCTTAAAAGTCTAGGAGTAAAAAGGTGGATGACATCAGTACACAAACTATTGTCTGACATTAGCTAAAGAAATACAGTAGAAAAAACTGCATCCTGACAACCACTATAAACATCAACTCCATCCACCACCAGTGCACAGTTCCAGCAGTGTGTGCCATCTACAAGACTCATTACAGTAACTCACCAAGGCTCCTTCAAGAGCACCTTCCAAACCGATGACCTCTGCTTAGAAGGGCAAAAGCAGCCGGCACATGGGAACACCACTGCATTAAGTTCCCCTCCAAGCTCCATACAAACTAAGTTGGAAATATTCTGTCCCTTGATTAAAAACCTGGAACGCCCTCACCAACAACTCTGTGCACCTACACCACATGGCCCGCAATGTGGCAAGACTGCAACTCACCACCACCTTCAAGGGCAATTAAGACTGACAATAAATGCTGCCTTGATAACAATGCTCACATCTCATGAACAAATTAAAAATTCTCACTGTTATTGAAATAATAAAGCAAGGATAAGACAGGAGTACCTCATCACTGTTTTGATTACCACGTGCTGTAAATCTTGTGATCACCTAGATTTCAGACAACAGTAACACTGCACCATTTCAGGTTATAATCTGGTTCAGATTATAAACTAACAAATATTGTGAAAAAGAACAGAGGAGGAATATGCAACATACGAATATATAAAATTGCCAGGCAGGAAAAAAACCAGTGGATCTACTAAGCTAGACTCGCAACGTGATAACCATGCCATTATGATTCCAGGCTTCCTCAAGTCCAACACCAAATCTGTTCCTTCGTGAACAGAAAATACCAACATGACTCTTCACCAATACTCTTTGTATTACCCCAGAGTTTGAAGCCCAGTAATAACTGTATGCAAGGGCTGTTGTCCATGAAAGAAATCATAGAACCCCTAAAGTGCAGAATTTAGCCATTTGGCCATTATACAATCCCACCCTATCTCTGTATTTACCGTCCTCATTGCCCTGACACTAAGGGGCAATTCAGCATGGCCAATCAACCTAACCTGCACATCTTTGGAGTGTGAGAGGAAACCCAGCACCTAGAGGAAACCCACGCAGACACAGGGAAAATGTGCACACTCCACACAGACAGTGACTTGAGGCTGGAATTGAACCTGGGTCCCTGGTGCTGTGAGGCACCAGTGCTAACTACTGTGCCAACCATGGTGCAAATGATGCAGACCTAATCAAAATACACTCAAATCAGGAATAAAGGAATGCAAATACTTGTCAAAACAAACAAGTTTCCAAATATATGTAAAATTCTAAAGCATGAAAAAAAATGAAACAGATGATTATTTCTTGAAGTGTCAGCAGATTTCTCACCTGTGTTCAGCACAATTAAGTTGGACCCGAAAAAGAGAGTGTGATTTTATTTAAATTGGGGAAGTGGTTTGCACTCAGAATTGGTATGCATAATGATTGTTTTTTGACCAAGCATGTCAAGGAAGTAATGACAAGTGGTTCTGGACTTGCATGGTATTTTTTTAATGAGCTGGAATATGTGCTAGATGTGGAAGTATCAGCATCCCAGGTCAACTATAAAGTGATAAACTTTAACATGTGGGACTTGATGGTTTGAGTTATAAGGAGAGTGCCTTTGGTACATTGGCCTTTATAAATCGGAGTATCGAGTATATGGTAAGGTTATATAAGGCATTGGTGAGGCCGAATTTAGAGTATTGTGTACAGTTTTGGTCACCTAGTTACAGGGAGGATGTAAATAAGGTTGAAAGAGTGCAGAGAAGGTTCACAAGGATGTTGCCGGGACTTGAGAAGCTGAGTTACAGAGAGAGATTGAATAGGTTGGGTCTTTATTCCCTGGAGTGCAGAAGAATGAGGGGAGATTTGATAGAGGTGTATAAGATTTTGATGGGTATAGATAGAGTGAATGCAAGCAGGCTTTTTCCGCTGAGGCTAGGGGAGAAAAAGACCAGAGGGCATGGGTTAAGGGTGAAAGGAGAAAAGTTTAAAGAGAATATTAGGGGGGCTTATTCACGCAGAGAGTGGTGGGAGTGTGGAATTAGCTGCCGGATAAAGTGGTAAATGCTTTTAACATTCAAGAAAAACTTGGATGGGTTCATGGATGAGAGGGGTGTGGAGGGATATGGTCCAAGTGCAGGTCAGTGGGACTAGGCAAAAAATGGTTCGACACAGACAAGAAGGGCCAAAAGGCCTGTTTCTGAGCTGTAATTTTCTATGGTTCTATGAGAAGTTCGATAGACTGAGACTTTTTTCTCTGGAGCGTAGGAAGCTGAGGGGTGATCTTCGAGGTCTATAAAATAATGAGGGACATAGATCAGCTAGATAGTCAATATCTTTTCCCAAAGGTAGGGGAGTCTAAAACTAGAGGGCATATGTTTAAGGTGAGAGGGGAGAGATACAAAAGGGTCCAGAGGTGCAATTTTTTTTTCACACAGAGGGTGGTGGGTGGCTGCCAGAGGTAGTGGTGGAGGCGGGTACAATTTTATCTTTTAAAAAGCATTTAGATAGTTACATGGGTACGATGGGTATAGAGGGATATGGGCCAAACGCGGGCAATTGGGACTAGCTTAGGGTTTTTTTTAAAAAGGGGCAGCATGGACAAGTTGGGCCGAAGGGCCTGTTTCCATGCTGTAAACCTCTATGACTCTATGCTCTGGGAGTCAGAAATCCGAGACTAGGAGTCAGATCCAGAACTTCAAAGCACTTAATCTGATTAAATGAAAGGAAAATGTGTTTTCCAACAGCTCCTTCATAGAAACCAAGTGGAACAATGTTACAGCATGGAGGACATTTCCAAAACCAGCAAGCTCAGTCAAAGTAAATGTGGTGCCAGATGGATTAAGAAATAAATTAAAACTGACAAAAAAAAAATGGCCTGTACAAATTCTGCAGGATGAAATGCATTCAGCTGGATAGCTGGAAGAAAATGCATAAACATGTTAAAGGCATCATCAGAAAAGCCATGAGTCGGAAGAAGTTACAGCATCTCAGCGAGCATAGCAATAAAACTCACCTCAAAAGAGAGATGAAAATCACAAGACACCAATTGGATTGAAAACAAAGATGAGGTGGAAATGGCAAGTGAATCTTTCCTCCAGACTTTCACAAGGGAAGAGATGAGCAACATGTCTTCCGGTTAGGGGTATTTTAAATAAAATTAATGACTTCCATTATAAATTAGATTAGAAATTTTAAACAGGTCAAATGAGCTCAAAACAGATAAATGCCCAGTGAAGATTGGTACTTCTCTCACCGTGTTGAGATAATCAGGAGGTCGGCGAGACACTTGTTACGATTGTATCAATAATGGCCACTGAGCAGGTCGATTACAAACAGGATTTGTGGCACATTCAAAAATGGTGAAACAGAATTACCGATCCATTAGATTTTCTTCCATTCATTATAAAATCGATCATGAAGTAAAATTGACTCGGTGTGTAATAATAGTTAAAAGCAGTCAGCATGAACTCAAAACGTTGCGTCTCACCAAACGTAGCTTTTTTTTTAAAAAAAGAAAAAGGACTATCCCCAAATGGACTGTCGTAAATGATACGCTTGACTGCTGATAAAGTTCCACATGAAAGGCTATTAATTAAACTAAAAGCTGCAATGATTCTGGGTGAACCCAAAGAATGGATAAGAAACAAAAAATAGGTACAAAAGGAGTAGTCATCTGGAGAAACAACTGAAATTACGAAGGGGTTCTTCAGAGCTTGGCACTGAGACAACTACTGATGATTTACAAAAATGACCTGACCTCAAACTCAATGTAATTATGAAATTACATAGGCTAGAGCAGGTGGTGGCAATCTGTGGTTCTTCAACATCTCATTTGTGGCTCCCAACCTCTCTGTTGGATCACATTAACATGAAAAGAAACCTAAACAAAAACCTAAAAAAATTGTGTTTCAAATGATTTTAATAAAAACATTATATAAACCTGTTTGAGGTGGTACAACGAAGCATGGTTATAGATGATGCCTTTGCCCATTACTGTTTGTAATAGAGTTGATGAAAAATTGTGCTGAATGTGCTAGTAAAAAGCTTTCTTTAAAAAATCTACAATCTAGCCAGAAAGTCTTAATTCTACACATCTGAACTGAAAGAAGTTTTTGCTCCCTAAAGCTAACTTAAACAAAATAATTAAATCAAAAACCATTTGGAGCTAGACTTATTTTGAATTCTTTTTCCCCCTAATACAAGTGCAACGTCTCAAAACTCAATCTCGAGGCTGTGCTGCATTTTAGAATTTGTCGGATTTTAAGTCATCAATTCAGGTCAAGCTGCACTGCGTGGGTTCAAGGGCCAGAGTGCAGGAATAGACAACGAACAATACAGCACAGCAACAGGCCCTTCAGCCCACCAAGTCTGTGTCAACACAGATGCCTTTCTAACCTAATATTTCCTTGCCTCTATGTGGTCTGTTAGAGGACTTCAAAAGACCCTGGGACTAAAACACTAATAAAGACTATTAGAACAGAGTGGGTTAACTTAGGATAAGAATCACAGACTGCCTTATACATATATTTACAGGAGGTTCTATCTGCATAGAAACACAACCACAGTTAGAGAATTTAAACATGTATTTCTGAAAGTGCGTTATTGAAAAAGCATAGAACTCTGCCATTAGCCAGGATGTAAGGCATCATGGGAAGTAGTTAAGTAAAGTGAACCATATTCTTTATAACAATACACACTCACAGAAGTACAGCTCTTATCCGCATGGGCTCCAGACTGCCCTCATGAATAGAACATTCATCAGCCAAGGACAAAGCTAGTGATCCCACGCAGCTTAATGAATAGACAAAACATTAAACCAGATGAGGGTCTGGAGCAAGAAACAAATGGCCATGGGAAAAAGAGTCAGAAATCATTCATAGCCACTGTTCCCATGCTGTCAGAGAATAAACGTAATTGGCCAAGGTATATGCCATTTACTAATAATTGATTGACCTGCACTGATGATGATTGGTTCATGTCCAGCTGGAAGGAGCCAGGGGATGGGTAAAATGACTTTTGGGAATTGTATAATTATACTGTCAATGTAATGTAACTTCAGAGAAGTGTTGGAATACCCAGCACGTTTCTCCCAGCATATGTTGGTCATAAAGAATGTCTTTCACCAGGATACTGTCATTGAGAGTCTTTGTATTAGCTAAAGTTCAGCTCAATACTTAAGTCTCTGAAAAAAAAACCCCAACATAGTCCATATCCTTCTATTCCCTGCCTAGTCATGCATCTATCCAGATGCCTATTAAAAGGTGTTATAGAATCTGCTTCCACCATCTCCTCCGGCAGAGCGTCCCAGGCATTCACCACCCTGTGTGAAAAACTTGCCCCTTACATCTCTTTTAAACATTCCTCCTCTCACTTTCAACCCATGCCCCCGAGTAATTGACCCTTCCACCCTGGAAAAAAGACTGACTATCCACACTATCCAAGCCTGTCATATAATCTTGCAAACCTCTCTCAGGTCCCCCCTTCATCCTCCAATATGCCAATGAAAACAACCCAAGTTTGTTCAACCTTTCTTCATAGTCCATATCCTCTAAACCAGGCAACATCCTGCTAAATCTCTTCTCCACCCTTTCCAATGCACCAACATCCTTCTGGTAATGTGGCAACCAGAATTGTACACAATACTCCAAATGCGGCCTCACCAAAGTCTTATACAGCGACAACATGATTTTCCAATTCCTATACTCAATGCCCCCACCGAAGGCCAGCATACCACATGCCTTCTTGACCACCTTGTCCACCTGAGTTGCCACCTTCAGGGAACTGTGAATCTGCATGCCTTGATCCCTCTGTATGCTAATATTTCTAAGGACGCTACCATTTACTGCATATTTTCCTTCTGCAGTAGACCTTCCAAATCGCATCATCTCACGTTTGTCCAGGTTAAATTCCATCCGCCATTTTTGGTCCAGGACTCCAGCTTTTTCTTTATATCCTGCTGTATCCTCTACTCCCCAATTTTTGTATCATTTGCAAATTTACTAATCAGACCACCTACATTTCCTCCAAATCATATAGGGCCCAGCACTGATCCTTGTGGAACACTACTTCTCACAGACCTCTAGTTAGAAAAGTAGAATCTATAGAATCGAGACAGAGCAGAAGGAGGCCATTTGGCCCATTGAGTCTGCACTGACAATCCCACCCAGACCATATCCCCACCCTGCTGGTCCCCCTGACATCAAGGGGCAATATATCATGGCCAATCCACCTAACCCACACATCTTTGGAGTGTGGGAGGAAACTAGAGCACCCAGAGGTAACTCACGCAGACACGGGAAAAAGTACAGACTCTGCACAGACAGTGACCCGAGGCTGGAATTGAACCTGGATCCATGGTGCTGAGGCAGCAGTGCTAACCACTGCCACCCTCATCCTTCCACTGCTACTGCTTTCTATGCCCAAGCCAGTTTTGTATCCATCTTACCAGCTCACCTCTGATCCCATGTGACTCCATCTTCTGTATCAGCCTGCCATAAGGAACTTATCGAAGGCTTTAAAGTCCATGTATACAACATCCACTGCCCTGTCCTGATTAATTTTTCTGGTCACTTCCTCAAAGAACTCAATCAAGTTTGAGACATGATCTCTCCTTCACAGAACCATGCTGCTTATAGCTAATAAGCCTATTCTCTTCCAAGCGCCAGTACATCCTATCCCCGAGAATCTTCTCCAATAATTTCCCCACCACTGATGCAAGACTCACAGGCCTGTAATTTCTCGGATTGTCTCTTTTGTCCTACTTAAACAGAGGAACAATGTTAGCTACTCTTCAATCCACTGGCACCTCACCCGTGGCTAAAGAGGATACAAAGATTTTGACCAAGGCCTCAGCAATTTCTTCCCTCGCCTCTCTGTATTCTAGGATAGACCCTATCTGCCCCTGGAGACTTGTCCCACCTTAATGTTTTTCAAAACCGCCAATACCTGCCTTTTTATCTCAACATGTCCTAGAATGTCAACATCCTTCTTTCTGCACTCACCATCCACCACATCATTCTCCTTTGTGAATACTGATGCAAAGTACTCACCAACCTCATCTGGTTCCACACAAATTCCCTCCACTGTCCTCGAGTGGATCCACCCTTTCCATAACTACACTCTTCCTCCTTGCATACATACAAAAAAACTTTGGGATTCTCCTTAATCCTGCCTGCCAAAGACATTTTGTGGTGCCTTTTAGCCCCAAGTTCCTGTTTTAAGCTCTTACCTGCAATCTTTGTATTCCTCAAGTGCCTTATCCATTTCAATTTCCTGACATTTTCATTAAGCTCACAATTATAGAAATCCTACAGTGCAGAAGGTGGCCATTCAGCCCATCGAGCCTGCACAGACAACAATCCCACCCAGGCCCTATGCCCATAATTCCACATATTTATCCCACTAATCTACGCATTCCGGGACACTCGGGCAATTTAGCATGGCCAATTCACCGAACCTGCACAACATACTTGTCCTGAATGGTTAACAACTGACTTTTAAAAGACTCCCACATATTGGATGTGGATCTACTCAAACAGCCACTCCCAGTCTACATTCCCAAGCTCCTGCCTAATACTGTCATAGTTAGTCTTCCCCCAGTTTAGTACTTTCACTCCGGGTCTACTTCTGTTCTTTTCTACAAGTATATTGAAACTTATAGAATTGTGATCACTTTCCAAAATGGTCCCCCACTGAAACAATCATCTGTCCTTTCTGCATAGTGCCTCAAGCACTCGGACACTGAACAAACTTTGCCCCGTCCAAGCCCCTGGTAGTAAAGGAATCCAAGTCTATGTTGGGGAACTTAAAATCGCCCATCTCAACAACCCTGTTGTTCTTGCATCTTCCCATAATCTGATGACATATCAGTTCCTCCACTGGCTGTTGAGAGGTCTGTAGTACAACCCCAGCGCTCCTGTTCCAGAGCTCTACCCACATGGCCTCACTGCATAATCCCACCAAGGTGTCCCCTCTCTGTATAACTCTGACATTTTCCCTAATCAGTAAAGCAACACCCCCACCTATTTTGTCACCCTTTCTATCTCACCTGAAGCATCCAAATCCTGGAATGCTAAGATGCCAGTCCTGCCCTTTTTTCATCCAAGTCTCCTTAATTGCTACATCATATGTATCTAGTAATCCAAGCCTGAAGTTCATCCGCCTTACCCATCATACTCCTTGCATTAAAGCAAACACATGAGCTTTGACAAAGGGTCATCTGGACTCAAACGTCAGCTCTTTTCTCTCCGTACAGATGCTGCCAGACCTGTTGAGATTTTCCAGCATTTTCTCATTTGGTTACACCTCAGGCCATTTGTCCAGTCACGTTTGTACACTCCTGTGTTTTATTTCTCTTGGCTTTACTGGACCCATTTACTGAGTTCGCCAATCTCTGTACTCTGGCCTACTGCTGTGGACCCCATCCCTGCCTTATTAGTTTAAAATCAGGTGTGAAAGTGGCAAAGTGGACAACTACCCAGGTGCCACACTGCTCCAATACAGCAGTCAACTGAATTTCCCAAGCAAGATTTTGTTTACTCAGTTAACATTGATGCCTGGCACATTCTAAAAATGTTCTGTTTTCAGACAGATGTGAGTCATTATTGTAACAGATATATTCAATACATGCATTTTATTACAAATACAAAAATTATGCATTCTACTAGAGGCATTTAACAACTTGTCAAATTTTCATCTGGCACTTTCCAATAGTTTTTATCTTATGTAAATTTTAAATTATTTTAAGATAAGGTTCCTCAGGTAGAAAGTTGTTGACCTTCAGTGCTAACCAGAGGAAGCAAGACCAGAAATTTCAAAAAGTGGGCATAACAATGGCAGAGGGATTTTATGGAGAAAACTGCTTCAGATTAGTACAGTAAAATTGATGAACTAGACCCAGGGCTAAGTCCCCCGATTCCATGTTCTCTCAGATGCTAAGATTGCTACTTACATCTCCATATCACCCATCTCCAGGTACCTCCCACCACTCCATTTGATGCAGAAAACAACCTCCAAACTTTCGTTACCTTCAGAGTAGACTACTCCAATGCTGTAGCATCCCACCTTCCACCCTGAAACTGGAGTTCACCTAAAACTATGCTACCCCAGAACTCAATGCCCAGCAATGCTTCAAACATACTATGCTCATCCATAGCCTCACCTGCTCCAACTCCATGTTCACAGCCCTCAGAAAACTCTATTACTCCAATTCTGACCTTACGTACCCCCAACTTCCTTCAACCACCACACCTGGGCATTCATCTATCTAGGCCCCCGAGTTTTGAAATTCCCTTGGAAAACCTTTCCACCTTTAATATCTACCACTTTTGACCAAACTTGTCTTCTTTAGCTTGGCATCAACTCTTTAGCTAATTACACTGCTGAGAAGCGGCTTTTGATTTTCTAAAACCACACAGATGCTTGAGAATATTTAACCAGAAAGCTGAATCAAGAATACAAGTGAGGGGAAGTATAAGCAAAATTTATAGCACTCTGGTTAGAGTTGTTAATTCTGGGCACACATTCCTAGATTGGTCTTCTGATCTTTGCTTGTAATTTGTAAACATTGGTGCATTTATTTTATAAAAGTCGAGTGGGGGGGGGTTGTCGTCAGTTAGTCGGACGGCTGGTTCATGATGCAGAATGGCACCGACAGCACGGGTTCAATTCCCATACTGGCTGGGGTTATCCATGAAGACCCTGCCTTCTTAACTTTGCCCCTCGCCTGAAGTGTTGTGAACCTCAGATTAAATCACCATTAGTTAGCACGCTGTCTACCTGAAAAGGGGGGGAGCAACCAATGGCCCTCTGGCACTTTGGCGACCTTACAGCAATGCAACAAAACAAACAGACTTTCATCTCCAAACATGATTGATTTTTGCCCTTTGATATTTATAATTGAAACACCATCACATGGACTGAATATTTCAAATGTACCTTGTTCAAACTAAAATACCTGCGAAAGATTCAGAGTTTCACCTTAATATTAAATGGTAAACAAATCTAAAGAAACGCACATATTTGTACAACAAAAGAAATAGGATTCAAAATGTATTCTATTTTAAAATTTGTTTAAACCAGTGTTTCGTCAATGCCTAAACATATTTTGTGAATCTAGATCTGGATGTCTGAACTAGATGGCAAAAATGACATTCCTCATGTCATCTTTGTAACTGAATCATCATTCAGAGAGCTAACTTTGTAGCCATCAGAAAAATTATTCAATGACGACCAAATTGACTGCAATTAAGAATAAAAGCAAAAACCAACAAGCTTATTCATCTGTTCGGATATACTACTATCACGAAATTCAGATTTTGTTTGTTTAAGTGAAGCTGGTTTTAATCCCCAAAAGGCCATCAACAATGCTGTAGAATGGTACACATCCCAAAGAAATTCATGAGTTACTTCCCCCACCACCCTGTAATCCAAAGCACACAAATAATCAACTGGTGACCAAAACAATGATTCTAGATAATTTAACAAGATGCTAACAGAAAACCAGACCTACAATACAAGAATAAATTAATTTGTTTCTACTACATGGTTACAATTTGAAAGCAGCCAAATTTTGGTGAGCCGAAAACAATATTAATTTTTGGTCATTAAAACCTCTGACTAAGACCAGACAGAGACACTGATACTACATACAGTCAGAATGTTGTAAGCAATTAAAATGAGGCACAAGTTGCCAGTTTTCTTCAACCAAGTGCTACATGCTTCATACATGAACATCACCAAATTGAGTTCCCTGCAGCTAACATGACTGTAGGCGTTAAGATGCTTCAACTTGCTATAGCTGACCTATGAATGAATGGATACTTTTATTACCAAACATCTTTCCTTGCATACTTAGCAGAGCTGATGATTAAACTCAAAGTTTGCAATACTCTGGAACATGACCCAAATCAAAGCAGTTCTGGACAAGCTCACTTGCAAAATTCCGTTCAGACAAGTACCGGCTGTAAGCAGCCGGCAAAGCATTTTTTGTCATTTACATCAGTTCCACTGGTGACTGACTGTAGGTGTGTTACAAGATGAGCAACCTCATAGGTTTCAATGCAGAAATTAAGCCACTTTTTTGATTGACTTTTGAGAAAAACAAAACGCATTTCCTAGTGCGACACAGCCATAAGCAATGTTACCATTGCAAGTTCGCTCTCAGGTCGTATCAGATTGCTCCTGAACAATTTATATATCATTGTTTTTGTGGGAACTTGCCAAATGTAAATTGACAGACAATTCCCTATATTACATCAGTTCTTCCTCTTTCTTAATTTATTTGGACGCACGAGAATCAATTTTCCATCCATTCAAAAGTCACATTTCAAATCAAAACTGCAATGTTCTCTCCCTTGGGATTGAGGATGACTTATTTTCAATCTGGCATTATTAGGTTGAGATGGCTGCAAGTCCAATGTGTGATCTGCTGACCCTCACACATGTGGAGCCAGTGATACTTGGAAGGGTTTTGTAGCTAGGTTGTTTGGAGATTGGTACACTTCCTTCAACACCTCAACTTTATTGCTGCATGTCCCTGATGAAGTCACTCAATGCGTTGGTGTTTTCCTGAATGAACCTTCTTTTTGGTCAGTCACAGGCCAGGGACCAGCGAGTTGGCAGGGATTCCTCTTCAGGAATGCTTTGAGGACACCCATAAAGCATTTCCAGTGTCGTCCTGGGATTCCCTTGCCCATGACCAAGTTTCAAGTAGACCAGTTGTTTCAGGAGACTACTGTTAGATACATAATTGACATGGCTGGTTTAGTGATTAAAATGAATAATTGGTATATTTTTCCCCAGGGTAGAAATGTGAATTACTAGGGAACATGTGGGCGGCACATTGGCACAGTGGTTAGGACGGCTGCCTCAGCGCCAGGGACCCGGGTTCGATTCCCAGCTTGGATCACTGTGCGGAGTTTGCACATTCTCCCCATGTCTGAGCAGGTTTTCTCCAGGTGCTCCGGTTTCCTCCCACGGTCCAAAGATGTACAGGATCGGTGTATTGGCTATGCTAAATTGCCCCTTAGTGTCAGAGAGACTAGCTAGGGTAAATGCATGGGGTTAGGGCCTGGGTGGGATTGTGGTCAGTGCAAACTCAATTGGCCGAATGGCCTCCTTCTGCACTGTAGGATTTGATGTTTAAGGTAAAAGGGGGAAAAGTTTAAAGGAGATATGAAAGGCAAGTTTTTTCAGAGGATAGTTAGGTGCTTGGAATGCACTGCCAGAGGTGGTGGTAGAAGCAGATACAATAGCAATGGTTAAGAGGCATCTTGACAAATACATGATTACATAGGGAATAGAGGGATACTGATCAGGTAGAGTTAAAAGGACTTTGGCTTAGCAAGGGGTCATGTGTCAGCGCAGGCTTGGTGTTCCTGTGCCGTACTGTTCTTCGTTATTAGCACCTCAACGCTGGGCAAGTTGGCTTGGGAGAGAATGCTGCTGTTGGACCATCTTTCTTACCAGCAAATTTAGAAATCTTGCGAAGGCTTTGCAACTGGTACTTCTCCTGTGTTTTGAGGTGCCTGCTGCACATCATCCAAATCTCCAAAGTATACAGGAGTCTGGGGATCACCACTGTCCAGTAAACAATGACCATATTCTCAGGTTTGAGGTCCTGGTCCTCAAATACTCTGTAGGATTTACAATTCACCCTCAAGTCAAGGAATTGCAGTTCCTTGATCAACAGAACAAACATTTTTTTGCTGCAGAAGCAAATTTCTCCAAATTAAAATTCTCAAGTTCACCATGAAAGTATATCAACAGTATGAAAGGAAATTCCACACTAAACACCAAAATACACCAGATTCAAAATTTGATAGGTGACAGGAATTTCAGTTTAAATCTTAGATCTAAAACACATCAAAATTCAGACATGCAAAAAACAATCAATCATGGAAACATCACCCCGAAAGAACACAAGATAAAACGATTTTGCTTTTTGCAAGGTGATGTGTCACCAGATCATTTTTAAGAAACCTCACAGCTAAATTATCAGTTGGTCATCACTATGTCTAGGATGGTGGGGCTTCTTACAAAATTCTTACAGGTCTTGACAAGGTAAATGCAGCCAGGAATTCTTTGGCCATAAGTCACTGAAAGCTAGCATGCAGGTGCAACAAACTATTAGGAAGGCTAATGGAATGGAATTAAAGCAGAGATATATTTCTGATTAACAATAACGTAAAGAGTTATGGGGATAGTGTGTGTCAAAGGCATTGAAGTGTTCAATCAGCCAAGATCGTATTAAATGGGGCTGAATAGCCTACTTCTGTTCCGATTTCCT
Organism: Mustelus asterias; assembly: GCF_964213995.1. Lineage (NCBI taxonomy): Eukaryota > Metazoa > Chordata > Chondrichthyes > Carcharhiniformes > Triakidae > Mustelus > Mustelus asterias. The sequence continues at coordinate 43,821,138 of NC_135820.1, forward strand.
ATGTTCCCCAGTCAAATCAGAGATATTATTCAGGGCATTCTACATGCAATCTGAATTATGACATTGCTGGTCCATAGTCATCCTAACTCACTGCAAACTACTTGGAAGCACCATTATGTGCACAATTGTGCATACTGTGATCCCTGGTTCTGGACACCCCCACCATCAGGAACATCCTTCCTATATCTACCCTGTCTAGTCCCGTTAGAATTATATAATTCTGAGATTCCCCCCTCATTCGTCTGAACTCCAGTGAAAACAATCCAAACCTAGTCAATTTCTCCTCGTGCATCAGTCCCACCATCCCTGGAATCAGCCTGGTAAACCTTCGCTGCACTCCCTCAAGAGCAAGAACATCCTTCCTCAGAAAAGGAGACAAAATTGCACACAATATTCTAGGTGTGCTCGAGTGATTGCGACCAGCATATACTAGGTTGTATAAATTACTTAAAATAGGTGGCAACCCAAATACTAACAGTCAGATTTAGGGACTTGAAATAATGGTAAATACTATCCAACGTAGATAAGAGTACAATAATATCAAAGCAAGGAACAAAACCAGGATAAGTATGTTTGGAACAGTTACTTCTTGCGTTCATTAAGAACAGGATCTACTAAGTGGACTGCTGGACTATAGTAAGCAAAAAAACCCAAATATGCCAAGTGGTTTGGATCAAATACATACAAAATCAAGATGCTGGATTGTTATATGAAATACTGCAGCAAACACCAACCACCTTGCTCCCCGAGCACAGTTAGCAGTTAGTTGTGAAGATATTACGTATGAACCGTTATAGACAAAAGTGAACAGAGATAAACCAAAACTATAAGGAAAAATTCAAGAATTGGACATTTTTTGTAAAAAAGGAAATGCAATTAATTTGAAGTTTAAGACCCTGCAGTGGGTTGACATTCTTAATCCAGGCAAATTGTTTACTGTGGTAAAGGTTTCAAGCACTAAGGAATTGAAGTTTGAAAATTTAGAAGTTGGAAGCATAAATGGAAGTTCGACACAACTTTTACATGGCAAAGGAAAAATTCTTTCAAATATGCATATCTGGCATTGTTGTACAATTTCCTGGGATAAATTGCAGTGATCAGCAGAAGTGGTCCATGGGTCAAACAGATCCAGCCTGGGTATGGGTTGGAACCGAGCGATGGCAAAGTGGTGAGGTTGAAACTGGGACAGGTTTCTTAGCCACTATGCTTTTACCATCACCATGCTAAACTTCTCCACAGCTCGACAACCTCCCAGGCTACACCTAACATGAACTTTGTTATGAAACTTCCTGCCCTCATCCTATCGATAAAAGCAAAATACTGCAGATGCTGGAATCTGAAACAAAATAGAACATGGGATGAGGGCAACAAAAACAGAAAATGCTGGAAAATCTCTGCATGTCTGACGGCATCTATGGGGAGAGAATAGAACCAATGTTTTGTCTAGATGACCCTTCGTCAGACCTGCTGAGATTTTCCAGCATTTTCTGTTTTTGTTGCCCTCATCCCATGCCATATTCATTCCTGCTCAACTATTGCTTCCTTCCTCAACAATATTCACCATTCTGTCTCAGTGATTTTTAAAAGCTTGTATACAAATCCTTCTTACTTTTCCCCACATCTCCTTAACTCAGTATTTGGCTGGTCAGATCTTTTCACTCCCTTCTGCAAAGCAGTTTGGAAGATTTCCCCTATATTAAGTGCACTCTTAAATTAAAGCTGACGTAAATGTCTCAAAGTCGCCACACATTTTCCCTACAACAAACACACAATCTGATATCTGTTGACCCTTTACAAAATCTAAGGTAGAAATGCCAAACCTCAGAAATCACTCTCAAACTTTCCCTCAAAAGCTTTATCAGACTCACTTCAGTTTCCACAGCCATATGACCTGGCTCCGTCCACAATGAAAGAGTTTTATAGATTAAAAGATCCATTTGCTACAGACAAAATAAGGAAAGTGAACGATTCTAAGGCCTTGCACATTTTACTAGGACCAAACTTTTTTTAAAACAAAAAAATACTTACCCAAGTTTATAGTTTTAAAAAATCTAGTCTTTGGATACATGCGACCAAGTGAATTTTTACATCCCGACTTAAACGTCAAAACCTTTCCGAATTTGCAACATTACTTCCACGAATTAAGAGTCAGCCTCATGTACAGGAAAACGAATCGTTGAGAGCATGTGGGGGACGACCACATTAATGTTGTAGGGTTGATATTTGATCGAGATCATTTCAAAACGCAATCTTACTTTTATGCGTCAGTAATCACCGTTAAATATTCGTGGTTGAAAGAAAGATAGAAGCTGGATGTTGTTTAACAACCCGACGATTGATGATGAATTCAGGGAACAATGTTTTTCCATGATCAAGTTTGCCCGACACCAGGGGTAATCTTATAGACATTAGGTCTGTGCAAGCTCGGAAAGCCGGTGAGGGTCAATGTGCCTCTCAGAGGCATATTGTTTGGTTTGAACGCTGGTACAGTAATTTGTTGGAGTGGCTGTTGACAGCACTAATTAATTAACAGGACAAACCCCCCCCCATCCACCCCGCCACAATCCGCAAGCGGCTCCCACACCGACTGCTTACACTCCAGAAACCCGCCCCCCCCCCCCCCAAACCGACACAGGAGCTGCCGGTATATGGGACCCAGGTGCATCCTTCACCACCGGCCAACACTTCCCCTTCCACTCAGCCAGCATGTAACTCGACCCCCCCGGGGGGGGGGCTGGGGCTGACCGGGTGGAGGGGGGGGGGGGAGATAAGGGTGCCAATGTCCGGGCCGCGCGCTCTGCGCTCCCCCAAACTCCCCGGGACACTTCGCACCGCCCTCACCTGGTACAGCGTCGGCCAGTTCCCGTTTTTGTCGATCTCCGCGAACTCCTGCTCCATGGCTGGGTCTCAACGCCTTGTGCCACCCGGGGGGGCCTCGCTTAACGCTGTGAAATTCCGCCACCCCCCGCTTCGCTTCTACCGCTTCATCTCTTCAAGCTCCCTCACACACCAAGGAGACGGGCTCCGACAGCACACCGGAAATGCACCTCCCCCCCCACACACACACACATGATTGACATCCGCCTCCGCCAATTGCCTGCTGGGACTTGTAGTTCTCTCTCTCTCTCTCTCTCCGCCGGAAGTGACGTCACCGACACCGGGCGCCCAGGCGGCATTTCGGGATAACCGCCGAAATTCTCACGTCTGTCGAATCAGATTTTTTTTCCCTTTACTGGAAAGGAGGATCGAATTGCTGTACTGGGAGTCAAGTGGAATCTGGGAGAAGTTCGCCTCCTCTGTGTTTACATGTAATCTTGGGAGTTTCGCAGTGTCTTCTGGGAGATGTAGTTTCCCTCCCCAGGCCCTGCTGCTGGTGGAAGTTTCTGGAAGGTGGGAGAGAGTCTTGATCACATCTCTCACTCCTGGCTTCAAAACCTGCCCCTAGTCTGGATGGGGGGGGGGGGGGGAGGCAGCGGTGTAATGGTATTGTCACTAGACTGGGTAATCCAGAGACCCAGTGTAATGCTCTGGGAGATTAGGTTCGAATCCCACCCGAGCAGATGGTGAAATTTGAATTCAGTAAAAATCTGGAATTAAATTTGACCACGAAGCTATTGTCTGAAAATCACGTCTGGTTCACTTAATGCCGTTTAGGGAAGGAAATTTGCTGTCCTTACCTGGCCTGGCCTACATGGCCAAGGCGGCCTTCGCGACACACGACAGCGCAGAGTCGCGGAGCAGAAACTGATAGCCAGGTTCCGCACACACAAGGACGGCCTCAACCGGGATATTGGGTTTATGTCACACTATTTCACATAAATATTTCTGCTTTTTTCCTCCTGAGTCTTTATCATGCGATCCTAGAATCAGAATTTATGTCACACTATTTGTAACTCCCACAGTTGCGTGGACCTGCAGAGTTTCACTGGCTGTCTTGTCTGGAGACAATACACATCTTTTTAGCCTGTCTTGATGCTCTCTCCACTCCCATTGTTTTGTTTCTTAAAGACTGGATTAGTTGTAAGTATTCGCATTCCAACCATTATTCATGTAAATTGAGTCTGTGTCTTATAAGTTCTGTTTGTGAACAGAATTCCCACTCACCTGAAGAAGGGGCTCAGAGCCTCGAAAGCTTGTGTGGCTTTTGCTACCAAATAAACCTGTTGGACTTTAACCTGGTGTTGTTAAACTTCTTACTACATGTGACTTCCAGAGCCACGGCAATGTGGTTGACTCTCAACTGACCTCTGAAGAAGAGGGCAATAAATGCTAAGCTAGCAATGCTCACATACCATAAAATGAATTTTTTTAAAAATCCAATAGTTAACAAAACTAGCCCACAATAGGTGAAGCCTAGAGGCTGAGAGTTGGGTCAGAGACAGTAACCAACACAACCCAAGTTAACCTGTTAATGAAAGGCATAATTTATAGCTCTGACGAAGGGTCATCGAGACTCGAAACGCTGGCTCCATTCTCTCTCCACAGATGCTGTCCGACCTGCTGAGATTTTCCAGCATTTTCTGTTTTTATAACAAAGTATGATTCATTTGCCTTTTTTGAAAGGGAACCCATACCCAAAACTGATATCTCTAGCTGACTGCTGCTGTGTTCTAGTGAAGCTCAACAGTTACTGAGGAGAGATGTGGCATAATGTTTCCCTTTTTCAGCGAGATGTATGTTTGAAGAGTGTTTTAACCCTTTGAGTGCTGTGAATTTTAAGAGGAGTCACAAAAAGCTGGCTTTCTGATAAGTTTAAATCAAAAGAAATGATGAACATTCATCTCACGACACCCAAACATGTATGCAACAAACACCCACCCAATGATTACAAAATTGGTAGCATGCACTGATATCTCTAAAAAGAGTTTGAAAATATTAGTCATATTTTAGTCCTTCAAGATCAGCATTTGGGAAGGGTGGCACAGTGGTTAGCACTGCTGCCTCACAGCGCCAGAGATCCGGGTTCAATTCCCAGTCTGTGTAGAGTCTGCACGTTCTCCCAGTGTCTGCGTGGGTTTCCTCCGGGTGCTCCGATTTCCTCCCACAGTCCAAAGATGTGCGGGTTAGGTGGATTGGCCATGATAAATTGCCCCTTAATGTCAGGAGAACTAGCTAGGGTAAATACATGGGGCTATGGGAAAGGGCCTGGGTGGGATAGTGGTTGGTGCAGACTCGATGGGCCGAATGGCCTTCTTTTGCACTGTAGGATTCTATGATTATGGTTGGGAACTTTGCAGGCCTGATATTTTCTTTTCGTTCACTGAAGAAGAGAAAATGAAGGTTTGACGTTTTTGTTGTATTTTCAGTCGAAGTTGTGGTTGAACTTCTGTAGTGAAGAAATATAATCTGTTGGTAAAATGAATTAAACTCACATGTCTGCCAATGAAGATTTTCCTGGCAGGGTCTTCTCTTGTGTTGGACAAAGTGGCAACCCTATGGTCTTTGAATCACTGATTGACTTGCCATGGCCTGTCCTTGTGGATTTAATAATGTATTTCTGACCTTTCTTATCACAAGCCAGTTTTTATCATGCAGCAACAGTATCAATGCATTGTTCTGTACACACAATGGGTTGCTGGCAAATGTAATTGTCACGCAATGAAAACTGTTTGCTATCTCATAAATATTTCAGCTATGATAAGCCTTCAAAGTGTCTTTATTTGAAATTCCATCCTCATAGTGCCATTTTAAATCTCTTCAATCGAAATAAAGAGGGGTAGTCAATCAGCATTTGGGAAGACAACTTGCATTTTAAGTAACTCCCCAGGGATCCGTTCAGATGTGTACACAGAAATAACCAAACATGTCACCTGACCCTTTGGATTTGTTAAGGTGAATTATCCGTAGTTTATAGTTCTTTGAAAAACTAAATGTCCACCTTTCTAATAGGTTTTAAGGGCATATGACATGACTAACACAATGTAAGCTGGAGGAGCTGTACCTCATCTTTCAATTAGGCACTTTACAGCTTTCTGGATCAACCTTGAGTTCAACAAATTTAGACCATAAATTCTGCCCTCCCATCCCACACTATTTTGTTTCCTTTTCTTTGCATGCATTGCCTTTCCTCTTTTTACTTTTGGACAGCAATATATCTTTGGCTTTGTTATTTCTTTTCCTACCCCATCACCATTTCCTTTGGTCCTTTAAGAGTAACACTTCAATCCATCCTATCTTTGACTCTATCACATACCTCCCTTTCCTTCTTCTCCGACACACCCCTTGTTCAAAACCTATTATATCTCTAACTTTTCCCAGTTCTGATGAAAGGGCATCAGCCTGCAATATTCCTTTTGGCTAAGATCAAGTGTAGAAGTTTGACCCTACACTTGATAGAAGCCAATGAGATTACACTGAGGCTTCATTTGAAGCAATTTTTAAAAACGCCATCTGGGCCTTTTGGCTAAAATGAAGCTCAGAGCTAGCAGTGGAGCTCCTCGGTAATACCTGCTCCTATCAGCTTGGGTCTTGTTGATTGAGCCCAAGACAGGAAAAATGGGGCCTGTCTTGTCAGCTTGGATCTGTAATGTGTCTCTCGTAGGGACTTTGATTGGACCAATTTGGTTTTTGATTGGATATAAAAAAAATTTAAACTTTGTTTCTCTCTCCACAGATGCTGCCTGACCTGCTGAGTATTTCCAGCATTCTCTGTTTTTAATTCCTGAATTTAAAAAAAAGTTTTGATCTCCATGGTGGAAAGAATTGTGAGAAAACAAAACAAAATACTGGCATTGAGTGCAAAACCAGATAGTGCAAAGAGTACATCTTATCCAAACAGTGGTCTTTCTTAGAAATATTAAAGATAAAAAGTAGACAAATAATGAAGACTTCAACGCTGTTTTCTCCATGAGATTCTTACAATAGATTTTAAGACATAAAGAAATTATCAAAATTGCACAACTAACTCAGAAATCCTGAAAGTTTCTGGGGTTTTTTTGCAGTATTATTCTAATCTCCAATGCATTTTAGGACTTTATTCAATTTCTTTTGCCTTCATCGCTTACAATTCAAGCTTTCACCCAGTACTGGCTCAAGGCAGAGGGGCAATGTTCATAAGCAGATTGCGTCTCCCATGAACTGAAAACTGCAGCATGATGTGGTCTGTGAGTGGGATAGAGTTCTAATGGAATAACTAATTACCTCCTAACCATAGTGCATTGTTTCAGAGGCCATATAGGATGATCACCATGTCTTCCTGCCTACAAAAAGGCTCTAAATACAGCACTATCAAACTATTTTAATCAAGTTGAACTGTAGATTTACATTAAAAATAAACAAATAGAATTACAGTAAATTACTGATGGTGCAGGTATTTAGCAAATATAGAACCAGACTTCAAGGGATTGCAACACTTATTCTATAGCTATTTATCACAGTCTATAGTTTGCAAGACCAATGAATAAAACAGCACAAACAATGTAATGCCGCACTTGGGTGTTGAGATTTGTTAATTGAGTATCTCAATCTCACCAGTTGAACTACACTTTATAGTGAATGCAGGTCAAAACAAGCCTTTCATGTCACAGCTGTTAAAGTGAGACATTAGCTGTTTTTCCAAGCTGAAAGTTCAGCCTAAACTTCTGGGATGTTTCCAATTGGTCTATTTAACTCCGAGTGCAGTTTCGTGTAGAACACCATTTCAAATAGAGACTGCCCTGCTACCAAGGATACTTTGACCCAAATAGTTTCTGAGTACCGACCGTGAAAACAACACAAAAGGCTAGCCAAATCTTGTTGATCTGGTCAGTTTCGGTTCCTGGCCACTCTAGAAATAAAGGCACCTGGCCCCTGAAATTCCTAGGATTTTTTATCGCAAAGAAAATTGTTTTAGTATATTTTGTCATAGCATTTGTTTGTACAAGCCAGATTCTGGGTGAAATGTTTTCAGATCCATAAAAGACACAGTAAGAATACTACAGTAATTTGAACCTTCAGTGAAATCTCAGTAAAATAAGGTCATTCTTAATCCTAGAACATGCAACCCAAAATGTCCATCATAAAGGGAATTGCCTGAGTATAACCTTAAGTGTACAGTAATCGGTGTGAGAGAAATAGTATTTAGATCTCCTAAATTGTAGCACCTTACTGTTACACCCAGACCACATTCCCGAAAGCCACCCCTCAAAATATTGTCAAGTCTCATACCCCCTCTTGGCTGAGTGGTACCTGCCTTTATTTTTCAAACTTCAATGCTACTACAGCCCAACTTCACTGAGTGCTTCCAAGTCATAATTCTTAGTCTTCCACATACCCCAAATCAGAGAGTCTTGCAGTTAATACCTTGCATGTCCCAACACAAAGGCCAGTTTCCTTGAGTTGATTTGATTTATTATTGCCACATGTATTAGTATACAGTGAAAAGTATTGTTTCTTGTACGCTATACAGACGAAGCATACCATACATAGGGAAGGAAAGGAGAGAGTGCAGAATGTAGTGTTATAGCCATAGCTAGGGTGTAGAGAAAGATCAACTTAATGCAAGGTCGGTCCATTCAAAAGTCTGATGGCAACAGGAAAGAAACTGTTCTTGAGTCGGTTGGTACGTGACCTCAGACTTTTGTATCTTTTTCCCGATGGAAGAAGGTGGAAGAGAGAATGTCTGGGGTGCGTGGGTCTTTAATTATGCTGGCTGCTTTGCCGAGGCAGTGGGAAGTGTAGACAGAGTCAATGGATGGGAGGCTGGTTTGCGTAATGGATTGGGTTACATTCACGACCTTTTGTAATTTCTTGCAGTCTTGGGCAGAGCAGGAGCCATGCCAAGCTGTAATACTTTCTATAGTGCATCTGTAAAAGTTGGTGAGAGTCGTAACTGACTTGCCAAATTTCCTTGTCTTCTGAGAAAGTAGAGGCATTGGTGGGCTTTCTTAACTATAGTGTCGGCGTGGGGGGAACCAGGACAGGTTGTTCCCAATTCCTTTTGAACTTAATAACTTGTTTTATTTTGCAATAATTGCAGTAAAAATTGTAAATGTTTTCATTTTGCTTCATTATTCACTAAGTTTTTGACTAAAATGTTTTAACTTGTATGGCCCAGTAATCTATTGTTATCGCAGTCTAATTTCACTGTTGGAGAATGGACACCTGGATAAGCAGAGTGCAAGGAATGCCTATTGAATTTCAGCCCTTTCTTTAGCAAAGGGGAAAGGAAGGGAAATCTTTGGGCGAGGAAAGAAAAACTTCAGGTCTTGCTTTCTGGGAAAAATTGCTAAGAATGGGTGAATCAGTGTGTTTTACGTACCAAAGGAGTCTCCTTTAGTTACTGAAGATGACATCTGAGGAGCATCCTGGAAATAAAGCAGTTTAGCAATTTTCCTGTTTTATGTTTGTAACCCCCTGCTGACTATATGCTCTGACCAGCTGAGTTAAGTAAAGCTGTACCTGTGATGTGCTTGATGTTATAAGGGGCTACTATGTAAATGTTCAATTAACAGGATCCTGAGTTCTTAGCGGTTGGTGTTGAGCTAGGCTAAATTTCCTATTTACCAATAAATGTCAGTACAGGCGTGAATGAAAAGGATTAGTGTATGCAGTTGCAATCTAGGGTAATAACCTATTAATAATAGCGCGGTGCCTCCTAAAATGGTAAGTATGTAAACCTTATAATAAGAAAAGGTTCAGGACAACCATGCAAAAGGAATAACAAAAATAAATTTATTTTCTTGCATTGTTGCGTCTCATAAAACAGGTAAAGAGTCCCAAACTAAAGATTTTTCAATTAAACAGTTTCAACCCTGAGAAAGTTCAAATTATTACCAAGGGCTTGGATTTATAAACGTTGGGGCCCATACGTTGGTGCACATATGAGGAAAACACGCCCTCAACAACACACTGCTGATACCATTCAGTGTCTGATAGTATAGTCTCCAGTTACTCACGCAACCACGACACACTGCGAGCGGGAAGATGATGCAGCAGGAAAGAAAAATGCAGCAAGCTGTCCATGTAGTGACGCAGGTCCAGTGCGCTGAAGTCTGTCCTCCTCGGCAGTGCTACTTAGCAAGTTAGCTTCAGCTAATCCTCGTTCTCTCCGTCTTCTCAGTGAAAACTATGCTTGGCGTTTATAGCTGACTGTCCCTCACCAGCAGTTTCTAGCAGAAACGTCCACGCTTGAGAGTACAAGATGATGCGCTTTACACTTTTTCTCAACAGTAATGAAAATAACAAACAGGACTAAACCTTGCTGCCTTTCACTTCAAACTGGAGGAAACGAGTTACTAAACTGCGACAAACACGAGCTTTAACTGCACAGTAATATTTGTGCCCATACTGTGAAGTATGTTAGTCTACGAATATTATTTGCCTCGACGTTTAAAACTGGGTTTTTACGGCATGGAAACAGCTCCTCTTCCCCACGTGTGTCTCCCCACTGCAGCTTCCTCTGCCTCCCGCCGTTTTTCTTTTTCCCTCCCCCTAAGTAATCTGATTGGCTTCAAGTGCAGCTCTCTAGAAAACGGATTGGCTTAGCTTACATCACTCAAACAAACAGTATCTGTTCACGGTATTGGGCCCAGTAAACAGGATAGCACAAGAAAACAAAGAACAATGGTAAATGTCTTTTTCATTAAATTTACCCATATTTCAAGAAAACACACTCTTTTCATTTTTCTTTCATTTATCCTTATTTTGTCAGGCCCCTACATGTTTTTGAAATACTTGATAGGCAGCACCTGAAGTTTAAAATTAATCAGCAAGTGCATTTCAGTTTGCCTTAAATGCAGTTCACTTGTCTGTTTTTTCTAACCAGTGTTATCTGTAGTATGCAGAAGCTATGGCTCCCAAATATAGGCCGGAATTTTACCGTCCCGCCCACCAGGGGAATCAGAGCAGGCGAGGGGGGACCATGGAAAGCTCCGTTGACCTCGGGCAGTATTTTATGGTTTCGGGACGAGTGAGGCTGTAAAGTCCCACCCATATTCTTTCGAATATATTCTTTCTTGCACTCTTTTGAACCAGAGGCTGTTCCATAAAATGTTGTCGAACCTCCGGTAAATTGTAAAAAAAGTGATATTTTCCTACAGATCAAGCCTTTCAAACTTGCTGACACTTTAATCCAGTTGTTCTGTAACATAATATTTATGATATGCCAGTCTCCCATTACACGGAGATGTTTTTTGCCATTGAAAGTTTTTTCACTTAAATTTTCTGCACTAGTTATATCTGGGAAGTTTCTGCATAAAAATGCAACTTGCTTAAAAGCAAAATTCTGCAGATGCTGAAATCTGAAACAAAAACAGAAAATGCTGTTTTTGAATACAACTTGCTCAGTGTTTTTTTTGCCACCTGACAGCATTTGTTTGTGTGATTTGTTCATTGGTGTAATGAGAAACCATTAAGGCAGCACTGCTGCCTCACCGCGCCAGGGACCCGGGGTTTGATTCCGGTCTTCTCCATGCGGAGCTTGCATGTTGTCCCAGTGTCTGCATGGGTTTCCTCTGGGTGCTTCCTCCCACATCCAGAGTTGTGCAGGTTAGATGGATTGGCCCTTGAGTGTCCCAAATTGTGTAGATTAGGGAGATTAGCGGGGTTATGGGGCTAGGGCCAGGGGTAGGCCTGGGTAAGATGCTCCGTCAGAAAGTCAGTGCAGATAGAACCATAGAAAATTACAGCTCAGAAACAGGCCTTTTGGCCCTTCTTGTCTGGGCCGAACCATTTTTTGCCTAGTCCCACTGACCTGCACTTGGACCATATCCCTCCACACCCCTCTCATCCATGAACCCGTCCAAGTTTTTCTTAAATGTTAACAGTGAGCCCACATTTACCACTTTATCCGGCAGCTCATTCCACACTCCCACCACTCTCTGCGTGAAGAAGCCCCCCCAATATTCCCTTTAAACTTTTCTCCTTTCACCCGATGGGCTAAATAGCCTCCATCTGCACTTTGTATGGATTTCAGCTCCAATAGCGTTGTTCTGCTTCTCTTCAATGTAACTGTATAAATCATATACGAGGATTGGTGAAATAATTATGTGGTTTCTTTATTGGAAGATAAGATGGATTTACTAGGAGAGTACAGTACATCTGATCACCAACCTACTGCTGCAGACTGACTACATGTCATAGGACTAATATGTCACATCCTGTCAAGGTTAGTGATGATTGGCGATAATTTAAGAGACAGTCCTTAAAGCTATATGCACATCATATCACACCAAATAGTGTACAGTGACTGATCATGTCATCTTCCTTTTTAGTGCATAGATTCTGGGATTTTCTGAAATTGTTACTATGTTTCTGTCCATTTTACCATGAAATATGCCAATCAGTGAAATTGACCATTGTTTATGGTATTTGAGAGTTGCCAAATAACCCTTTAAATTATGTCTTATTGTTGCATTAGATAATTGCCTCTTTGAAAAGGAAACACACAGATTGCATATTTTTGCATAACCTGACAGGATTAAATGTGGTGGAGGAACAGATTCTGTTTTGTTACATATTTAAGTTTGCTTAGCAATGCTGAATGAAAAAGATGATTCATTTAGATAAAATAACTCAAATAGAGGCGGAGATGAATGGTCTATCCGTGCCAGTTACACTACCACTATATTTTCTTGAAAGACAACTCCCAAGTTATTTATAAAATTAATTTCCTACTTGATTTACTAACAAGAAGCTAATTTCCTAATGGTAGCTTGATTTAATTAGCAGTGATTTATGTCAGGTCTTGCAATTCAATCAGCTTCATCCAACCACAAATTCCAAATGGTGGATCTAGGTTTTGGCTGGAACTCATTTGGCTGCATTTTCTCCAGTGCCAGTGTTTTCTCTACCCTCAAGTTGATCAGCCGATTAGAATGAAAGAGTTTTATTTGAATCCTTCTAATTTGCTCTCCTACAGTTGCTCAGTCAGGCTGAGCCATTTTCCATAAGCAGCAATTGTCCTCGGGCACTTCACCATTCATCATGTCAACAAATGTTTATATGTATTTTTCACCATGGAAGCATTCTTTGTCTTTGCCTCACTCAGATCTATACAGGCAACCCTTCTGGCACCAATCACTAAAGCAAACTTTAGAGCTCTGCTGTTCTGACTGAAGTGGCTTTTGTACTGCCTTTCTCGCTGTGCCACCAGCTTTTGATGCATGAGTCTTGCGCAGCCAGTGGTCCACACCAAATAACTGTTGCCAGATGCTCTGAAACTGGTAAAAACTGGGTCTTCTGCATGGCCTTACTAAACCCTTTAAATTTTATTTTGATAATGCCATTGACTTCATGGGACTTGCACATCAGGTGTAAGTGATATTTAAACAGCACTCAGTGCAATTCAAAAGTGGCACAGTACAAACAGAAAATCAGACCTGGGAACTTCAGGTACTCATGGGTTAGTTTCATACTGGGCAACAAATTTACTAAATAAACACTGGAAGAGATAAATATAAAGACGACCTGTGATTGAATTTTACATTCATAGAATCATAGAAACCCTATAGTGCAGAAAGAGGCCATTGGGCCCCATTGAGCCTACACCGACCACAATCCCACCCAGGCCCTACCCCCATATCCCTACATATTTACCCACTAATCTATGCATCTCAGGACACTAAGGGGCAATTTTAGCATGGCCAATCAACCTGACCTGCACATCTTTGGATTGTGGGAGGAAACCGGAGCACCCGGAGGAAACCCACGCAGACACGAGGAGAATGTACAAACTCCACACAGATAGTGACCCAAGCCGGGAATCAAACCCAGGTCCCTGGAGCTGTGAAGCAGCAGTGCTAACCATTGTGCTACCGTGCCGCCCACTCTCCTCCCACTCTCCTCTCTCAAACTGAATTTATTGGAAATTCAGTTTGAGAGAGGAGAGTGGGTCCAAGACTATTATTCTAAACTTAAATAAGAATAATTATGAGAACATGAAAGCAGGGCTATCTAAAGTGAACTAGCAAACAAGGTTAAGGGATAGGTCAACAGAGTTGCAGTGGCAGACGAAAGGGATATTTCAAAATGCATAGGATAGTTACATTCCAATGAGAAAGAAAACTTCCAAGGGGAGGACACACTATACATGGTTAACTAAGAAGTTAAAAGTAGCATCAGACTTAAAGAAAAAGCCTATAATTGCACAAATATGGGTAGCAGGTCGGAAGATTGGACAGAATAGAAAGAATAGCAAAGAATGACAAAAAAGATTAATGAGGAGGGAAAAAAATAGAATATGAGAGGAAAATGGCTAAAATTATAAATACCAAGAGTAAGAATTTCTACTGATATATTTAATTAATAAAAGAGTTTAAAACATGATTGTTGGTCCTACAGAAAGGGGATTTGAGGAATTAATAATGGATAGTATGGAGATGGCAGATAATTGAACAGATATTTTTCCTCGGTCTTTATCATAGAAGACACAAGTAAAATCCTAGAAATAGCTGTAAATTAGGAAATGGAAGGAAGGGAGGAACTCAGGAAAATTACAATCATCAGAGAAGTGTTATTGAGCAAATTGTTGGGGTTCCATACTGACAAATCCCCAGGTCCTGAGGGTCTTCACCCTAAGGTCTTGAATGGAAATGGCTGGTGAGAGAGTTGATACGTTGGTTTTAATTTTTCGAAACTCCCTAGATTTGAGGAAAGTTCCATCTTATTGGAAAATAGTAAATGTAACTCGTTTACTCAAAAAGCATGGGAGACAGAAAGCAGAATGCTACAGGCCAGTTAGCTTAACATCTGTCATAGGGAAAATATTAGAAGCAAATATTAAAGATGTTCTCGCAGGCCACTAGAAAAATTCAAGGCAACCAGGCGGAGTTAACATGGTTTTGTGAAAGGGAAGTCACGTTTAACCAATTTATTGGAGTTCTTTAAAGGAGTCACATGTGCTGTGGATAAAGCGAACCTGTGGATGTACTGTACTTAGATTTCCGGAAGGCATTTGATAAGGTTCAAAGGTTATTGCGAAAATAAAAGCTCATGGTGTAGGGGGTAATATATTGGCATGCATAGAAGCTTGGCTAGCTAAAAGGAAATAGAGGGTAGCCATAAATGGGTCTTTTCTGGTTGGCAGGATGTAATGAGTGGTGTGCCGCAGGGATCAGTGCTGGAGCCTCAACTCTTTACAATTTATATTAATGACTTAGATAAAGGCACTGAAGATATGGTTGCAAAATTTACTGATATAAAGATAAGAAAGTAAGGTTAGGCTTGTTCAGCAGAGTATGAGGGGTCTTGATCAAAACTGTTAAGATCCTGAGAAGTCCTGATAGAGTGGATGTGGAGACGATGTTTCCTCTTGTGGGAGAATCTAGAGCTAGGGGTCACGGTTTAAAAATAAGGGGTCACCCATTTAAGACAGAAATGAGATTTTTTTTTCTCCCAGAAGGTTGAGAGTCTTTTCTCTCTTCCTCAAAAGGCAGTGGAAGCAGAGGCTTTGAATATTTTTAAGGCAGAGCTAGATAGATTATTGATTAACAAAGGGGCGAGAGGTTATCGGGGTTAAGCAAGAATGTGGTGTTGAGGTTACAATCAGAACAGTCATGATCTTATGATATGGCTGAGCAGGCTTGATGCTCCTGCTCCCAGTTTGTATGTTCATATGTGGTACATACTATTGGAGAAGATGAAATGTTAAATTGTGGCCCCTCTCCCTTTTAGGTGGAAGTAAAAGGTCCCACAGCAGTATCTGAAGAACAGCAGGGACATTCATCCTAGTGTCTTGGCCAATATTTATTGTTTATCTGGTTATTATTACATTGCTGTTTGTGGAACCTTGCTGTGTGTGTAAATTAGCTCTTATATTTTCGACATTACACCTATACCTGCACTTCCAAAGTACTTTGTTGTCTCTAAAGTTTTTTGGATGTCCTGAAATTGCGCTATAGAAATGTAACTGTTTCTTTATCATAGCTGCAGTTGGCAGATATTTGCAGTCCACGCCCTTGCAAAGGATTTGATAGGGATTAATTGTGTTGTCAAGGGAACCAGTATGTTAATAGATTGGAAATGTAATTCAATTGATTTCTCGATGTGGACGCCATCAAATTTGTTTTGAGCATATACTGCCATCTAGTGGCTGTATATATTGGTGTAATTCTCACCTATATACACAAATGAAGCCAATTTGCAAGTTTTACATTAAAGCCGCTGTGCTCTCACAGGTACAGTTTATTGGCCAGCCAATGCACTGAAAGATAGAGTAGTTGAATACTGTTTCTGGAATAGACAATTCACAGTTCTGCTTGGATTTAAGGGGAGACAATGAAAATTAAAGCAATCAGTAGAAGCCTTGTGATCACAAGGGAGCAAGATGGGCAATTAGATAATTAAAGCACTCAAGAAAGTAAAAAATAAGAAATAGTTTATAAAAAATGCTGGACTCTGTAGCAGTTGCAGTTTTTAAAAATCAAGATACAGGAAGAATCTGATGTCTTGTTTCTCCTGAGCACTCATAAAATCATTCTATCACAAAAGATAGAAGATAATTTCCTGTATTATGTTACAGAAAAACAACGTCCAAATATTTTGTCAAAGTGACGATGACTGGGATGAGAAGTGTTTGCAGTGTAAAGTTTATGTGCTCCCAGAACTGATGCCCACCCATTGCAGTGTCTTTAGTGTTTTCAGAATAAACTGAGTGTTGGAGAACAGTGTCAGAAGATATAATGAGTGCGGTTGACAGAGGAGAACCCGTGGATTGTGGTGTATTTAGATTTCCAGAAGGCATTCGATAAGGTACCTCACAAAAGGTTGCTGCATAAGATTTGGGGGTAAAGTGTTAGCGTGGATTGAGGATTGGCTATCTAACAGAAAGCAGAGAGTCGGAATAAATGGGTGCTTTTCTGGTTGGCAATCAGTGACTAGTGGCGTGCCGCAGGAATCGGTGCTAGGGCCTCAACTATTTACCATATACATAGACGATCTGGAGGACGGGACCGAGTGTAGGGTAACAAAGTTTGTGGATGACACAAAGATGAGTGGGAAAACAAATTGCATAGAGGACACAGAGAGTCTGCCGAGAGATTTGGATAGGCTAAGTGAGTGGGCAAGGATCTGGCAGATGGAGTATAACGTTGGTAAGTATGAGGTTATCCACTTTGGAAGGAATAATAGTAAAATGGACTATTATTTAAACGGTGAAAAATTACAACATGCTACTGTGCAGAGGGACCTGGGGGTCCTTGTGCATGAATCACAAAAACTCAGTTTGCAGGTGCAGCAGGTAATCAAGAAGGCAAATGGAATGTTGGCTTTTATCGCGAGAGGGATGGAGTATAAAAGCAGGGAGGTCATGCTGCAACTGTACAGGGTACTGGTGAGGCCGCACCTAGAGTACTGTGTACAATTTTGGTCCCCTTATTTAAGAAAGGATATATTAGCTTTGGAGGGGGTACAGAGAAGGTTCACCAGGTTGATTCCGAGATGAGGGGGTTAGCTTATGAGGAGAGATTGAGTAGACTGGGCCTGTACTCATTGGAGTTTAGAAGGTTGAGGGGAGATCTTATAGAGACATGTAAGATAATGAAGGGGCTAGACAGGGTAGAAGCAGCGAGGTTATTTCCACTTACAATGGAAACAAGAACTAGGGGGCATAGCCTCAAAATACGGGGGAGTCAATTTAGAACAGAGTTGAGGAGGAACTTCTTCTCCCAGAGGGTAGTGAATCTTTAGAATTCTCTGCCCAATGAAGCAGTAGAGGCTACCTCGTTAAATGTGTTTAAATCACAGATAGATAGATTTTTAACCATTAAGGGAATTAAGGGTTATGGGGAGCGGGCGGGTAAGTGGAACTGAACCCACTATCAGATCAGTCATGATCTTATTGAATGGCGGAGCAGGCTTGAGGAGCTAGATGGCCTACTCCTGCTCCTATTTCTTATGTTCTTATGTCAGCATGCAGTGCGTTCTCTTGTGATCTTTCTCTGGTCTGTTATGCAGTTTATCTTATGCCTCTGTGAAGTCCCAAGGGTTGTGTTCCTATGTTAAAGAAAAGGAATACAAGTTGTTGTCAAAAATCTTGAAATTGAAATCAGCTGAATAAATTTTTGATTCTTAAAACTTTTGATGAAATTGCACCTAAGTTGGCAAGGGGACAATTGTACTTATTATTTGCATAGTTTGAAAAAGATGTGATTAACTAGTGAGGGAATACATGGATTAATTTACTTTAACATATTGTTTTTCATCCTCTCTTGCTCTGCCAGAATCAATTAACAAACCCATTCACCTTCCAAACAAGAATGCAGTTGACATACTTTCTCTATCACCCCACCAATGTTCCACAGTAAAGAAATCTCAAAGCCACCATTTTAATTTTACTTCTATTATTTACTACCTTTCTATTTGCATCCTTTTTGCGTATTTTATTATATCTGATGTTCCTTTTTTGATTTTATTGCTTACTGGTGTCCCTTTTCAATGTTTCCTATACTTTTAAGTAATGTTTTGCCTCAATTGATCCTTTTAATAGTTTTATCTATATGTTGCTTACAGTTTAACATCTCACCCAGTCGTAACAATTTATATTTCAGCTATTGTTTAAAATTCATTACTGCCTGATTAGCAAACAACAACTACCCCCCTTAAAATACTGCAGGACCCTAAAATCCCAACTCAGGAATAACAAACCACAAACCTCCTTCCCAATGCCCTCAGGGCCACTGCTGATGCTGGTAAATCTAGAAATTCTATTTGGCATACAACCCCAATCCTCATAATACCTCCAAATTCCAGTGAGCACGAGATGTGTGTATGGTACATACGTCCAGTCCGCAAAGTCGTCTTCATGTAACACTTTATGTGAACATCACAATGTAAACATATAGAAACATTTTGAATGGGATTCTGCATGTACGTAATTTAAAATGAAGATTCGTATATGAATATTTTATCACCGTGGTTTGTTGATAAACCAATTGAATTCCTTAATGGCCCGAAACGTCTGATCAGAAATGGCACCGATGCATCCACACAATATTACCCACTCAGCTGCATACATTGATAACGTTCTGAATTCTACATCTCCATGATGCAGAAGAACCCCCTCAGCACAGGAATCCTTACAGAAAGCAGCAAAGAAAATCGGTGCATGAAGCTAAGCCCCTTTTTTATGGCACTAGCTGCCATAAGATAAATTTAAATGTTCAGTGTGAATGTTAGTGAATGGGTGAGTGGATGAATGAGCGAATGGGCAGGTGGGTGAGGTAAGTGTGTAGGCTGGCAGATGAATGAAGTGGGCAGGGTGGCAGGTAGGTGAGATAGTAGGTGATTGGCAGGTAATTTGGGTCAGGGAGATAGTCAGGTTGCGTCAGGAAGGGTTGTCGGTTCGGGGGCTCATCAAATTGGTTTGCAGTTGGGGTGTCAGCTGGTGGGGGGGTAATCAGGTTGGGTTGATGGGGGAAGTTGGGGGTCAGGGTGTTATGGGAGGAATGGCTGGTCAGGCTAGGGTTGGGGCACTCTGGTGGTTGGGGGAGTTGTTAAGGGACAGGCTGGTCATGTGGCGGGGACTAGTCTTGTTTAGTGGGGGGAATGGTGTGGTTCAGAGGGGTTAGGTGGGGTTCAGTGGGTAATCGGGTGGTTGATGTGAGAGTCTGGGAGAGTGGATCAGTTGTATAATTACCCAGAAATTGTACAGTCTCACATTTACTGCATAACTATCCAGGTTAGTATGCTGTAACTGTACAAAATCTCAGACTTGAACTCCAAGTTGGAGACTTTTTTGGGAGGGTCCCAACAAGCAGGGAAATCGACCACTAGAATTTCAAACTTCCCAGGCAATTCCCAGAGTCAGGACTTCTGAGGGGTCACAACTTGCATCTTGGGTCATACATCTGCTTTCCGGCGATCTGGAGACTGAAAGATTTGAGCCATTGTGTTTCCTGGAAAACAAATAGTTTTGTAGTTTGTCCTCAGTAATTGAATTTTCTAATGTCAAAACAAAGATTGTAATCAGAATAGAAATTCATATTTTACATAGTTCATACCAATATGATTAAATAGCACGAAGGAGACAGGTGGAGACAGCTTAAATTTTTGAATTTGGCAAGCGAGAGAATCCAGTACAGTGAGGGAGATGGTGCTGTTCTGACCTTCACAAAAGGAAATGGTCCAGAAGAGGAAGCCAGAGACAGCAAGACCTGAGAGACGAAGGCTGAAGGTATTAATTAGATATGCAGGTCGATGATTTATGTTTTTTATCCCCCTCTCAACTGGGGCCAAAGTTGTTTATAACGGTATTGGGGAAATATAAGTATCATATTAAATGTATAGCATAAATAGTTAAATTCTACAATGTAACTATGAATAATAATTGAGTAATATTCTAAACTTGAAATCTAATTAAGTTAAATAACAAAGGGGAGGTGGTGACATATTGGCAATGTTAATAGACTTGTAATTCAGAGACCCAGGATAATCTCACCATGGCAGCTGGTGGAATTTAAATTGAATTAATAAACCTGGAAATAAAAGCTGGCTATGAAACTATTGTCAATTGTTGCAAAAACCCATCTGGTTCATAAGTGCCCAAAGGGAAGGAAGTCAGTTATCCTTACCCGGTCTTTCCTACATATGACTCCACACTGACAGTCAAAAAGGGTTGACTCTTTAATGGTCTCTCAGTTGTACCAAATTGCTACAAAGTTAAAAAGGAGTGAAACTAAATGGACCACCCGGTATCAACCTCAGCACTAAAACCAATAGCACACCTAGCCCTGTCGACCCTGCAAAGTCCTCTTTATTAACAGTTGGGAGCTTATGCTAAAATTGGGAGAGCTGTCCCATAGGCTAGTCAAGCAACAGCCTGATGTAGTCATACTCTCACTGAATCTTACATTACAGAATCACAAACAATGTCACATGTCCTGTCTCATTGATAGAATAGAAGCACACAAATCTAAACCAGCCAATTACTATCCCATCAGTCTACATATGATCATCAGCAAAGTGATGGAAATTGTTATCAACGCTGGTATCAAACAGCACTTACACAACAACAACCTGCTCACTGATGCTCAGTTTGATTTCTACAGGTGCACTCAGCTCTTGACCACATTACAACCGTGGTCCAAAAATGGACAAAACAGCTGAACTCCAGGCTCTAGCAAAACTGGTCATTGACAACCAGGGGAAAACTCTACTGGTTGGAATCATGCCTAGCACAAAGTTGTTGTTGTTGGAGATCAATCTCAATCTCAGGACATTGTTGCAGGAGTTCCTCAGGATAGTGTCCTGAGCCCAACCGTCTTCAGCTGCTTCAGCAATGGCCCTTCCTCCATCATAGGTTAGAAGTGGGAATGTTCCCTATTGATTACACAATGATCAACACCATTCACGACTCCTCAGATACTAAAGCAACCATGTCAAATGCAGCAACACTTGGACAACATTCAGACTTAGGCTGACAAATGGCAAGTACATTTGCTCCACACAGATGCCAGGCACTGACCATCTCCAATAAAAGAGATCAGCATCTTTCCTTAACCTTCAATGGCATTACCATTACAAATCCCCCCCACTATTAACACCCTGGGGAGGTTATCATTGACCAGAAACTGAACTGTACCTGCCATAAAAAACATGGTGCAACACCAGGTCAGAGGCTGGGAATTCTGCAGTGAGTAAATTACCTCCATACTCCCCAAAACCTGAGTCCACCATCTACTCAAGGCATAAGTCAGAGTGTGATGGAATACTCTCCACATTCAGATCTCAGCAATTGGGAGGGTGTCAATATTTAGAGTGGTGGTCCGTGAAATCATGGAATCGCTACAGTGCAGAAGGGAGGCCATTTGGTCCATTGAGTCTGTACTGACTTGTTGACAGAATGTTTTTTATCCAGGCCCTCTTCCCCGCCCCATCCCCCACAAACGAAGGAGATAGTCATCGACTTCAGGAATCGTACAGAAGGGCATGCCCCTGTCTACATCAACGGGAATGAAGTGGAAATGCTTGAGAGCTTCAAGTTTCTAGGTGTCCAGATCAACAACCTGTCCTGGTCCCTCCATGCTGACGCTACAGTTAAGAAAGCCCACCAATGCCTCTACTTCCTCAGAAGGCTAAGGAAATTTGCAATGTCTGCTACGACTTTCACCAACAAAGATACACTCTTTCTGGTTGTATCACAGCTTGGTATGGCTCCTGCTCTGTCCAAGACTGCAAAAAACTACAAAGAGTCGTGAACGAAGCCCAGTCCATCATGCAAACCAGCCTCCCATCCATTGACACTGTCTACACTTCCCGCTGCCCTGGAAAAGCAGCCAGAATAATCAAGGACCCCACACACCCTGGACTCTTCCACCTTCTTCTGTCAGGAAAAAGATATAAAAGTCTGAGGACACATACCAACCTCAAGAACAGCTTTTCCTTTGCTGCCATCAGACTTTCAAATGGACCTGCCTCATATTAAGTTGATCTTTCTCTACACCCTAGCTATGACTGTAATACTACATTCTGCACTCTCTCTCCTTTCCTTCCCTATGTATGGTATGCTTTGTATAGCATGCAAGAAACAATACTTTTCAGTGTATATTAATATATGTGACAATAATAAATCAAATCATTTGCGATGGCTAAGCCAACTAACCTGCACATCTTGGGACACTAAGGGTCAATTTACCACGGCCAGTGCTCCTAACCTGCACATCTTTAGACTGTGGGAGGAAACCGGAGGACCTGGAGGAAACCTACACAGACACGGGGAGAATGTGCAAACTCCACATAGACAGTCACCCTATGCCGGAATTGAACCTGGGGTCCCTGGTGCTGTGAGGCTTCAGTGCTATCACTGTGCCACCATGCTGCCCTTGAGGCCCTTGAGATGGAGACAGGAATGGGGTTTCAGGAGAGCAATTGATAAAGGGAAGAGAATGGACCTGGGAGTTTTGGAATTTAGTGGGGATGATCGGGGATATTGGGATAGGCATAACCATTCTCTGCAGAGTCAGGAACTGTAGCAAGCGTGTGTGAGGTTAAAATAAAGCTGGTTATTTATTCTCACACACTTACTTTGAATTAACTCAAAGTTACACACTCAGTTTCACATGCACACACAAAGACTGGATATAGATAAAGGGGGGATTTTTACCATTTTGAGTCTACGTGCCGGATCTGGGCGTCAAACAGATCCATGCCTGGAATCCTCTTTGCAGTGCGCCCTTACGCGTTTTGCCGGCTCCGGCCCGATCCGTGCTGTGGGCGGGGTTTAGCGCTGGCGGACCGATTGGAGCTCTGAACTGCGCATGCGCAATTCGAAAAAAATCTGACAGCGCGCCTGGGCGTGAAAAAAAGAGCAGAAAGCGGAGAGAGCGGCTCTTTGACGTTCATCCTCTGGTCGGGGGGGGGTGGGTGGGTAGGAGGGGAGGGGGTGTGACCGATCATCCCCTGGGGGGGTGGTGGAGAGGTGGTGTGATGTATCATCTCCTGGGGGGGGGAGGAGGAGAGGGGGTGTGATGTCTCATCCCCTGGGGGGGGGGGGGGGGTGCGTGGGAAGGGAGGGGGTGTGACGTGTCATCCCCTGGAAGGGGGGGGGGGAGGGGGTGTGACGTATCATCCTCTGGTCGGGGGGGTTCTGCTGCCTGTCGGCGGCCGATCCCCCCATGCACCATCACTGGTACAGTACCAGCCACAGCCATCTCTCCCGCTCTCTTGCACCTGCAGGGAAGAGTAATCTGTGGCTGGTAGTGTACCAGTGATGGTGCCAGGAGGGATCGGCCACAGACAGGCAGCGGAACCTCCCTGACCAGAGGATGAAACGTCACACCCCCTCCCCTCCCACCCCCCCACCAGAGGATGAGACGTCACACCCCCTCTTCACCCCCCTCCAGGGGATGATCGGTCACACTCCCTCCCCTCCCACCCCCCCCAAGAGGATGAGACGTCACACTCCCTCTCCTCCTCCCACTCCCCTCCCGCCCCGACCAGAGGATGACCTGGGTCAGAGAGCCGTTGCAGTCTCTGACCCCGCTCTTCGGAGGCTGCAGCGGCGACTTCAGACTTTTATTTTGCAGGTCAGTAACAGCGTGCACGCGGATCGGACCAGAAGTCGGTAAAGTGGGATTTGGCGCTAGGGTCGGGCACGCGGTTCATTAAGTCGATTTAAATGCATGCTAATGCATTTAAATCATCGAGCCGCCCGATTCGGGCGCAGGCCGGACCTGTGCCCGAATCGGGTGTCGGTAAAGCCACGATCTGCTCGGAATCGGGTGCAGATCGCGGTATAGGCCCGACGCCCAACTTTACCGCGACGGGCACGAAGTTTTGGTAAAATCAGGCCCAAAGATTGTGGACTATTACAAATTACAGTTAATTCAGTCTCTGATTTATGATTTCTGGTCTCCCATGCGGCTGGCTTGAGGTTCTTGAATAGATTTGATGATTTAAATTTGAAGTGAGGGTCTTGTAATGCAAAAGGTTCACAGCTATTTGTGATACTTCTTGTAGTTGAATATCTAGGCGGTTCTTTCTTGGTTGAACTTTGAAACTGAAACAGGTTAAGTACTTTGGCTGCTTGATGGCATTCAGCTAGTTTCAGGGTTTGATTCTGACTAATTGTTCTGATGGATCTGCTGTGTCCGGGTAATAAAGGTGCCATCACTGAAATTAGTTTTGATCACATGATTGCTGGGTTAGCACTTCTGAGCCCCACTCAGAATTGCTTGGATGAGAGAGGTCATCATGGAGAGTTTCAATTTTCCTTTTGGTCTAGAATGAAACACAGAGACAAACAGTTTGGAATCTCCATAACCTTTAGGTGTTGGCCCACGTTTAAGCAATGAGATGTGTGAATTCAAAAATGGTTGTGAAGTACCATCACCGATATCCATATTTAATTATTTGCCAGAGACTTGATACTGATTGTGGTCCAAATGTCACAAGTCACATGATTTGTGGCAGCCATCTTTACACCTTGTTTGTGTTCAATTTTAAAATTATTGAGTGAAAGTTCATAATATGACATGCCTTTACTGGGCGTGACACAATAACTTACTATTGTGGCTATGTGATTCAAAATGCTATTGACTATTTATTGCTGCTTTGCCATGTTTATTGCCTATTAAAGTTCCTTGGTCTCCCTAAATTTCATCTTTAGTTTTAATTTAAAGTTATTGATTGTACAGGAAAATTCAAATTAACAAGCATTTTGAATTAAACAAATGAAATCAAATGATTTTGGATGTTCTTTTGGTGTAAGTCAAATTTGAATTATTCAATAACTATTCACTGCTTCGTGTTCAGACAAGAACCAGCTCATTTCCTCATTCTTGTTGCCAGCCTTGAGCAGTTGCTGCTGCTGTGTCAAGAGCTGGAACTCTGCTGCACAGTGTTGGTGAGAATTCCTGCCCGTGGCAAGTGGTCAAATTCCGGCCACTGGACCAACAGTATTATGTAGGAGCTGCAATCAGTATTGCAGGTTAGAGCAAGAGACAGAGGTGAGTGGAAAGGATCCCAACATTAACTGGAGGATGAGGAAAATAAATGAAGGTGATGGTGAGAAATGACAAAATGAAGTGGGGAGGGAAGGCATGAAGGTGAGACTGCCAGCATGATCTGATGGTAGGAAGAGAAAAGTAACAACATTCTGAGTGGGGCTAGCATGAAACTTGGAGGGAGGAGCAGGAATGAGCACCCACATTTATTCAAAGAGGGCAGGAGGGAGGTGGTGCAAAACCAAATGGGAGAAGAATGCTTTTGTGAATTGGAACCCGCAGAAGAGTGCGAGAATTGTCTATCTGAACTGAGAGGGGGGGCATGTAGGATCCCTTTGAACTGAGAAATAGAAGAGTGCCTCCTTATCACTGACAATAAAGTAACACTATGAAAAAAAATGAAAACTTGTATTTCCATAGTGCCTTTCATCATCTCAGGACTCACCCATGCACTTTACAGCCAGTGACGTGTTGTCACTATGTAATATAGGAAATGCAGATAGCAAGTCCCAGAACAGCATTGTGATAATGACCAGGTTATCTTTTTTTCATTGAGGGTTACATATTTGGTCAGGACACTGGGGAGAACTCCCCTGCTCTTTGAAATAGTGCGAAGTGATTATCCACATTCACCTGAAAGGGCGGACAAAGCCTTGCTTTAACATGTCATCTGAAAGACCACACTTCCTGAAGTGCCAACCTCCCTCATACCAGACTGGAGTGCCAGCTTGAATTTTTGTGCTCAGGTCTCGAGTGAGACAACTTTTTGACATAATTTCTCCACAAGAAATCAGGAAGAATCTTCCATTTTCTGTCACAATCTTTCACTTTGCTGGTGATGGAATGTTGGGTACATCTTGAACTTTATGAAAACCCCCACACCTCATTCTGTTTAATTTGTCAGCTTTGTTGAGCCAGTTGGTCAGCTTTTATTCATTTCTATGAATATGACATGTATGTACCTAAAATCTGGGGATATTTAACATAGATTTCTACACAGATGTGTTCATGTCATTGATTTTTATTATTCTTGATTATTTTCACATTTTAAACAAAATATTTTGTTGACTGGAATTAAAATACAGCATTCTCTCTGGTAAGTCATACACACATGCAGAGCCACAACAATTTGTCTTCTAATTCTTCAGTTGTAATATTATTGAACAAACATTGATAGGCGTGCTTTGGAAAGCTCGGCGAGATGTTTGTTTTCTTCAGCATTCTTTCCTTTTTCTTCTCTTCAGGTGATTCCTGCTGCAGTATGTTTCCACATGTATCAACAACCCTATTGTACCATGCCTGAGTTGTCATTCTTCATGTGTGATTGATGACAAATGACTTTCAGGGATCTATTCACCATACACACACACGAGCAACTTCCAAGGCCCAGCTAATTTTTGTCTTTCCAGCCAAAAGTGTTGAGGACAGTAGTGGCTCACCTACTACCTTCCCAGCACACCATTCAAAGGTTTTACTTTTACAAGTAAATTTGCTTGATCATTAGCACAAAACCTTTAGATGGTGCTGTGGACCAGAAAATATGGTATGGGAGTGATACTTATCTGATGTGCTGCTTGTTACCTTTATGTAAATGCTTTGTTGGTTTTGTACGTAACATTGGTACCCCTTGCAGTGTAACGTTACAGAACGTGAAGCAAGTGCTTTTTTTTTACATTTCTAATTAAAACACCTTTTCACAAAAATTCGCTGTTAGATCTTACAAGTCCAAATTAGTTTTTATTAAGGTTAAGTCACTATAGTCCCAGAAAACTAGAGGCTCCCCTTCAAAGGGGAGAGCTGACTGGTATAATTTTATCCTGAAGATGACCACACCTAAGGCAAGGGGCAAAGTTGAGAAGGCGGGGCCTTCTTGAATAACCTCAGCCGGGAATTGAACCTCTCCTGTTGACGTTGCTCTGCATCATGAACCAGCTGTCCAGTCAACTGAGCCAAACCAGCCGCCTTACTAGTATTTCTATTTGCCTTTTAATTTTTGAAAATGTAGTTTAAATAGGAACGCTCCACAATATTCGTTTTTAAATGTTGTTCTCACACCCCTGGAACCTAATTTTCCTCAGATCACATAGAGTGACAGATATAACAGGCTCACTATTATGTGTCAGCGTATCACTATTATACATCATTGGAACAAAGGCAGACCGTTCAGCCCTTTGAGTTTGTTCCACCATTCATGTGGATTCTGGATAATCTGTATCTTAATTCCATTTACAGGGGCATAGAATATAAAAGTTGGCATATGATGTTGCAGCTGTATAGAACGTTGGTTAGGCCACATTTGGAATACTGTGTCCAATTCTGGTCGTCACACTACCAGAAGGACGTGGAGGCTTTGGAGAGAGTACAGAAAAGGTTTACCAGGATGTTGCCTGGTATGGAGGGTCTTAGCTATGAGGAGAGATTGGGTAAACTGGGGTTGTTCTCCCTGGAAAGACGGAGGATGAGGGGCGACCTAATAGAGGTGTATAAAATTATGAAGGGCATAGATAGGGTGAACAGTGGGAAGCTTTTTCCCAGGTCGGAGGTGACGAACACAAGGGGTCACGGGTTTAAGGTGAGGGGGGCAAGGTTCAACACAGATGTCAGGGGGACGTATTTTACACAGAGGGTGGTGGGGGCCTGGAATGCACTGCCAAGCAAGGTGATTGAGGCGGACACGCTGGGATCGTTTAAGACTTATCTAGATAGCCACATGAACAGACTGGGAATAGAGGGATACAAACGAATGGTCTCGTTGGGCACATGAGCGGCGCAGGCTTGGAGGGCCGAAGGGCCTGTTCCTGTGCTGCTTTGTTCTTTGTACTTACCTTTGTTCCATACCTTTACCGAATTCTACATCCTCAGCTTTTTAAGGAAGTGAATTCAATATTTCGACCACAATTTTACAAAAAACTGCTTCCTAAATGGCCTATCCCTAATCTTTAGATTGTCTTCTGGCTTAGATTCTGCCAACACATAGGTTTTAACTTACTGGATCCTTTAATTGTTTTAAACAAGTTGATTAAATCATTCCTCAATCTTGTAAACTTAAGTGAAGACAAACCAAGTTTATGAAACAAGTTCTCATGACAATATAAACCTTAGTATCATTCTGGTAAATCTCCATTGCTCACCCCCCCCCCGCCCCAGACAATTTCCAAATGATAATATATTTAAAATAAAAATATATGTTTTCTGATTTGTGGTGCCCAACTCTGAACACTATGGGCAGAATCTTGTGAAGGTGGCACAGTCTCAATAGCCAGTTGGAGAGTCAGCAAGGGCCCATCTTGCCTCTTTTTGGAAAAGCCTGCAAAATAACCAGCCAATCAAGCAACCAGGAGGCCAGCAGGTGGGCCTTTCCCAGGGGGTCCTTGTGCATGAGACGCAAAAGCCCAGTCTGCAGGTACAACAGGTGATCAAGAAGGCAAATGGGATGTTGGCCTATATCGCGAGGGGGATCGAATATAAAAGCAGGGATGTCTTGATGCACCTGTACAGGGCATTGGTGAGGCCGCAGCTGGAATACTGTGTGCAGTATTGGTCCCCTTATATGAGGAAGGATATATTGGCATTGGAGGGAGTGCAGAGAAGGTTCACCAGGTTGATACCGGAGATGAGGGGTTTGGATTATGAGGAGAGGCTGAGGAGATTGGGTTTGTACTCGTTGGAGTTTAGAAGGATGAGGGGGGATCTTATGGAGACTTATAAGATAATGCGGGGGCTGGATAGGGTGGAGGCGGAGAGATTCTTTCCACTTAGTAAGGAAGTTAAAACTAGAGGACACAGCCTCAAAATAAAGGGGGGTTGGTTTAAGACAGGGTTGAGGAGGAACTTCTTCTCCCAGAGGGTGGTGAATCTCTGGAATTCTCTGCCCACTGAGGTGGTGGAGGCTACCTCGCTGAATATGTTTAAAGCGCGGATGGATGGATTCCTGATCGGTAAGGGAATTAAGGTTTATGGGGATCAGGCGGGTAAGTGGTACTGATCCACGTCAGATCAGCCATGATCTTATTGAACGGCGGGGCAGGCTCGAGGGGCTAGATGGCCTACTCCTGCTCCTATTTCTTATGTTCTTATGAGGACCCCAGGGGAAGAAGTCCCAGCTGCTGAGAGCCAGCAGCTCTTTTGCTCAGTTGCACCACAGAGCAGGCAGCGGTTACTGCTGCAGGGAAGATACTCACCAGAGGGCCAGGGTTATGGAGTGATCCAGGCCACAGGTAAGTATTGAGTGGATGGGTTTTACGGGGTGGGGTCTCGGGTATGGGGATTTGGCAGCAAAGGCAGGGTTGGATCTCAGTGGGCCCCACCTTCTTGATGCCAGGTTCCTCAATCAGGCACTGTGTGACTTTGAAGGAGGGACCCTCTACCCCTGGAAGATAAAGCGGCCTGCAAAGGTTTACTTGTTGTGCGCACCTCTTGGTGACAGGCCAACCCGCAGCTAAGTTAAAACCAGTAGCAGTGGGATGAGGCCCTCAATTTGCCATGGGACAGAAAGGTCGGCCACGAGTCTTCCAACCCTGAACTTTATCAAGTTGGAGGCAGAAAGGTTGCTCACCCTCAATCCTCTCACCCGATTAAGTACCCTCTCCACCTCCAAAGATGCCACTAGAAAGGGCAGAAGATTCCACCTTGTATTGTGAATGGTGTCTGACCAAGGTCCTGCCCCGTGGAAATATTCACTTTTTTATTTTCTTTTTCCAACCCCTTTGAGAATAAGGTCCACATTCCAACCTCATACTTCCCCATATTGGACTCCATCTGCCATAATTTTACCCATTCATTTGTTTCTTTGTTCATTTCCTACTCTCAGCTTTTGATTAATATTTGGAAACTTTGTTATGTGGCTCTCGATTACTTCCTTCAAGTGATTAATAAAAATGGTACAAAACCAAGATCCCAGTACACATCCATGGGAAATATCACTTGTCACATTACTGTCAATCAGATATTCCCAATGCCTCTCCTCTCTACTTCTTATCTCCCAACCAATGCATTTGGAAAGATATTGGCTGAAATTCTCCAACCATTCATGCCCTGCCGCCGCTGCCAGCGAGAACAGAGAATTTGGTGCTCAGCCAAATCTCTATTCAATGCGGCAGGACTGGAGAATCCCAGCCACAGGTCAGAAGATCTGGCCTATTATCTGTAACATCAGGCAGCCTGAAGTAAAGAGCTGGGAGCTACACTAAATATGCTGTCTTTAGCAGGGTACAGATAATGTGCATGCGTTTTAATAGCCACCTGGCTGGTAGATGATTCGCAGTATTAATGATTTCATAATTCCTTTAAATGCATTTATCCAGAGAGTTTGATTTCATCTGTACTTTATTTGACTCCATGATCGATACTGAAACACTTTATTGCTCTACTCCTTCTCAGCTTTGACCCTGAACTTTGCAGTATTTTGTTATATTAAAGATGCTATGCAAATGCATGTTATCATTGCGGTTGGAAAGTCTACTTCATCTGGATCTTTCATTAACATAAAATGAGGACCAACAAATGGGAGTCAAAATAAATCACTTAAAAATATTGGTCATTGCATCCAACTTAAGTCTATATGACACCATCTAGAAACCTTTCGAGCATTGTTGTTACAAAAATTATGGCAGTTTTAGGGTGATAGCTCTCATTTCCAAAACCTCTGAATTTCCCATTGGATACAGAAATGGATCAGCAACATTAAAACACCTCAGCGTATCCCTTTAAGGTTTTCTTCTATAAAGATCCTTTATTGAAATGTCAACTTACAGTGACAAAGCTAATGAGTTTAATATAAAACTTCAAATTAAGCATCATTCCCGCTTCCTTTTTAAAATTTCTTTATGGGAAGAGGGCGTCACTGGCTGGCCAGCATTTATTGCCCATCCCTGAGGGCATTTAAGAGTCAACCACATTGCTGTGGGTCTGGAGTCCATCGCCATCTAATTCGGGAGAATGAGAAGTATATAGACAGTAGCTTTAGGGAGATAGTTACACCTAAGCAGCAGAGTACAGGAAATTGGGTTACTGTAAGGAGAGGAAATGGCAGTGTGAAAGGACAGGCAGAGCAGGGTTCCCCTGTGGCCATACCCTGCCACAACAGGTATACTGAATTGGATACTGTTGTGGGAGATGCTTTACCTGGGACAAGCTGTGACAGCCGGAACTCTGATACTGAGTCTAGTTCTACAGCGCAAAATGGTGGGATGAAGAAGAGGAGAGCAGTAGTGATAGGGGACTCAACGGTCAGAGGTACAGACAGGAGGTTCTGTGGTCGAGACAGAGACACCCGCATGGTTTGTTGCCTCCCAGGTGCCAAGGTCAGCGATGTCTCTGATCGCGTGCACAGCGTTCTAAAATGGGAAGGTGATCAGCCAGATGTCGTGGTACACATCGGTACCAATGACGTGGGAAGGAAGAGTGAGGAGGTCCTAAAGAGTGAGTACAAAGAGCTTGGAAGGAAGTTAAAAAGCAGGACCCCGAGGGTAGTAATCTCAGGATTGCTACCTGAGCCACATGCCAGTGAGGGCAGGAGTAGGATGCTTGGGCGGATGAACACGTGGCTGAGGAACTGGTGCAGGGGGCAGGGTTTCCAATTCTTGGATCATTGGGACCTCTTCTGGGGCAGGTGGGACCTGTACAAGAGAGACGGGTTACACCTAAACTACAAGGGGGCCAATATACTTGCAGGGAGATTTGCTAGTGTTATTGGGGAGCGTTTAAACTAGATTTGCAGGGGGATGGGAACCAGAGTGCCAGAGCAGATAGTGAAGCAGGGGTAAAAAAGACAGGTTAGTTCAAGCAAAATCACAAATGGAAGGGTAGAGTGTGGTGGAAATAATCTTTTGAGGTGTGTCTATTTCAATGCCAGGAGTATTGTGGGGAAGGCAGATGAGCTGAAGGCGTGGATAGACACATGGAAATATGACATTATAGCCATTAGTGAAACTTGGCTACAGGAGGGGCAGGACTGGCAGCTCAATGTTCCAGGGTTCCAATGTTTCAGGCGGGATAGAGGCAGAGGGATAAAAGGTGGGGGGGTGGCATTGTTGGTCAGGGAAAATGTTACAGCGGTACTCAGGCAGGATAGATTAGGGAGCTTGTCTACAGAGGCCCTATGGGTGGAGCTGAGAAACAAGAAAGGTATGACCACATTAATGGGGTTGTATTATAGACCACCCAATAGTCAGCGAGAATTGGAGGAGTAAATCAGCGGAGAGATAGCTGACAACTGCAAGAACCATAAAGCTGTGATAGTAGGGGATTTTAATTTTCCACATATAGATTGGGACTCGCATACTGTTAAAGGTTTAGATGGGGTAGAGTTTGTAAAATGTGTTCAGGAGAATTTTCTACATCAGTATATAGAGGTGCCAACTAGAGAGGATGCGATATTGGATCTCCTATTGGGAAATGAGTTGGGGCAGGTGATGGATGTGAGTGTGAGGGAACACTTTGGATCCAGTGATCATAATGCCATTAGTTTCAACCTGATCATGGATAAGGATAGATCTGGTCTTCGGGTTGAAGTTCTGAACTGGAAAAAGGCCAAATTTGATGAAATGAGAAGGGATCTGGGAAGTGTGGATTGGAACAGGCTGTTCTCTGGTAAGGATGTAAATGGAAAGTGGGAGGCCTTCAAAGGAGAAATTTTGAGAGTGCAGAGTTTGTATGTTCCTGTCAGGATTAAAGGCAAAGTAAATCGGAATAAGGAACCTTGGTTCTCGAGGGAGATTGTAACACTGATTAAGAGGAAGAGAGAGTTGCATGAAATGTACAGGCAGCAAGGAACAGATCAGATGCTCGAGGAGTATAAAAAGTGCAAGAAGCTACTTAAGAGGGAAATCAGGAGGGCTAAAAGAAGACATGAGGTTGCTTTGGCAGACAGAGTGAAGGAAAATCCAAAGAGCTTCTATCGGTATGTTAGGAGCAAAAGGATAGTGAGGGATAAAATTGGTCCTCTTGAAGACCAGAGTGGTAGACTGCGTATGGAACCAAAAGAGATGGGGGAGATACTAAATGGTTTTTTTGCATCCGTATTTACTGAGGAAACGGGCATGGAGTCTACGGAAATAGGGCAAACAGGTAGGGAGGTCATGGAACCTTTACAGATTAAAGGGGAGGAGGTGCTCGCTGTCTTGAGGCAAATCAGAGTGGATAAATCCCCAGGACCGGACAGGGTATTCCCACGGACCTTGAGGGAAGCTAGTGTTGAACTTGCAGGGGCCCTGGCAGACATATTTAAAATGTCAGTATTCACGGGGGAGGTGCCGGATGATTGGAGGGTGGTTCATGTTGTTCCGTTGTTTAAAAAAGGTTCCAAAAGAAATCCGGGAAATTATAGGCCAGTAAGTTTGACATCGGTGGTGGGCAAGTTATTGGAAGGTGTGATAAGGGATAGGATCTACAAATATTTGGATAGACAGGGACTTATTAGGGAGAGTCAACATGGCTTTGTGCGTGGTAGGTCATGTTTGACCAATCTATTAGAGTTTTTCGAGGAGGTTACCAGGAAAGTGGATGAAGGGAAGGCGGTGGATGTTGTCTACCTGGATTTCAGCAAGGCCTTTGACAAGGTCCCTCATGGGAGGTTAGTTAGGAAGGTTCAGTCGCTAGGTATACATGGGGAGGTAGTAACTTGGATTAGACACTGGCTCAATGGAAGAAGCCAGAGAGTGGTTGTGGAGGATTGCTTCTCTGAGTGGAGGCCTGTGACTAGTGGTGTGCCGCAGGGATCGGTGTTGGGTCCATTGTTGTTTGTCATCTATATCAATGATCTGGATGATAATGTGATAAATTGGATCGGCAAGTTTGCTGATGATACAAAGATTGAAGGTGTCGTGGACAGTGAGGAAGGTTTTCAAAGCTTGCAGAGGGATTTGGACCAACTAGAAAAATGGGCTGAAAAATGGCAAATGGAATTTAACGCAGACAAGTGTGAGATATTGCACTTTGGAAGGACAAACCAAAGTAGAACGTACAGGGTAAATGGTAGGACTCTGAAGAGTGCAGTTGAACAGAGGGATCTGGGAATACAGGTATAGAATTCCCTAAAAGTGACGTCACAGGTGGATAGGGTCGTAAAGAGTGCCTTTGGTACATTGGCCTTTATAAATCGGAGTATCGAGGATAAAAGTTGGAGTGTTATGGTAAGGTTATATAAGGCATTGGTGAGGCCGAATTTGGAGTATTGTGTACAGTTTTGGTCACCTAGTTACAGGAAGGATGTAAATAAGGTTGAAAGAGTGCAGAGAAGGTTCACAAGGATGTTGCCGGGACTTGAGAAGCTGAGTTACAGAGAGAGATTGAATAGGTTGGGACTTTATTCCCTGGAGCGTAGAAGATTGAGGGGAGATTTGATAAAGGTGTATAAGATTTTGATGGGTATAGATAGAGTGAATGCAAGCAGGCTTTTTCCGCTGAGGCTAGGGGAGAAAAAAACCAGAGGGCATGGGTTAAGGGTGAAAGGAGAAAAGTTTAAAGGGAATATTAGGGGGGGCTTCTTCACGCAGAGAGTGGTGGGAGTGTGGAATAAGCTGCCGGATAAAGTGGTAAATGCGGGGTCACTTTTAACATTTAAGAAAAACTTGGACGGGTTCATGGATGAGAGGGGTGTGGAGGGATATGGTCCAAGTGCAGGTCAGTGGGACTAGGCAAAAAATGGTTCGGCAGAGACAAGAAGGGCCAAAAGGCCTGTTTCTGAGCTGTAATTTTCTATGGTTCTATGGTTCTATGGAGTCACATAAACGCCAGACCAACTAAGGACAGCAGATTTCCTTCCCTAAAGGACATTAGTGAACCAGATGGATTCTTGTGACAATTGACAATGGTTTCAAGGTCATCACTAGACTTTTTATTTTAATTCCACATTTCTTAAAACTGAATTCAAATTTCACCATCTGCCACGGTGGAATTCATACCCAGATCCCCAGAGCATTACCCTGGGTCTCTGGATTACTAGTCCAGCAACAATACTACTACGTCATGGCCTCCTAGGCACAGGTACAAGTAATGAAAGGAAAGGTGGTGACCTGGCGTAATTGTGAATTTGCCTCACTGACTCAGTTTTGTCATGGTCATTCTCCTAGTTTAACTTTCTCTAAGTAAGTGAACATATCATGGAATTAAATTCGTCTGCACTCTGTTCCCATCATATATGTTATTAAGACCTTGTACTTGTTACACTTTCCAGCCAGAGGCAGTCCTAGGAGGAAGAGCATATCATGATGAAAGCCAGGTGAAATGATTTAAGACTATTTAACTAGCTCCACCACTCAGTATAAATTTTCTGGACATGCGTTTGCATGTTCTTTACCAGAGTGAATATTTGTTCCTCTGCCAGCACATTGTGTTCCTAGTGTGCAGTGTGACGTCAGCCTAAAGTTGGCTCCAAGCCTAGAAATAGTCTTCAGTATGAATGAATGGATTTCAATATAAATACTGCTGCTTACTCGTAATGGCAGAAAGGAAATAAACATACCATTTGGAATTTTACTGTTTCTGGGTCTAAGAATCACACTCGAGATTACAACACCATTCTGCCAAGTTATTGTCCAAGTTCCATTCAATATTTATCAAAATAAATTGCGGTTGGCAATAAATTGCCAGTTCATGTTTTAGTTGTCTTAAAAGAATGCTCTTAATATAGGAAATCACAGAACCATGACCTAAAATATAGTGAAACTTTATTGCATACTATCCTAACATATGTGTTCCCTGATCCCAATACAAAGTAGTTAATAGATAAGCTGAAACTAACCCTAGGTAACAAAATAAATACTTTACCATTGCACATGAGCTAGTAATAATAAAGCATGACTATTTCAGCAACTGAATTAAAATATCCAGATTTTAATCTTGTTATGAGCGTTAATTTGGGAGTAAAACACTTTACTATTACTGTATCATATACATGTAGTTCTGAGACAGTATGAATGTTAGGAGAAAAAATGATAACTGGAAGAAGTCTACACTTTTAACTTTGAATATCATTAATTATTTCTTTACTTTTAAACTGATGGTGGTTCGACTTGAATTCAATCATATGATTAGAGTGAGATTCGGTGCATCTTTGCACGCAACATGGGTAGAGACATGACCTTTGGAATTGCTCCTTTTACATATTTGGGTGTTCTCAAGTATCTGTAATAAGGAAGAAATCTCCAGCAAAATATATTGTGAAATAATCAAAACTACAACTCAGTATATAAATATCCCCATCAGAACGAAGTTGTCAGGTATTCTGTGGGTGACTGGGCCTCTTTTGCAATGTGTTTGCATACTTTTACCAGTGTGTCTTTTGGGTCAACTTTGAATCATATGTAAGCATGATCTGGATTTCACTAGGGCATTAAGGCTACCAGTTTATAATAAAGCAAAATACTGTAGACACTGGAAGTCTGAATTAAAAGCCAAAAATGTAGGAAAAACTCAGCAGGTCTGGTAGCATCTGTGGAGAGAGAGTGAAACACTATTTTGAGCCCATATGGCTTCTTCAGAGTTAAAGAGAGGGAGAAATGTGTATTTACTGTATAAGAGGGGGTGGAGTAACTGCAGTAGTGTAGAAGATCAGTGATAGGTGGGAGCTAGGAGAGATTGCAACAAAGATGTGTAGGACATGAGACAGAGGAAATGTTAATGGTAGTGTGAAGGGCAAAAGGAGGTGCTGGTAGTGGCATAAAGGTAAGATAGCAGAATATGTTATTGGGAGAACAAAGGTCAGTGCTCAGTGAGAGCAAATAAAAGAACAAGTGACAGATATCACAGTGGGAGGGGGGGTTTATTGAGAAAAAAACATTTTGGATTTTTTAAAAAGGGGTCAAGATGGAGGAGAAAGGTTACAGTGTAAAGTTGTTGACCTCAATGTTGAGTCCAGAAGGCTGTAACATGCCTAATCGGAAGAGGAGTTGCTGCTTCACCAGTTTGTTTTGGGCTTTATTGGAGCATTGCAGCAGGCCAGAACGGATATATGGGCATGAGAGCAAGATGCTGAGTTAAAATGACATGCAACAGGAAGGTTGGGATCATGTTTGCGGACTGAGCAAAAGTGTTCTGCAAAGCAGTCACCCAGTCTGTGCTTAATCTCCCCAATGTAGAGGAGATCGCATTGGGAGTAGTGAATGCAGTAGATTAAATTGAAATGTTTCACCTGAAAGGAATATTTAGGTCCTTGAACGGTGAGGAGGAAGGAGGTAAAGTGATGAGTGTTGCAAGGGAAGGTAATGCGAGAAGGGGATGATAATTTGGGGGTAATGGAGGATTGGACCAGGATGTCACAGAGAGAGAGGTACCTGCAGAATGTTAATGGATGGGGTGAGGGGAAGATGTGTTTCATGGTGGCATCATGCTGGAGTTGGCGGAAATAGCGGAGATTTGTGGGGTGGAAAGTGAGAACAAGAGGGAACCTATCATGGTTCTGGGGGAAGGAGAAGAGGTGAGGCCAGAGATGGGGGGAAATGAGTCGAACCCAGTTGATTGCCCTGTCAACCACAGGGCGGGGCATAGCTCGGTTAAGGAGCACCATTTTTGAAGGTGTCATCATCAGGCGACATAGGAAGAGACACTGGGAGAATTGGATGAAGTCCTTACCGGAAATGGGGTGTTAGGAGATGTAGTTGGATTAGTTGTAGGTTTGTAATGAATATTGGTGGTCAGTGCATCACCAGAAACAGAGACAGAGAGGTCAAGGAAGGAAAGGGAAGTATTGGAGATAGACCATTTGAAGGTAATAGAGAGGTGGAAATTGGAAAGAAAATTGATAGTTTTTTCCAGGTGCAGATGAGAGCATGAAGCAGCAATAATACAGTCATCGGTGTCATAGAAAAAGATTTCTGGGAGTGGGCCTGAGTAGTACTGGACTGAGGAATGTTCCACATTCCTCACAAAAAGACAGGCACTACTGGGGCCCATGCAGGTACTCATAGCCGCTTCAATTTAATTCAGTTCAATGGTTCATTCATGGCCAGAATGCACTGCAATGCTCCAGATGCATGCTAAAATTGCATACAAGGTAAGCTAAGAGTCATGAAAGACATTTTACTGTACAGTCTAACATTATCCACCCCAGCTATTACTCATAATTAGAAACAGTAAATGCTGGGATCTCTCAGCAGTTCAGACAGCATTTATGGAAAGAGAAAAAAAGTTAATATTTCAGTTCAATAATTTTTCCATCAGTAGGTCCTGATTTTTTTCAGGGATCAATCTGCTGGGTTCCCCAACCTTTCCTGTAACTTCCAGAATACAAACATCTAGCATGGCTATGTATGTATGTATATTCAAAGAGCATGCAAAATGACAAGACTATCTGATCCAAATTTTCACCATAGCAACAAATACATCTGGATTTGGCCAAAATTAAAAATCGGAGTAAAAATCTGTGTAGATAATATATGATATGGAACATTTTTACAATGGATGATTAGTAAACACTTCATTCCAGGGTGATAAATATCCTGTCTTCCATTGACGACATATAATGTTCATTTTTTTCATCTAACTAATTGCAGGACTATGATTTTCCAAAATTAGCGATTGTGTGGCCATGTTGGTGAATGTATATTTTGAATAATTCTTCTCACTTGTAGATACAGTTTTGTACAATTGGCAGATGCCAATAAAATCTGATCTGCAGTTTGTAAGATATTCCCCCAACTAATTATAGGGTGGGATTGGAAACAATGGAATTAAATTAATTATCTAGTTGCAATTTATTTACTGTGTGGTTTGATCTAAAGTTAGAAATGTTAGATCAGTAATGAGTTCGTTGGAAGAGATTG
Source organism: Mustelus asterias (assembly GCF_964213995.1). Taxonomy (NCBI): domain Eukaryota; kingdom Metazoa; phylum Chordata; class Chondrichthyes; order Carcharhiniformes; family Triakidae; genus Mustelus; species Mustelus asterias. The sequence continues at coordinate 43,860,256 of NC_135820.1, forward strand.
TGACTGACTCTAGGCTCAGTAGATACTCCATTTTCTTTGGTAAGTTTCAAAGCATGAGACTGGGCTCGAGATTGAGACAAAGGCAAGTTCTCAGCCATGGTGCATAAAGTCAGAAGAAAACTTAATGGGCTGGATCTCCAATTTAAAGTTGAGTGCCTAATTAAATTTTTCATTCCGACTTTTCTATCTCAGCTGCAGATGGGGCATGATGCATACCACATGGCACAATTGCAAATTGATTAAATAGAGCCAACACAAAAATGGAATTTGGAAGAGCTAGGAGGCTTTGGAAGGAGATGGCAAATGTTGTTGAACATGAATTGACAGACAAAGCCAACTCTTCCCTTGGCTTTCTGCTGGGTGCAATCAGAAAAAGGAGGGAGATTTTTTTCACCATGACTGGGAGGAAGACATCTGATGCTCTCACCAACAAGGCACGGTTGGAGGTGGCATGTAGCAAGCACATTGTACCCCCGGTAACATAGTCCAGGGGGTGGTTTAATTAACTAATTTAGTCAGGAAAAGTGAATACAGTTGTTGATTCACCTGCATGATATATGCAACTATCTCCCCACCACTCTGTTTTACTAAGCATGTTCCATCACATCACTCCTAACATCCATTTAAATTTCAACAATACTCAGCCTTTACTTCCTATGCACTTCCCCATTTATCTATCTACCACTCCAATTCTGGTCGATCCTGATTGTGATGTATTTGCCTGATAGTCATCTCCATTGAATGCACTGCAACCATTAGGTGAATATATGATATTCAGTCAATCTCAGGACTGTTCTATCACTCGTCGTAGGAGAAGAGAATGCGAAAAATGAGGAAGATGGAGTGGTTTTGAAGTGGTCTACCACAACTTTTTCAGTAAGCAGATGCAGAGTAGGAGGCCACGAGGATAAGGGTAAATCTGCATCCGTGTCAATTGGAGATGGACAGACTGGAGAGATGTAGATGCCAGGTGATAGAGTTACAAATATCTCTGACATGCTTGCTAACTTTATTTCATCAGTGACTGAACTGGGGGAAGTCTGAGTGTGTTTGTCAAGATCACTCTGCCATGATTATTCATCTGTTTATTTTCTCTTCCAGAGCCTTCAGTGTAGAGTACCATGACATGCATGACAATGATTTCTTAGAAGAATGTAGTTCTTTCGAATCGCAGATATATAACCATGCATCAAATATTTGTACTTTGGTGGGTCCAAAGGTTAGCTGGGTTTTAACCTAGTGGTTCACACCTCCCAAATGAGCACAAGCTTTCTGGTCATCTTTGAGAAGGAAAATGATAGAGATAAAGCTATATAGAGATAAAGATTACAAATATAGTTTGTATAGTTATAAAATAGAAATGCCATGCACACTATCCACAACAGCAGAGAAGATATATGAGTCCAAATCCAATAGAAATGAATTGCTGTCGGTGGTGCTTTCAAACATCTGCCATGGAGAGAGTGGCTGCCTTGGCAAAGCTTCAAGCATGACTGTCAAATGAATCTATGCGGGCCATGACAACAGGGGTGCAGGAGATATCATCTGCCTTAAATGGAATAACAGATGTAATGACTCAGGAGGCCCAACTGGACGTGGTTTATTACAGAATGCAAAGTAAAACCACTATCGTGGTGTACACACACTAATCCCTGCCTGGGACTACAGTTCAGCAGGCCCAGACCTGGAACAAAAACAGAAAATGCAGGAAAATCTCAGCAGGTCTGACAGCATCTGTGGAGAGAGAATAGAGCCAACGTTTCGAGTCAGGATGACCCTTCGTCAAAGCTTTGCTGAAATTTTCCAGCTTTTTCTGTTTTTGTTACAGATTCCAACATCTGCAGTATTTTGCCTTTATTTAGGCCCAGTCCTAGCTGGCTTTATAAAAAGCTCAGGTAATGAATTCCAGCTGGGCAGGTCACAGCTTGTTACCAGGGGAGCAGATACTCAACGAGCCCCAGAAGGCGATCAGTCAGTAATTCCCCATGGACCTCATGGTGGTTATCACAGCAGATTTCTTAATTCATGGAATACAGTGTGTCATTGATGTAAACCAAGCTCATCCTCAACAGAGTGGTGGAAGTGTTGTGTTGCTGGCCCAGACGAGGGATGATGTAAAAAACCACGGAAGCAGAAACTTCAGTCAAAGTGCTCCCATGTCTCACCCATTGCCAGCCTCAACTCCAACTAGTAACCAATTTGCAGCCTTGTCTTCCTCTGTAGAGCTATAGGTGGAAGAGCCTTTAGTGGGACTTTTAAGTGCTCCAAATCCTGGAAGACATAGGCCAAAAATATTTTAGCAATCTGGCTCGGGATCTGAGTCGCCTGCCTTTATATTCTTAGAAGAATCTTAGAAACCCTACAGCACAGAAAGAGGCCATTCGGCCCATCGAGTCTGCACCAACCATAATCCCACCCAACCCTACCCCCATATCCCTGCATATTTATCCTCTAACCTACACATCCCAGGACACTAAGGGCAATTTTAGCATGGCCAATCAACCTAACCCACACATCTTTGGACTGTGGGAGGAAACAGGTGCACCCGGAGGAAACCCACGCAGCACGAGGAGAATGTGCAAAATCCACACAGACAGTGACCCAAGCCGGGAATTGAACCCAGGTCCCTGGAGCTGTGAAGCAGCAGTGCTAACCACTGTGCTACCGTGCCGCCCTGACTTTGCTGAAGCCACAAGTGATACAGCAGGTGGAAGTGGTAGGAGGTATAAGGGAAAGCTATTGCAATAAACCAAGCATTTCTGATCAGTGTTTGATAAAAATGTTATGTTGTAAAATATTCTTTTTTTTAGTAGCATCCATTTTTTAATTTCCACTTTGTCTTGCTTATGAATGCCAATTATTGCACCCTTAATGTCAACTTACTTTTTCAGTTGCTTCACAATCAATGCCAATACATGCGACAGAACCTTGTTGGGGATGTGCATTCATCATTTCCTTGATTGAATAACTTTTTTGTACAAAAGATTGGGGGTGGTAGTGCTCAAGTGGCGGAGGCAGTGCGAGCATGTGGGAGGATTTCCTTTTTCATTTCTTCCTGTGTGAGTGGCGAGCTGAATTTTCAAGCTATTAGGGAATCCCAGGCAACTATTTATGTAGCTGATCTGGAGATGGGAACTCAACCTTCATAAAGCTCATTGCGCTCACTCTCCTCCAATTCTGAAACATTCTCATCATTAGAAGATGATTGTTTAGGAACCGAGACATCTTCCACCTCCAATTCCCTCTGCTGCACAGTCTTGTCTGGTCACTATCATTCTGAATATCCTTGCTGGTGAGTACATAAAACATAGAACAGTACAGCACAGAACAGGCCTTTCGGCCCACGATGTTGTGTCGAGCTTCATCTGAAACCAAGATCAAGCTATCCCACTCCCTATCATCCTGGTGTGCTCCATGTGCCTATCCAATAACCGCTTAAATGTTCCTAAAGTGTCTGACTCCACTATCACTGCAGGCAGTCCATTCCACACCCCAACCACTCTCTGCGTAAAGAACCAACCTCTGATATCCTTCCTATATCTCCCACCACGAACCCTATAGTTATGCCCCCTTGTAATAGCTCCATCCACCCGAGGAAATAGTCTTTGAACGTTCACTCTATCTATCCCCTTCATCATTTTATAAACCTCTATTAAGTCTCCCCTCAGCCTCCTCCGCTCCAGAGAGAACAGCCCTAGCTCCCTCAACCTTTCCTCATAAGACCTACCCTCCAAACCAGGCAGCATCCTGGTAAATCTCCTCTGCACTCTTTCCAGTGCTTCCACATCCTTCTTATAGTGAGGTGACCAGAACTGCACACAATATTCCAAATGTGGTCTCACCAAGGTCCTGTACAGTTGCAGCATAACCCCATGGCTCTTAAACTCCAACCCCCTGTTAATAAAAGCTAACACACTATAGGCCTTCTTCACAGCTCTATCCACTTGAGTGGCAACCTTTAGAGATGTGTGGATATGGACCCCAAGATCTCTCTGTTCCTCCACAGTCTTCAGAACCCTACCTTTGACCCTGTAATCCACATTTAAAGTAGTCCTACCAAAATGAATCACCTCACATTTATCAGGGTTAAACTCCATTTGCCATTTTTCAGCCCAGCTTTGCATCCTATTTATGTCTCTTTGCAGCCTACAACAGCCCTCCACCTCATCCACTACTCCACCAATCTTGGTGTCATCAGCAAATTTACTGACCCACCCTTCAGCCCCCTCCTCTAAGTCATTAATAAAAATCACAAAGAGCAGAGGACCAAGCACTGATCCCTGTGGCACTCTGCTAGCAACCTGCCTCCAATCCGAAAATTTTCCATCCACCACCACCCTCTGTCTTCGATCAGACAGCCAGTTACCTATCCAATCGGCCAACTTTCCCTCTATCCCACACCTCCTCACTTTCATCATAAGCCGACCATGGGGGACCTTATCAAACGCCTTACTAAAATCCATGTATATGACATCGACTGCCCTACCTTCATCAACACACTTAGTTACCTCCTCAAAATATTCAATCAAATTTGTGAGGCACGACTTGCCCTTCACGAATCCGTGCTGACTATCCCGGATTAATCCGCATCTTTCAAGATGGTCGTAAATCCCATCCCTAAGGACCTTTTCCATCAATTTACCAACCACCGAAGTAAGACGAACCGGTCTATAATTACCAGGGTCATTTCTATTCCCTTTCTTAAACAGAGGAACAACATTCGCCACTCTCCAGTCCTCTGGCACCATCCCCGTGGACAGTGAGGACCTAAAGATCAAAGCCAAAGGCTCTGCAATCTCATCCCTTGCCTCCCAAAGAATCCTAGGATACATTTCATCAGGCCCAGGGGACTTATCGACCTTCAGTTTATTCAAAACTGCCAGGACATCCTCCCTCCGAACATCTACTTCCTCCAGCCTATTATCCTGTAACACCTTCTCTTCCTCAAAAACATGGCCCCTCTCCTTGGTGAACACTGAAGAAAAGTATTCATTCATCACTTCGCCTATCTCTACTGACTCCATACACAAGTTCCCACTACTGTCCTTGACCGGCCCTAACCTTCCTTTGGGGTTTTCCTTGATCCGACCCACCAAGGACTTTTCATGTCCCCTCCTAGCTCTCCTAAGCCCCTTTTTCAGCTCGTTCCTTGCTAACTTGTAACCCTTAATCGAGCAGAAGGGCATTTCCAGACCCATCAAGACAAAATCTATCCTGCCTAGTTATCAAGATTAAACATGGGAAAATAAATCTGCTAATTGCCACTTATCAACCTCAGCTGATGAACCAGTGCTCCTCCAGGTTGAACAGCCCTTGCAAGCAAAGATGCAGAGACCCTGGATGGAAAACTTCAAACTCTCACCAAGAATGACTTGGTAGTGCTATGAATGAACAAGCTAGTTGAGTCCTGAAGGATATAGTTGCAGGTTGCCGATGGTGAAAATCCCAACACAAAGCAGAAGCCTCCAGCACCTCATCTTAATCAATCTACATGCTGCAGGTTCATCTGTCCATGACAGTGATGATAAGAGTGACCACTGCATTGTCCTTTTTGGAAACAAAGACCTGCATTCATGTTGAGGACATCCCGTGTGTTGTGTTGTGTGGTACCACCGCTGTGTTAAATGGGTTAGATTCAAAACAGTTCTAGCAACTCAAAACTAGGCATCCTTGAAGTGCTGTGGACCATTCGCAGCAGCAGAATTGTATTCTACCATAATTTGTCAGTTCATAGCCTGGCATATCTGTCACTCATGAAGTTACGGCACTTGTCACCACTGTCCGCCCAGGTGCAGTTCCCCAGATTTGTTAACCCGGCCAAGATCCCTCAATTTGTTAATTTCCGGCTGGGATACCACCAAATTGTTATGCCTTGGGTGAGGAGGAATGAACTGGCTCCCCTCCTTTATTCAAACTCCTCAATTGGTCGCAACAAGATTAATATAAAAAAGGATCCCTCCTTTTGCAGATAGCTTTCCCAGTCCTGATATTTATGTTTTTAAAGGAACATTTTAACAGGCTTTTTAAGTTAAAGAGTGAATTTATTAACTACTAAACACAAGAAAAAGATGAAAAACATGCATATACATTCATACAGATTAAAAGTGATAATTGAGTCCATACTAAGTAAGTTAAAAAAAAGTATATGAAACAGACCTTGACTTGTCCATGAGGAGTCGATGATGAACATTGTGGCTGTTGAGATTCATGATTTGAGCAGCACTGACTTCAACAGGCAAATAATCAGTCTTGAGATTGTCAGGGAAACTGTCCTGTTTCTTTTTCAGCTGTGGCTTTGCTGACTTGCTTTGCTTCAACAATGTTCCAATCTGTAATTATCTTGCAATTGTGTCTTTGCCTATATATGCCGTGCTTGTGAACCTACCTCTCCACTCATCTGATGAAGGAGCCGCGCTCCGAAAGCCCGTGATTCCAAATAAACCTGTTGGACTTTAACCTGGTGTTGTGAGACTTCTTACTGTGCCCATTTCTAAAGCCACAGCTCTTATTTAAAGTTCAATATTTTTGTACATAATTCAAGGTTCTTCCTCCCTCATCAAGACACTTCCCTCTCCTTTGTGGGAATTAAATGAGATTCATTCTCTTTTCAGTATAAAAGGAAAAACAATTATAAAACAACAAACACTCTCACAAACACCATTCATTCTCCTAGCAATAGTCAATAGCCAGATGACCCTAAACTAATTTTAGACCCCAGATAACCTGCTTGCATTTTTTTTCAAGAGGTTGGTTACATTCATTTACAGATTAGGTTTGTTTCAAGGTCTCAATGTTTTTTATGTTAATGTCATTTCTGATCAGTAGCTCTGTCAGGCCCTTCCTGTGATGCTGGATTAAGTATCATCACTGGGGTTCGGGTGTTTCACTTGACTGTTAGCTCCCAGATTACTAACAACATGCTGTCTTTTGCAAAGGCTGTTACTATGCAAATTAGTTTGGCTGTTCGGCTGAAGTATTCTGGTCAGGCCTGCCTTTGAACCCGTGAATTGACAGGTTCAAACCAGGTACTTTTACAGATCTAATTACTACTTTGGTTACATCTGGTTTACCAGAGCTTATCTCTGCATGGCTTCCTCTGCTCTTCTCCTCATGATTTCCATTATCTCTGCCTGCTTTGGGGTAGACCCTCCTCTCTTACTCCTTTGTTTTAGAAGGTAATCTTCCCCTAACCTGTCCCATTTGCTGGCCTCAAGTGGGGATTCAGTTCTTGCTTTGTCTCCAGTTGGCTTATCAACTGGGTGAAGCATCACCCTAACTCTTTTAGGTCCAATTTGGGGTTTAAATTCACCACAGTGTGATCAGCAAAGTCAATTACTGGCTTCCTAGCTGGGGCCTTTGACTTTGTGAGGGATTGCTTTCCCAATATGTTCCATATCCTATGGAACACCACTGCTCTTTAATGGTGGCGCACTTCCAACTATGCTCCTTGGTGGCTTTTCGACTGGACAAGGCACTTTCTTCACTGACTCCGGGTGGTATTTTGGAATGTTTTTAAGTCTGCCTCCAAATTCTGAAAGGTGGGTTTGGACAGCAAGACTTCCTGATCATCCTCACTGTCCAACCCATCCCCTGACTGCCCAATTAGTATCGTAAAATCAGCATGGTCTCCTTCAATCCAATACCAAAGGCCTCGACAAAAGGTCCCAGGAGCGCACTGCCTCATACAATTCTTGCCCAGCCTTAATACAAAGCAGTGTAAGAAAGGATTTTTAAAAATTGAAGATTAGTAGGGATGGATTGGTAATCCAACTCTGCCACTCCTGGACGTTGAGGCACAATATTTAGGCTTGAACTGATAAGTGGCAAGTAACATTTGTATAAGGGCCAGGCAATGACCATCTCCAACAGACAGAGTCCAGTCTCCCTCCCCAACGCCCCCGCCCACCACCAACCCCGCCACAGCCTTCAGTGGTGTACCATTAATGAATCCCCCACCATCAGCACCATTTGACCAGAAACCAACTGAACAAGCCAAATATAATGGCTTCACTAGCAGGTCAGAGACTGGGTATTCTGTGGTGGGTAACTCACATCTTGATTTCTCAAAGCCAATTTCACCATCTACAAGGTGCGAGTCAGAGTCTGATGGAATATTCTCCGCTCTTCTGGAAAAGGGCAGAAGCAACTACACTCAAAGACAAAACATCCTGCTTTATTGTCATGCATTTACTATCTTAAGCATTTGCTCCTTCCATCATCACACACACTGCAGTGTGTACCACGTACAAGATGTTGTTCAGCGAGGCAGCACCCTCCAAACCTCCACTTCAACCATGTAGAAGAATAAGTGCAGCAGGTGCACGAGAACAACACCTACAGCAAGTTCCCCCTCCAAGTTGCATATCATCCTCACTTAGAAATATATTGCTGTTCATTCATCATTATGTGTTTCAAACTTCTGGAACTCCTTATCTAACAGCACCTTGGATCACTATCTTCTCAAGGGCAATTAGGGATGAGTAACAAATGCTGGCTTGCCAGTGGCTTTCTTGATTTTACACTGGGTGGTTATCTGGCTCTCATAGCGCTCCTTCACGTAATTGCTTGTGTTCCTCATAGGTGTCAAAAGCAAATTTGAAGCAGATATCCCTCAGTCCAACGTTTGAACTGCTTGGTTTCAGATGTGTGAGGTGCTTGGGGGGGACCCAATTAATGCTCTAAATTTTGTGACCAATTATGTCACTCACTTCTCAATAGGATTTTAACCCCCAGCTGCACAACATTTTCTGAATGCCAAGCGTACCCAGTAAAGCGGATGCTGGTGTGGACCCAGAAAAATAAGATTTTTTAATTTAAATTTATGGTGGACCAGAAAAGTAGGGACATTTTTATATTTTGCATGAAAATCTAACATGTTAACCAAAGTACAGCCTAGGCAGAGTGTTAGGGGATGTATATGTGGAGTAAGTGTCCAACTTTTTAAAAGGTGAGCCTCACTGTTTTTTTAATCAGCATCTGCTGGAAGTAAGGGAAAACCAGCCTAAGTGGGAGCCTTTCGAGTGAAGGCCATTCTGTTGAGTTGTGTAACAGTGGTATTTGGAGGGACGTCATTATGTCCTTCTTACATATGGCCGTCCTCCAATTGCAGCTAATTCTCATAGAGGATTGTGGAGGCTGGAGAGGAAAATTACAATAAAAATGCAAACCGAAAACAAATGCATTCTTCCATTGATTTCTCAAGCATTTCTTTAATATTGCTATTGAAAACCTGCTAAATAGCTCGACAATGTAAATTAATGTTTGAGTTATGGCATAAAAAATGGATCAACTGACAATTGACAGAAAGATTTCAATTTTTGGTTTTGCTATTTCTGCTAGGATTACATGATGACATTCAGTGGATTAGTAAAGTCAATACCCAATTTAACTTGTCAAACATCATTCTGTCAGCGTGGGCAGCTATAAAAATGTGCTTGGCAGCTGCCAGCTGAAGTGTCAAACGCATTCAATAACCGCCTTATTCTGGAATATAAGACGTTCCCTTTCATTTTGCCTTCAGATTGCAAATGTAACGCCTTAACCCCTGCTGAATGTGACAGATGACCATGTGAATGGTGATAGAAGAAGAAACAAACACTCAAGTGCTGCAGGAGGTGCCGCAGTTATTAACCAGATTAATGCTCATTGAAAACTTTTTTGGGTATTCACAGCTGTTTTTCGTAAAGCAGTACTGCAAAGTGGCAGCTAGTATAATCAAAAGGATGAGCATATGTAATAAAAGAACATATGACGAAGGTACTTGCAAAGTTGTTAGCAGGTTTACATCAGCTTTATATCCTATTCTGTATAAAAGCTGCGCACGTGTATAAAAGTAAGACATATTGACCTCAGAAAATGCTTCAAAGATGCTATCCTACATTATACGTGGACGTATACAATAATGAGGTCACATCCTATGCTACACCTAATGCAGCATCAGATAACTGCAGTTCAACTGCAACATCAGATAATCAACCACATGATTCACGAAGTAAACAATAAATTCTGGGCTTAGTTGATCAAAGACTGCTGCTAGCTCAATTTGATTTGAAGATTATAGATGTTGCTGTGCGAGCCAGTCCCTGTTAAAGCACAGATACATGCTGTATAGATGGAGGCCATGGAGCGAGCTAGTGCAGTCTCACAGGTTTGTTGAAACTGGGGACATGTGTAAAACACAGCATCGGGGCGTGCCAGGGCAAATATATCCACAAATATATTACTGAGTTACTGAATGCTTAGGAAGTTTTGAGAGAATCTTTTCTACGCATTCCTATTGCATAAAAACTTCATGACATAGTTGCAGTATTAAACTGTTTAAAGTTGTATTTGGAGAGGAATTGCCACGATAAGCAAGCCTCTGTGCCTTTCAGCGTCCACACACAGGAACAGAGCTTGACTGGGCGCTGTTCAGAGTATACCGGTTTTTCTAAAACTTCATAAGTCGTGCTTCCAGAGTAAAGTTGTCCACAACTACAAAGGCAGCTTTAAAAGAGCTCTGTCTTCATTCAAAAAATTGCCCTGATAATTGGCCAGTCTCTCTTGGTGGAACAGACAAAGATCATTTTGGACCATAAGTTCATGACATCCTTTGACTCTGCCATTGCAGTGGCTGGTGGGAAATGTGTAGAACTGTACTCCTGCCACCACTGTAGTCATGCAAGGGGGATTTAGTGAAGTGCAAATTGGAGAGTTGCGTCTTCATGGTGATCTGCAGGGGAGCCCAAAACAACCCAGAAGGAAAAAACTAGCAGCCTCAAGAAGAAGTCTGTTCTTCCATTCAATCCAATTTGAGTCCAACTTGAAAAAGTGGACATAGCAGTTTCCACATCTTTCAACTATGGAGAGTTGCTGCAGGGTTTGCCCAGAGTTATTCTAAATTTGGACAATGTTTTTATAACAGGATCCACTGAAGAAGAACATTTGGCCAAGAATTTCAGGAGGCAGGACTGCGTCTAAAAAGAGAAAAGTGCATCTTCCAAGCAAATGAGGTGGTTTACCTTGGTTATCGGTTGGATTCTTGATGGTTACACCCTATGGTGGACAAACTGAGAGAGATTAAGGAGGCACCGGCCCAGACGAACATCTCAGAACTCAAATGCTTTCTTGGGATGGTTAACCAATATGAGCTGTTTCTCCCAAATCTATCATCATTGCTAGCAGCATTGCATGTGCTGTTAATGGAGCACCAGAGATAGATGGGAGGCACCACAAAAATAGGCTTTTAACCAAGTTAAGCAGGCACTTCAGTCAACATACTTATTAGTGCATTTCAACTCCTCTAAGAAGATAGTAAATAGTTTTTTGCTGTTCGGTGCAGTGACCTGAACAAGCGCCGGAGTGTGGCAACTAGGGGAATTTCACAGTAATTTCATTTGAGTGTTAATGTAAGTCTTACTTGTGACTAATAAATAAACTTTAACTTTAGTACTTAAATGTGATACATCACCATGTGGAATTGGGGCTATGTTAACCCATATAATGGATGACAGGTCCGAGAGACTCATTGGATCTGTATCAAGAACCCTATCAGACACAGAAAGAGGATATTCCCAGATGGATAAAGAAGGTCTAGCTGTTATCTATGGCATCAAGAAGTTTAATCAATACATTTACAGGAGACATTTTGCCATCATCACAGACCATATACCACTTTTAGGGCTTTTCAGGGAAGTCAAAATAATTCTACCAATTGCTTCTGTTAGAATATAGCAGTGGGCATTGTTCTTGTTGGCTTATAAATATACTTTCAAACAATGGCTAGGGCTCACATAACCAATGCAGATACCTAAAGTTACCTTCCATTACCAGAAAGCATGCCACCCCCTCTGGTATCACAAGAGATTGTAATGGCCTTAAACTTCCTGGATTCTTTGTCTGTGACCGCACAGCAAATTAAGTACTGGACAAATAGAGAATCGAAGATTAAACATACGATACTGCATGGATGGCAAAATGAGAAAATTTCAGAGGAAGTGAAGGCTTATGGATCACAGGAGTTGTTCTGGCCAAGCCAAGGCCACTATCCAATGAAACGAAAATGCAGGACAAGGCTTTGAAGAAACACATAGATCATTTGAGGAGACGGGCACCATCCCAAGAGCCAGTGCTACTGCCAGCAAGTAGTGTAGTTGTTTGTCTAAGTAGTGAAGTTGTTGAACAGTCAGTAGCAGGCCAAAGTGCGGCTCCCTAGACACTGAGGAAATTGTGAAAAATGATGGGCTGGTACCAGGAGAGAGTCCCAGTGAGGCAAGTCCAAAAGCCCAACAAAAGCTACAATGAAACCTCCACCAGTTTCCCCCTCATCCCCCACCACAGACATCACCACACCCCTTGCAGAGTTCCCTCCCTCCCACCGCTGTGAAGCTCACACCTTGTCTCCATGCTCTGTCCCCTGTCATAGCTCCACCTCACTCTAGCTCCACCCCACTGGCTCCGCCCTTTGGCGATTATGATGCCTGGTGGGCAGGGTCAGTGTGCCCGGTGGGTAGTCCCAGGATGTCCAGTGGGCACTGCTAGGCTGCCAGGCAGGCACTGCCAGGCTGGCACTGCTCCATGGACACTGCCCAGCCCTGGCCCTGACCACTCAGGGGTTTCAATGGCCTCTGAGTCCTGTCTCCCCCCCTCTCCTCGGTGAGGCTATCTCGTTGGTGCGGACCATATGTGATTCTCGCCAGGGAGAACCTCAATTGGTGAGGTGGTAAAGGTAAGAGAGTCTGGACAATAGCGTCCAGGACTCGTTAATGACATGCAAAGCACATAATCACATATGCAAAGAATGTCATTAATATTTAAATCATGCCCTTTGAAACTGAATTCGCCGACAAAACAGTGCCGGTATGATCGGGGAGGCAGAAAACCAGACGCGAACCCGATTTTTCACCTCCTGCCTGATCTTGCTACCTCACCTCGCTGAAAGTAGATGTAATAAGATCGTGCCCTAGGACTTTCCTGATGTACAGTTGACCTGAGTAAGATGCTCTTTCGGAGAGATCGTGCAAATACGATGGGCTGAATGGCCTCCTTCTGCACTAGGAATTCTATTGATCTATGGTTCTAATAGGAGTTGACCAGTTGGATGTTGAGGCCATACTTTAGCTGGCGTGTTGTGCTTAAAACTGAAGTATAACCATCTGATCCTGTTGATTTTCCTGATAGTCGATGAAGATTGCACAGCCTCTTGCATAAAACAAAGAATATGCAGTTATCTTGCACCTTTTTGATCTCAGGAAGCGCCAATATTTTTAATAGCTAATGAAGTACTATTTGAATTGTCATAATTATAGAGAAACATGACAGCTAATTTGCACAGCAAGGTCCCTCAAGTTGCACTGAGGTAAGTAACTAGTTAAGCTATTTTGAGGATGTTGGTTGTGTGATAAATGCTGCTGAGTCCACCAAAAGAATCAACTCACTGAAGTGCCAGCAGGTATTATGTGAGACTTGTGTTCACAATTTTCTGACTCAGAAGTGAGAATGCCACCACTGAGCCAGTAGTTGTTACTCTTCTCCTGTATTTTACACGATGCTGTGGTATATTTTATGCAAATAATATGCCCGACTGGAATATTTGTTATCTAAATAAATGGCCCTGACAGGTTCTGAAAAAACATCAGCCATCTTCAGAAATTTTTATGCAAGTAAGGAAATGCACCAATTAAAGTGTCATCGTTTAAGATTTTGGGGGCATATAGCAGGGTTCTTTTAAAAATACCAAAACAGGAATAAGTAACACTTCTTTTGGGGGCGAAAGCAAGGATGTGAAATTAGGTTATCAGCAGTAAGCCACAAACAACATATGCTAATGAGGCGTCTTTCTGTGATGTTAGTTGTGCATGTATCAAATGTACTTTCCCTCTGAATGGATTTTCAGGATGTGGATATTTTGAAGGTGGTTAGATCTACTGAAGATGTTGTTATGATGACATCAGCAGAGATTGGTACGTCACATATCTCGCTGCAGCCTAAAGCTTGAGAGATGAATTTAGCACAAAGGAAGTACCAATTTCCTCTGTATATGAAATGCGTAGTTGTTGAGAAAGACTGATGCGGTTTCACGTGATTCTGTAACTGTACTGCACTTCTAATGTTAAAAATTATTACATGCGCAATTACCGTTGCTCGTTGAAAAAAATAACATGATGGATTATTTCATTACGTGCAAAGCATAGGAACAGGTTTTGTTTGTTTTCCCTACTTTATGTAAGTCTTACGTGCATACCAACACAAAGGTTTACAGGCTGTAAATACTTTGCTCATTGACCACTACAAACCTGCATCCCCTACTCCATGCACATCATATTACAAAATCCATTCTATTACTAGAACAACCCACACAAATGCTTTCTTACAGTTTAAGAACTACAATAAAAATTTCTGCATGAAATCAAAACAAGTATTATTCTTGAAAGACCCAGTGATATAGTATACCAACACTAATAGAATTCCCCATTGATGATACAATTTGGGGCAGGGGGAGAGAGCATCTTTTCCTTCTTGTATGTGCATAGGTCCAGACTTTGTGGTCAGTGGTGAACAGATGGAGCCAGCTGTCCTTTACACTCACACTTGACCATACACTTTCTATGGGCTTGTGCACTGTGACTCTTAGGAAAGATTTTTTTGCACAGCGAACGGTATAGCTTATCTGGATCTCATGAACAGAGCAACTGGCCTTAACCAATCAGATAAAAGAATTCGTACTAAAGTATACAGGAGAGTTTTCCCAGCATGTTGTAGGTAGGTTTGGTGTGGGGAGTGTGGAAAAACTAAAAATTGACTTGCACAGGAATGGACTCCTAACATTTTCCTGTGAATTTAGTGGCCATCCGTCATTTAAGCACATCAATTTCACACCGAACCACGTGTTTACTTCTTGACACTTCCGCAGGAGCAGAATAACATAGACAGCAAATTCCTGATATTTGCACATATATGGATGCTGTAAGTCATTGCCTGATTAATACTGTAATAATGTTGGGCACTAATAGCGTCACATCATTTCTACCACAAATCCTATCATGGTGAGCAGTCGGGCCCAGAAGCAGCCATGGAATGTCCCTGCAGACAAGTTATCCAGCTAGGGCTTAATCACACTGCAGGGAAGACAATAAAATAATTGTTGAATAGTGGTCTGATGCTTGCAAATTGTGTCAGTAGTTGGCCTAGTCACAGCAATTGCGATCATGTGGACCATTACGATTCTAAATTTGTATTGGCTGTTAGATATGATAGTGGGATATGATAGTGACTTTTAAGGGGCATTTTGACAAATGCATGAATAGGATGGGAATAGAGGGATATGGTCCCCGGAAGGGTAAGGGGTTTTAGTTCAGAAGGGCAGCATGGTTAGTGCAGGCTTGGAGGGCCTGTTCCTGTGCTATAATTTTCTTTGTTCTTTGTTGTGTTCAGTCAAAAAGCAAACTCTACCAGACTAGATGGTGAATCCCCATGTATTTACAAAAACAAGTGAGTGAGCTATTTAAATTTAAAAAGATGCCAGAATAAGGAAAGTTAGATAGAACCAATGTTAAGTTTAAAATTAAAATAATAAGAATTGTAGAAAGGGACATTGGCAAAGGAAACTGAATGTGGATGAAGGCAAGTGTCCAAATGTTCTGATTCTCTCTAAAGTTTTCAGTGTTCATGTTAGCTTTCTCTGCAGTCCATCAGTCTTTGCTGTTGTAGATTGCTAAGATTACAGTGGAATGGTAGTGGCTCCATTGTCCAAGAACCTATTGTCCTCGCTCAGCAGGATCATGTTCATGCTCCTAACACTGCAACTCTGCCATTGCTTCTTCTGAAGTTAGTCCAGACTGCTACTGTCATGCTATGGTGGCACAGTCTAAAGTTCATAAGTTAATAAGATATAGGAACAGAATTAGGCAATTTGGCTCATTGAGTCCGCTCTGCCATTCGATCATGGCTGATATGCTCCTCATCCCCATTTTCCTGCCTTCTCCCCATAACCCTTCAACCCATTACCAATTAAAAATCTGTCTAACTCCTCCTTAAATTTACTCACCCCACCACACTTTGGGGTAGTGATACCCATACCCATATGGCCCAAAACTGCTACAGGGTGTCATGCAAGGCCTTCTGTCATGACCTGCATGGGGAGGTGATGGCCTAGTGGTATTATCGCTAGACTATTAATCCACAAACTCAGCTAATGTTCGGGGGACTGAAATTTGAATCACGCCTTGGAAGATGGTGAAATTTGAATTCAATAAAAACTATCTGGAATTAAGAATTAAACCATCGTCGATTGTCGGAAAAACCCATCTGGTTCACTAATGTCCTTTAGGGAAGGAAATCTGCCGTCCTTGGGTCGGAAATGAATGCTGGCCAGCCATGCCCCACATATGAATAAAAAAACAGTGAAAGTCAGCAGCTTTGTGAAACCTACTGCTGAGGAAAACTAGGCCAGACAAAGCACTTGCAAGATAGACAATAATGGAATACACAGGGTAAATGTTTTAGTTTTGTATGTGTCATTGAAAATATTGTTGGACAAAGTTGTCATATGTTTTATTTCTGGTGTCTTATTTCAAATTTCTGGCCAAGATGATGCTGTGATGTTCCGAACCAGCAGGTGAAAAGTGGAGAATGGTGGAAGAATAATGGCAATATGAGATTGTTTTCAGTGGAGCTGGAATCTGATCAATGGGAATGTGATCTGGGACAGCAAAGTGGCACAGTGGTTAGCATTGCTGCCTCATAGTACCAGGGACCACCCAGGTTCGATTCCCGGCTTGGGTCACTGTCTGTGTGGAGTTTGCACATTCTCCCCGTGTCTGCGTATATTTCCTCCGGGTGCTCCGGTTTCTTCCCACCATCCAAAGATGTGCGGGTTAGATAGATTGGCCATTCTCAATTGCCCCTTTGTGTCAGGGGGACTAGCTAGAGTAGGTGCATGGGGTTATGGGGATGGAGGCTCGGTGGGATTGTGATCAGTGCAGACTCAATGGGCCGAATGGCCTCCTTCTGCACTGTAAAACTCTAAGCCTACTATGGGTTCCCAGATGCTGCCTCCCTTTCTTCTCCTATCTTCTTCCGTTTCCTCTCTTCCTCCTCCTCCTTTTCTTCCTTATCTCATAGTGCTCACTGAGGGCCAGATGGCAAGCACTGCATCAACATAAGAGTCAGGTAGTGTAGAACACAACAGAATAATTTGGCGACAGGTTCTGTTTTGTAAGGTTCCTTCCAAGTAGTACGTCATTGGAACATTTTAGAACACCACTGGTCTATCCCAAGGCATTCCTGGTTGCAGCTTGTTATATGTGCACAGTTCACATATGGTTGTGCTGCGAAGGGGAGTCATCAGTCACGTGTAATGCAGCTATGCTTTGTCACAAATCAGCCAGCTTCTTGTTCATTGTGGTGGCTTGTACATGGCAAGAACAGCTAATCCATTGACTAGTAATCAGAGGCCCAAACGAATGCTCCGGGGACATGAGTTCAAATCCCACCATGGCAGCTGATGGAATTTGAATTCAATTAATTAATAAATCTGGAATTAATAGCTAAATCTAGTAATAGTGATCATTGCCTATTGTAAAATCCATCAGGTTCACTACTGTCCTACAGGGGAGGAAAACATCTGTCATTTTCTGGTCTGGCCCACATGTGACACTAGAGCCACAGCAATGTGGATGACTCCCAAATGCCCTCTGAAATGGCCTGGCAAGCTGCTCAGTTGTATCATACCACTACAAAGTCAAAAAGGAATGAAACCAGAGAGACAACCTGGCACCGACCTAGGTACCAGAAACAACAATGTCACTGTTGACCCTGCAAAGTCCTCCTTATTAACATTTGGGAGCTTGTGCCAAAATTGGGAGAGCTGTCACAAAGACTAGTCAAGCAACAGCCTGACAGTCATACTCACTGAATCATATCTTAAAATGTCCCAGACACCACCATCATCATCTCTGGGTATGGTCTGTTCCACTGGCAGGACAGACCATCCACAGTGGCACAGTGGTCTACAGTCTGGAGAGAGTTGCCCTGAGAGTCCACAACACTGACTTCAAACCCCATGAAGTCTCATGGCATTGGGTCAAAAATGGGAAAGGAAGCCTCCCGCTGATCACCACATACCATCCCCCTTCAACTGATGAATCTGTACTCCAAACATTTATGGGGGGAGTTCTCCCGTCCTGCCTGTCACCGGAATTGTAGCGGGCGGTTGGGTGCGGGGGGGAGGGTTCCGGATGGACCACCCAAAAGTCCTTTGACCTCGGGCGGGATTCTCTGGTTTTGGGGCGAGCGCGGCCGGAGAATCACGCCCTATGATTTGCCATTGTTAATGTTCACTTATTTTATTACACTGTTGCTTCTCGAGTCCGGAAATCTGTTGAACAGAAACACCAGTTGTCCAGAAATTAACCACAGTACTTTTGGTGACGGAAATGGAAGATCCTGTATTTGGATAAGAAAGACAATTTTTATTATTGTGTTGTTGTGTTTCATCAGTGCTTTATGCGTCAGTTTATTTATTGCCGTGGTATTTTCTGGTTCAAACACATGTGGTTTGGCATTCTAACATCATTTTATAATCCAGAAAATCCCAAAATCAACAAATGTCTTGGTCTCAAACATTTCACACTGGGGACCTTACAGAGTGTTGTTAAATTTGAGAGTTAGACCCCAAGTTGCAATGCATGTTACTAGCTGAATTCAAGGCAGATCTCGTTGAGGGTGGCAAAACAATTATGCCAAATCAAAAGTGGGAGGGTTATCTGCTCACGAGTACTCAACGATCTTAACTCGAAATCTCGATGTGTGAAACCCCTTGGACCACAGGGAATTCAGTAGCCACAGTATTGATGCATCTGTTGCAGATTGGGTTCTGGTCATTCATGACCCTCAGGTTGTTAATGTTCAGGATTTGCTGATGGCAATGTCATTGAATGTCAGGTGGAGATAGTTAGGCTTTCTCTTGTTGGATTTGGAATATGCTGCCTGATAGGATGTGAAATCAAATTGAATAGGACTGTTCAGAAGTTGGAGTTGAAGGAGAAAAGAATTACAGGTAATTGGTGAAAGGTGGGGATTAACTCTTCAAATGAGCTAGTGCAGACTCAATGGGCTTTCTGAGCTGCACTAGTCAATGATTAAGATTGTGTGTTAAAGTAACACTTCAATGGCTCAACATTCTGTTTCAGAATGGTATGTTGCCAGGTTCACACTGTCATTGCTCGTGGCAATTTCCTGATAGCCATCATGTTACTTAAGAAAGAAGCCCACACAGGTCAAACACTACCCTACAGCAAAGGAAGGAAGTTGCTAAGTAACCTCTTTGCACAGCTTCATGCAGTTGGCTTAGGAGTAGATCACATCTCAATTTCATTGTTAGCAAATTATGTATATTTAGGGAATCATTAAACATTTGAAATGGGGAGTGAGGAAGTGGAAAAATTGATGGCTTTTCCATAGCTGTGCAATAGTATTAACTTCTTTACATTGCTGTTTGTGATTGTAATGTAGTACAATGTATTATATGCCTGCGTGCCATTGTAATGCAAAGGTGTTCAGTAGAGCAAGGGTTAATGTGTGACTGGAGAATAGATAGCACTGCCCATGGTATGATGCATAGAGTCACATGGTAATAGACCCAGGACACTCTAAAAGCTGCTTGCGTGGGAGAAGCAGCACCATTCATGACATTAACAAGAATCTATATATAATTCATTATTAGCAATAAATGGTTCATGTTTAAACATGCAGGTCTCAAGATCCCATAATTGAGACACCACAGCCGAACCCAAAATACAACATGGTGCTTAGTTGTGGCACTATAATACAACATGGTGGAAGTAATGAGTGGTCACTGGTAATTCTACAATCTCTTTGCCTCTGATTCATCATTTTCCAGAGCAAAATAGTGGAATTTTACAGCCCTGTACTGGTGGGGTTGGGGCCATAAATGCAGCAAATTATTTAAAGATCCATTGACTTCATCAGGACTGGAAAATCTTGCTGGCAGGAGGGGGGTCATAAAATTCAGCCCCTGTTTATTTCGCTCACTGTGGGAAGATAGATTAAAAAGCATATGCTTTTACCCGTGTTTTGTGTTCTCTGCCATTTCTATATGAGAGAAAAATGTTTCGAAGATTGCCTGTAATTATGTAATGAATGAACAAGTAAAAATGGAGAAAGCTGAAAAAACTCAATGGGCGTGATCTTACCACCCGTTCATGCCACGCTCCTGCTGCAGTGAAGTCAGAAAATTTGGCGGTCAACCAAATCTCCATTCATTGCAGCGAGATGGGAAAATACCACCTGCGTGAACGCTGGTTAGATTCCGGGCAATGTGTCTGGCAACATCCATAGGGAGAGAAAACAGAGCTAACATTTTGAGACCCTTCTTCAGAACTAAAGAGAGGGGAAAATGTGATTATATATAAGACAGGGTGGAACAGCTGGAACAGTGTTTAGTGGGAGCTGGGAGAGATTGCCACAATGATGTAGCAAAACTTAAGAACAAGTGATAGATGGCCCAGTGGGGGGGGGGGGGGGGGGGGGTGGGCAGGGCTTTTGCGAAGTAAGAAATGCATGCTTGAGATATAAAAAAAGATAAAGATGGAGAAAGGTCACAGTCTAAAGCTGTTGAGCTCAATGTTCAGTCTTGAGAACTGTAATGTGCCTAATTGGGAGATGAGGTGCTGCACCTCCAGTTTGTTTTGGGTTTCACTGGCGCATTGCAGCAGGCCAAGGATGGACATGTGGGCATGTGAGCAAGATGTTGAGTTGAAATGGCGATCAACAGAAACAAGTCTCACAACACCAAGCTCACCTGATGAAGGAGCAGCGCTCCGAAAGCTCGTGCTACCAAATAAACCTGTTGGACTTTAACGTGGTGTTGTGAGACTTCTTACTGTGCTCACCCCGGTCCACATCAACAGAAAGGTTGGTGTTACGCTTGCAAGCTGAGTAAAGATGTTCCACAAAGCACTCACCCAGTCTGCATTTAGTTTTCCCAATGTAGAAGAGGCCACATTAGCAGCAGCGACTGCAGTAGAGCAAATTGAAGGAAATACATTTAAAATGTTGCTTCACCTGAAAGGAGTGCTTGAGGGTCCTCAGCAGTGAGGAGGGAAGAGGCAAAAGGGCAGGTGTTCCACCTTGTACATTGCAAGGAAAGGATCCATGAGAAGGTGGTGAAGCGTTGGGCATGATGGAGGCATGGACCAAGTTGTCATGGAAGGTGCAGTTAATATAATCACAATTTCTCTCTCTTTAATTCTGAAGAATGGTCATGAAAATTCAAAACATTGACCCTGTTTTCTTCCTCTCTGTTTTTGCTTTGAAAAAGCTACAAAAGAACATTGCTGGCTATTTATCATGATCATTACTGGCATTAGGTTGGAGGTAATTTCTCTTTTGCATTTGATGTATGAAAATTCTTGACAAACAACATTTTGTCTTAAATTTAATCCAGATTTTAGCTAATCAGTTCTATAATGAATTCATTGTTCTACAGTGGCTAATTATGATTGATCATAGGCTATAAGTGAATATTTGATCAACATGAATAGAGGCTTAAATGACCTTTTCTAACAACTCATGACAGATGAGAGAAAAGTGTCAGTTTTACACTTATTTTTTCTTCTTTCCTTGATTGTACAATTAACCCTTTAATGGTTTCTTAGCCTTACCCTATTCCTTCACCCAACTCTTTTATCTCCCTTTCCTGACTATTTGGGAATACAGCCTATTTGTAAGGCTCACTAGGGTGAAACTCTACTTAGCAGTTGGAGCAGAGTACAGTTTTCTGTGTTATCAGCTGATTTTTTCTACTCAGGAGACCTATGTAGCCTTGCTACTTTCCTCAGTGCTATTGTCAGAGACCAGAACTTCAAGTATCCCATGCGTCCCATCCTTCTCAATGATATCATGAGAAGTGGCGGTGCTCATGGGATGTATCTCCAACCATTTGGAAAGCGTGTCGACCATAATTAAGAAAATGGAACCTAAAATGGGCGGCACGGTAGCACAGTGGTTAGCACTGCTGCTTCACAGCTCCAGGGTCCCGGGTTCGATTCCCGGCTCGGGTCACTGTCTGTGTGGAGTTTGCACATTCTCCTCGTGTCTGCGTGGGTTTCCTCCGGGTGCTCCGGTTTCCTCCCACAGTCCAAAGATGTGCGAGTTAGGTTGATTGGCCAGGTTAAAAATTGCCCCTTAGAGTCCTGAGATGCGTAGGTTAGAGGGATTAGTGGGTAAAATATGTGGGGGTAGGGTCTGGGTGGGATTGTGGTCGGTGCAGACTCGATGGGCCGAATGGCCTCCTTCTGCACTGTAGGGATTCTATGATTCTATGATTCTATGAAAAAGGCCCAGTGAAATCCATATGCTCTTACACCAGTGCCTATCAAGCCACTCCCATGGATGTAGGGAGGCTGGTGGGGGGGGAGCAGTTTTTGATTCTCTTGGCACGACTCACACTGTCTGACCAAGTAGGCAATGCCTGCGTCAAGGCCAGGCCACCATATGTAGCTCCTGGCATTTTTATCTTCGAAATCTCAGGGTGACTATGGCGTAATTCCATAAGTATTGGATGTCACACTGGGCGAGGGACAACTATATAGGAATTCCAGATGATAATGCCATCCTCAGTGCTAAGTTCATTTTTCTTCGTTAAGTAGTTTTTCATTTCATCTGAGGGTTGTCTGCTGAATCCCCAATGTAGTACTACATGTTTAATTGTTTAATTTAGATAAGACTGGGTTCTTTTAGTGTCCAGGCCTTGATTTCCTTGCAGGTGCTGGCAAGGTGTCCAAAGAATTGAAAATCGTTGCAACCTCTTCCACAGCTGGTAGTGAAGCCGGGCTTATGGGTAATGGCAGACAACTCAGTGTGTCGGCGTTAGTTATCCGGGTCCTGGTGCGGCGCTCTAGGAGGTATTCTTAGGTTGCCAGCAACAAGGCCCAACATTGTCTTTGGGTGGAGGCAATGGGGGCATGGATATTACTTTGGTCTTCTTGAAAAAGTCCGGGCAGTGGTTTATGATCTGTTGCTATGATGAAGTGTCTACTATAGACGTATTGATGGAATTTCTTAAAGGCGAAGACAACTGCCAACTCCTCTTTCTTGATCTGAGAATACCCACGCTCAGCATCTGAGAGGATCGTAGATGCATATGCAAAAGGTTCTTTGTTTCATCACTCCAACGACGTGCCAGTATCGCCCAAACCCATAAGGGAGGCATCGCATGTCAAGATAAGGTCCTTTTAGGGGTCAAAATGGGCCAATAAATTAGCTGTTTATGCTGTTGAAAGCCTCCAGCTGTGACACCCCCTCCCTCCGCCCCTCCGACCATCTTTGATGTTCCATAATAGGGAATGCAAGGGGGGCCTAGTAAGGGAACTAAATTCAGAATAAATTTCCCATAATAGTTCACTAGTCCGAGGAAGAATTTAAATTCTGTGAGGTTTTTTGGAGATAGCACCTCATTAATGGCCCTCACCTTCTCCTCCACCAGATGAAGGCCCCTGCCATCCCACCCTCATCACTGATGTAATCATCTTAGCAAGATCAGTCTTCTGTCATCACCCTGCTTCTTCCCTAGGAGCTTGTATTCCACGAGGCCCATGTGGAGATCGATTGTCGATCCTCCGTGGCCATCATAACAGATAAAAAACAAAATTATTAGTTTATTATAAAACCAGACTTTTCAAGTAGAAATGCAAAGCTTATTAACATTCAGTATGAAAGATGAAAGTACTTTTTCTAAATACACTAACACTCTTTTTCACATACACACTCACACAAATAAAATAGAGGAACTCTGCTTCAAGAGCGGAAGGGAAATGGATAAATGGGGTGGCATAGTGGCACAGTGATTAGCACTGCTGCCTCACAGCGCTAGGGACCCACCCGGGTTCGATTCCCGGCTGGGTCACTGTCTGTGTGGAGTTTGCACAGTCTCCCTGTGTCTGTGTGGGTTTCCTCCAGGTCCTCCCGTTTCCTCCCACAGTCCCAAGATGTGTGTCTTAGGTGGATTGGCCATGCTAAATTGAACCTTAATGTCAGGGGGACTAGCTAGGGTAAATGCGTGGGGTTATGAGGATAGGGCCTGGTTGGGTTGTGATCGATGCAGATTCGATGGGCCGAATGGCCTCCTTCTGCACTGCAAGATTCTATGATTCTATGATTCATTCATGCTAAATGGTGGAGGACTTGAAATGGTGTCCAGGTTACACAGTTGGTCTCTTGGCATTGGTCTGTGAACAAATCGCTGAGTCTTGCAGTACTTTATAGGAAGACTTTGAGGAAATCTTGCAGTCAGTCAATTTCAGAGCAACTTCCACTCACTGTTTTCTTTGGACTGGGTCTGAAACTTCAGGAACTGTTGTCTTCTTTACCCCAGCTGTCGAAGTACTGGCGACCAAGGGCTTAGAACAATAAAGGTTTATTGTTAACTCTAAGCATCTCTAACATGCTGCATCTCTGTCCACGTTCCGGGGAGAACTGCCGCACTCCCAACACGTGACCCCTTTTGTACCTGCGTTATCTCAGCGTCCCACATGACCACCTGGTTCACACAAGCAGTTGATCCTTCTTGTTTCCTCCACAGCAGAAACAGTCTACCAGCTCATTAACAGAATTTTTTCCCAAGTCATAAACTGCCACCTGACCTTTTGTAAACAGTCCACCGGAGTCAAGAAGGTTCCAGTTTCTTTAAAACTGTTTAATTACCTTTTCTTGTAAAATGCTGTCCCATCCAAGAACAGCAACAACCAGAACCATTGCATTAACCCTTTAAGGGACAGCATCTTTTAAAAAACACAAACTCTTCTAGAGTATTCTTAATCCCTGAAGATGAACCATTTCCATGATTAAAGCATTCATGATGGTATGCACTGCTGCCATTGTGCATCGGTGATGGAGGGTGTGACTGTTAAATGGTGAATTGCATGCCAATCAAGCAGGATGCTTCTACCCTCAAACCCCCTCACCCACTCCCTATGCCCAATCCATGTCAAATCATGCCTCTCAACCCATCCCCTCATACTCTCATACTCTCAATACCCACCAACATCCCTCTATCCAACCCCAAACACCCCTAAACACCCACCATGCCAACCTATGGAACTTCCATTCCCTTCCACCCAATGTACACTCCATACAGAACTCTATTGTGCAATGCCATCTATGGACAAGCTTTCGAAAATGTCATTCATTCATAACCTGTTTAAAAAGATTGCTTTTACTACAACCCTGTAAAAGTGTCAATCATCCAGACCTTTAATGTATCAAATAAACATTGTGGATTTCACAAATAAGTCTAAGAAAAAGAGCTGACAATGAAGCAATGTTTTCCCTTGGGAACAGCTGTTTCAACAGATTAATGGATGCTGATCTCTCAGCCAAATGCATAGTGAGGCTTGTCTTAAGAACCTGGGCTTTATAAATAGGGCATAGAATAGAAAAGCCAGAAAGTTCTGATACATTTGTGTAAAACACTGATTTGCCCTCATCTGGAATATTGTGTTCAATTCTAGACACCGCGTTTTAGGAGGGACGTGAAGGAATTAGAAAGATTGCAGGAAAGATTCACAAGAATGGTTCCAGGATGAGAAACTTCACCTACTTGGATAGATTGGAGAAGCAATGGCTGTTCTCCTTGGGGAAGAGAAGAATAAGGGAGATTTGTGAGAGGTGTTCAAAATCATGAGAGGTCAGAGAAAATAGGAAGAAACAGTTTCATTGGCAGTAGGGCCAAGAACCAGAGAACACCGATTTAAGGTGATTAGCAAAAGAACCAACAGTGACATGAAGAAACATCTTTTTACACCGTGCCTGGTTAAGATGTGGAATGCTCTACCTGAGGTTTCCGATCAAGACCTTAAAAAGAGAATTGGATAATTATCTGAAGTGGAAATATTTGCAGGGCTATGTGAAAAAGTCAAGGGAGTGGGAGCAGGTAAATTGCTGTTGCAGAGACACCAAGGACACAGTGGGTTGAATGGTTTCCTTCTTTCCTCTAACCATTCTATGATTCTATGATTTGGTTGAATATATTTTTGTGTATACGGTGATTAGAAATGTCTGTTTTTAGCCTCTTTTGTGACATTTACATTTCCTTTTACTCCTTGGCTGAGAATGTACCATGGACTGGACTCCTCAGTTTCTTTTGCCAATACTGAGTCCCCTGTGGACACTTGGAATGCAATGGAACAGATCAGAGTAACATTCTGAGTTCCAGTTTATCCTTTCTTTGTGTGGGGAACAGCTTTGACCACACTCAAAGTCTTCTTGCAACAATCACATTGAAATAGAATATGCATCATTTGAGGAATCCTGACTGTGAAACTATGTCCCACTGCTCCTTGGCATGAGAAACCAATGTGGTTTGCCACTTCAAGCCACAATGGATTTACTTTGGAAAGAAATACTTTTGCTTCACAGTGGGAGGCTGACAAAGCAAAGCTGTTGTTTAGCGCTTAAATTGTACCTCTTTTTATAGAGTATTTGCAGTAATCTATAAATACTTTCACTTTTCTCTGTCGGTAAGTTCAAATGTCCATTTTTGGAGCCAAGTGGTTCAGATGGAGCCTGAATTGCATATAGTTGAGTAGGCGCCTCTTGGTAACACCATTGACGACTCCTTCCATCATTTTATCTGCGATTGTGAGGAGTCTGTAAGGGCATTAAAGCAGAAAATGCTGGAAAACCGCAGTAGGAGGGAGAAAGAAGAGGTAATTGGCGAGATTCCTCGGTTGTGACAGCCCTGCGGCTGGAAATTCCCATCCAAGGTCAATGGGCCTTTAAATGGTCTGCCAAATTTTCAGTCCTGCCCACAACGATTCCTGTGGTGGGCAGGACCAGAAAACTTACCCCAGTGTTTTGAGCCTGTATAACTTTTCTTCAGAACTTAAGCTTGAGCTCTACAGATGCTGCCAGGCCTGCTGAGTTTTTCCAGCATTTTGTGTTTTTATTTCAGCTTTCCAGCATCTGTAGTTTTTTGGTTTTATGTTAGGGCACTAATCGGTTGAGTGAGATTTATCCCTTTTCTGTGGATAGAACACACCTGCGTAATCTTCCACATTTATGGGGTGGCGATGGCCTAGTGGTATTATCGCTAGATTATTAATCCAGAAACTCAGCTAATGTTTTGGTGACCAGAGTTCGAATCCCACTGCGGCATATGGTGGAATTTGAATTCAATAAAAAAAATCTGGAATTAAGAATCTACTAATGATCATGAAACCATTGTCAATTGTTGGATAAAACAATCTGGCTCACTCGTGTCCTTTAGGGAAGGAAATCTGCTGTTCTAACCTGATCTGGTCTATATGTGACTCCAGAGCCACAGCAATGTGGTTGACTCTCAACCGCCCTCCACGGACAACTAAGACTGGGCAATAAATACTGGCCAGTCAGCGACGCCCATGTCCCATGAAGGAATAAAAAAAATCTTCCACATTATCAGGTCAATGCCAGGCATACCAAACCAGCTTGGCTAAAGATGCAGCTAGTTCTGTGCACAGCTTTTCAGCACTGCAGCTGCGATGGTGCTAGTAGGTCCAGTGTCCTCAACCTCTTGATGTTAACATGGAATAAACAAAATAGGCAATGCACTCCTTCCGATACTTCAAATGACAGTTGAGGTTGCCGGTATTTGATCAACTCCCCACCTCCTTGTTTTTTGCCCCCATTAATTTTAATCTCCATGAATGATGTAGCAAAAAAAAAGTAGGTACCAAATCCAATTTTCAGAATATGTTAATTTCCCAGGGTGACTGTAGAGATGCTACAATTGGCTTGAATTTCCTATCGTTAGGAAGAGGAAAATCAATTTAGTTTCTTTACTTCTGATCACAATCCAGTGACTTTAGTGGGGATTGTGGATGATCAGGTAAAGATGGGATTGAGTTTGGTACCTTCTACATAAAACCATAGGGTGATTCTCTCATAAAAATTCTGTCAAATTGGCGGAAAAACTGGTTTCTGAATCTCCCATACTTTGTGCACTGCAAAGTGCACGAGCATAAATCACTCCAAAAATCCGTGGGTGGGGCCTATTCACGTTGGAGAGGCTGGCAACGTAACGCTAAGCGGGCCACTGGGCATGTGCTGATTTGTCAACGCCAAGACCGGCGTATGCACAGTGGCCTCTGCACTGCGAGTCTCCCGATTGCTGGGCAGCCCCATCGCTGGCCAGCACAGCAACCCCCTATCGCTGCCCCTCCAAGCCCCCCACAGCCTGATCGCTGGCCCTATCAACATGTCCAGCCAGCCTCGAACCCCCCACCTTGATCTTCCCCCCAACCCCAGTAACCCTGATCTCCTAATTCCCCCTGCACCCCCGCACAGCAGCTCTGACCCCCCCCACCCCCCCCAGTGGTAGGCCAACCCCTTGCCCCACCCCGATGCCCAGTCCCGTTCGCTGGCCTCCCTGCCTCTGCTCGCTATCCCTATGCAGAATGGCAGCAGGGTGCCCCACCTCCACTGATTGCCCCATCAAAATGGCCGCACCCCTTTCGGCCCTACCCCCATTAGGCCCCAGTCCCTTGGCATTGCCTGATGCCTGGTGGGCAGTGCCACTTTGCCCCTTGGGCAGTGCCAGGGGGCCAGGCTGGTACTGCCAAGGTGGCACTGCCCAGGGGGCATCCCCACCTTATCCCTGACCCTCTGGGGGGCCTCAAATGCTCCCTTCACTCCAGTGGGGTCAGGCCACCAGCTCCCTGCAAGTGGGGGGCCATAGTAAACCCTGCTCGAGTGAACCACTCATGGCGGGGTGAGGGGCAGAGACACTTGCAGGCCCGGAAACGTCAGTCCCAGGCCCACTAATGGGGTGCAAAATAGACTGAAATGCACACTTAAATAAACTATACAGCTCCACGCTGATTTCTGGTGTGGAGCTGACGATGCTAGAAGTCCGGCAGCCAGAGACTTGGAGAGGCTGTGGGGCCCAGTGGGGAGCCTGCGAAATGGCCTCCGCTTCTCCCAGCCCGCTGCACTATAAAAGCAGCGCAGCGGACTGATAGAATCGCCACTCCATGACTCAGAACTAGGACTTTTTCAAGAAAAAATCTATCAGCATAAGATTTTAAATTATTAACTGCGCTCGCTTCTGTGGGTGAAAGTGCGTCACTTCTACTACGAAGAAATGTTTCCTAGGCCTATCTTGTACCCTGAGCTTTGGGATAAAAAACAGGTCTAGAAGTCCGCACTTGCTGCGGCCGGCTCTGCAATCTCATGACAGGAAGCCTTGCAGTTGTCCACCATGGGCCCGTTGTCCAATTAGGATGGCAGGCAGGCTCCTGATACTGCCAGCCCAATCAGAGGCCCAGTGAGGCATGCAGGAGAACCCAGGAGCTCTGACGTAAGTTTAAAAAAAGATATTCAGGGGCCAGTGTAGGTGCAAGAGTTAAATTCCACAGGAGCTGCCTTCCCTATAAAATGGCCCTGAATAAGGCCTTTAATTATGCAAATCAGTTGCCCACTTCTTTGCAGAAGGTAGCTGCTCTGCATTTAGTCCTGTTGCTGGGTAAATGTCTTAGTGGCAAGATCACGTCTTGCGTAGCTCCCTATTATTTTACCAAACCTGCCACTGCCATAGAGGTGTCCATTAAAATTTGTTCCTAAATTCTCCCCTGAATGACTTGTCTCTCCTCTTTTGATTACATCCATTTGTCCCAGAGTCACCCACTAGGCATGAGAAAAGTAAACTACTTTGGAGTCATATTTTAAAGATAGACATACTTTGCAATACATATCGACCAATAAATAAATGTTTTGTGGAAAAACAGCTTGTTCCTAACATTGTGTCTGACGTGACTGAGAGAGAAAGGCATTTTTCAAATGTCAACCCTTCCCTGCTAAAATAGTGTAAAGTTTTTGAACTTTCCTCTCATTTTCCCTGACTGCCTTTGTGGCAGACTCTCACATACAACTCTCTGCTGAAAAAAATTATTTCTTTGTGGTGATTTTTTAAAAAATGATGTGCTGTGTAGAACGTCATTTGTGGCTTCTATTGACCCTTTAAATAAATAGGCCATTGCAAAGTTATTTATCTGCCTTTGATAAACATTATTACTTGGCTTGACACTGCCCATTTTTGGGCTGCGGCTTGTATTTCCTGTCAAACCACAGTTCACTACTGACATCATTCAGCTGCTTGTTTGTGTTTATTTTTGACTGACACAAAAAAACTGCAATGTAGTGGGAAGTCGACCCCAAAATTTTAAATTCAGTATCATTGCTGTTTTGTCAGTTATCAAAGGTACTTTTGATTAGTTGGTTTTATTGAGATTTCTGGAGTCTTTCTTCAACAATATGCCTGAATGTCAATGCCAAGCATAGGATTTATGCTAGAATAGATGAGAGGAAAGCAAAACCACATGGTGATTGAGGTACTTACCCCAAGCACACATGGCTCAGTTGGTGGCATTCTCACATCTGAGTCCAAAGTTTTGAGTCTAACTCTATAACTGGAGTACAAAACTCAAAATTGACACTCCAGTGTGGTACTGAGGGAGTACTGCACTGATGTGGAGATGCCGGTGTTGGACTGGGGTAAACACAGTAAGAAGTTTAACAACACCAGGTTAAAGTCCAACAGGTTTATTTGGTAGCAAAAACCTCCAAAAGCTTGTGGCTTTTGCTACCAAATGAACCTGTTGGACTTTAACCTGGTGTTGTTAAACTTCTTACTGGGAGTACTGCACAGCCAGAGGTGCTGTCTTTCAGATAAGACATTAAACCAAGGCCACATCTATCGTCTCAGGTGAATATAATAGATTCCATGGTGCTATTTTGAAGAAAGCAATGAAATTATCCCTCAGTGTTTTGACCAATATTTATCATAGAATCCCTACAGTGCAGAAAGAGACCATTGGGCCCATCGAGCCTGCGCCGACAACAATCCCACCCAGACCCCATAACCTCACGTGTTTAGCCTGCTAGTCTCCCTGACGCTAATGGGCAATTTAGCATGGCCAATTCACCTAACCCCACATCTTTGGACAGTGGGAGGAAACCGGAGCATCCGGAGGAAAGCCACGCACACACGGAGAGAACGTGCAAACTCCACACAGTCACCCGAGGCTGGATTTGAACCCGAGTCCCTGGAACTATGAGGTAGCAGTGCTAACCACTGTGCCACCGTGCTGCCCAGCCAACATCACAAAAACAGATTATCTGGTTATTATCACATTAATGTTTGTGGGAGCTTGCTGTGCACAAATTACCTGCTGTGTTTCCTACATTACCACACTGGCAATTCCTCAAAAAATGCTTATAAGTTTATTTATTAGTGTCACAAGTAAGTTTACATTAACACTGCAATGAAGATACTGTGAAAATCCCCAAGTTGCTACACTCCGGAGCCTGTTCGAGTACACTGAGGGAGAATTTAGCATGGCCAATGCACCTAACCAGCCCATCTTTTGGACTGGGAGGAAACCCATGCAGACACAGGGGGAGCGTGCAGACTCCGCTCAGACAGTGACCCAAGCCAGGAATTGAACCCAAGTCCCTAGCGCTGTGAGGCAGCAGTGTTAACCACTGTGCCAGCTTATTTGGTTGTACAGTGTTTTGAAACATCTGGTGATTGTGATGAGCACTATATAATTGCAAGTCTTTCTTTTGTTTTTTTCATTGCTGTCACTAACTGCCTTATTTCTTGGTAATTTGCTGCCTTCAAGGGTGATAACCAATTCCAAATTAAGAGACATGAGAATGAGTACTTTTAGTGACTACATAAAGCAATGGTCCACAAACCACATGTGCTGTTCAAACAAATTTAATTTATGATATTTTGAGCTACCATGTTTAGGAGGACATTTTCAACAACCTCTATTGATGTATCCGGATTCACTACCATGCTATGAGATCCAAGGCTGAAAATTGGCTTACCCCATTTTTCAGGGTGGTAATTCGTGGCTTTCCCACACTGATTCCATTGAAAGTAGACAGCAAGTAAATTTGTTGTTCTTAACTCATAACCAAAAATAATGAGAATAGGATAATTGAATTAGTGGATTACAACTTCCGCAACATCAATTGGGATAGTCATAGTCTAAAAGGTTTAGAGGGGGTAGATTTCTTGAAATGTATTCAGAAGAGCTTTTTATGACAATATGTAGAAGGTCCAACAAGGGAAAGTGCAGTGCTGGACCTTAATCTGGGGAATGAACCTGGAGAGGTGTTCATGGCAGTGGGAAAGCATTTAGTGATAGCGACCACACACATACAATTTAAGTTTGTTATGGAAAAAGAAAAAAAGTATCTGCAAAAAATGGTTTTGGATGAGGGGAAGGAAGATTTTATTAGAATAATGCAGGATCTAGCCAAAGTAGGCTGGGAACACCTTCTTGGGGGAACATCTCCAGCAGAGCAATGGGGTGTGTTCAGATAGGAAATAGGGAGAGCACAGGCACAGCATGTTTCCTTTGGCCCACCAAATATTCCATCTCCCACACATGTTGAAGGGGAACCTCCCATAGCTTGGCAGCCAACTCTCTCAAAAGGTCACCATTGATGAAGTGATCAACACCAGATCAGCTAGGCCAGCTCAGCCTTCTACAAACTATGGCAGTGAGCATTTGACAACAAAGATCTCTGCAAGTCAACAAAAGTCCTTGTGTAAAGTGCACTTGTTTACATTGTGTTCCTGTGCTGCAGTGAGACCTTGACTATGTATCAGTGACACTGGAGATTGCTAAAGAAATCTGTCCTCCGCTGTATCCTCCAAATTCAATGTGAGGATCTTTAAACAAACATTTAGTATCCTTGTTGAAACCAGCTCCACAAACATTTAGGCAAAACTCCTGCAAAAATCAACTTCGACACACTGGTCACCTTGTCCAGATGGCTGAAAGCAATCTACACTGCCACATCCTGTTTTTTTAACTCTCAGATAACCAACACATTAGGGGAGGACAAAGAAAGCTTCAGAGACACTCTGAAGTTCCCCTGGAAGCCTGGTCGCATTGACATTAATGACTAGGACAAGCTCGCTATTAATCATTCACAATGGTGGTATAACTTGCCCATCAAGCTGCATCTGTCACAATATCTTAATGATGAGGCAGATAAGGAAATAAAAGGGAGAAAATCCTGCTCTCTGGAATGTACTATCTCATGGAATGTCTTGCCCCATTTGCCCAAGGGTCTGCAGGTTGAGAATCATCCTATTCAGTTATATGAAGATCCATGGCAAAAACTCATGATCCTGAGTAGAAGTCATTCTCAAATTGAGGTTCAGCTGCTGCCTATGCTGCTCTTGCTATCTTTCAGAGCATCAGAGGCTGCGATTTGAAATTTGCTGTCTAAGAAGCTTTGGCAAGTTGCAACAGTGCAACACAAGTGCATAAGTGCATCTTATGGATGGTACATATTGCTGTCATAGTGCACCGGTGGTGGAGGGAGTGAATGTTTATTGTGATGGATGGATGCCAATAAAATGGACTTCTTTGTCCTGACTGGTGAGGAGCGTCTCCTGGAGCTGTATTCATCAAGGCAATTGGAGAGCATTCCATCACACTGCTGATGTGTGCCTTGTAGATACTGGAATTTTGGGGAGTCACAGTGTGAGTTACTCGCAGCAGAATAAACAGACTTTGACCAGCTCTTGTAGCCACAGTATTTATATGACTGGTCTAGTTGAGTTTCTGGTCAATCAGGATGGTGGGTGATCGAGCGAAGGTAATGCTGATGAATATCCAGGGAAAATGGTTAGACTAGTCTGGCATTGCCTGTTGCTCATATGGCATGAATGTTACTTCCCGTTTATCAGCCAAACGTAAATATTGTCCAGGTCTTTCTAGCTGCAGCATAAACTCATTATTTGAGGAGTTGTGACTGGGACTGAAAACTGAAATCATCCCCACTTTGATGGAGTGTAAGTCATTGATGAAGCAGCTGAAAATGATTGGAGCTAAGACATTGCCCTGAGAAACTCCAAAAGCAATACTCTGGGTCTGAGATTATTGGCCTCCGACAGCTGCAAATATCCACTTTTGTGCTAGGTATGACTCCAAGCAGTGGAAAGGTTTGCCCATAATTCCCATTGACTTCAATTAAGCCGGGCATATTGATTCCACACTCAGTTAAATGCTGCCGATGTCAAAGGCAGTCACTCTTACCTAACCTTTAGAATTCAGCTTTTTTGACCACGTTTGAACCAAGGCTGCAATGAAGTCTGAAGTCATATGGTTCTGGAAGAACGTGATGTGGAGATGCCGGCGTTGGACTGGGGTAAACACAGTAAGAAGTCTCACAACACCAGGTTAAAGTCCAACAGGTTTATTTGGTAGCAAAAGCCACTAGCTTTCAAAGCGCTGCTCCTTCATCAGGTGAGTGGGATTTCAGTTCACAAACAGGGCATATAAAGACACAAACTCAATTTACAGAATAATGATTGGAATGCGATTCTTTACAGGTAATCAAGTTTTAAAGGTACAGACAATGTGAGTGGAGAGAGGGTTAAGCACAGGTTAAAGAGATGTATATTATCTCCAGCCAGGACAGTTAGTGAAATTTTGCAAGCCCAGGCAAGTCGTGGGGGTGGTAGACAACGTTGGCCAAGTTGCAAGTGTATGTACCGTGTACCTGGTGGATGGTGTTCTCACGTGAGATGATGGCATCCGTGTCGATGATCCGGCATGTCTTGCAGAGGTTGCTGTGGCAGGGTAGTGTGGTGTCGTGGTCATTTTTCCCTAAGGCTGGGTAGCTTGCTGCGGACAATGGTTTGTTTGAGGTTGTGCAGTTGTTTGAAGGCAAAAAGTGGGGGTGTGGGGATGGCCTTGGTGAGATGTTCATCTTCATCAATGACATGTTGAAGGCTCCGGAGAAGATGTCATAGCTACTCCGCTCCGGGGAAATACTGGACGACGAAGGGACACGGCGGACAGAGTACTCTTCGTCGTCCAGTACATCCCCGGAGCGGAGAAGCTACGACATCTTCTCCGGAGCCTTCAACAAGTCATTGATGAAGATGAACATCTCGCCAAGCCCATCCCCACACCCCCACTTCTTGCCTTCAAACAACTGCACAACCTCAAACAGACCATTGTCCGCAGCAAACTACCCAGCCTTCAAGAGAACAGTGACCACGATACCACACAACCCTGCCATTTGGAGAAAGCCTCAATTCTATGATCATACTTTAAAAACTTAATTCACTTGCAGACTGAGTGCATCCGGCAGCACAGGACAGTTTCCATGGTGGCAGATCTATTGTGGGCCTGATCATGGAATGGCAACATAAAGGTTAAGTTGCTGGGCTAGTAATCCAGAGAGCTGGACCAATAATCCAGGGGTATGAGTTCAAATCACACCACATAGCTGAGGAATTTAATTCATTAATTTGTGGTTACAATTTGAATGCACTGCCTCAGAGTATGGTGAAGGAAGGTTCAATCACAGCATTCAAGATTATTATCTGGAAAGGAAGAATGTGCAGTGTCGTGGGGGACTGACCCAAGGTAAATTGTTCCTTTGGGAACCACCATAGACATGATGGCTGAATGGGGCATCCTTCTGTGTTGTAACCATTCTGTGATTCTCCATGTGTCAGCTACAAGAGAAGTGTAGGGAACAGAGTATGCCACTCTATGTAGATCTCATCAATGATTTTGAGGGAAATTACCTGCTCACCAAAGCTCCTTTCTCTAATCTGCTCCTTCCGTGACAGCATACACTGGTTTCAATTCTCATAGTT
This sequence comes from Mustelus asterias, assembly GCF_964213995.1. Lineage (NCBI taxonomy): Eukaryota > Metazoa > Chordata > Chondrichthyes > Carcharhiniformes > Triakidae > Mustelus > Mustelus asterias. The sequence continues at coordinate 43,895,933 of NC_135820.1, forward strand.
TCAGAGGGAAGAATGGAGTGAAACAGGGACTGTGTCCAGGACCCAACTCTGATTGGCATTTTATTCTCCAAGCTCTTGACCTTTACCTTCCCAACATACCTGGAAGGAGTCACTCACATAGACGACGTCAAGCTGTACTGTGATCAGGTGACCCATGAACTCCAGGATTGTTACAGAAATGTTGATATTTCTCATGATCATGGATAATGGCACAGTAGTTCGCGCTGCTGCCTCACAGCACCAGGGACCCGGGTTTGATTCCTGACTTGGGTCACTGTCTGTGTGAAGTTTGCACGTTCTCCCCGTGTCTGCGCGGGTTTCTTTCAGGTGCTTCAAAGTCCAAAGATGTGCGGGTTAGGTGGATTGGCCATGCTTAATTGCCCCTTAGTGTCAGGGGGGCTAGCTCGGGTAAATGTATAGGGTTATGGGGATAGGGCCTGGGTGGGATTGTGGTTGATGCAGACTCGTTGGGCTGAATGGCCTCCTTCTGCAATGTAGGGATTCTATAAAAACTTGAAATGTGGAAGCCAAGTTTAAACCTAACCAAACTCTGCCATTTGCAAACTGCAGCACTGGAACAGACAGTATTCATGCAGCCAGGCCTTGGATAATCAACTTCCCGTTGAAACAAGACAGGCCTGGAGTGGCCTGGTCAGATGCTAAAGGCCACATTGTTTCAGAATAAACTGCTGTTTACACCTCCAGTGAACCTGCTTTGTTAGAGGAATGCTACGCAGACTTGGTGGCATCCAGCTCAGTAGAAAGCCAGAGGCATAATGTGACAAGGACAGCATTTGGCAGCTGAAGGTTCAAAACCACGTTTTGTGACATCCAAGTATGCAAAGTGGCCACCTCATTAGATCTTCTGGCCCTGCCCAATGTTAGTATTGGACTCAGGTCACAGGATCTTTGAGAAAGGCGTGAAGAGGGGAATAAAATGGGCAACTTGAAGCCCAGCTCTCTCTGCTTTTGCGCCTTTTTAACAGCGTCTCCGGAGAGCACCTTTGACTGGCATCCGAGCAGCATTGCACTTCCAGCTTCTTGTACCTTGTGGCGAGCATCATCAGACTGACTAGACCTAGAAGTCCACCCTGGTGAGACAACCTGAAGACCAGAACCAGCCCTAGATAAGAGGAGAAGCCCAAATCGAGGGCTGCAGATCCTGTAACATCAGCCAACTCTCAAAGACCGAGGAACAGCCTGTCCCAGCCTTATTGAAGGTGTATTACCAGTCTTTTCAGACAAAAAATTCAAATACAGTGATAGGGACCTGTGGATACGGTGTAGCAAAACCTTGGAAGTGGGTGTCAGAAGTAAATAGCTAGTGTAGATTTGAGATTGTTTATTGAAGAGTCCTGTGAAGAGATTGATAGAGTTTAGTTTAAGTACAATAGTAGAGTCTGATAAATATTGTTTTTCCTTGATAAAGTGTTCACTAAAGTTGTGCAGGGTCTTCGCCTGACTCTATCCCACCGTGTCACGTGCCTGAGTTAAAAAGGTTTCCTGCAAACTGGTCAAGGTTAGTCAGGGTACATTTACCCACCTTTCACTTTACAATACAATCTATCAAAGCTGAAAGTGAAGACAAAAATGCACTGTGTCCCAGTCAAAGAACTGCTTTACGTGGATGACACCGAGCTAGTCACTCACAAGAAAATTTAACTACAAAGGCTCATGGGCTCTTTCCCACATGTCTGTAACTTGTTAGGATAAAGTGTTGCATCTCTGCCCCTGATCGCACTAACATTGGAAGTGGTTAACAAATTCTGTTACCTCGGATGATACAGTGATAGGCAATTTGTCCCTTCATTAGAGCTTCATGCGCGCATGAACCCCTTTGGCTAACTTACAAAACATGCATGGAATAATGCCAACCCGACCCTTAGGACCAAGCTGATTGTTTATAAGATCTTTGTCTTCAGCACCTTGTTGCATACGGCTGTTTAACATGGACAACTTACAGTTATCAAGAAAAGAAGCTCAACAATTTCCATCTTTGCTGTCTGCAGAGTGTTATGAATATATCCTGGCAGGGCAAAATCGCAAATGTGGCAGCCCTCTCAAAAGCAGAGCTCCCAAGTTTGTTTTCACTCATCAAACTGGCTTGGCTTGTTGGCTGGGACACATCAGCCGTACCATAGAACCACAGAATCCCTACAGTGCAGAAAGAGGCCATTCAGCCCATAGCGTCTGCACTGACTCTCCAAAAGAGCATCCCACCCAGGCCTTCTGCTCCGCCTATCCCCGTAACCCCATGCATTTACCTAATCCACCTAGCCTACACATCTTTAGACATGAAGGAGCAATTTAGCATGGCCAATCCACCTAACCAATCAAAGGCAGGATTATTGCTCCTCTTTGATGCAAGGGGTGACAGATTGTTGATTTGCTCTATGTTTTTAACCATCAATGTACATCCTTACTGATTGGCAAAGTTGGCATATTTCCAGGAATCCTCAAAAAAATCAGATGATGCTCATCATTTGAATGACTCACTCGGTGGGATTTTCTGACCCAAGACCGGAAAACCCACCCAAGGTTAATGGACCTTTGCATGGTCCGTCCCCCATCCACTATGATTCCTGTGAAATTCCCATCACTATCGTGGAATGGTCTTCAACCTCTTATTTAGAACTAATGGAAATTCACCTGCTAGAAGCTGAGGAAGTTCATGCAATCAGCAGCAAGCTCCTTTATTTTACAGATACACCATCCATTAGACTCCAGGCGGAGATCAAAGCTCTTCATGAAGTAAGGTTAGAAGTGGTGGATATAGAAGGCACTGCATCAGATGGTAACCATCCCATGAAGACCTGCTGGACCTGAATTGGTTCTTCCTAGAGAGTGATGGGGAAGAATCACTTGCAGCACTGAGTGATCTGTTGAAATTGAGGCCCTAGAGGATGATTTGTCTTTCCAGTTCATGGATGCACCAGATGAAGTCTGCTGTTTTTTTAGGTGAGTTAGCTGTGTTTTTAGCGGCTGAGCAGCATTCAGATCTTTGTTCCACTGAACAAGCCAATGTATTGCTTAATCTATCTCCTAATGTCATCAAGTGTCTTCGACAGAAACTGCCTTGCCTGACACCATGTCAGAGTCCATAGAGGATCACCCTGCTAAAGAGCTGAAAGTCTTCTTCCCTCCAGAGCTAGAGGTTAGCACAGAAACTAGCAGAATCATTAGCACTCCTGAAGCTGCAGAATCCTGTACAGTGATCTTGTTCCTTACAATTATCGACAGGAGATTTGTCTCCTTACAGAAGCTGAGGCTGTCTTGTCTCCATACCCTCAACAATTCCTTCCATTCCTTTGGGCTGCATGGTGGCACAGTGGTTAGCACTACTGCCTCACAGCGCCAGGGACCCGGGTTTGATTCCCGCCTTGGGTCACTGTCTGTGTGGAGGTTGCACGTTCTCCCCGTGTCTGCGTGGGTTTCCTCCGGGTGCTCCGGTTTCCTCCCACAGCCCAAAGATGTGCAGATTAGGTGGATTGGCCGTGCTAAATTGTCAGCGTTTCAGGATGACTTAGTGTCAGGGGGGCTAGCTAGGGTAAATGCATGAGGTTATGGAGATAGGGCCTGGGTGGGATTGTGGTCGGTGCAGACTCGATGGGTCGAATGACCTTCTGCACTGTGGGCTTCTATGATTCCATTGCCCACAGTGCAACAACATCATACAGAGAGAAATGTTGCTCTCTTACCACCCCAACAGGAAGTAGACAGTCCTCTGAAAATATAATTGGGACATCATTACTTCTCTTTTCCTGACAGTCTTACAGGAATTTTGTTGCTCTTTCCTTTGTTGTCTAGGTTCACTGAAATCTCAGACCTTCAATCTGTTTTCAATCTTCAGCAATGTATGACACAGCTGTGACAGTCTTCCCTGGAGTTGATGATCATTCCTCATAGTCCCAGGGTGTCCAGGTCGATGTTCTTCAGTCTTCTATCTTGGATTTCTTTTATTGAAAAGTCTTAATTATCCTTATTGTTAAGTCATCCTGAAACCTACACTTTGCTTCCCAGCAATGTTGCTAAAGTGTTGTTCCTATTCTGCAGATGCCCTCCCAGATGCAGAAGAAAGCCTCCATGCCTCCACAGCTTCTGCCTAATGGCTGACAGTACTGTGGGAGATTGAATCCCCCAGGAATGTGACTTGGGGAGGAGAAGAGCCGGGGTTGAGTGGAATCTCTAGTTGTAAAAAGGGAGTTAGAGAAATTCAATGTAAGTAGTTAAAGACAAAGAGTGGAATTTTCCATTCTGGACGCTAAGTGTGGTGGGGGGGGCGGGAATGTTGGCATGATTCCTGCTGGGCGGCAGCAAAGAAATTTGCACTCGATTTTTCATTTTTTAGTTAATTAATTATTCAGCGATGAGGAACTCGTTGAATTTTGTGGTGGTGTCGGCAGGAATTCATCCGTCCCTCCATTACCTCATGGGGTCGGAGTTCTTGGCATCATATTTAAACACTGCGCAGACATTCACCCACAGCAAACCAGGTGTGTTGTGAACTTCTGCATTATCATGATACCCAAATGAAACAAACCCTCGGCTCTACGGTTTAACGAGGCCTCCCTGGGGATTCTCTTGAGCTGTCCAGAAAGTGGGAGATGTCCTTTCCTCAGGATGGGAGCAGGAGGTCTTTCTAATTGACCAAGCCGGCCTGGGAAGAGGTCAGCTGGGAGGTCAGCACTACAGTGGGACACAATAAAGGACGGCCCTGCAGTGCAGGAAACGAATGATCTGATGTACTCCACCAGCGTAAGTGAAACTTCTACACACTCCAAACTCACACCCTCATAAGGGCATCAGGCAGTCTGAGGATTAGAGTCCATAGGGATGTCACACATTACCAGCAGATGGGACATCAGTGCTGAATGTCTGCCAGTTACTTTAAAATCACTATTTCATGTAAGATCCTGCACAAACAACAGTTTAATCCCTTACTGGAGAGGACTCAGCACACCCAACAAGCATGCATGCCTCTGAAATGCTCTTGAATCCATAGTGCTCACAGGCTATCAACTGTCTTTCAGCAGTACAAGATAGCTCACAATCAACCGGAGAGAGCAAAGACCAGAGTTAGTACCCCTTAGCTTAGAACACTGCCTTTCCATGAGGAACAGGACAGAGATTGTTTCTGCGTGGAAAATGTGATTGATCTTCCCCAACAAGCCAATGAATGTTCATCCAGTATACATCGACCATACGTGGACAATGACTGTGGGTGACTTATGATGTAGCAGCCCGCCTATTCAATCACTAATTATATTTTCTCTTTATTCTAGCCAGCAGCAAGAATAGGCAGAGGAAGATGCCAAGCAAAGGCCTCAGCCCCAACCCCAGGGCACCTAAAATGAGGAGCAGAAGAAGCATTTACGGAAGACCCATTGCTGCGTTTACCTGAAGCTTGCAGCAGTGCACATCCACACACCTTGGTGGGTCATAATTCTAAAGTAGGCTTGGGATCACAACCTAATGATCGCTTGATGGACATTTTCCACAGCAGGTGCAGGCAGTGACAGCTAAGCTCCACAACACTCAAAGAACTGCTGTAGATCAAACCCCTGCTGAGTCTGAGTCCGATGGTGATCCTCTGGAATCGGCCCTGAGAAAAAGGCTGGAGGTACAAGGACAGGCATAAAAACATCAGGCAGAGTTGTCAGAGGCCATCACCAGACTGCAACCATGGATGGAGGAATCTGTCCACATTCTCTCAGATGTCGTGGCTCCGGCATGCAAGCACATCAAAGTATGACCATATTCTGTCTACTCACCAAGCCACACGCCTCAAGTTCAAGATAGAAGAACCATCTCGTAACAATGAACTGTTGTGAAGCAGAGATGATGTTACTATACTTCTAACTGTATCTTCTCAAGCTTCCAATTGCCATCTGGGTAAACCTCATGAAATATGTCTTCATAACAGCACTCAGACTGGACCTTGTTGTCATAGAGTGCAATAGTAGAGGTAAAATTAGTCGTCAGTCATGATAAAAGCATTGGCACGTTGTTTTCTACATTGCAATATTTTGTTCTCAATTCAGATCAATTTTAATCAGGTGATTGTTACTCTGTTCCCAACTGGTGTCCTTTGCTCTTTGATGACTTTTAACTCAGCCTAGGTTACTGCTATAAACATGCCATTGCCTAACTGAGATGCAAAACCCATGGCTTGATAATGTTGTCAGTGCACAATGCTACTTTATCTGGAACTTGGTGGGTAAGGCATGCTTAGTGGTAAGCCCACCAGACAAACACAAGGAAGCAGTGACCACATACAAACAATAGCGATTTTTTTTTTAGGAGGATTCCTGGAGGGCTGAGAGCAGTCCCATGAGCCCTAGATGGAATGAATTCTTGAGCTGCTCCTGCTCCTGCCTTCCATTCCCCTTCCCACACCAGCACATGTATACCAAAAATCATTCCCTTGCATTGCCAGTGGTCTCTGACAACTGCCCCAATTCTTGCTTCAGCTGACCTGACTCAATGTTATTTCTCCCAACAGATGCGATATTAAAATACTGTTGTGGGCTGGGCTTCACTTGCTTTCCAGCCTCCTAATATATCATCTACTCTAGAATCAAATCGCATCAATCCACCACATGTTAAAATTATTCCTATTCAATGGAGAAAAAATTTGGGCTGGGTGTAAAATGGATACTGTTGATTTGCCATCAACTGTCTTACCCTGTGAAGACCGGTTAGACAGCTGTACACTCGACAAAAGCTCATTCAGCCCTTGTCAGATCTCTTCCTAAAAAATATTTTTAGTGACATTTTTAAAGTTATTTTTTGCCTTTTGCAGACACTATCCTTGCTACTACTATTACTTTCCAAAGATTTATTTTTCCCCTTAGGTCTTAGAATGTCCAGGCATTATTCATTTCTTTCTCTTCTTCCATCTGCTGAAAATCAAGACCCGGATGCTTTTTAAATTGTGCTTATGAGATGCACAAGGAGTTTTCTGAGGAGAATTCATAACAAAACTGCCAGGAATTTGGCCATTTCCAATTAATTCATAGATACATGAAATGTTCCCAATTTAAATTAGGCCTTTTTTCATTCTTTCATGGAATGTTGGCATCGCTGGCTCAGCCAACATTTATGGTCCATCACTAATAACATCTGAAAAGGTAATGGTGATCTGCCTTCTTGAATCACAGTAAGAGTTTTAACAACACCAGGTTAAAGTCCAACAGGTTTATTTGGTAGCAAAATGCCATTCGCTTTCGGAGCGCTGCATCTGACGAAGGAGCAGCGCTCCGAAAGCGAATGGCATTTGCTACCAAATAAACCTGTTGGACTTTAACCTGGTGTTGTTAAAACTCTTACTGTGTTTACCCCAGTCCAACGCCGGCATCTCCACTTCTTGAATCACTGCAGTCCATGTAGTGTAAGTGCGCCTACAGTGCTGTTAGGAAGGAGGTTTCACTGGTACCGGGAGCTTGCTTTGATATCTTGTTTTATAATCTTAAATAAGTGCAACTCCCATACTATTTAATGTCCCAAAAACACAAACATTATATATTTTTCTTATATATTTATTATATATTTTTGCATAATAATGGAACCGAACATTCTTTATGCGATCAATGTGATCAACATCCCGGGGGTTACCATTGAGCAGAAACTGAACTGGATTGGTAATATAAATACTGTGGCTACAAGTGCAGGTAAAAGGCTAGGAATCTTGCCGAGAGTAACTCACCTCTTGACTCCCCAAAGCCTGTCCGCCAGCTACAAGGTGCAAGTCAGGGGCATGATGGAATACTCTCCAATTGCCTGTATGAGTGCAGCTCCAACAATACTTAAGAAGCTTGACACCATCCAGGCCAAAGCAGCCATTTGATTAGCACCCCATCCACAACCATTCAATCTCTCCACCACCGATGAACTGTGGCAGCAATGTGTACCACCCACCAGATGCACCGCATCACCAAGGTTCCAACCTATGACCACCACCATCCAGAAGGACAAGGGCAGCAGATACCTTGGAACACCACCACCTGGAGGTTTCCCTGCAAGCCATCACCGTCATTCCTTCACTGTCACTGGGTCAAAAATCCTGGAATTCCCTAACAGCAATGTGGGTGTACCTACACCTCAGAGACATCAGTGATTCAAGCAGGCAGCTCACCACCACCTTCTCAAAGGCAACTAGGAATGGGCAATAAATACTGGCCTAGCCAGCAACGTCAACATCCCGTAAATAAACAAAGAAAAATCTGTTTTCAAATGAATGAAAGTTTCCTAGCATTGCAGTCCCTTGGTACAAACTTGAACATTTTTGTCAAAATAATATAGCAGGTGGAAGGGTTAGTACAAATAATTGTTCTCAGGATGTGAGTACCACTGGCAGGGCTGCATTTATTGTTGATCTCTAGTTGCCCTGAGAAGCTAAAGGTGGGCTTTTTCCTCGAATCCCTGCAATCAAAGAACAAAGAACAAAGAAAATTACAGCACAGAAACAGGCCCTTCGGCCCTTCAAACCTGCACCGACCATGCTGCCCAACTTAACTAAAACCCCTACCCTTCCGGGGATCATATCCCTCTATTCCCATCCTATTCATGTACTTATCAAGACGCCCCTTAAAAGTCACTACCGTATCCGCTTCCACTACCTCCCCCGGCAACGAGTTCCAGGCACCCACTACTCTCTGTGTAAAATATCTGCCTCGCACATTTCCTTTAAACCTTGCCCCTCGCACCTTAAATCTATGCCCCCTAGTAATTGACTCTTCCACTCTGGGAAAAAGCTTCTGACTATCCACTCTGTCCATGCCTCTCATAATCTTGTAGACTTCTATCAGGTCTCCCCTCAACCTCCGTCGCTCCAGTGAGAACAAACCAAGTTTCTCCAACTTCTCCTCGTAGCTAATGCCCTCCATACCAGGCAAACATCCTGGTAAATCTTTTCTGTACCCTCTCCAAAGCCTCCACATCCTTCTGGTAGTATGGCGACCAGAATTGAACACTATATTCTAAGTGCGGCCTAACTAAGGTTCTATGAAGCTGCAACATGACTTGCCAATTTTTAAACTCAATACCCCGGCCGATGAAGGCAGGCATGCCGTATGCCTTCTTGACTACCTTCTCCACCTGCATTGCCACTTTCAGTGACCTGTGTACCTGTACGCCCAGATCCCTTTGCCTATCAATACTCCTAAGGGTTCTGTCATTTACTGTATATTTCCTATCTGTATTAGACCTTCCAAAATGCATTACCTCACATTTGTGTTTTACCTCACACAATCCTCATGCTGACATTCCCACAATCCCCTCAGGTAAAGAATTCTAGGATTTTGATTCAGTGACCATAAAGGAATGGTGATAAATGTCAAGTCAGGTTGGTGTGTGATTGGGATGGAAGCTTGGAGGTAATAATCTTGCTGCTGAATCACATTAATTATATTTAATCATTAATGATAAAACAGAAAATAAACTATCCTACAAATTGCGGACAATGCGAATATCAGCAATATGAGCAAGTTATGGATATGAACATATTCAGTTCAATAGGCCGAAGTTTTACTGGCACGCCTGCCCTGATTCGGGGGGGCGGGTGAGGCTCAGACAACAGCATTTTCCGTTGGCCTCGGGCGAGATCGTTCGAACCTCGGGCGAACGTGCCAGTAAAATTCCGCCCATAGTGTACATTTACATAATAAATAGTGGAAAAGAAAATCAGTCCTTTGCCAAATTGCGATTTACTGATTTAAGTAAACACGTGCTAAGTAAGGCGCCGTATAGAATTAATAGAATCTTCTGGTATTAAAGGCTGGATAGTCATTTTATGAATGTGTACTTTTTTAGAAAGTATTTTCCAGTTTGAAATACATTTGCTGTATATGGTATTAGTACATGCTTACTGGTGAAGTGTATCTTGGTTGCATTATTTTGAAGTAGAAGATCCAGACTAGTCCCGTCAAGCACTTGGGTACCATGCCAAAACATCTGTTTTTTTCCATAGATACTCCTTGGGAAAACATGCAATCACGTCATTAGCTGTTGCCTGCCTATGAGTGCTTGTTAAATATTATTGCTTGTGGTTTTGGTGAGTAATATGTTACAGTAACTATTGTTTGAACTGCTTCTGTATTTACTGGTATCCGTACATAGTTGATATCACGAGTGTAAGTTTTACATCACTGAATTCCTAATACTTAATCTCAAGTGGGCAGATGGGAGTCATCTGCCAATTATTTCCCCAGCAAAGTCTTATTTTGTTAACTTGTGAGTTAAGTGGATTTGGCCCTTCATCAAGAGAGAAAGCATGAAATAAATAACCAGATCATTTGTTTTAAGTGTGAGTTAGGGAATAAATGTAGAGCTGATCAATGGGAAAACCTCTATTTAAATACTTTTAGGGGCTCTCTTATGCCATACCTGAAAGATAACTCCTCTGACAGTATAATCAACAATTATTGTTGGCCTAAGTTATGTGTTGAAGTCTTGGGAGTGGCTAATCTGATTGGTCAACAACTCTCCAAGGCAGGACTTCCATCCAAGTGCAGACTCCATTCCCCCCCCAACAAGGGAATGCCCTACCCTTCCTTCCCCAGAGCCTCTGGTATTTACCTGAAGTGCAGGGACTTAGGCTCAGTACCTCTTCCAGCCACTGCAGCACTGTACTTTGAGGAGCTGGAGAGCTGTTGGCCAATCTGATTGGTCAACAACTCTCCAAGGTGGGACTTCCATTCAAGTGCAGACAGAGGTCCTGCCTGCTGTCATTTTTTTATTCGTTTAGGGGATGCGTGCATCACTGGCTGGGTCAACATCTGTTGTTCACTCCTAATTGCCCTTAAACTGAGCAATGTGCTCAACCATTTCAAAGGGCATTTAAGAGTCAGCCACATATCTGTGGGTCTGGATTCATATGTTGGCCTGACCGGGTAAAGATGGCATATTTCCTTCCCTAAAAGATATTAGTGAATCAGATGGGTTCAACAATCAACATGGTTTCATGGTCATCATTAGACTTGTAATTGCAATTTTTTAATTGAATTCAAATTTCACCATTTGCCATAGTGGGATTCGAACCTGAGTCCTCAGCGCATCACCCTGGGTCTCTGGATTACTAGTCCAGTGTTAATACCACTACGCTACCGCCTCCCAGTTGAGAGTAAAATGGCAGCAGGCTGATCACAGTTAGTGGCGATGCATTCCCCGCCAACTCTCAGGATGGCGGGCACCAAGCTCTCACCATCCTGAAAATTCAAGCCATCAAGTAGGAGTAGCTCCACTGAGCTAAGGCTCATCTAAATAAGTTGCTTCAATCTGTAGTCAAAATGAATGAATGAACTGCTACTAATCTCCATAACCGTTCTCCTCATTCAGATTTTGAATAAATGCTAAGCATTGTAAGGATGGGACAAGTTTCCATTGTGTTCATGAGGGGTGGGGTAGGGCAGTGGGGCGGGGGGTGGGGGGGGATCAATGTAATTAACTGACTTATTTTTACCACACAGTTCACTGAGGGCCAAAATTTGATTCCATTCAAAACTCTCTCTTTGTCTATCATGGGACCAAATTTTATGCTGGGAGCAGGGTCCCTGCCCCCCAGAATATAGGGTTGGGTGAGAATACCCCAACTTTGGTGGTTTGCCTTGAAGTCATTTATCAGCTGATCTGTTGACCTAGGCTGGTAGTCCACGGTGAGGTGGGGCAAGAACAAAGAACAATACAGCACAGGAACAGGCCCTTCGGCCCTCCAAGCCCGTGCCGCTCCCTGGTCCAAACTAGACCATTCTTTTGTATCCCTCCATTCCCACTCCGTTCATATGGCTATCTACATAAGTCTTAAACGTTCCCAGTGTGTCCGCCTCCACCACCTTGCCTGGCAGCGCATTCCAGGCCCCCACCACCCTCTGTGTAAAATATGAGCTTCTGATATCTGTGTTAAATCTCCCCCCTTCACCTTGAACCTATGACCCCTCGTGAACGTCACCACCGACCTGGGGAAAAGCTTCCCACCGTTCACCCTATCTATGCCTTTCATACCTCTATTAAGTCTCCCCTCATCCTCCGTCTTTCCAGGGAGAACAACCCCAGTTTACCCAATCTCTCCTCATAACTAAGCCCCTCCATACCAGGCAACATCCTGGTAAACCTCCTCTGTACTCTCTCCAAAGCCGCCACGTCCTTCTGGTAGTGTGGCGACCAGAACTGGACGCAGTATTCCAAATGCGGCCGAACCAACGTTCTATACATCTGCAACATCAGACCCCAACTTTTATACTCTATGCCCCGTCCTATAAAGGCAAGCATGCCATATGCCTTCTTCACCACCTTCTCCACCTGTGACGTCACCTTCAAGGATCTGTGGACTTGCACACCCAGGTCCCTCTGTGTATCTACACCCTTTATGGTTCTGCCATTTATCGTATAGCTCCTCCCTACATTATTTCTACCAAAATGCATCACTTCGCATTTATCAGGATTGAACTCCATCTGCCATTTCTTTGCCCAAATTTCCAGCCTATCTATATCCTTCTGTAGCTTCTGACAATGCTCCTCACTATCTGCAAGTCCTGCCAATTTTGTGTCGTCCGCAAACTTACTGATCACCCCAGTTACACCTTCTTCCAGATCATTTATATAAATCACAAACAGCAGAGGTCCCAATACAGAGCCCTGTGGAACACCACTAGTCACAGGCCTCCAGCCGGAAAAAGACCCTTCCATTACCACCCTCTGTCTTGTGTGACCAAGCCAGTTCTCCACCCATCTAGCCATCTCCCTTTATCCCATGAGATCCAACCTTTTTCACCAGCCTACCATGAGGGACTTTGTCAAACGCTTTACTAAAGGGGAGGTGTTGGGGGGTAGCGGGTAAACAGAGCAGGAGGGGAGGGAAACCTCAGTGGTGGGAAGTCATTGGGGTGAGCCCTCCAATGAAAGCAGGGGGAGCCCAGAAAGGAGGTATCCCCTTACCTGTTATGAGTCTGAGCAGTTAAAGCCGCTGGGTTGTACACTTGGTGTGGCATTCCAACTGTGGGTAAAATCTCAGTGGCAGGGGGAAGGAGTCACTTGTGTGCCAGGCCTCAATTGACCCAGGAGTGGGTGGGCACTGGGAATGTTGAACAATTTTATACCACCTGCCAACCTGCCTACATAGAGCTGTAAAATCCCAGCCATGGTGTTTTTGTATGGAATATTTTAAAGTTATTATTCTCTGTTTACCTTAAAGCACAATTGCTAGAACAGATAAGAGAAGTCCTCCAAAATGATAATATTTCTTACCTGACTAATAGGTTGGAATATCCTGAGCATGTGCTTTCCGCTTCTCTTTGCCCTGGTGTCCTGGATAATAGTTATCCCTCAACCAATATGACTAGAACAAGTGATCTAGTTATTATCACAATACTATTTTGGGAAGCTTGCTGTGTACGAGTTTATTGTCATTATTCCTAAATTGCAAGAGTGACTACACTGTAAAAGCACTCTATTGTCTGTAAGATGCTTTGAGAAGCCCTGCTGTGGTCTAAGGCACTATATAAATGCAAATCTTTCTTTTTATTTCTTTTCTTGGACTGAGTGCCTCAAGGCTTTACATGAGGCAGCCAGCCAGCGACTTACAAAATACTTCATGTGTGTGAGTGCTTGCAGTGCCCGGAGCTATACAGGGAATCATTTGTGCCAGAGGGTTGTCATGCCAATGTCTCAACAAAGAGTTTATGTAAATTCTGAGGTTAAATTTCCCGAGTTTGAACTGGCAGTAAGGTACCTTGCACACTGCTGTCATGTAGTAAAACATTACAGGGCAAATGTTCACTATTTTCCAGCCACAATTGTAAACTTACATTCCGCAAAATGATAAGAACATAATCCAAGTCTTTAAAATAATGAGACTAAGTCGATGTATATTTAAGATAAACTGTTTTGATCTAAGTTGACAAAAAAGAACATATAGCTGGGGTATTATTAAAAATCTGGAATTCCTACACAGAGCAGCTCACCTGTTGTGTTCTCCCAGCACAACCTACATCCCTGTTTTCCTGAAGGTGGACATGTTAAGTACAATACAAACTGGATAATGGAGAATTCGCTGTCTTGATGAGAGGGTCAGAAAACTTGTTTAATACTTTCTTTTAAGTTTTAGAGTACATTTTCCTCACCCAAATGTGACTGGCACATTCAAATCCTACAGTGAGGAAGTCACCTTCAAGGCAATGTTTCCTGAATTAATCCAGCTCATGTTGGATTTTGTAGCTACTGGGCCCTGTGCAAAGCTCTGAGCCATTGGGAAACAGTGCTGCCAATATAGAAATAAATTCTCAGCTGATTCTCTTTCTCCCATTGTGGAAAGGTTTTGGGTGCAACTTTCCAGCAGAGACTGACGAGCTCACCTTCCAGGTGGGGATTGCTTCAGGGAGAAAAATATTGTACTGTTTTGGGGTATCTGCAGGATAGGCACACCAACTGACAAGTTAATGCATCTGTTAAAACTGCAGATATAAGCATTGAAAGTTGCCAGCATTCCAGAGGACTGCTTCTCTTCCCTTTGAGAGAGAGCTGATTGGTCGTGATTAACCTGAGTGTCACCACACCTCGGGTGAGGGGGCAAGGTTAAGGAGGCGGGACCTTCATGGAAGCAGCAGCTGGTACAGGAATTGAACCCCAGTTGACGTTATGAACCAGCTGTTCAGCCAACTGAGCAAACCAAAAAGCATTACATACCAATGGATTATTGCTTGTGTGCCAATATTTACAGGTTATAATTGTAAGACCTGCGTATTTGGTTTAATGTTTGTACCAGCAATTAACTCTTGTTTTTCATGCAGCAAGCTTGGGCAAAAGCATTATTATTTGGAATGTAATTTAAGATGATTTTACATGTTTTGGGTTCCTAGACAACACAGAATCACAAACAATAAGGACCTATAACGAACAGTTTATTCACTAGCTTAGCAGCTACTTCATACTTGTACTCTGCCCGCACTCCCTGGAATAACTCCCGCGATTCCAAGGCATGACCTCTTTTGAAGCCATGCCATCATGTTGTCATGTGACCATTCGGCCTACATCTTCCCCATTTAGCTGGAACATCTGGTGGCATGAGATGTAACAGTGTGTGCCATCAGAAATCATGTACAGACCATTTTGTAACCCACAAGTTAAACAGGCTAAGAATACAGATCTATTTACAAATACAATGAAACATGGATTAAACTGTCGCAGCTGGTGCATAGTTTATCGCGTCTCCTTTTCCTCCTCCACTTTTTGTTGCAGAAAGATGAGATTCAAAAGCCAAACATGACAAGTAACACAGTCATCATCAAGCTCAAGAGACAATTTTGCCACACACAGCATCCCGCAGAGACTCATGACAGACAACGCTCGCCCATTCATATTCACAGAATTTCATAACTTTATACATGCATGGGACTTTGAGCATATCATGAACAGTCCCTTCTATCCACAGTCAAACAATCTGGTGGAACAGGCAGTACTCTCAGCCAAGCATGTTCTAGAAAAATGTGCCTGAGATCATACAGGTACTATGCTGCACCACTCAGCCTGCAAAATCTAGCACGATAAGCCCTACCCTTGTCAGCACAACCAAGACCACATTCCTACTACTAAGGCTCTGTTGCAGCCCAAAAATGAAACCAATGTGAATGATGCTCTCAGGCCACACAGATTGAGAAGCAATTGGTGAAGTTGTTGGGTGCAGTACTTCTGAAGAGAAGTGGGGATGATGAATTGCTGACCATGTAGTAACAGTCCATCCTGTACGGTTAGTTCACGTCTGATAGTGAAGAATATGCAGAGCTTATGGGGTAGCTCCTTGAGAACTGTGGCCAGCTCCTCACAATGATGCCATGCAATTGTCTGGATGTGATGACTGTCTGTAAGGCATCTTTGAGTTCCTGAATTTAACAAGAGGACAGCACCACTATTGTCATGATCTGTCTGATCTGTAGTGGGTAGGAAGGCTCTGGAGAGGCCACCAGTCAAATCCTGCTCCTTACCACATTTGCAGATGACGCTGAGATTGTAGCTTTAGCAACATGCGTTTAGCTACATGCATTGCAGTCGTGGGGACAAGTGTAGAGAGGCTTTCTTAGGCTAGTTAGGAGTTTCTGATGATCTGTTTTAACAATTGCAGGATGACAAAGTCATGAAATTTCTGACAAGCAAAGATTAAAGCAAGAAGTTCCTTTTCAATCAGTGCATAATGAGTCTCAATGTCAGTGAGGGCCCTCGAAGCAAAGCCTATTGGTCTGCCATTCTGGATGCAGACTGTGCCAAGTCTATGCTGGGAGGCATCTACTGGTATGAATACAGGTGCTAAGTGTCAAAGTAATGTAATACTGATAGTAGGGCTGAGAGTGCCTGCTTGAGTCTGTTGAAGACCGCATGTGATGCTCTTGCCAGCACCATTCGACATCCTTGTGGAGGAATTGACAAAAGAGTTCCAGTGACCTCACTATAACACGGAATGAATGTAGAAACATAACTTGTCATACCAAGAAAACGCTGTAGAGTGTGTTTGTCCACAAGATTGGCTATCTGTTGAATAGCTATTGTCTTATCTGGATCGGGTTTTACACCATTGGCTGTGAGTAGATGACCCACGTAAGAAACCTGATTGACCCTGAATCTGCATTTGGCAGGATAATGTTTGAGCTGTATGGTCCGGATTCTGTCGAGGATGAGATGAAGATATGCATCATTTCTAATCTAACAGGCTCTGCCAGATTCCACATTTCACATCGAGGATGTTGAACACTTTAGCATTTGACATGTCCGCTATCACCTGTTTCACTGTATTTATAGGGTGATGAGGTCTGAGCAGCGTTTTGTTCAAGTGCACTGGGTCAATGCATAGACTAACCATGTCAACTTTCTTCACCATTGCTGAAACCCATTTGGTGGCCTCGTCTATCAGAGTTATGACACCTAGTGCTGTTAGCCAATGCAGCTCATTGACTACTTTCTGCTTCATGGCGACTGGTACTCTTCTCAGAGCACAGACTGTTGGTGGTAATGAACCATCTAGTCTCATGTGATATACAACTGGTCGCTTGCCAATGATGTCACAGTTGAAGAGGTCCCTGTATGCTTCATCTCTGAAGCCTGTTGTTGTAGAGCATTCACTGTAGAGGATTCAGCTGAACAATATGATGCACTTTGCTTCAGTGTCAATCTTAACCTTCAGTCGTGTGTTACTGCAAATCATGTTGAGGATGGTGAAGATCTCATCCTTTTCTGTGATGGTGTTGACACTCTCACAATAGAATGTTGTTGGAGGCTCTGTCACTTCACTGCTTTGGCTGAGCTCCAGTTCATTCACCTTGCTGGCACTCCTACCCCTGGAGGACCTACCAGCTGCCATGTTGCTGATGGCAGAGGAAAGCTCCTGTGGTTTCGCTTCGCAGCATTTAATTAAGCGATTCCACTTTCCACATTTGTTGCATTATTTACCATATGCAAAACAGGTGATCTGCTCTGAGGGCCCTGGTCACTGCGGTTGGAGCAGGGTGCATTTTGAACTGTGAATAGTTTTGTTTCTTGCCTAAAACCTCTGCTTTTTTCTGATTGTTCGTTTAACATGCAGATACAATAGCTGATTGCAAACTTAAACCTTATTGTCACAGCAGCTGCATACGGACTAAATCACTGTGAATTTCACAAACTATTCAATCCTGAATCAGTTTGTTAGTGAGAGTTCCAAACGCTCATTTCTTTGCCAAGATTTTCAGATGGCTGTGTAAGATTGTATTGATTCATCTGCTCTTTGGTTTGTTGAATTGAATGTATGTCTGTCGAGGATTTTTTTTTTCTGGAAGACAGATATTCTCAAACTCTTTTAGAATTATTTCAGGGTCCTCTTTTTCCTCCTCCATTTAGAAAACAAATGACTCGAATTTCATGAGCGCCTCGGGGCCCGCTAAGTTTAATAAGATATAAATCTGTACCTTTTTTGACTTGTCAGACAATGCAATGCTGTAGTAAATACGCCGCTCCTTCTCGAATCTTTCCCAACTATCTGCAATGTTTTCATCAAAGATGAGCGGGTTGATGTGGCAAAGTCCTTTTGCCATACTGCCAATTCCTGACACCATGTAAATGTGTTGGGTTCCCAAATCATAGGACTTATAATGAAGAGTAGTTTCTTCACCATCTTAACAGCCACTTCATGCTTGTACTCTACCCTACTCCCGGGGATAACTCCCATGCCCCCGACACGTGAGCTCTTTTGTAGATAGGTCATCACGTTTTCTCATGACCACTCAGTCTACATATATTATTGGTAAATTCTAGAGCATTTTGCTCTTTTTTTGGCACATGGGTTTTCCACGAAAAGTCAAGCTGGGGAGTAACAAGGAGCCACAGCTTTCTGTCGATGTGATACAGTAAAACAGCTTAGCCATTGAGGCTTAGCAGAAATGAAGTTTTTTTTTTGTCTCCCCCTACTACTGTCCTGCAGATTAATAGGTCACCAGATGATGGTGAGAGGAATGGTAAGAATTTCAGCTATTTATGCAGCTTTCAGGTCCAAGTTGAAGAACACATGAGGGCAATAGAAACCAGAATATGGACATTTCGCAATTCAAGCTTTTGCCTATTCTTGTTACAATCAATAGAAATTTTCAAAGACAGATTGCAAGGATAAGAAATTGACACATTGATCCAATCTGCAAATTGGAGTCGCAGGATTAATAATTGCCCTTGCACCTTGAGGTTTCACGCCTAAAGTTTCATTGGTGCCCAATGGACAGTCCTGGCTACTACAAAAGATGGCAAATACCATGCTGTCAAGCTGCACCATTCAGGCTGAAAATAATACATTGACTTAGGTCATAATCGATTACAAAGTTAAGATAGAGTGGATATAGAAAAGATGTTTCCACTTGTGGGGGTGACCAACACTAAGGGATCATAAATATAAGACAGTCATCAATAAATGCAATAGGAAATTCAGGAGACTTTTCAGAGTGTTAGAATGTCAAAAGTACCACATGGAATTTTTGAGGCAAATATAGCATTGATGCATTTAAGGGGAAGCCATGGAAGTATATGAAGGAGAAAGAAGTAGGAGGGCATGCTGATAACGTTAGACAAAGTAGGATGGAAGAAGGCTAATGTGGAGGATAGATGCCAACATACATCAGTTGGCCCACAAATGGCCTGCTTCTGCGCTGTATGTTCCATGTTATACGCAGTAAAAATGTTGTACAGCAGATAATTTGCAGTGCAATGCCTTTCATGCACATCAATTTAAATTGTTTCTGAAACTAAAATCATAGGATTATCTAAAATTTCATATGAAGAAAGACAAAAGGATTTTTTATGATTGGAAGGTTATCAGAGAGCTGCTCCTGTCACAAGGGATTATAAGACTACAATGAACCATCTGCAGCATGGTCTGGCCTCACTGGTTCCTCCCACTTTAGAATCACAGAATTCCTACAGTGCAAAAGAAGGTCATTCAGACCATTGAGTCTGTACCAACTCTTCAACCAAAGTGTGGTGGATGCTGGGACAGTGAGCAAATTTAAGGAGGAATTAGAAGGATTTTTAATTGGTAATGGGTTGAAGGGTTATGGGGAGAAGGCAGGAAAATGGGGATGAAGAGCATATCAGTCATGATTGAATGGCGGAGCAGACTTGATGGGCCGAACGGCCTAATTCTACACTTATATCTTATGGACTTATGAACTCTTAGAGCATCTTACTGAGGCCCAAACCCCCACCATTTCCCTGCAATCCTGTGCATTTACTATGGCTAATCCACCTAACCTATACACCATTAGATAACACCTTTTCCAAATTCAAATGGATGGAAACACAAGGTGGCTTTTCTGGTCCCCCTTTCAATGGCAAATGGGCATGTCTGAGAGAGTTCTCAGGCTTTCCAAGGCAATTCTTCCCATTGCCTATTCCATAGACCTCAATAGTATTGGTGTCAGAAGTCCACATAAATTGCTGAGAAGAAAGTAATTGATTTAATAGGGAACATTATTACCTGCTACTTGCCCGCAGGTTGACCATGTGGTGAAGTTTGGGTAGCTTGGAGTGGACACCATTGAAGCACCCTTGCAGGCAAAATACATCCACACCAGTCAACTAAAAGATGGGAATGGTTGCAGAGTGGTGATGTTACTTGAGTAGTAATCCAAAGGTTAATGCTCTGGAGTTCAAATCACGGCAACTGGTGACATTTAAAATTCAGCTAATTAACAAATCTAGAATACAAAAACTGGTGTCAGTAATGAAATTGCCATTTTGTCATTAAAGCTCATCTGGTTCATTAACGTCCTCCCTTTAGGAAAGGAAATCTGCTGTCCTTTCCCAGCCTGGAATTCCTGACACACAAATATTCTTAATAGTTTTCTGGAATAGCCTCATAAGTCACGCAATTGTTTCAAATTGTTACAGAAAGGTGAATAACAATAAAACCGGCGAGCTACTCAGTATTGGGCTAGGTTGACAAAGGCATATCCTGCCCAGTAATCCTTGCAAAGTCTTCTTCACTAACATCAGAGGACTTGTGGCAAAACTGGGGGAGTTGTGTCATATACTAGTCAAGCTATAGCCTGACAAAGTCATTCTCAGTGATCAAACCTTACAACCAATTGCTCAGACTCCTCCATCACCATTCCTGGGCATGTCCTGTAGGCAGTCCTTGAGCAAGAATAGTTCTGAAACAGTCAAAGTCCACATGCAGCATGATCAAGACTAAATTCAGGCCTGGGCTGCAAAGTAACATTTGTGTCACACAACTGCCAGGCGATGATCACTTCTAATAAGGTAAGATCCAGCCATCTCCCCTTGCCTTTGACTGCTACTACCATTGTACTCTTGTACTGTCAACATCCGTTGGGTTACTATTCACCAGAAATTTCACCAGACCAGCCATACTGTGACCACAAGAGCATGTCAAAGATTGAGAGTTCTGTGAACAAACAAAGAACAAAGAACAGTACAGCACAGGAAACAGGCCCTTCGGCACTCCAAGCCTGTGCCGCTCCTTGGTCCAACTAGACCATTCATTTGTATCTCTCCATTCCCAGGCTGCTCATGTGACTATCCAGGTAAATCTTAAACGATGTCAGCGTGCCTACTTGGCAGCGCATTCCAGGCCCCCACCACCCTCTGTGTAAAAAAAATCCCTCTAATATCTGAGTTATACTTCGCCCCTCTCACCTTGAGCCCGTGACCCCTCGTGAACGTCACTTCTGATCTGGGAAAAAGCTTCCCACCGTTCACTCTATCTATCCCCTTCATAATCTTGTACACCTCTATTAGATCTCCCCTCATTCTCCGTCTTTCCAGGGAGAACAACCCCAGTTTACCCAATCTCTCCTCATAGCTAAGACCCTCCATACCAGGTAACATCCTGGTAAACCTTCTCTACACTCTCTCTAACGCCTCCATGTCCTTCTGGTAGTGCGGCGACCAGAACTGGACGCAGAACTCCAAATGTGGCCTAACCAGCGTTCTATACAGCTGCATCATCAGACTCCAGCTTTTATACTCTATACCCCGTCCTATAAAGGCAAGCATACCATATGCCTTCTTCACCACCTTCTCCACCTGTGTTGCCACCTTCAAGGATTTGTGGACCTGCACACCTAGGTCCCTCTGTGTTTCTATACTCCTGATGACTCTGCCATTTATTGTATAACTCCTCCCTACATTATTTCTTCCAAAATGCATCACTTCGCATTTATCCGGATTAAACTCCATCTGCCACCTCTCCGCCCAATTTTCCAGCCTATCTATATCCTGCTGTATTGCCCGACAATGCTCTTCGCTATCCGCAAGTCCAGCCATCTTCGTGTCATCCGCAAACTTGCTGATTACACCAGTTACACCTTCTTCCAAATCATTTATATATATCACAAATAGCAGAGGTCCCAGTACAGAGCCCTGCGGAACACCACTGGTCACAGACCTCCAGCCGGAAAAAGACCCTTCGACCACTACCCTCTGTCTCCTATGGCCAAGCCAGTTTTCCACCCATCTAGCCACTTCTCCTTGTATCCCATGAGCCTTAACCTTCTGAACCAACCTGCCATGTGGGACTTTGTCAAATGCCTTACTGAAATCCATATAGACGACATCCACGGCCCTTCCTTCATCAACCGTTTTTGTCACTTCCTCAAAAAACTCCACCAAATTTGTAAGGCACGACCTCCCTCTTACAAAACCATGCTGCCTGTCACTAATGAGATTGTTCCGTTCTAAATGCACATACATCCTGTCTCTAAGAATCCTCTCCTGTGGCAAGTAACTCTCCTCCTAACTCCTCAAACTTCTCCACACCTACAAGGTACAAGCTTGGAGTGTGATGGATATTCTCTCCACTAGCCTGGATCCAATATCACTTAAGAAGCTCAACACCATTGAGGGCAAAGCAGGTGCTTTTAATTGGTACCCCCTCCACCACCTTAAACAATTACTCCTTCCACCACTTGCGCATTGGCAGTAATGTGTACCTGCAAGATGTATGTAGCAACTCGCAAAGATTCAACAGCGGCCTCCAAATCCACAAACCCTGCAACCTAGAAGGACAACTAGGGCAGTAGACACATGGGAAGGCCGCCACCTGCAAGTTGTCTTCAAGTCATACACCATCCTGACTTACAATAATATCACCATTCCTTCACTGTCCCTGGGTTAAAAACCTCACTGACAACCCTGTGGGTGTATCTACACCAGATGGACTGCAGTGGTTTAAGTAGGCAGCTCATCACCACCTTCGCAAGAGTAATTAGGGATGGGCAACAGATACTGGCCTCGCTGGTGTTGCTCACATCCCGTAAATGAATGAAAGTTTCTGTCCCTGGGGTATGAGGTGTGACCTCTGGTTTAAGACTATGGTGAGCAGGGGTTCACTAGAAGTATTGCATTTGTGGGCTGGGCCCCTGGAATTTTCAGGACTGCAGGTTCCCACACTCTCCTCCAGCAAAGTAATAATTTATGTAGTGAGCAAGTTCAAAGTTAAGTTACTTGACATACTATGTTAATCAAGAGCTGTTAAATATTAGGACATCCAATTGAGGATTTAATTTAGCCCGAAGTGACAAAATGTTCTGTGGGTTATTGTGTAACTGGGGCTTGGAGGTTATCATCTGCAGAGACCAGTTAAATTGGGTTGAATGTAGAACTGGAAAGGTTCTTTCGGGTTCAGTTAATTGCTTTTATGCAATAAAGGGTATTTCAGGAAATTAACTAACTGGAATTAACTCAAAATACAGCAGATTGTATTTGCTTTGTGAAAGGTTTAATAGATCAAAAAGCCTTAAAAGTAAAAAGTTTATTTATTAGTCTCAAGTAGGCTTACATTAACACTGCAATTAAGTTACTGTGAAAATCCCCTAATCGCCACATCCTGGCACTGTTCGGGTACACTGAGGGAGAATTTAGCATAGCCAGTGCACCTAACCAGCATGTCTTTTGGACTGTGAGGAGAAACTGGGGGACCCGGAGGGAACCCCCACAGACACGGGGAGAATGTGCAGATTCTGCACGGACAGTGACCCAAGCCGGGAATCAAGCCCAGATCCCTGGCACTGTGAGGCAGCAGTGCTAATCACTGTGCTACCATGCTGCCCCTTTCTACCAAATATCTGGTAATTATAATTTAAAATGATCAAGTACAGATTCAGTAAATCTTTAACTGAGTTTCTTCAATATCAGGATTGGGTGCTATTAGTATTGTTACTTCTCAAGTTTTGGTGAATATACAATGACTTGAATATCAATACATACCTGAGCAATTCTCTATATTAAAGACAACATTTTGTTTGATCACATGAAGGGAGGTCTTTAAAATAGAATTGGTGGTGGGGTGCAGTTGGATCTGATTATTGACCCTTTTTAGAATTAATTGTAGGTAGCAGTGAGGATGGGGTGAAGTCTGAGTCCAACTCCCTCCTGCCTGATTAAATGCCCCTGCCACCAAACTTGTCATGAGACTGGGCATTAAATTCTGCCCAGTATATTAATTTGTTGCCGATGTGACACACCATAAGGTCACCAACTCCACATACAAACATCAACCTGGGTGGAACATTTGTTGCTCCCAAGGTTAATATTCAAATGGCAGTGCTGCTGCCACAATCCAAAATAACAGACTTTGCCCCATTGAGGACAGATTCTCTGCTGGTACTTATTGGTTGGCTAAACATTGTATTTTTACATCTAATTAAACAAACTGATTCAAATTACCTGTGGGCAGCTCCAACTGACATGACTCCCTCTGCATAGGAGAATTTGAGTTGATGGATTTAACTGGCTGCAAAGAACAAACAGTCTGCCAACAAGAAGCTCAACGCAGCTGGAGAAAAATTAATTAGCGTCAGCTCAGTTCTGGAAAAAGGACTAAACAAAAGACTTGTATTTGCATAGCGCCTTTCACAGCCTTAGGATTTCCCAAAGCACCTTGCAGTCAATTAAGTAATTTAGAAGTGTAGTCACTGTTGTAATGTAGAAAACATGGCAACCATATTGTGCAGAGCAAGCTCCCACAAACAGTAACGTGATAATGACAAGTTAATCTACTTTTGTGATATTGATTGAGGGATAATTGTTGTCCAGAATGCTGCTCTTATTCAAAATAATGTTATGGGATCTTTTACATCAACCTGAGGGACCAGGCAGAGCCTTGGTTTAACATCTCATCCAAAGGTGGCAATTCTAGCACTGTAATACTTTCACCATCAGCTTAGAATTTTCTGCTGTAGTCCTGGGACTGAGACTTGCATGCACAACCTTTAACTCAGTGTGCTGCCAATTGAGCCATAGCTTACAGCTGCGACATGGGAGATTTTAGTACCATTGAACTGGCAGGAAGAGCAAAGTAATTAAAGAGAATGAAGAATGCTTAGAGTCATAGAGTCATAATACAGCACGGAAACAGGCCCTTCGACTAACCGGTCCATGCTGACCATGGTGCCTCTCAGTTAGCCCTAATTGCCCATGTTTGGCCCATATCCCTTGAATCCTTTCCCATTCAAGTGCTTATCTAAATGCTTTTTAAATGTTGCTATTGTACCTGCCTCAATCACTTTCTCTGGCAGCTCATTCCACATATGCAGCACCCTCTGTGTGAAGAAGTTGCCCCTCAGGTCCCTTTTAAATCTTTCTCCTCTCACCTTAAACCTATGTCGTCTAGTTTTCAATTCCCCTTCCCTGGGAAAAAGACAATGTGCGTTTATCCTATCGATGCCCTTCATGATCAATAAGGTCACCCCTCATTCTCCTACATTCCAAGGGATAAAGTGCTAGACTGGCCAACCTCTCCCTACAACTCAGGCTCACTAGTCCTGGAAACATCCTCGTAAATCTTCTTTGTACTCTTTCCAGTTTATCAATGTCTTTCCTATAACTGGGTGTCCAAAACAGTACACAATACTCCGAGTGCAGCTTCACCAATGACTTATACAACTATAACATAATGTGGGGGAGTTTTCCTGTCCCGCCCGCCACGGGAGTTGTAGCGGGCGGGGAGGGGGGAACCATGCAAAGGTCCATTGACCTCGGATGGGATTTTCCGGTTTTGCGGTGAGCGTGGCAGTAACATTCCGTCCAGTGTCCCAACTCGTACGCTCAGTGCCCTGGCTGATAAAGGCCAGTGTGCTAAACACCTTCTTCACCACCCTGTCTACCTGTGACACTGCTTTCAACGAACTATGTACTTGTATTCCTAAGTCCCTCTGTTCCTCAACACTCCCCAGGGCCCTACCATTCAGTGTGTAAGTCCTACCCTGGTTTGACTTTTCAAAATGCAACACCTCACACTTATCTGCATTGAAATAAATTTGCTAATCCTCGGCCCACTCCACGAACTGATCAAGACCCCCCTGTAATTTTTAATAATCTTCTTCGCTATCAACAATACCTCATAATTTAGTATCATCAGCTTGGCTGATCATCAGAGATAAAAAGAAACAAACTGGGCTTTGGTCTCCCAACATTTCTCATGCCATCGTTTATACCGTGACCTCAGCTCCAGTGCCCAGCTTCAGACTCAGTTCAGCTGGAGATTCTGCAGGAGAGTCCCGCAAAAGTAGGTCACGGCTCTCTTACCCTCTACCCCAGCTGGAGGGGGAGATCCCCTGGTCTGCTCCACTAAATACAGCCCAGAATGTCTGACTTCAATGCAGATTTTGTTTCAGTTGAAATACTTTTCATGTGCACTTTGTTGGCGAAATACCACTTTAAAATTCCAAATGTCAAAAGAAACTCCAGCTTCTGAGTGGTTAGCATCCAGGCATAATCACTTGCCAGGAACACCAGGATTTTTCAGACCTAAGAAATGTTACGATGTTACGATTGTTATAATTATATTTGAGAGAGTGAAAAGTTAGGTTGCTCTTGGTGCGATGTTGTGCTGAAGCTGTGAGACGAGGATTGGGCTGGGGGCTAAATGCCAGCCCAGAAATGAAATTAGTGCAAGCTTCATATGTGGGGATCTGTGGGGAAGTTGGGGGATGAGATTGTAGCCTATGCGTTATCACCATATTTGTACACTGCAGATGATGTTTTAAACATAATACCGTGGAATATTTTGATGTCCTTGTTATAGACAGAGTAGAATGACAACTATTTTATTCTAGCAACTATACCCATGTAATAAAAATGACAATTTTGTCTGGTAAAAAAATTCATGTCTTGGCCAGTACTAAATGGTAGCCATTTTAAATTTGTTATGAAACTGTGATTCTAACAGTTAGATGGAATTTGGTAAGGTTAGTTTGATCCTAGTTCTGATTTTGTTTTATTTGAAATGCACAAGTTTGCATCTACAAGATTCTGATGTTTTCTATTACCAGAGATTGCCGAGGATCATGTTAATGCAGGATTTTGAAGTTCTTTTGACTTAATGCAAATTCTAATGAACATGGGCTGGAGTGAGGTTTAAAGTTTATTTATTAGTGTCACAAGTAGGCTCACATTAACACTGTAATGAAGCCACCGTGAAAACCTCTTAGTCGCCACACTCTGGCGTGTGTTCGAGTACTCTAAGGGAGAATTTAGTATGGTCAATGCACCTAACCAACACGTCTTTCGGACTGTGGGAGGAACCGGAGCACACGGCGGAAACCTACACAGACATGGTGAGAACGTGTAGACTCTGCACAGACAGTGAACCAGGCAGGGAATTGAACTCGGGCCCCTGGCAGTGTGAGGCAGCAGTGCTAACCACTGCGCCACCGTGCCACCCAGGTGTCACGGTATTCTACATTAGCAGCTTCAAAATAACAGGACCAATTGAGTAAGGCTGTGCTGCTCGTGCAGTGGATTACTTGATAGGCATTAGGATGAAGATATTGATAGTGGAGGTTTCCAGAACTGATTTATAATTAACAGATTCTGTCAGTTCCAAAGAATCGTAACTTTTTCAAGACCTCACCGAGTGAACTAACATCTTGTTTATTAAATCCAAATCTGTGAAAATTCATGTTTGCAAGGGCCATCCACCACTTCACAAATTGTGAAGGCCTCCTTCTGTCAGGACTGCTCACCCATTTAAAATGCAGAGATAGTTCTGACTTTTGAAAATAACTTCCATAATGATGACATTTTTGCTGACTATAGGGATTTTTTTTACAATAAATGCCTGCACTTTATAACTAATTTATACAAAACAGCCTCACTGTTACTTAAACACCCATCAGGCCATTCATTCACAATGTGGGAGTTGTTAGGAAAGGCAGCATGTATTGCTCTTGAGAAGAGATGGTGAGCTAGCTCTTTAAACAATTGTCTGTCTGTCTCATCCTGTTATCTGCTGAAATCATGATTTGGCCTTTCAGACCTCTTACTCAGTACTTGCTCCTTTGTCAATTTTAAACCCTTCAGGTGTCTGAGTTACCTCCTCTTTCACTATGACTTGGGTGGTATCTTCTTCCTTGATCAAGACAGATGCAAATACCTCAGCTATGTTCTCCGCCCCCCCCCCCCCCCCCCCCCCGTAAATCCCCTTTGTGGTCCCTAATCAGCCCT
Organism: Mustelus asterias; assembly: GCF_964213995.1. Taxonomy (NCBI): domain Eukaryota; kingdom Metazoa; phylum Chordata; class Chondrichthyes; order Carcharhiniformes; family Triakidae; genus Mustelus; species Mustelus asterias. The sequence continues at coordinate 43,923,896 of NC_135820.1, forward strand.
ATTCCTCCTTTTACCATCTTGTTACTATTTATATGCATACAAAAGATTTTAGGATTCCTTTTATATTATCTGCCAGTCTCTTTTCATACTCCCTCTTTGCTTTGCTTATTTGCTTTATCATTTCCAGCACAGTGGTTAGCACTGCTGCCTCACAGAGGCAGGGACCCCGGTTGAATTCCGGCCTTGGGTCACTGTCTGTGTGGAGTTTACACATTCTCACTGTATCTGTGTGGGTTTCCTCCGGGTGCTCCGGTTTCCTCCCACACTCCAAAGATGTGCAGGTTATGTTAGTTGGCCATGCTATATTGCCCCTTAATGTCAGGAGAACTAGCAAGGTAGATGTGTGGGTTTAGGGGGATAGGGCCTGGGTGGGATTGTTAGTGCATGCTCAATGGGCCGAATGGCCTCCTTCTGCACTGTAGGAATTCTAAGATTCTTCCCCTCTGAACCTTCTATATTTAGCCTAGTTCTCAGTTGTATTATCCACCTGACCTCTGTCACAAAGACATTTTTTTCTTCTTCACTTTAATCTCTATCTCTCTCATCACCCAAGGAGCTCTGGATATTAAATGTCAGGTTTAGCGATGTTTTCGCTATGACACATCTATTTAAGACATACACAATGAGCACCCATGTGACCCATTTGATGACTACAGTGGAGCTTTTGAAAAATGTTTCCGAGTGCTTCGTCACAGTGCTCCCCACCCACCTGCTAACCTGCTTCTCCATTACTATGGATACCTCTGGTGGCCGCCCTTCATGTGGCTGAGGTCTTGAGGGCCCTGCCACTCTGAAAGACTCCTGTTGAATCACAAGAGAAGCTTCTGATGCCATAGCAATTGACCAGGACTGTGCAATGGCGGAGGAGAGGCTGCCCCATCAGAAATGCCCTGAGAGGGGGGTGCCAGATGGCAGCAGCAGCCACTCATCCATTGCCAAGAGGACCGATTGGTCCTCCAGCCTTCCTGTGAGGCCCTAGAAGCTAAGTATACAGATTCCCAGTCTGGACCCCTGACCTCAGAGCCAGGGTGATAATGTGCAGGTCAGAGTATATACCTATGATAGTGGCAGCAGGATGGTATGTTTTCCCATCTGGGAAAGTTGCCAGTCTGTCCTCAGGGAAAGCTTGTCACTCTAAAGAATGGGTGATCACAGTGCAAATGGCCTGGAAGGACAGACCAGGCCAGAGTGAGCAAACTTTCTGGTGTACCCGCCAAATCTCCATGTAACTTGCGCTGGACATCCAGCATCTTCTGCCTCACAGACAACTCCAGAGGCTCATCATCCGACTGGGAATCAGTCTTCGGACTATCTCAACCACTCCTCCAACTGCCCGAGGCCTGCTCCACTACACTGTCCAGCAGCTACATGTGTGAATGTGAAGTGTCTTTACTAGATTGTGCCTGCCCTTGTCTGGCATGTTAATCCCTGCCTAGGTGCCAGTATCCGTGCTGGTGCTTGGTGCAGGGTGAGGGATGCTGCATCCTCTGAGGGTTCATCTTCATCCTCAGAGGCAATAATTGGACCAACAAATCTGACGTTTTCTGCTGAAGGGGCTTCACCTGCATAGGAGACGCAGAAAAATGGGCATTAGTTACCACTTGGAAGCATTCAACAGAATTCAAAGTCACAATGCCAGCACCATTAGAAGCATACGAACCAAGAGATCTGACATATAGCAACTATTAAACCACAACTTGCAGCAACATCACAAGGTTTCCACTAGGAAGCTTCCCTATCTTTGAGCAGGAACAACACATTAATCATTCATGAAAGCATGCCAAGCATTAGTACGCCTTCCACTTGCCCTCTCCCCCTCTGTGTCCCAGTTTCAGCTCCTTTCAAACTCACCAGATCCATGCTTTCCTCCAATCCTGCCTCTGCTGATGGATCGAGTAGCTTCTGTTGAGGTCAACAGGAGAACATTCTCCTCCTGTGGCACCAGGATTGCCAGATCTGACATTCGACGTCCAGTCCTGCTTCTTTCCCTGGAATAGTGGGCCCATTTTTTATGAGAGTAGATGTTACATTGCAATGATTATCACGCTTAGCTTAAATGTCATCCCACTTCAAAAGTAAGAGAGAAATGGGAAATGCAAAGATTATCACTCTTCGGTGGGATGTCATCCCATTTCTGTGGAATTCTCTACTCCAGACTGCAGTGGACACCAGAACATTAAACTAATTTAAGAAGGAGATAGATAGTTTTTAATCAGTCGTGGGATGAAGGGTTCTGGGGAGCAGGCAGGATGGAGGAGATGAGGCTGAGCTGAGATCAGCCATGGCCATACTGAATGGAGGAGCAGGCTCAAGGGAGTAAATTTTCAACTCCTGCTTCTAGTTCTTATATTCAAAGGTAAGAGAGAAATGCATGATCAGCACAATGCTTGGCAGCCAAGACACTGTGCATCTTCCTCATGTATAAGGTCTTCTCCTGCCACCACAATGACACCTCTACAGAGGCATCGGGTCCACAAACAATGCCGTTGTTGCATAATGTTGCCTTGGGCCTCAGGCATCTCTCATAAGGCTCCAGCATTTTCGAGCCTTCCCTATTCCCTCCTGGAACAAGGGTGAGGGCTTATTCACCGTTGCTGATCTGAAGAGGTCTTTCAGCCTCTTCCTATATTGTGTCAAGGTACAAGGCATGACACCCATGCTGCTGACCTCTGCCTTCTCCCAGGCTGAAGGTGTCATAGAGAGAGGTCCTAATGCCAGCAGATTCCTGTCTGCTGGCACTAGGACCTCACTCCTGGTGAACATAGCCTGGAGGAGGGTGTGGATGGAATCATCGTCAAAATACAGGGCTGTTATGGCCTTTTGCTGCTTCCTCGCCCTTTGTTCTCTTGTCTCAGCCATCTATGGTGGAAAACATGATAGAACAAAACAGTTTCTCAACATTATAAATGGATATAAATTGTCCCATTGGTAAGCCGCATCATGGGTTCATGAAGGGAAGGTTATGTTTGACTAATTTGGTGGAATTCTTTGAGAACATTACATGCGCAGTGGACAATGGAGAAGCTGTAGATGTGGTCTATCTGGATTTCCAGAAGGCATTTGACAAGGTGCCGTACCAAAGACTGCTACATAAGATAAAGGTGCACGGTGTTACGAGTAATGTATTAGCATGGATAGAGGATTGGTTAACTAACAGAAAGCAAAGAATGGGGGTAAATGGATGTTTTTCTGGTTGGCGATCAGTGACTAGCGGTGTGCCTCAGGGATCAGTGTTGGGACCGCAATTGTTTACGATTTACACAGATGATTTGGAGTTGGGGACCAAGTGTAGTGTGTCAAAAATCGCAGATGACACTAAGATGGGTGGCAGAGCAAAGTGTGCAGAGGACGCTGAAAGTCTGCAAAGGGATATAGATAGTCTAAGTGAGTGGGCGAGGGTCTAGTAGATGGAGTACAATGGTAGGAATAACAGCAAAATGGACTATTATTTAAATGGTAAAAAATTGCAGCATGCTGCTGTGCAGAGGGACCTGGGTATCCTTGTGCAGGAATCTCAAGGAGTTGGTTTGCAGGTGCAGCAGGTAATTAAGAGGGCAAATGGAATTTTGTCCGTTATTGCTAGAGGGATGGAGTTTAAAAACAGCGAGGTTATGTTGTGGCTGTATGAGGTGCTGGTGAGGCCACACCTGGAGTACTATGTACAGTTTTGGTCTCCTTACTTGAGAAAGGATATACTGGCACTGGAGGAGATTCACTAGGTTGATTCCGGAGTTGAGAGGGTTGGCTTATGAGGAGAGACTGCGTAGACTGGGGCTATACTCATTGGAATTCAGAAGAATGAGGGGAGATCTTATAGAAACATAAGATTATGAAGGGAACAGATAAAATGGAAGCAGGGAAGTTGTTTCCACTAGCGGGTGAAACTAGAACTAGGGGGCATAGCCTCAAAATAAGGGGTAGCAGATTTAGGACTGAATTGAGGAGGAACTTCTTCACACAAAGGGTTGTGAATCTATGGAATTCCCTGCCCAGTGAAGCAGTTGAGGCTACCTCATTGAACGTTTTCAAGGCAAGGATAGATAAATTTTTGAACAGTAAAGGAATTAAGGGTTATGGTGAGCAGGCGGGTAAGTGGAGCTAAGTCCACGAAAAGGTCAGCATGATCTTATTAAATGGCAGAGCAGGCTCGAGGGGCCAGATGACCTACTCCTGCTCCTAGTTCTTATGTTCTTATTAAGATCATGAAAGACTTTCTATGACCAGACTGTATGCCGTATGTGCTCACTGGTGAGAAACATCTCCAATTCTGGACATTTCAAGACCATTTACAGAAGAACCTCACCTCAAACAATGTCTGGTACGATCTCCGACAAATAAATACTGATCATAAATTGAAGACTCTCACATTTGCTGTGTCATTTGAAACTGCCTGTGCAAAGTGGCCTTTTAAATGAGTTGCCATGACTTCCTTCCTGGTCATAGCTGTGGACACTGGATATCCCAGCATCCAGCTGTGATTGGGTGGACAGGAGAAATACATTCAGCCTTGCAGCCTTGAAACCAGCCCTGAGGCCCACAATGGGCTAACTGCCGTTGTATACTGCATTCTTCAACAGTGGGGGTGGGAGTCAGAAAGACACCCACTTCTGGGTGCAAGTGCCGCCCACCAAGATGGGACATATTATTCAGGCTAGTTTCATTTTGTAAATTAGTGTTGCTCTACCCAATTGCATTTCTGCTGCTATTGTCCAAAATTATATTCCTTCCTGTTTATGAGGAATACAGTACAGAATTTGTCTGTCTAGACTCCTCACACAATTATATTCCCTGTCCTCCTGGACCTCAGTCAGGAATTGTATTACTTAGATGGTACAGCACAGACAACAAACCGTTAATTCAACTGGTCTATGCTGGTGATAACACTCCATACCTGCCTCTTCAAACTCTATCAAACTCATTCTGCTTCCTCACATCTCTCCATTCCCTTCTTACCCATATGGTGGTGATTTGTTACAGATCACCCAAGGGGTCTGAGGCAACATGCAGTTTTACTGATGCTATGGATAAATGATGGTATAGGTTCTGACTCATATATGAATCCCTCAAATGTATCGATACTACCTGCTTCACCTCCTCGTGGCAGTGATTTCCATTTCTTATCAATTTCTATGCAAATATTTTCTTTGCAAATTAGTTGCTACTTGCAATCTGATATTTATCATTTGGATATGGCTGATTTTTACCTTAGTTCCACTCACCTACTTTAGTTTAGTAACCCTTAATATCTTTCTCTGACAAAAACCTGTCAATCTTACAACCTTATATTCTGAACAGACCCACAATTGGAAACAATTTCTCCATATCCGCCCAATGAAACCCCTTCATAAGTATAAAGACTTCTATCAGGTCTTCTCTTTTCCAGAGAAAACGAAGCCTCAGTCTGCTCAACCTTACCTGATAGTTGCTTCCTTTCATTACGGGCAATAACCTTGCAAATCTATCTACACTTTCACCAAGTTTTTCAATATCCTTTTTTGTCATATGAAGGACTAGAACTGCGCACAGTATTCAAGTGTGGTCTAACCAAGGTTCTACACAAATGTAATATTCCTGCTTTCTGTATTCTGTTACTCAGGGAATGGACCACAGCACTTTGTTTGCCCTCTTTATGCCCATGCCAGTTTGTGTTGCTTGTTTTAATGAGTTTTAGCATTTCAGTTTTCAGAAACAGACCTCACACAACATCCCCAGCTCCATCCATCCTGTTACCACATTACTCGCAGGCCCACTGATGTAGTCCCAGCAGATCTTGAGCAACTATTGCAAAATTAGCCCCAACCTCAAAGAATAATAGGGCTGAATTTTACCACATAATTTAGGAAACTGACATCAAGGCGAAGAACGAGGACTTGCTCGCCGAATTTACCACAGGCCATCCAATTAAAAACTGGGGCCAGGTTCTTGAAACAACCAGCCCAGTCAGAAAGCTGGCAGCTCTGAAACCTCAGTAATGCCACTGGGAGAGATGGGCATTGCGGAGGCAAGCCTAAAATCCTGGGGTACTCCAGGTAAATAAAATAAAAATAATAAATTCAGAAAGTCAGCGGCCAAAAGGGAAACTCCTCTTGATCAGATTGTTGGATGGGGGCTGCCTACCCGGCCTACATCTGGCTCCAATGGGCCTTCTGGTCAGTTGCAAGGTGGCTGACTCCATGAAACTGGAGACATCCCATGTGGTGGGGGGAGGGAGTGGACCCAACAGTGAGTGACAAATTGCCACCAGCCCATTCATGGCCCTAATTGGAGCCTTAATAATGGATATCATGAAGGCCGATCCACATCCAATCCGCTTCTCATCCACAACTGGGAACCACCCCCTCTCCCCAAACCCTCCACCTCCCCCCACCACCCAGCAGCGGAACAATGTCAGGGAGCAAGCAATGTGGGGTCTGGTAAAATTCAGTCCTATGAGTGAATCCTTGCGTCAGAACCTTTATTATAAAACAATAACCATGTGTCGGAATAAATGTATGAACAGGGTATGGTGGCAGACTAATAGGATAACCCAAGAAAAGACCTACACACTCTGGATCTCTCCATCATACATGTTGCACTAAGATTTTACCCCCTTTTTCTTCTGAAACATCCCAACCTTCACCCCACAAAAATAGGCAAAGAAGGACACTTTTTCCTGATACTTATTAAGTTATAAAAGTCAGAAACAAAGACTTCACTAAGGCATTTGGCAAAACATTATGTTCAGTTTTATTGTTCCCTGCGTGAGGACAAATTCATGCTCCATTTGTTTCAATAATTGGAAAATGTCACATTGACATTCTACTATTAGAAATGTTTTTTTAATGGATGTTGGTCCCTGAGGCCTAAGGAGGTATACTTTACAATCAAAGCATCCATTATCTGATGCACACCCAATGTCAATACAGAGCACAATAAATGAATTGATTGCTTGTTCTTATGTTTCTTATTTCTTGCTGTGAAAGTCCGATCTTTGCATTCTAAATGAAGGGTGGAAATATAAACATTATACAACAGACGAGAATTTATTTCTTCTAGAGGAAGGGATTAGAGTAGTCAAGGCTATTTTCTTGTTTCTCTCTACACACAGTTCAAGGCCAGAAAGGAGTGACGTGGAATTAATTCTGGGCTTTTGCTTGATGGCCATTTTCTGATTTACTGCATGCTCCAGACCTTTATTACAATGTCTTTATTTTCACACTGAATACTAACTAACTTTATAGAGAGTTGTAACCAATTGAGATCAGTAGTTTCAATGTGATGGTGCTGCTTCACATTTTGAAACAATATCTGATAGCCAGCATGTCAAATTTTTGCTTTTTAATTTGTCTTGCTGTTGCAATTTTAAGTTGTGGAATGCCTTTTTAAAACTTGATAGAAAAAGATTATGATTGCAGGTGAAATTTTCAGTAACCATCTTATTGAGTTCTTCTCCCACTGCTTGATACTGATGATTCCATTCCACCTTGCAAGGCCAGGCTTTGAGGGCTGAGACTAGCAAGTTGGAGACAGAAAAATGATCAGCTCAGGGCAGTCTGCGTGCTCTGGGCCAGTGCAATATCAGGCAACCTGGACTAGAATAAGATAAGCTTGGTGGGGGATACAATGTGAGAGTGGCCAGGTTGTATTCTGTGGAGTCTGGGGAGCATTTCTGTCTATCCTGACCCACAAAATTGATTTAAACTTACCTTCTTTGGCTGGACTATTTACCGACACTAGTATTATTTTAAACTGGTAATTAGGATCATGTCATGTCATGACTCTGACTTACATAGCCATGAGTACGCTGCTATAGGGCTTTGGTCAATTGACAATAAACCCTGGAGAAGATAGAGAAAACCACGTTGTCAGGAACTGGAGGTAAAGTCACTCCGTCTATTTTCAGGGCCATACTACTGGGTTTCCACTTGGTTGGAGGTTTCAAAATCGTCTCCATGGTTTAGCATTTATGACTAAGATTTACAATAAAAGCCATTCTTAATGTTAATCTTTCATTTTTAAAAGTATTAACCAAAGTGGATAGGAATAAGAAAACATTGTATAAATTCAGAAAGCTGACAAACATTTTGCTACAATATACAATGTATGTTAATGTAATGAGTCACGATTCAAATAATAAAGCATCTTTGACAAGAACTTCCTCCAAGGTGGCATCAAGAATGGCAAGGGATTAGAAAGCTCCTAGCTATATGATCAAGTGTACGATTGAGAAGTTAAGGAAACTTGGCTTAAAAATCATACCTACTTCCTGTGCTTTAGATATTTATTAAATATACATCATGCTAATTCTAGACTACTTTCTTTGTCTTGGAAAAATAAATTGAAGTGAACTGTAATATGCAACAAATCTTCTCAGATTTCAATTGCTAGTATTGCATTTGGAATTTAAATATATGGCTGGAATCTTACCACCATTCATGCCGGTGGGATTTTCTCATCCCGTCGCAGTGAGCGGAGATTTGGCTGGCCATCAAATTCGCCCACTTCGCTGCAGCGGGAGTGTGGCATGAACAGCAGGTAAGATCGTGCCCTATATCTTTAGTGTTTCCAACCTGTATAATGAACATTTATGTTTGATGTAACGTGTTAAAATATGATGCTGGGAACTATTCAGTGGCAAAAATTATTCTGTGATGGAAAATTTCTGAGAATTTTCTGCAACATCCATACTAATCTGATGTGCTCTGTAATGTTGAATTTCTAATAGTTTAATTTCGAATGTAAGAATTTTCAGTATTTGTAAGATTGATTTTTAGCACTAGATGCATTTAGGAGGATGTGAAGGGATGGAGCAGGGCAGCCAGGAATTCCCCCCACTGTGGAAGACGTGGGCCATTTGAAATCCCAGGCCTCATTTAAATTTTGTCTGCAGTGTTCATCAGCCTGTGCTCACTCTCCAATTTCTAAAGTTAGTACACATGGGCTGGGCTTTGGTGCATGAATTATCGCAGGTGGATAGAAAATTTGATGTACCACCAAATGGGATTCTTCCCTTTTCACTAGGGGATCGCTATGAATATTTTTATATACTAAAGGTAGGTGAATCCCGCCTGACAGACACTGCTAATGCCAATGGGAAACACTCCAGTTTTGCTGCCGGCGGGAGCACTTTGTTTCATTTTCAGAGAATCGCAGTGACTGTCTCATTAAACTCCATTTTCCCCACAACCACTTTTTCAATCTCTCAGAATGGGAATCTATCCCCAGCACAGCGAATTAATTTCTCTAATCCAGCTTACAAATAATATCATCTGTGAATATTGTGTATTCCTCAAGCTCTGTGCAGTCTTACACAGAATCAATCACACCAGTATAAATAATTCCCATCATTTTCATTGTCCAGTTCAGTGGGAGAGTCCTTGTTTGCTCCCACTCTTACCTATTCAATTATCAGTTGTACAACTCCAGCAATACCTTCCCTTTCTCGTTCCATGTTGTGACCATCAGAGTTCCCCAAAGTCCTTGACCCCCCCCCTTCCGAATTTACTTGCTGCACACCACCGCCACCCCCCCCCATCCCCCCCACTCCCTCAAACTCTCCATTCCACTGACTGAGTTCCTGTGTATACCCTTCATTGTTTGCCACTCTATCAGTAGCTTACACCTTCAGCTGTCTAGACCTCACACTTGAGAATTCCTCCAATAAACTCTCGATGCTATCACTCCCTATCCTTTTGACATCCCCCTTAAAACTGTTTAATCTATTTAACTAAGTTTGTATTCACTCCTAATATTTCCTGCTTTGGCTTGGCATCCATTGAGGTGGTTTTGTAAGTTATTCTGTGGATAAATGCAAGGTGGTTGTTGTTTTAGAAGTGGTAGTATTTTTCACAGAATAGTAATGGGGACGTGGAAATGTGTTCATGCTTGCTGGTGTAATAAGTCGTTTGTATTTGCATGTATACAAGCTTAGGGGCTGTAAATTTGAAACTCAAAATAACCAATGTGCAGCTCTCCTTGTATTGCCCTTGGAATATCTGGCAATGCCAATATGGTACATACATAAAATAACATTGTATGATCACAACATACTTCTGTTTATTAATAACTCAAACACTTCTATCATATCCTCCATGGATCTTTAGGAATGCCTCTCTACAATATCCAGCAATGAAACTTGCTGGGGTAAACATATTGCTGTAGTGATTTTAACATGAACAAATCTTTTCTTATTACTTAAGGTTACAAAATTGACGTAGGTGAGGAAGGCCCATATCATTCATCCAAAATCCAAAGACTGCAATCTCCCCCTACCACGGTATACAGTTTTTTCTAAGTTATTAAAGGATATTTGCCTTTACCATTCTTTTCTGAAGTTCATTCCATGCCTTGTTAATTTTTCTCTGAAGATAAATTAGTCCTTTTTAAAGTATTTCACTACCCCCTCCCGTACAGCCCACCCCAACATTTTATTCTTCTCCCATTGAATGAGTTTGAATTGGTTTTGAATGAATCAGTATCTCTTTGAACCAGTTAGTAGTAAATGTGTTAAACACCAGCATATTTACAGCCAGACAAAAATTCCAGTGCTTGTCTACAACACTTTTCATGTCCTTGTATTAGCTTTACATGCACTATTGCACCAGGGCATGGTAACATGTAAAATAAATCTCAGAAGGTACTATTACTTAAATGGGAAGAAAATAATATGCATGAAAAATAAGAGATCTATGGCCCCTGGTTGACAATTAACAATGCTCATTGGCAGCGAGCTAAATTAATGTAATATCGTGATGCATTAAAAGGTCACTACTGAGCTTAAATATTGACATCATCCTGCCACTTTGATGAAGCCTTGGGATACTGTATGCAGTTCTGGTTGCTGCAGTACATAAAGATTTTGCAGCTATTGAAAAGACACTGAAGACCACAATCAGAATAACGAGAGATAAGATTAGGATAAGCAATTGTGTGAATTTATCATTTTTCTCTGGAAAAGAAAAGTTGAAAGATGATATGAGATGATATGTGGAAACAATGTGCTGAGTGATAGGAAACAGTAGTGGTAAACGATTGTGTTTTGGACTGGAGGAATGTATACAGTAAGGGTCTATATGGGCTGTTACGAGGACCACTGCTTTTCTTGATCAGATTAGTAACCTAGACTTGAGTGTGCAGGACATAATTTCAAAATTTGCAGATGACACAAGATTTGCAAGTATTGTGAACTATGAGGAAGACGGTGTCAAACTTCAAGAGTTCATAGACTGGTTTGAGGAATGGACCGACATGTGGCAGATGAAATTTAATTCAGAGAAGTGTGAAGTGGTATATTTTGGCAAGAAGAATGAGGTGAGGCAAGATAAAATAAAGAGAACAATTCTAAAGGGGAGTGCAGGAACAAGGGGTATATATGCACAAATTGTTGCTCTCCCCCAAGGCTCAGCATTCAGGTCAAGAGCTTGGAGTGTCCTGCACCCTCCAACAGAAACTGTCCACTGACATCCTTGTTCTAGTTCCTATTGCATGTGTCTTGTGCCAGATCATGTAACAACCTTGCTATCTTTACTCTAGTATCCACTGCTATATGTATATTTGTGCTGATGCAGCATGTGCATGAGTCATGGAACAATCCATCCTGAGAATGCTCGCCCTTTTCTGAGACTCTTCAGCCTCCTCCCGCATCAGCTCCTTATCACCCATTAAGGATCTGTGGAAGATGAAAGACATGAGTTGGTGCTGACATTGGGAAAAAGTATATTCAGTACAATGGTAGAAAAAGTGCAAATAATGAAATTTCAGTTACTGGTGTCAAGTGGCAGTTCATCACCTAATTCTGCCACTAAGGGGGGAATTTTACCATTTTGAGCCTAAGTGCCGAATCTGGGTGTCAAATAGATCCGCGCCTGGAATCCTCTTTCCAGCGCGCCCATACGCGTTTTGCTGGCTCCGGCCCGATCCACGCCGTGGCCGGGGCTTAGCGCTGCCGGAACGATCGGAGCTCTGAACTGCGCATGCGCAGTTCGAAAAAAATCTGACAGCGCGCCCGGGCTCGAAAGAAAAAAGCAGAAAGCGGAGAGAGCGGCTCGCTGACGTTCATCCTCTGGTCGGGGGTGGTGGGGGGGGGGAGGGGGGGGGGGGGTGGGGGAGGGGGGGCGTGTGACCGATCATCCCCTGGGGGGGGGGAGGAGAGGGATGTCTCATCCCCTGGTTGGGGGGAGGGAGGGGGGGGGGGTTGGGGGGGCGGGGAGGAGAGGGGGTGTGACGTCTCATCCTCTGGTCGGGGGGGGGAGGAGAGGGGGTGTGACGTCTCATCCTCTGGTCGGGGGGGGGGGGGCGGTGGGGGGGGGTCGGCTGCCAGTCTGAGGCCGATGTCTCCTGCCAGAGTGGACGTGCGGCCATGCCATCCCACGAAACCTTCAGGATGAAGCGATTCCTCGCTAAGAAGGTGAAGCAGATCCGGCCGATTCCACAGTGGCCGATTCCACAGTGTAAAGGGATGCACCATCACTGGTTCACTACCAGCCACAGCCATCTCTCCCGCTGTCTTGCCCCTGCAGGAAGAGTAATCTGTGGCTGGTAGTGTACCAGTGATGGTGCCAGGAGGCATCGGCCGCAGACAGGCAGCGGAACCCCCCCGACCAGAGGATGAGACATCACACCCCCTTTCCTCCCCCCCCCCCCCCCCCCACAGGGGATGAGACGTCACACCCCCTCTCCTCCTCCCACCCCCCTCCTGCCCCGACCAGAGGATGACCTGGGTTAGAGAGCCGTTGCAGTCTCTGACCCCGCTCTTCGGAGGCTGCAGCAGCGACTTCAGACTTTTATTTTGCAGGTCGGTTACAGCACGGACGGGGATCGGGCCAGAAGACGGTAAAGTGGGGTTTGGCGGTAGAGTTGGGTGCGCGGTTCATTAAGTTGATTTAAATGCATGCAAATGCATTTAAATCGTCGGGCCGCCCGATTCGGGCGCAGGCCTGACCTATCGGGTATCGGTAAAGGCGCGATCTGCTCAGATTCGGGTGCAGGTCGCGTTAAAGGCCCGACGCCCAACTTTACCACGATTTCGCGCCTGAAAACGGGCGCGAAGTTCTGGTAAAATCAGGCCCTAAGTCTCTGGGCCAATGGCTTTCATCACCAACACCTACTGTGTGTGCCACTCTGCTGATCTCGAGCTACCCTCCTCCAATACAATCACAGTGGCTATGACTGAAGATCTATCCCCTGTTCTCTGCCTCTCTTTGGAGTTGTCCACATTCCTCCTGAAATGATAGAATGCAGAGAGTTATGAGTGTGGAAAGTGGGACATATGTTGAAGATGGAATGAAAACAGTTGTGGAGGTTAATGTGAGAGATGGTTGTGAGATGCCAGTAGGATGAGGCTGAGTATTGATAGTTCAGGTGGAGGTTCTGAATCATTTGTGTGGATCTTAGAGGTATTGATCATGTGGTCACATGGTTGAAACTGACTTCTGATAAATCTTATGACTCCAAGGACCAGGGAGAAACAAGCAAATCTGGAAACTAACAGCACAGAAGAACCAAGGAACATAACATCCCGAGTGGACACCCTCTCTCTCTCCCTCTCTTTCTCCATCCATGCTGCAAACTTGATCTCTGTTTGCTACTTGACTATCCACATGTCACAGGCAGAGTTTTAAAGCATTAATCCAGCAGCTGTCATATTCATAAGAAAAGATAAATCAACCATCAACATGTGGCACGGTGGCACAGTGGTTAGCATTGCTGCCTTACAGCACCAGGGACTTGGGTTCGATTCCCAGCTTGGGTCACTGTCTGTGTGGAGCTTGCGTGTTCTCCTCGTGTCTGCGTGGATTTCCTCCGGGTGCTCCAGTTTCTGCCCACGGTCCAAAGATGTGCGGGTTAGGTGGATTGGCCATGATAAATTGCCTCCTATTGTCAGGGGGACTAGCTAGGATAAATGCATGGGGTTATGGGTATAGGGCCTGGGTGAGATTGTGGTCTGTACAGATTCGATGGGCTGAATGGCTTCCTCTTGCACTGTAGGATTCTATGATTCTATGAAACCACCTCAACACCAAATTCTAAGGAACCACTGAGCCAGTCTGGCATCATCCAAGTCTACAAGATCTGTGTATCTTTAACTTTTATTGAACTCTTAAAAAGCCTGTTTACTTTATCTTCCCACTCTGCAACTTCTTGGTGTGTGTAAAGTTCAAGTTTGTGGAAGCATTTTTATCATTTTACTTAGGTTGAGTTAAGTGCAATAAAGACTACACTTTTCTCTTAGACAAGGTGCTTTGACTTTTTTTTATGTTGTTAAGGACAGGGTCGGGAGTAAACTGAAACCCTTTTACCCTTCCCTTTAATGTCTATAATCACTGTAGTTTTTGGAGAGGAAGATGCGCATGTTTCTTAACCCCAAGAGTGTGTAGTCAATTAAATAACAGTAGCAAGCTTTTCTGGGTTTAAATAAAAAGGATTATTTATCCATGCATTCACTCCAGAGGTCTAAATACTATGTCAATCGCTTAGCAAGCACGCATGCACGCACACACCCACAAATACATTTTGAGAAATTGTGTACTATCACAAATATTATCAAAAGAATTGTTTATACTGAGATTACTGACATGGAGATTAGCATTACTGAGATAGAATAGTTCATGTGTCTGGCTTATAGTAAGGGTGATGTGGAGATGCCGGTGTTGGACTGGGGTAAACATAGTAAGAATTTTAACAACACCAGGTTAAAGTCCAACAAGTTTATTTGGTAGCAAATGCCATTAGCTTTCGGAGCGCTGCTCCTACTTGTTGTAGTCATTGTGTGCCTGGTAAAGAAAGGAGTCTTCTCCACTCCAGAATTCTAGTTGAGATGAATTGAAATAGCTGGAGTCAGATATCAGGATTATTACAGGATTTCCTCGAAGAGATAAATATTCAGCAAGTCACTTTCAATTTTCAATCAAGAGTTTCAATTTCTTTTTAGGTGGACCGGGTTTAGAAAACTGACTGGGAGACTTTTTAAGATTTTACAAGTCTCCAGGTTCTTAAAGACAAAGATGACATAGCCTTTATCGGAAATTGCAATGTTTTGCAGTGTTCTTTGCAGGTCTTTTTGTGTCTTCAAGGATTTTAGTGTTAGAAGCCAGTTTCAGTCACAGGATTAGCTGCCATTTCCATCTAGGATAGTTTGAAGCTGAATGCCATTGATCTACAATGGATGTAATGGATGAGTTCTTCACATTTAATCAGGATTAATTGATTTTTACCCAACTTTCACTGTTATCGTTTCAACTCTGAGACACAGAGTGGCATTTTCCCGTCCCGCTCGCCACGGGAATCGTACTGGGTGGGACAGGACCATGCAAAGGTCCGTTGACCTTGGGCAGGATTTTCCGATCTTGGGGTGAGCGCGGCCGGAAAATCCCATCCATG
Organism: Mustelus asterias; assembly: GCF_964213995.1. Lineage (NCBI taxonomy): Eukaryota > Metazoa > Chordata > Chondrichthyes > Carcharhiniformes > Triakidae > Mustelus > Mustelus asterias. The sequence goes on from NC_135820.1 coordinate 43,939,253, forward strand.
GAGTCTGGACTTGTGTATTGGATAAATTCCAAAACATCAAGTGTAAATTCTGCAGATGATCTTTGTTTTGGTATGTCAACTCCAGGGGGAGGCCCCATCCAGGGTGATTCAATTAGGAACTTTCCGGATGCTGCAGAAAGTCAATGTTGAAGTTGAAAATGTAGCTGACCTTTGACATGTTCCGCACACACGAGGACGGCCTCAACCGGGATATTGGGTTCATGTCCCACTATTTGTAACCCCCACAGAGTTTCACTGGCTGTCTTGTCTGGAGACAACACACATCTTTTTAGCCTGTCTTGATGCTCTCTCCACTCATGCTGTTTTGTTTCTTAAAGACGTGATTAGTTGTAAGTATTCGCATTCCAACCATTATTCATGTAAATTGAGTTTGTGTCTTTATATGCTCTGTTTGTGAACAGAATTCCCACTCACCTGAAGAAGGGGCTTGCAGCTCCGAAAGCTTGTGTGGCTTTTGCTACCAAATAAACCTGTTGGACTTTAACCTGGTGTTGTTAAACTTCTTACTGTGTTGGCCATAGGAGATAGAGGGTAGTGGTCGAAGGGTCTTTTTCCGGCTGGAGGTCTGTGACCAGTGGTGTTCCGCAGGGCTCTATACTGGGACCTCTGCTATTTGTGATATATATAAATGATTTGGAAGAAGGTGTAACTGGTGTAATCAGCAAGTTTGCGGATGACACGAAGATGGCTGGACTTGCGGATAGCGAAGAGCATTGTCGGGCAATACAGCAGGATATAGATAGGCTGGAAAATTGGGCGGAGAGGTGGCAGATGGAGTTTAATCCGGATAAATGCGAAGTGATGCATTTTGGAAGAAATAATGGAGGGAGGAGTTATACAATAAATGGCAGAGTCATCAGGAGTATAGAAACACAGAGGGACCTAGGTCCACAAATCCTTGAAGGTGGCAACACAGGTGGAGAAGGTGGTGAAGAAGGCATATGGTATGCTTGCCTTTATAGGACGGGGTATAGAGTATAAAAGCTGGAGTCTGATGATGCAGCTGTATAGAACGCTGGTTAGGCCACATTTGGAGTACTGCGTCCAGTTCTGGTCGCCGCACTACCAGAAGGACGTGGAGGCGTTAGAGAGAGTGCAGAGAAGGTTTACCAGGATGTTGCCTGGTATGGAGGGTCTTAGCTATGAGGAGAGATTGGGTAAACTGGGGTTGTTCTCCCTGGAAAGACGGAGAATGAGGGGAGACCTAATAGAGGTGTACAAGATTATGAAGGGGATAGATAGGGTGAACGGTGGGAAGCTTTTTCCCAGATCAGAAGTGACGTTCACGAGGGGTCACGGGCTCAAGGTGAGAGGGGTGAAGTATAACTCAGATATTAGAGGGATGTTTTTTACACAGAGGGTGGTGGGGGCCTGGAATGCGCTGCCAAGTAGGGTGGTGGAGGCAGGCACGCTGACATCGTTTAAGACTTACCTGGATAGTCACATGAGCAGCCTGGGAATGGAGGGATACAAACGATTGGTCTAGTTGGACCAAGGAGCGGCACAGGCTTGGAGGGCCGAAGGGCCTGTTTCCTGTGCTGTACTGTTCTATGTTCTATAAGCCTCCCCCCTTCACGTGGCTCCGTTTGAATACAATTCTACCCAAATTTTAGTGAGCTAGAGGCCAATCTTTGGAACAGGCTCCCTCGAGAGATGGTGGAAACATGTACTTATTGATTGATATCATTAGTTGTCAACTCCATAACAAAATTGGTAGCAGGCAAACTAGATTGATCTTTGTTTTTCTTCCAATTCCTATGTTCTTGTGACTGAATATTAGGTTCTTACCATTTCACCCACTGCCCCCGCTATGCATTTGGCTCAAAAATTTCACTTAATTTAATTTTAGCAAGTGATTTCATGAACAGCTGCGATCTTCAAGTGAATTGAGAATGAGACAGTGAGGGCTGGCAGGTTAGTTAACCATGGACCACAACCAATTTCAATTTTGTCATCACTTGGCTCTGCACAGGTGCAGTTCAAGTTTCACCGGTTCCTCCCCCCATTCCCCTTCCTTGGATGGTAATGAAGAACAGAATCTCTGAGTAGCATAATAAATAATATAGGTTATTCATAGAAAATCATAGAAAATCATAGAAACCCTACAGTACAGAAAGAGGCCATTCGGCCCATCGAGTCTGCACCGACCACAATCCCACCCAGGCCCTACCCCCATATCCCTACGTATTCCACCTGCTAATCCCTCTAATCTATGCATCCCAGGACACTAAGAGGCAATTTTAACATGGCCAATCAACCTAACCCGCACATCTTTGGACTTATTAGGTGGTAATCTCAATTGTATTCTTCTCATTGCCAGCAAATTCAGGTTGGCTAATTCAGCATAGGCTAATTATCCGCCTTATGTCAATCCTGTGTTATGATCAGTTTCATTTTTTTTCTCTTCAGCTCCCTGTCACAGCTCCCCACACCACCATTCCCCATCACTCTTAATTTATAATGGGTCACTGCATCAACCGTCCTTCTTCTCTATCTAGCCCACAATTAACTGCTGCTGTCCTTGAAACAGGCACGTTCTTCCACTTCAACAACTTCAAAACATTTTATTCTGTTGCTAACAACTTACAGCTTTCTGGCACAGAGCTGCTGGCACATTAGTACCTCCCTATCCTGCTCACTTCTTGCTGCTTCTCAGCATACACTCCATATGAAGTTGCCTTACAAATCAGTACACTTTATAAGATCAACTCTCTGTTATTCCAATAGGAATGACTGGCTCGCAACATATCAATATCAGCAGGAGAAAGCACTGGAGGTGAGTTTGGATTGGTCTTCTCATCTACCTTTACTCTTTCCTCAAGCAATCAAACTACAGGCCATTTTGATGTTGTAACTTGTAGGCTATCTGAGATCCCAGTTCCCATTGATCACCAACCATAAGCATCTAAGAAACTCTCATCTGAGCATCAACCACCATCAGCTTCCCATTCTAAAAACTCAGTGCGAGGTGGCGGGGAGCCACAGGAGGAACTATAGTAATAGTAGGTCATGTGACAGTAGGATCTTGCTATTTCCTTTGCCAATTGTCAATGAGATTAAAGTTGTTGTTATTAGTACACCTTCACACCCATACTTTCTATTCTCTTTGGGAAGGATTTCTGAGCTGATTATCAGTCCATTGAACTGCGATGAATGCACCTTCTGTGGCCAACAGGTCCTGGGGTTGGACTCAAACCCGGAGCTTCTGGTCCAGCAGTAGGTTTGTTGCCACTGTTCCACAAGGTCTCCTATAGGATCAAAGTGTAGCACCCTTTCATTTGGTTATGTTGTCTATGAAGTAGCTCCATGGCAACTGTGACATGATAGTCAGTAGGATGGTCATTCATTCATTGGGAGGAAAATGGATTGTTTCAGACGATGTCCAGCAAAGGAAATGAAGATTGTAGTAGCAGTGGGAGAAGGAATAATGGTCAAAGCACTGTTGGTGTACAGTTTTGACAAAGCTTTGACAAAGGGTCATCTGGACTCGAAACGTCAGCTCTTTTCTCTCTGTACAGATGTTGCCAGATCTGCTGAGATTTTCCAGCATTTTCTCTTTTGGTTGGTGTACAGCTTTGGTTGTAGACTGATGTTGCAGACCTTCTGATACTGCTGTACCCTCTGGGTGATCAGTTTCCTCCTCTTCATGTGGTGAATGGTCATCTTCAACTGTTTGTAACAGTAGTTTTTCCATCGTAGCAGAAGGTGACTTGATTGAACGACATAAGATCCTGAGGGGTGTTCACAGGGTGATATGGAGAGGATGTTTCCTCTTGTGAGAGAATCCAGAGCCAGGCTTCACTGTTTAAAACTAAGGGGTTGCTCATTTAAAACGGAGATGAAGTGAATTTGTTTTTCTGAGAGGTTCATGAGTCTTTCAAATTCTCTTCCAGAAAAGACAGTAGAAGCTGAGTCTTTGAATATTTTTAAGGCAAAGGTGGATATATTCTTGGTAAACAAGGGGGTGATAGGTTATTGGTGTAGGCAGGTTGCAAATTTGAGGTTACTATCACATCAGCCGTTATCTTATTAAATGGCAGAGTAAACTCAAGGGGCTGAAGGGTTGACTCCTACTCCTTGTTCATATGTTATCATAGAAATCATAGAAACCCTACAGTGCAGAAGGAGGCCATTCAGCCCATCGAGTCTGCACCGACCACAATCCCACCCAGGCCCTAACCCCACATATTTACCCACTAATCCCTCTAACCTACGCATCCCAGGACTCTAAGGGGCAATTTTTAACCTGGCCAATCAACCTAACCCGCACATCTTTGGACTGTGGGAGGAAACCGGAGCACCCGGAGGAAACCCACGCAGACACAGGGAGAATGTGCAAACTCCACACAGACATTGACCCGAGCCGGGAATCGAACCCGGGACCCTGGAGCTGTGAAGCAGCAGTGCTGACCACTGTGCTACCGTGCCGTGTAGGAGGTAGTGCACCATTATTATCTTTAACACTCTCTCAGGGCAGTATCATTGGAGCCCCCTAGACCAGTTCAGAAACAGAACTGTTGTTACCCATTGAACTGCTCTGTTTACTTATGGTTGTTGTTGGTATCTGATTTCTGCTGGCGTCCTTGGATTTTGAAGTTGGACAACCAGCCAAGCATACTAGAAGTCAGCCTGGTCAGAGAGAGTAACTCCTGGGCTGCTGGAGGCAGCAGATATAATGAGATGGGAGAACATTGGCATGAGTTGGTCAAACACCAGCTGGGCATTAATGGAGGAAAACCTTTTGCAGTTCATGAGGAAGCCAGGCTCAGTTGCAGCTATGTGGAATTGTCAGAATTTGACAAAGGCAATAAACCCTGCAGCTCGTTCTTAAAAAGAACAAAGAAAAGTACAGCACAGGAACAGGCCCTTCAGTCCTCCAAGCTTGTGCCGATCATGATGCCCTAACTAAAATAAAAAAAAACTGCGCTTAATGGTCCGTACTCCCTCCTGATTCATGTACCCATCCAGATGCCTCTTAAATGTTGCTAATGTGCCTGCTTCCACCACCTGCTCTGGCAGCATGTTCCAGGCACGGCACGGTAGCACAGTGGTTAGCACTGCTGCTTCACAGCTCCAGGGTCCCAGGTTCGATTCCCGGCTCGGGTCACTGTCTGTGTGGAGTTTGCACATTCTCCTCGTGTCTGCGTGGGTTTTCTCCGGGTGCTCCGGTTTCCTCCCACAGTCCAAAGATGTGCGGGTTAGGTTGATTGGCCAAGTTAAAAATTGCCCCTTAGAGTCCTGGAATGCGTAGGTTAGAGGGATTAGCGGGTAAAATATGTGGGGGTAGGGCCTGGGTGGGATTGTGGTCGGTGCAGACTCGATGGGCTGAATGGCCTCCTTCTGCACTGTAGGGTTTCTATGATTTCTATGATTACTCTCTGCATGAAAAACTTCTCCCGCACATCTCCCTTAAACTTTTCCCCTCTCATCTTGAACCTGTGCCCCCTTGTAATTGACACTTCCACCCGAGGAAAAAGCCTCTGACTATCCACCCTGTCTATGCCTCTCATAATTTTGTAGACCTCTATCAGGTCTCCCCTCAGCCTCCATCTTTCCAGTGAAAACAATCCTCAAGGTCCAGGGCGTCCGCTGGAGGCCCTGGACCTTGAGGGCCCTGGCCTGCTTCCAGGTGTCTGGGATGTTTCCAATGACACCCTCTTCATCCCACTGCCCCTGAGATGCGCCGGTGTCAGGAAGGGAGGGGGGTCAGAAGGTGTTGCCACAGCTACAGTCTCCTGGCTGGAAGGCCCCAGCATGGGCTCGAGTCCTTTCTCCTCCCTTGGGGTTCCTGTGGGCCCTTGGGTCACTCCATGGGACAGTGGTGCTTCTGCAGTGAGCTCCAGGAGCTCTGGCACTACCAGTCCTGGAGGACCACTTGCGTCCTACCCATGGTGTTCGACCCCTCTGCAATGGCCACTTGAGTCAGGGGCCATCTCTCAATGGTCACAGCAAGTGCCCTCTGAGATTGGGCCATGCTCTGCAAGCCCTCAGCCATGACCTCAGACTGGGCCACATTCTCCAGGGTTGCTGCCATAGCCCGCTGTGTCTCAGTGCTGTCCCGCTGGGTCTCCTGCAAGTTCTCGAGACTTTCAGCCAGGGGCTGCAGAATCTCGAAAAGCCTGTTCAGTCCCTCTGCTGCAACTCTGCCATCGCTTGGAGCCTGCCACTCATGGTGAGGATCTCCTGCCCCAGGCTTTCCACTGCAGACGCCACCCTTGCAGTATTGGCCTGGGAAGCACGCAAGACAGACAATAGCTGGTCCACCTGAAAGCTTTGGGACTCCTCCCAACAGCCTCGCAGTTGGCCCAGTGTGGCCGTCAGCATTCCCTGGCTCTGTCGCTGCATCTCCAGCAGCTGAGGGAGAAGTGATCTCAGAGGACCGGTACATAGCCTAGGGCCAGCAGAGTCCTCGGCTCCGGCAGAACCCCGCTTGCCAGAGGCCTCGGATGTTCCCTCCTCCACCCAATGTACATCAGCAGATGTGTCGTGCTCACCAGAGAGTGACCCAGAAGCCTCAACACTCACTGGACAAAACGACGTGTCAGTATCTGGGATGGTGAGTTGTGAGGTGGAAGCTGACGGATAAACGGTGCCACTTTCAGAGGTCCCTTCACCTATATCCTCTGAGGACTCGTCTGAGCTGTCATAATCAGGATGGGTGGGTGCTGTAGCTGGGGCCTACGGTCCAGAAAGCCCTGGAGTGTTCGAATCTGTCCCTGCAACACAGGACATAAGGTTAAGTGCAAAGGAGGGAGAGGAATCCCAGATGCCAAACACATGGTTCACATGTCTCCATTGAACACAGAACAAAGCACCAACAAAATTATATCACATGAACAGTCCCTTCGGCTCTCCAAGCCTGTAGTGACCAGGCTGCCCATTTGATTTGTTAGCCCTTCCAGGGGCCATGTGCCTCTATTCCCATCCCATTCACATAGCTGTAGAGATGCCCCTTAAAGGTCACTATCGTATCTGCATCTAAGACCTCCCCGGCAGTGAGTTCCAGGCATCCACTACCCTCTCTGTGCGAATAAACATGCCTTGTATATCTCCTTTGCACCTTGCCCCTTGCACGCTAAACTCGTGCCCCCAAGAAGTTGCCTCAAAGTGAGTGGAGGAATGACAGGTGCTCACATCTTGACGGCAGCCCGACCATGCTGTCGTTGACAGCCTGCATCCTCCCTTTTCTGGAGAGCTCCAGCCCCCGCTCCTCAAAGCGGGTGAGGACCTGGAGGTCTGGCTCACTACCCCCTGTCTTTGCCCTCTCATGGATGTTGTGCTTGGTCTTCTTCTGTGGAGACAGAAGGAGCCATGAAATAAATGGTGGCGTGACTCCTGCAGAGTATCTGGTGGTGGCCCTTAGAGGGCAAGTACAGCAGGGCTCATTGGGGGGAAAGGAAGGAGGTGCTTGGGGGTCAGGAGCTGGAAGTATGCAGGGTGCTGGGGATGGGAGGATCTGGGGGAAATACGGAGGAACATGCAAAATGAGGTTCAGCACTCACCCTTGCTGCACGGTTTCTTCCGGCACTGCTTCGTGGTTCGGGGGGCCACTGCCCTGGCACTGACCGAGGCAGTGACTTCCTCTCAGGCCGCATGGCCATCAGCCCCCCGGATCTTGTCCTCCTGGGGGGAAGAGGGTGTCCTGCATCGCCTCTGCTGCATCCAGCAGTCCCCCGAGGTCACCCTCAGAAAATCAGGGAGCTAGTCGTGTGCTCATTTTTTTCCTGCCTGTCCATCCTTGGGTTTTTAATGGAGCTGCCCCTTGTTAGGGCAGATCAGCTGCAGGCAGTTTGGCAGAGCATTCCAGCAAGTTCCATACAGTTTGCTTGTTAACATTGAGGGGAAGGGAAGTGAGCACTTGCAGGTGTGCTGATGGAGAGGGGGGAGCGGGATGGATGAGTGCCTCACTGATTGGGACAGTAAGAAGTCTCACAACACCAGGTTAAAGTCCAACAGGTTTATTTGGCAGCACTAGCTTTTGGAGTCTCAAGCTCCTTCATCAGGTGAGTGAGGACTTGTGCTCAGAAACAGGGCATATAAAGACACAAACTCAATTTACAAGATAATGGTTGGAATGCGAGTTTTTACAGGTAATCAAGTCTTAAAGGTACAGTCAATGTGAGTGGAGAGACCACTGTCCGCAGCAAACTACCCAGCCTTCAGGAGAACAGTGACCACGACACGACACAACCTTGCCACAGCAACCTCTGCAAGACGTGCCGGATCATCGACACGGATGCCATCATCTCACGTGAGAACCCCATCCACCAGGTACTCTTGCAACTTGGCCAACATTGTCTACCTGATACGCTGCAGGAAAGGATGTCCCGAGGCATGGTACATTGGGGAGACCATGCAGACGCTACGACAACGGATGAATGAACACCGCTCGACAATCCCTTGGGGAACACTTCAGCAGTTACGGGCATTCAGCCTCTGATCTTCGGGAAAGCGTTCTCCAAGGTGGCCTTCACCACACATGACAGGGCAGAATTGCTGAGCAGAAACTGATTGCTAAGTTCCGCACACATGAGGATGGCCTCAACCAGGATCTTGGGTTCATGTCACACTATCTGTAACCCCCACGACTTGCCTGGGCTTGCAAAATCTCACTAACTGTCCTGGCTGGAGACAATACACATCTCTTTAACCTGTGCTTGGCCCTCTCTCCACTCACATTGTCTGTACCTTTAAGACTTGATTACCTGTAAAGACTCGCATTCCAACCATTATCTTGTAAATTGAGTTTGTGTCTTTCTATGCCCTGTTTCTGAGCACAAGTCCTCACTCACCAGATGAAGGAGCTTGAGACTCCGAAAGCTATTGCTGCCAAATAAACCTGTTGGACTTTAACCTGGTGTTGTGAGACTTCTTACTGTGCTTACCCCAGTCCAACGCCGGCATCTCCACATCAATGATTGGAGACAGGGGAGAGAGAGGTGTCACACAGCCATCGGATTCCAGAGGAGATGGGGGCCTTGAGCAGGAGGGTCCGGGGTGGGGGTGAGGGGGATCACTCTGCCTGATATCTGTAGGGTGGAGGGGGCAGGGTGGATCACTCTGCCTGAGATTGGTGGAGGGGAAGAGGGGGGCCTCGGCTGCCACTCTGCCTGAGATGAGTGAGGGGGAATGGGGAGGTCCGCTGCCACTCTGTCTGAGATGAGTGAGGGGAAAGTGGGGGAGGTCCGCTGCCACTCTGCCTGAGATGAGTGAGGGGAAAGTGGGGGGAGGTCCGCTGCCACTCTGTCTGAGATGAGTGAGGGGGAAGGGGGGGAGGTCCGCTGCCACTCTGCCTGAGATGAGTGAGGGGAAAGTGGGGGGAGGTCCGCTGCCACTCTGCCTGAGATGAGTGAGGGGGAATGGGGAGGTCCGCTGCCACTCTGTCTGAGATGAGTGAGGGGGAAGGGGGGGAGGTCCGCTGCCACTCTGCCTGAGATGAGTGAGGGGAAAGTGGGGGGGAGGTCCGCTGCCACTCTGTCTGAGATGAGTGAGGGGGAAGGGGGGAGGTCCGCTGCCACTCTGCCTGAGATGAGTGAAGGGGTAGGGGGGGAGGTCCGCTCCCACTCTGCTTGAGATAAGTGAGGAGAAAGGGGGGTCCGCTGCCACTCTGCCTGAGATCGGTGGAGGGGAAGGTAGGAGGAGGCTGCGATCAGTCTGGGTGGTGAGGGGTTGGGGGGATAAGTGGGTCTTAATGTTGTGGGGGTGGGGTAATGTCTGTGGGGGCCGGGGGAGGCATTAACTGGCCCGAGTGCAATGTGGCAGGGGAGCGCTTTTCAATTTTCTTTTACTGTGCATGCGCGGTTGAAGGCTCCGTTTGGAGCAGCAGCGTTTTGGGCACAATAAGCCCCGCTTACAGGGCAATTCAGGCTTGCGATTTTTTTTTCAGGCTAATTGCGCATGAGGGCGCCTGAGAAAAGGTTTCCAAGTCGGATCTGAATTATGCCTATATTCAGCACTTAGAATCAAAATGGTAAAATCGCCCCCCAAGAATATTAAATGTTGAAAAGGTTACAGCAAGACATGGATCCGATAACCACTAATTTTCAGAATGTCTGGTGCATGTTTATTAGGCTAAGTGTGGTCATAAACTATGGACAATACTGTCATGTCCAATACAGGCATAGAGATATTACAAACTTAAAAGCTTTATTTTTAAAAAAGAAATGAACTAAGGCCTGCTACAAAAGAGACTGAACACGTTCAGATTTTATATCCTTAATCTATATCTAGTCTTTGTGTGTGTGGTAGTGCGTGTATAATCTCACGTTTAAACTTCAGGGCAAGTGAGTGCTAATAAATAATCTTTTTCATCGTTAAATTCACAAAAGCTTGCTGCTCAAAATCATTTAAATTAGGACATGTCAATTGATGTGTTTCATGGTTCATACCATTAGTCCTAGTGAATGAGTGATAAAAAAGGGCTTGTCTGAATAAATAAGAGTTGTTTTACCTGTTGATGGTGGTGTACAGCAGCTGACAAAAGACGGACCAACGTATGGAGGAGACATATGCTAAATAGCAACTGAGCTGTGACAATTCAGAAAAGTTTGAATCATGCGAGTTATATTATAGGAGGGCTCTAGTGGGTTTCCTCCATGCGTTTCCTCCAGATGCTCTGGTTTCTTCCCACAGTCCAAAGATATGCGGGTTAGATTGATTGGCCATGCTAAATTGACCCTAGTGTCAGGGGATTAGCCAGGTAAATATGTGGGGTTGTGGGAATAGGGCCTATGTGGGAATGTGGTCAGTGCAGATTTGATGGGCCAAAAGGCCTCCTTCTGCACTATAGGGATTCTATGATTAGTCAAGTGAGAGAGATGTTGCAGCAAAGTCCTTATTTAAATGGCACTTTAATCAGAGATTATGCAAAGACCCCATTGCAGAAAGTGAAAGAAAAGTTGAAAATTGCTGTTACTGATTATTCCCAACTACTTAATGTTAGAAGGACAAATCATCAGCCAGGCACCAGAGTCATAGAGGTTCATAGTATGGAAAGAGGCCCTTTGGCCCAACTTGTCCATGCTGCCCTTTTTTTAAACCCCTAAGCTAGTCCCAATTGCCCGTGTTTGGCCCATATCCCTCTATATCCATCTTACCCATGTAACTGCTAAACGCTTTTTAAAAGACAAAATTGTACCCGCCTCTATTACAACCTCTGGCAGCTTGTTCCAGACACTCACCACTCTAGACACGCACCACTAGTGCTAACAAGGTTGTACAAATAATACCATCGGAATCAATATTTCAAACCGTTATTGCTAGCTTGTGAAGAATGAACTGTCCTTTATCATGTCTTCTGCAAAGGTCTGAGACTGACTGCTCATACATTTGTAGTGGCTATTTTACAAAATGTAATCTATGTATTGAATGCAATGTGCTTCGTTGCTACAAAATGGAATCACACAATACAGGTGGAGCAAGCTTTCAGACCACATTTGGGGACAATATTAAGAATGTGAATGTAAAGAATAAAAATAAAATTGTTAAATGTAAGTATAAAACTGAGACAGTGAATGTAAACACCAACAATTCACTTATATTAACAAGTTCAAATTATACAGCCCTTTAACGTAACAAAAATGACCCAAGTGAAACAGGTTGCATCCAAAGCACAATACATAACTAGCAGTGAAGTATAAAATCCATCATATTTCTACCTCCTTTTAGCTCGAGAGAATTCGAAACATCGACCCTGTTTCTCTCTCCAGAGATGCCGCCAGATCTACTGAGTTTTTCCAGCATCTTTCTGTTATCGTACATAATACATGACTAGCATTGAGCGCAATCAACAAAAGAAATGTCCACAGATTAATACAAATTACTGCTACTTTAATAGTGTTTTGTCCTTTATTTATGTTTAAATTTCTAAACCAAGTCTGCAGAGAAGTGGAAGCCAATACTTCCGGGGCGGCACCCAGGGACCCGGGTTCAATTCTGGCCTCGGGGCCACTGCCTGTGTAGAGTTTTCACATTCTCCCCGTGTCTGTGTGGGTTTCCACCGGGTACTCCAGTTTCCTCCAACACTCGAAAGATGTGCGGGTTAGAATAATTGGCCATGCCAAATTGACTCTAGGACTCTAGGAGCAGGGTAAATATGTGGGGTTACAGGAATAGGGCCTGGGTGGGATTGTGGTTGGTGCAGACTCGATGGGCCGAATGGCCTCCTTCTGCACTGTAGAGATTCTATGGTCAAATTAGGGAAGAGTAACAGTGCAGATTAAAACTAGATCTGAATGTCTCTTCAAAAACGCTGTACACCATGGTTGGAATTTTACTGGCATGTCCACCCTGGGAATTGGGGCGGGTGAGGCTCGGAGAACGCATTCTCCGTTGGCCTTGGGCGGGATTGTACGAACTTCGGGTGGACGTGCCGGTAAAATTTCGCCCTATGAGTATGATAGTGTAGATATATCATCAACATTGAGCACCGCACAGAGGCATCAGAATGACTTTTGTCAATCTGTGTGATTAGAGGCAGTTTCAAATTGCGTGCTTGTGCTCACAAAATGAGGGATACAGTAAATGAGATTTAGATTTGAAACAGAAGCAAAATATTGCAGATGCTGAAAATGTGAAACAAAAACAGAAGACGCTGGAAATATTCAACAGGTCAAGCAGCATCTGTGGAGGGATAAATGTTTTAGGTGTCACAGACCTGAAAAGTTAACTTACATTTGAAACATGTTGTTAACATGTAGGAAAACCTAAATGTTTTCAGTATTTATAGAATGCAAGGTTGCATTTACATTTCCGTGGCATTCAGTTGTTGCTGCCAGTGGTGGTGCTGTAGCATAAGAGACTGAATGTGGGGAGTTCTCTCATTTCTGTGTTTACTTCGTTCTTGTGCAGTAGAAACATTACTGAAAACAAATTCATCTAAAGTTGCAACTATTACTGTATGGGTGAATCGAATAAGAAAGTTCACTAAATACTGTTTGCTGGGTACTTCCTTTGGCCAGATTCAAATCTGAAAGCAGTCATCTTGATTTCTAGTCACAAAAGGTCACACCAAATTAAAACAATCATAAAATAATGTTGTTCAAACTATCTTGTTTGTGCTCATTCTAGGTCCTCATTTGGAGTTAACCACTTTTCCTGTCTTTCTCCATTGCTTTTTATATTACTTTTCAAATATTCATCTAATTTCTTGTTATTTATTTTATAATCTGCCCTCATTAGCTACATGGGGAAAGTATTCCATATTCAAATAATGAGTGCAAAGAATTGCTAACCTCTCCCTTCTAAAATGTTGTGATCATTGCCTCAAATAATATTTGCAGATTTATATTTCTTAGTAATCATTTGTCGATTATTGTTGGAATAAACTTAAAAGAGTTGCATTGTAATCGTAAAACTTCAATGTAGATTAACACACGTCAACCAAATGGCATATTTTGGCTCCGACTGTCTCTCCCAGGCAGTGTCAACCCTTGCAAACTTCACTGCTGACATGCGGAAATTCAAATACTTAGTTAACTATCTTTTGGTGAACCTCAATGCTCCTCATCTTCTCATTTGTGGGAAATCTGTCACTTTACTCATTGGTATTCTATTACAGGTTTCCCTAAGATTCCTGCTCTCCTGGCAAAATGCAGTGTTCATTGTTTGTCTTTGTTCTATGATCTTTTCTTCATTACTATTATACGATTTATAACAAAACAATTGAAGCTGCTAGAGCTATGCCTATACAATTTAGGGTATCTTCAGAACCTTCTCAATGCATATACCACCTTGTATTCACTGCCCACCTTTCACAAATCTCAATATTGCAAAAGACGGAGCAGATCCTAAAATTAAGTTTACATTTCCTGTTGGATGTGTGTATATAAGGTAGTAAAACAAGGCAGAGCCAAAGATGACTGTACCAAAGTTACTGATGTAATCTTAGAAAAGAAAATATGTACAGATTTGACTTTTATCTATCGTGCTAGAGGGCCTCAGGACAACTCTAAGACTGGTTTGCATAGTTTATCTTAAATTAAAATGGATGGGTTCCTGGACTACTTACTATTTGAAGACAGGGTAGCAATTAAATGGTGTTTTTCTTGAGTCTGATTAGGTTCCAGCATCTTAGTCTGTGAGGTACAATGTATGGATTTGTACTGTTCTCGAAATGTGCTGACGTGGTAGCAGTTTAATGGAATCAGAGTCTAACTTTTTATTGATAAGTCACACCCATTTGCTATCCAGTTCATTTCATCATGCCCAGGAATATTTGTCTTGCTTTATTACACTACGTTGGTGAAATCATTGCCAGTGTTAATAGCTAGGAAAGCAGATGTAAACAATTGTGTGGAAAATTTTGAAGCCACATCACCCAATGGTGTGGCTTTGTCTAACTTTTTTCTTCCACCCCCTCATCTTGGCACAAAAATCCACTTGACTTTGAATACGGCAAAACTAGTATGGAGTTCCAGGCATAGCTCATTTCTATGCCCTAGCCCTCACATTTGTGAGACAACACCTTTGAAAATGGACAGTTGCCACAGAGTTCTTTTGATCAACTGAGTGTCTTGTTGAAGGGCATATTCTCCGTCAAAAACAACAACTCGATGGCCTACAGCCCTTGGGCTGTCTTGTTGTCTGAAGTAAATGTCAAACTTACCCCGCTGCTGTCCTGAAACTGCAGTTGCTTGCTGCCTATTTACAGATTCTGTAATCTAATGGGGCTAGCCACAAGTTCCAACGTTCACTTCCTTAGTGATTTTTTTTTTTCATTGGGTGCCATCAGGCAGAGACTCAGAAAAATTATGCAACAAATGTTGATAAAGCCGTACAATTTAACGTCTTCATCGAAGGAAACTTTTTGCCTGCACTAGGAGATGCCCCAGTAAATACACCACAGGCGCATATTTGAAAAGAGGCTCCAATTTCTTATGCTTACCCGAGCCGCGTACTCATGATAATATTCGGCAGTTATGCTGATTAGGATTCCGAGTAGCAACACAGATGTTGAGAACTCAAATGCCAACAAGACCAGCAAGCTACTTAGTTGTAAGATTGAGATAATTAAGGCTGGATAATAAATGTAACCTTGTCAGAGTTATCCACCTCTCAAAAGCATTGTTCTATAATGGCTAACCCAAATCGCTGTCTCGTGTCCTGGTTCTTTCCCTACCCTGTTGTTCTGGTCTACATGCTGTGAAAAGATCAAATTGATTGGATCATACTGGTTTTACCACTTTGTTTGTGACTAATGCAAAAGTCAGCTTTTGAATTTCTTCAATGATGTGAGATCTCGTGCACTAATAATCTGCAACATCTTATCCTGGGCAAACAATGGATCCATTGATTAACTTTGGACTACATATGAGATTTTCGCTACCCAGCCATGCAATTCAATAAACAGGATCAATATTTGTTATGCCAGTTTCTTTTGTAGCAGAATGAACTACAAAAATAGCTTTACCCATGCATAGAGTTATACTCGTAGTAGAGATGGACAATAAATGCTGGCCAGCCGGCAACACCCTTGTCCCACGAATGAGTAAAATAAAACCCCATAGCAGTAACTGCCTCACAGTGCCAGGGGCACTGGTTTGATTCCCAGCTTGGGTCACTGTCTATGTGGAGTCTGCACTTTCTCCCCATGTGGGTTTTCTATGTGGATTTCCTCCGGGTGCTCCGGTTTCCTCCCACAGACTGAAAGACCTGTTGTGTGTTGGCCATGCTAAATTCTCCCTCAGTGTACCCGAACAGGTGTCAGAGTGTGGTGACTAAGGGATTTTCACAGTAACTTCATTGCAGTGTTAATGTAATCCTATTTGTAACACTAATAAATATAAACTATAGCTTTGAAATTGTTCACAAAAGGGTTAAGTGAGTAAACTTGTCAATTGGATTCCTTCCAACTGTTTTTCTTTGCAGATCCTTCAGTGGATAGTTGAATGTTTCCCAGGAGGAGATTTGTGATTAATTTCTGACAGACAAACTTGGAATTATATACTGCAATTTTGTTAGGCCCATGAAGAATTACCTACCTCTGTAATTTTAAAAACATGTTAACACTACGTTGAAATGTTGCAGGCAGAAATGGAAGATAAATTCATTAGTGAGTGTATTAAAACAATGCATGGGGGAAATGAAATATCTGGAGGAGACTTCTGGGTTTCTCCCCAGATGGATTAAAACAGACTATAATTTTCTCACCTTTCTTTATCTCCTTGGAGAAAGATCATGGCTGATCTTTGACCTTAACTCCATTTTCCCACCTGAATTTTATATCCTGTTGTTCGCTTGGAGTCCTAAAGATCTATCAACCTCCACCTTGAATATACTCTCGACAGAACATCCACAGTCCTCTGAGTACAGAATTCGAAAGATTCACAATCCTCTGAGTGAAGAAATTCTTCCTCATCTCAATCTTAAATAATCAGCCTCTTCTCCTGAATCAATTTCCTCTACTTCTAGACTCTCCACCAAGGGGAAACAACCTCTCAGCATTTACTCAGGAAAATAGGAAATGGGAGCAGGAGTAGGACATTCGACCCATCGAGCCTGCATCACTATTCACATAGATTATGGCAGATACAGATACATTTAGCTCTTATGCAAATTTTTTCCACTATCCCTCTATCCCTTGATGTTATTAGCATCTGGGCGGCACGGCGGCACCGTGGTTAGCACTGCTGCCTCACAGTACAGGGACCTGGGTTCGATTCTCGGCTTGGGCCACTATCTGTGTGGAGTTTGTACATTCTCCCCGTGTCTGTGTGGGTTTCCTCCGGGTGCTCCCGTTTCCTCCTACAGTCCAAAGATGTGCGGATTAGGTGGATTTCCCATGCTAAATTACCCCTTAGTGTCAGGAGGACTAGCTCAGGTCAAATGCATGGGGTCTTGGGATAGGGCCTGTGTGGGATTGTAGTTGGTGCAGACTCGATGGGCTCAATGGCCTCCTTCTGTGCTGTAGAGATTCTATGAATCTATGATCTGGAAATCCATTGATTTCTGTCTTGAACATGCTCAATGACTGAGCGTCCACAGCCTTCAGGGGTAGAGAATTCCAAAGATTCACCACTCTCTGACTGAAGAAATTCCTCCTCATCTCAGCCTGACCTGTCCCTTCATCTGAGACTGTGTCCCCTGCTTCTAGACTCACCAGCCAGGGGAAATACTCTTCCTACACCTACCTGTATGCACTGTAAAAATTTTATAAGTTTCAAAGCTATCACCTATTGTGGTGAACCATAAATCACGATTCCCTTTTGCCATTCCCTGTTCAGACATGACCGCTGCCACGGTTATCAAAGCATTACGAGATCTTTTCACCCTGTTCGGTTACCCCAGCTATATCCACAGTGATAGGGGCTCGTCATTTATGAGTGACAACTTGAGGCAATACCTGCTCTCAAAAGGGATTGCCTCAAGTAGAACTACGAGTTACAACCCCAGGGGTAACGGACAGGTTGAAAGAGAAAATGCTACAGTCTGGAAGGCTGTCTTACTGGCGTTGAGGTCTAAAGGTCTTCCAGTCTCCCGTTGGCAAGAGGTATTCTCTGTTGCGCTCCATTCCATCCGGTCCCTCCTGTGTACGGCAACCAACGCTACTCCACATGAGAGGATGTTTTCCTTCCCTAGGAAGTCTTCCTCTGGGATCTCATTGCCGTCTTGGTTGATGTACTCAGGACCTGTCCTCCTGCGGCGGCATGTTAGGACCCGCAAGTCCGACCCTTTGGTTGAACAGGTCCATCTCCTCCTCGCCAACCCTCAATATGCCTATGTGGCATATCCTGACGGGCGAGAGGACACGGTCTCTATTAGAGATCTGGTGCCTGCAGGGGACTTAGAAACCCCAGTCGCTCCCACACCCCTAGTTAGGGACCCCTTGACCTTTATCTCCCCTCCTGACACGGCACGGGCAGTATCGGGACCACCACTTAATCCTCTTACTCCCGTGTACAGCTTGCCTGAGTCCAGGAGATTGTCGCCACCTCGAGGCGTGCTCGAGTCCAGCAGATTGTCGCCACCTCGAGGTCCACCTGTCCGTGAGGAACTGGAGGAGTCACTGGACACCGCCTTGGAGAGAAGGTCACCACGGTCACCAGAACCGGCGTTACCGCCAGTGTTGAGGAGGTCGCAGAGACGGTGCGGTCCTCCAATACGACTGAACTTGTGAATATATGAACAGTTGTTCTGTTTTTTTTTGCCCCGCCGGCCTTTGTTTTAAAGGAGGGGTGAATGTGGTGAACCATAGCTGGTCAGCACTATGGGTACTTGTAGATATGTTACTGTTGTCACTGTTGGGGTTAGGGTTGGGCTGTTCTACCTGTTGATATTGTTCTGTGGTACACTCCAGTTGGCTCCGCCTACCTGGAGGAGTATAAAGGTCACTGCACTGCCTGGTGACCCTTTAGTCTGGGATTGTATTGTATATAGTATGCTCCATTCTTGTTAGTAATAAAAGCCTTTATTTCCCGGGTACGATCCAGCCTCCCGAGTGATTTAATCGCGCATCACCTATCATTCTTGAAAACTCTAGAAAACACAGGCCCAGTTTTCACAATCTCCCCTCATAAGACATTCCCACCATCCCAGGGATTAGTATCCCTCATTAGATAAGGAGACCAAAACTATGCATAATACTACAGGCATGGACTCACCACGGCTCTTTACAACTGCAGCAAGACATTTTTACTCCGGTATTCAAATCCCCTTGTGACGAAGGCCAACATATAATTTGCCTTCCTAATTGCTTGCTGCACCTGCATGCTCGCTTTTAGTAACTCGTGAATGAGGACAGCCAGGTCCCTTTAAACACCAACACTTCCCAACCTCTCACCATTTAAGAAATACTCTGCCTTTCTGTTTTTCTACCAAAGTGGATAACTTCACACTTACTCACATTATATTCCATTTGCCGTTTTCTTGCCCATTCACTTAGCCTGACCAAATCTCCTTGAAGCTTCCTTGTATCCTCCTCACAACTCACACTCACACCTTGTTTTTGTGTCATCAGCAAATTTGGAAATATTACATTTGGTCCCCACATCCAAATCATTTATATAGATTGTGAACAGCTCTGGCCCAATCACTGACTCTTACGTACCCCACTCGTCACAGCCTTCCATTCTCAAAATGACCCATTAATTCCTACTCTCAGTTTTCTATTTGTTAACCAATTGTCAATCCACAGCAGTATATTACCTCCAACCCAATGTGCTTTAATTTTGTTAACCTCCCGTTTAGCACCTTAACGAAAGATTTTTGAAAATCCAAACGCATCACATCCACTGGTTCTCTTTTAACCATGATGTGGAGATGCTGGCGTTCGACTGGGGTGAACACAGTAAGAAGTCTCACAACACCAGGTTAAAGTCCAACAGGTTTATTTGGTAGCAAAATCCACTCGCTTTCGGAGTGCTGCCCCTTCATCAGGTGAGTGCTCTTTTAACCGTCAGGTTTGCCAAACATGATTTCCCTTTCAAAAATCCATGTTGACTCAGCCCAATCATTTCACTATTTTCCAAGTGTCTGGTTACCATGTCCTTTATAATAGATCCTAACATTTTCCCTACTACCGATGTCAAACAAATGGTCAGTTCTCTCTCTCTCCCTTCCTTCTTAAATAGCGGGGTTACATCTGTTACTTTTCAGGCCGCAGGGACCATTTCAGAATCTATAGAATTTTGGAAGATAATGACCAATGCATCCATTATCTCTATAGCTGCCTCCTTCAATGCTTTGGACTACAGCCCATGTGGTCCAAGGGATTTATCAAACTTCAATCCAATTAATTTTTTGATGACTGTCTCTTTATTAAGTCTAATTTCTTTCAGTTCCTCATTTTCACTCGCCCCTTGGTTCCCTAGTATTTGTGGGAGATGTTCTTTATCTTCCTTCATGAAGATGTATATTTGCTGTGGACCGTGAAATATTTCTTTAGATACTTTCCATTACCTGTCTACCATCAAATCTTTTAATGTATTTTACCAATGAACCATAGCCAACTTGCCCCTCAGTCCATCATAATTTCCTCTGTTCAGATAGGATACTAGTTTCAGAATGAACTATATCACTTTCAAACTTAATGTAAAACTCTATCATATTATGGTCACTATTCCCTTATGGCAACTTTACTGTTTTCCTAACTCACAGACCACAATCAGTAAGGATAGGCAACAACACCTCCTCCACAATCATCCTCAATACCGTGCCCACAAAGCTGTGTACTCAGCCCCCTACTATACTTCTTATACACACATGACTGTGTGACCAAATTCCCCTCCAATTCAATTTTCAAGTTTGCTGACGACACCACCGTAGTGGGTTGGATCTCAAACAATAATGAGACAAAGTACAGGAACGAGATAGAGAATCTGGTGAACTGGTGCAGCGACAATAATCTCTCCCTCAATGTCAGCAAAACGAAGGAGATTGTCATCGACTTCAGGAAGCATTAAGGAGAACATGTCCCTGTCTACATCAATGGGGACCAAGTAGAAAGGGTCGAGACCTTCAAGTTTTTAGGTGTCCAGATCACCAAATACCTGTCCTAAACTCCCATGCCAACATTATAGTTAAGAAAGCCCATCAATGCCTCCTTCAATGCTTTGGACTACAGCTCATGTGGTCCAAGGGATTTATCAAACTTCAATCCAATTAATTTTTTGATTACTGTCTCTTTATTAAGTCTAATTTCTTTCAGTTCCTCATTTTCACTCGCCCCTTGGTTCCCTAGTATTTGTGGGAGATGTTCTTTACCTTCCTTCATTAAGATGTATATTTGCTGTGGACCGTGAAATATTTCTTTAGATACTTTCCATTACCTGTCTACCATCAAATCTTTTAATGTATTTTACCAATGAACCATAGCCAACTTGCCCCTCATTCCATCATAATTTCCTCTGTTCAGATAGGATACTAGTTTCAGAAGATTGAGGAAATTTGGCATGTCAGCTACGACGCTCACCAACTTTTACAGATGCACCATAGAAAGCATTCTTTCTGGTTGTATCATAGCTTGGTATGGCTCCTGCTCTGCCCAAGACCGCAAGCAACTACAAAAAGCTGTGAATGTAGCCCAATCCATCACGCAAACCAGCCTCCCATCCATTGACTCTGTCTACACTTCTTGCTGCCTCAGCAAAGCAGCCAGCATAATTAAGGACCCCGCATACCCTGGACATTCTCTCTTCCACCTTCTTCCATCGGGAAAAAGATACAAAATTCTGAGGTCACATACCAATCGACTCAAGAACAGCTTCTTCTCTGCTGCCGTCAGACTTTTGAATGGACCACTCTAGCTATGACTGTAATGCTACATTCTGCACTCTCTCGTTTCCTTCTCTATGAACGGTATGTTTTGTCTGTATAGCATGCAAGAAACAATACTTTTCACTCTATGTTAATACATGTGACAATAATAAATCAAATCAGATCAGAATCTAAAACTGCCCGATCCCTCGTTGATTCCTCAGTGTACTGCCCCAGAAATCCACACTCCAGGAATTTATCTTCTATAGCATCAGTGCAAATTACATTTACCCAGTCTAAATATAAATTAAAGTTACCCATTATTATTATTACCTATGTTACATGCAGCTGTAATTTCCTGATTTATACCATGCCCAACATTACCTTATAATTTGGTGGCCTATAAACAACCCCCACCAATATTTTCTGCCCCTTGCTGTTTAATTGCACCCAAACTGACTCGACATCTTAATGCTTCAATCTAAGGTCCTCTCTCACTAATGTGCTAATCCTTATTAACTTCTAATCCTTATTTAATCCTTATTAAATCCCTTATTAACAGTGCTACCCCACCTCCTTTTCTTCTTTGCCTATCTTTGCTAAATGATGAACATCCCTGAATAGTCAGGTCCCAGTCCTGATCACTCTGTGACCACATCTCTGAAATTGCAATTCAATCATATCCATTGACCTTGGTTTGCATCTTGAGATCATCTACCTTGTTGTGAATTAAGATGCATTATGCATTCAGATAGAGAAGAGTTAACTTTGTCTTTTTAACATTATTCTGCATTTGGATCCCATCAACCACCACTGACACATCGTATTGCAATGTCACATCTCACAGCTGACCATCCATAAATTTTGTCCTTCCATCCTCGCAAAACATTCCACAGCTCACACACACAGGGGTCTTTTCTTTCTCCCCTTGTAGCAGGAGAGTGCACAGAACACCAGGAAAAGTCAGAGACGCAGAGATCTAGTCACAGCCACTTTGACAGCTGCAGGGAAAGAGGGCTGGTGTTAAGCCTGCTGTTGACATGCCTGCGGTTGGAGATGGAGAGTTGGGGCCTTTCCAGCTACCATGTGACAGAATTAAATATCACACAGCCACATGGCCTCTCACTCATGTTGACTTGATATCAGCAGGCAATGAAAAGTGATCATGTACACAACGATAACTTAGAAATCTCTCACCTCGATAGTTCTAATTCAGATCTTTCAGTTCCCAGAAATCCTTCAAGTGTCTTTAAGGGGACAGTGTTCGAGGAGAATGAAGTCCCTTCTGAGGAGGTTACTCACTCTGAGGATGTGCTGTTCTTGGAATTTTTGCACATAATCCACCAATTTATACATGCCCGCCTTGGGGAAGCCAAGTTGACTTGTCACATGGTGAAACATACCAAAAGTGAGCAGAACCAGATGTTTGAAACAGCGACAGCAATGGTGAGTCCCACTATCAGAGGGTACACTGCTAGCTATACTCAGCTGCATGGAGATGCTAAGCCTCAGGGACCAGCCACAGCCACTTTGACAGCTGCAGGGAGGAGGGCCTGGTATTGACATTCCTGCGGTTGACGATGGAGAGTTTGGACCTTTCAGCTATGATGTGACAGAATTAAGTATCACACAGGGACCATTGATGATGTGATCAATTCTGGACCAGTAGTAGAAAATGTGAGGCTCTGCCAGCATTTCTAAAGGCACTGTGCATCCTTGGAGAGAGATTGGTGGAGTCTATCTTTAATATGAGTGCCATGATGTCTCAGGTCTTTGCGCTGATGGTCATGTCCATGGAAAGAGTAGCAAGGTGCATCAGATGCAGCAGACAACTGAGTGCATGCAATGTTCTTCACACTCAGTCTGCCACTCTAAGCATGATGGAGGAAAACCTCATCGTGGTCTTCAGTGCTGAAGTGTGCTGTAGCTCCTGGCTGGCATGGAAAAGCAGCTGGGCAATAGGAGGGAAGATAGAGAAAATGGACATGGAAGCAGGGACTGTGTTCAAAGTGCTTCCACTTCTGACTCCTTGAACCTACCCCCACCTCATTGAGAGTCTCCTGCTGCCTCCTATACCAGTGGCCAAATCTGCCTGTGCACGGATACACATGGGGTCCATCTGAGGTTCCAATGTAGAGCTGCACAAATGACTCCCATACTGACCTGAAGGTGGAAGGGATGTCCAGGTCAGAGGCAAAATATTCCAAGCTACAAGAGATGACCTACAAGAGAATACCTTTTCCCAAAGGTAAGGAAGTCAAAAACTAGAGGGCATTGGTTTAATGTGAGAGGGGAGAAATACAAGTGCCCAGAGGGGCAATTTGTTCACTCAGAGGGTGGTGAACGAGCTGCCAGAGACAGTAGTAGAGGCGGGTACAATTTTGTCTTTTAAAAAACATTTAGATAGTTACATGGGTAAGGTGGGTATAGAGGGGTATGGACCAAATGCAGGCAATTGAGACTAGCTTAGTGGTGAAAACTGGGCGGCATGGACAGGTTGGGCTGAATGGACTGTTTCCATGCTGTAAACCTCTATGCCCCCTAAAGTATTTACGATCACCTCCAAAGCAGTGAAAACACACTATCAGAACAAGTCTAGTCAGCAATAACCTTTCATTTTGTTAAGCCCCATCAATCCCTGCTGCTGTCTCAACTTGATTTCCCTCACGGTTTCCTACAGGTCCGGGAAATTTGTGCTGATACTGTTAAATTTAGAATCTTGGGTTAAAAGAGCAGCTAATGAGTATTTTACACATTAAAACCCTATTGCCCTGGTTAATATTATTTTAGAAATCCCTTGTAACCACTTCCTTAAGAATGGAATCCTGCATTTTCCTGATGACTGATGTCGAGCTAACTGTGGTTTTTCTGAACATTATGTGCTCAGTATATATTGTCCACTATATTGGCTGGCCGGCTATTCACCCCGGTGGGATCTTCCGGTCCCGCCGATGGTGCAACCCTGTCGTGGGATTCCCAGCAGCGTGGGGTGGATTCAATCCCATTGATAGCGGTGGGATCAGAAGATCCAGGTGCAGGCAAATGGTGCACATGCTTCCCACTGCGAGAAACACATGGCGGGAGGCTAGAAAATCTTGTCCATTATCTTCAAACAATACCCCTGATGTTCTATACTGAGTACCATTCATGGCCTTGTGCCCAATCACTTAGAGTGAGAAAATATCCTCTAATGGTAGTCTGGAGGGACAGCAATCATCTCAAGATAGAATAGGGATCAGGTTCCACATTTGAAGAATGCACCAATTTAAGAGTCTGAGACAATAGCAAAGGGGGGGGGGGGGGAGGTGGATGGGGGGAATGAGTTATGTCATGATTCATAAGTAAAATGGATATTAAACATGATTTTAAGTATTTGATCTGTGGATAGTAAAGGTGCTAAATAAAAGACCTGTTATAGAGCCATAGAGGTTTATGGCATGGAAAAAGGCCCTTTGGCCCAACTTGTCCATGCCGCCCTTTTTTTAAAAACCCCTAAGCTAATCCCAATTGCCCGCATTTGGCCCATATCCCACTATACCCATCTTACCCATGTAACTATCTAAATGCTTTTTAAAAGACAAAATTGTACCCGCCTCCACTACTAATTTGGCAGCTTGTTCCAGACACTCACCACCCTCTGTGAAGAAATTGCCCCTCTGGACACTTTTGTATCTCTCCCCTCTCACCTTAAATTTATGCCCTCTAGTTTTAGACTCCCCTACCTTTGGGAAAAGCTATTGACTATCTAGCTGATCTGTGCCCCTCATTATTTTATAGACCTCTATAAGATCACCCCTCAGCCTCCTACACTCGAGAGAAAAAATCCCCAGTCTATCCAGCCTCTCCTTATAATTCAAACCATCAAGTCCCAGTAGCATCCTATGTACTATATAGTAATATAGTAATATCCTTTCCATAATAGGGTGACCAGAACTGCACACAGTATTCCAAGTGTGGCCTTGCCAATGTCTTGTACAACTTCAACAATACGTCCCAACTCCTGTATTCAATGTTCTGACTGATGAAACCAAGCATGCCGAATACCTTCTTCACCACTCTGTCCACCTGTGACTCCACTTTCAAGGAGTTATGAACATGTACCTCTAGATCTCTTTGTTCTGTAACTCTACCCAATACCCTACCATTAACTGAGTAAGTCCTGCCCTGGTTCAATCTACCAAAATGCATCACCTCGCATTTGTCTAAATTAAATTCCATCTGCCATTCGTCAGCCCACTGGTCCAATTGATCGACATCCCGGTGCAATTGGAGATAACTTTCTTCACTGTCCACTATACCACCAATCTTGGTGTCATCTGCAAACTTACTAACCATGCCTCCTATATTCTCATTCAAATCATTAATATAAATGACAAATGACAATCGATCCAGCACTGATCCCTGAGGCACACCGCTGGTCACAGGCCTCCAGTTTGAAAAACAACCCTCTACAATTACCCTCTGGCTTCTGTCAAGAAGCCAATTTTGTATCCATTTAGATACCTCACCCTGGATCCCATGAGATTTAACCTTATGAAACAACTTACCATGCAGTGCCTTGTCAAAGGCCTTGCTAAAGTCCATGTAGACAACATCAACTGCACTGCCCTCATCTACCTTCTTGGTTACCCCTTCAAAAAACTCAATCAAATTTGTGAGACATGATTTTCCACTCACAAAGCCATGCTGACTGTCCCTAATCAGTCCTTGCGACTCTAAATGCCTGTAGATCCTGTCTCTCAAAATATTTTCCAACAACTTACCCACCACAGATGTGCGGCTCACTGGCCTGCAGTTCCCAGGCTTTTCCCTGCAGCCCTTTTTAAACAAAGGCACAACATTTGCCACTCTCCAATCTTTAGGCACCTCACCCGTGACAATCGATGATTCAAATATCTCGGCTAGGGGACCTGCAATTTCCTCCCTAGCCTCCCACAATGTCCTGGTATACACTTCATTGGGTCCCAGGGATTTATCTACCTTGATGCGCTTTAAGACTTCCAGCACCTCCTTCTCTGTAATATGTATTCTCCTCAAGACATCATAGAACCATAGAACATTACAGCACAGAAACAGGCCTTTTGGCTCTTCTTGTCTGTGCCGAACCATTTTTCTGCCTAGTCCCACTGACCTGCACCTGGACGATATCCCTCCACACCCCTCTCATCCATGTACCTGTCCAAGTTTTTCTTAAATGTTAAAAGTGAGCCCGCATTCACCACTTCTGGCAGCTCATTCCATACTCCCACCACTCTCTGTGAGAAGAAGCCCCCCCTAATATTCCCTTTAAACTTTTCTCCCTTCATCCTTAACCCACATCCTCTAGTTTTTTTCTCCCCTAGCCTCAGTGGAAAAAGCCTGCTTGCATTCACTCTATCTATACCCATCATAATTTTATACACCTCTATCAAATCTCCCCTCATTCTTCTACGCTCCAGGGAATAAAGTCCTAACCTATTCAACCTTTCTCTGTAACTCAGTTTCTCAAGTCCTGGCAACATCCTTGTAAACCTTCTCTGCACTCTTTCAATCTTATTAATATCCTTCCTGTAATTAGGTGACCAAAACTGCACACAATAGTCTAAATTCGGCCTCACCAATGTCTTATACAACCTCACCATAACTCACCATAACATCACTATTTATTTCCCCAAGTTCTCTAACATCCATGCTTTTCTCAACAGTAAATACTGATGAGAAATATTCATTTAGGATCTCACCCATCTCTGTGGATCTGCACACAGATGACCTTGTTGATCCTTAAGAGGCCCTACTCTCTCCCTTGTTACTCTTTTGCCCTTTATGTATTTGTAGAAGCTCTTTGGATTCTCTTTTGCCTTATGTGCCAAAACAATCTCGTGTCCCCTTTTTGTCCTCCTGATTTGTCTCTTAACTCTACTCCTACACCCCCTATACTCTTCAAGGGATTCACTTGATCCCAGCTGCCTATGCATGTCATGTGCCACTTTCTTCTTCTTGTCCAGGGCCTCAATATCCCGAGTCTTCCAGGGATTGAACCTGTTATCGAAGGCCAGAGATTTATTGTATTAGAAACTAAATGTATCTGCCACAGTATTCTCTTTTGGTCTCCAGGTGGACTCTGTTGGTCATTGAAGCCAGTCCAGTCCATTGGGTAATTGAAAAATGTGAATGATTCAATCTGAGTAGCTGTAAAGAATTTGAAGTATGGCACAACGTCTGACCAAGGAGACCATGTCCTTTTTTTTATCTCTTACGTTTTTGCAAACCAGTTTCACTGATAGTTTGTTTCCATTGTGAAAACTTTTCATGGAGGAAAAAGAATCAAATGGAGTAATGGCTTCAGGTTGAATAGCACAATGTAGCAACATCTATGATTTTTTTTATTAATTCATAGCACACGGGCATCGCCGGCTAGCCAGCATTTATTGCCCATCCATAGTTGCCTGATGGCAGTTGACAGTCAACCACATTACTGTGGCTCTGGAGTCACACGTAGGCCAGAACAGATAAGGAGGGCAGATTTC
The DNA here is from genome assembly GCF_964213995.1 of Mustelus asterias. Lineage (NCBI taxonomy): Eukaryota > Metazoa > Chordata > Chondrichthyes > Carcharhiniformes > Triakidae > Mustelus > Mustelus asterias. The sequence continues at coordinate 43,966,972 of NC_135820.1, forward strand.
CTTCCCTAAAGGACATTATTGAACCAAATGGGGTTTTTTTTACAATCGACAATCATTAGATTTGTCATTCCAGATATTTTTTATTAAATTAAATTCTGCCGTGGCAGGATTTGAACCCAGTTCCTCAGAACATTAGCTGAATTTCTGGATTAATAATCTAGTGATAATGCCACTAAGGCATTGCCTCCTCCTTAATACACTTACAATTCCTCTTTGCTAATCAGGGCAGGTGTTAATACACTTTAAAATTTCAGGTGAACACATTCAGCATAATTTGCTCTGATATAATTTCTGTTCCCAACACAAAGACTTGTTAGATGGGAACATGGGCTGAAAACAAGACTATAAAAATATAGAACCATTTGGTGAACCATGTCCATATTTAATGATCTTCAATGGCAGGAGCTGAGCCTTATTAAATGACCCTTTGTATATTGAAATGAATGATGTGGCAAGACAGAATTTCTGCGTGTGTTTCAGATCAATTAAATCACAAGTCTGTTGCCTCAAGTACTAATAAGTTGCAGATTGCTCATTCCGGTGTATAACCTCTTTGAGCAGTCTGTACCTATAACACCTAGAAAGGGCAATAGGCCAAAAAGGTGAAAGTCCCCGGATCTCTCACATGTGTGTGCTTCACTGTAATGAAGTGCTACCAAAGTAAATGGGAAGCTGCTTGCGTGTTACGCTAAAAGGTTTTTTTTTAACCTCTTGAAGTTGAAAAATGACCACATTCCATTCGACGCATTTGCAATGAAATGTGTTTCGAAGATAATGTTCTATTTTTCACATTAAAACTGAAACAATGACAAGTTAAATATTAAGAATAAAAGCAAAATTAGGAAGTTGCATCCTGAAAATTACTGTATAGTTATAGCCCACTGCCAGTAACCAGATAAAAAAGTGCTGGTTTTGCTTTGTACACAGATGCTTTCCAGTATATTATGGTCAGTCAAACTTCCTTGTTTCAGAATTTCTCAGTGAAAGTAATGCCAACAAAAATCCAGTAATTATTTTATTATTCTGTTGCTAAAATACTGTGTGAAGCAATAGCTGCAAATGTCTGACATTTTGACCATGTGCTAACTTAATAAGACTTTGCCAAACATGGGAGAATTATGTTTTATACCTCCTTCCATTTGAGACTACTTTCATTCTGTAATTTTTTCCGACAATATTTTTCTGCTGACAATATTAGTTTGGTCAAATGTGCTGTGAAAATGAATGCTTTCAGTTTGGGATTATTCAGCTTGTAGGTGGTATTGTAAGACCTCGGTGTATATAAATGTCACTCCTCTGCTTTCTAACTTCCACCTACATGCACCACAGCACCTCCAATTCGCCCCTATGAAATTTAGATTGAATGGTCACGTGATGACGTGGTTACTCAAGAGGTCTGAAACTATTACATGCTTGTACTCTGCCCACATTCTGGGGGGCGTTCATTACCCACCATGAGGACAGATAAGGTCATACCCCCGCTAGAACTTTTGGTGCCACATTTTTCTTTTGTACTTTTATTATTTTGGGGTTAAAGGATCCTTGTTGGTCTCCTGTTAAGGTACAGACAGATCATGTATCCTGGAAAAGACTGGGTTTTATTGCTGGAGCTTGGGAAATATATATTGGGGTGCGTGCCCGAGCATGGTAAATGAACCCTTCGTTATCCTGCTTTCTTGGGTTGGTTTTCCATATTTTCTTGGCTGCGTGAACTTAGTGGTTACTTGGTAAATTGGCTCTTGGAATGTACAGTGAGTATATCATCCTGTTGTTAGGGTTTCTTTGATGAGGGGAAATGGGCAGTATCCTATTGATACTGTAGGACTTGAGCGGCATCCTCAGTTTTGGGTGCTAATTTGGGTTTTGTTTGCTTGTACCTGACACCATAAGGGATTCTGTATGTGTGTGTGTGGGGGTGGAGGGGCGTGTGTGTAGGGAATGATCACTGCCATCTATTTGAAGACTGCTTCTGAGAGATGTCTATTCCTTCTATCAAAAAGTCTACTATCTTTACTCAATCCTCTCAAGCCATTCCTCATAAAGAACACAAAATGATAACCAATTAATGTAATCAGTCTTCATCAAAAATAAACAATGAACACTCTGCTTGTGGCCACAGTGTCTGTCATTTCCCATCTGATAATCATTAGCAATGTGTCTTATTAAGGTTCAGGTCCTGTGCAGTTGTGTTTCCCCTCCCTTGGATAGATCTTGCTACTTCCTGTTATGTTCTACCTGATACTGGAAAAGAGAGGGAGTGATTTAATGTGAATGAGTGTGTTTACAGGTTTGTGTGTGTAATGGCGCACATGGTTGAAGAGCTGTGAGATATGTCTGAGCTGTGAGACGTCTCAAACATTAAACTTTGCCCTTAGTGTCTAATTAGGTGGTGGATGCAATATGTTGGGACTGTAATGCTGGTTGTGATGCAGTTCTTGAGGTATGTTCATGAGATGGGATTTTACCTTGACCACTTGTGTCAAAACATTACATTTGTTGCAGCGCTGGAGCCATGTCCTGGCAGCAGTACTCTTGGCTGTGACTTCCTGGGCCATCCCACATCCATCACATTAGCCGTGGCCTCCTTCCCCACCGTGCCATGTGGGTACAGACCATCCCTCCTTCTCCTTCTCTCTCAGCTCTCAGTCATCTTGATACATATCATTATTTCTCAGGCAGTGCACTCCACATATTCAGTGGTAGCTACACATACCCCTCCATAGAAACTGCTTTTAATCAACACTTGTGTGCTAAAGATACACGTGTCAATTTTGGCACCTTCAGGCAGGTTTAAATGAGAATATTCAGCAATTAGCTCCAAAACTATGGCCAGAACGAGACTTTTAAACAGAATTTTAAATAGCACAGCATCCGTTTTCGTTATTCTTTCATTGAAATGTGGGAAGCATTGGCAAGACCAACTCATCCCTAATTTGTTGCTGATCCCTAACTGCCCTGAGAAGGTGGTGGCAAATTGCCTTCATGAATCCCTAAAGTCCCTTTCGTGAAGATACACCCACAGTGCTGTTAGGGAAGGAGTACCTCTTTCCATTGTCTTCTCAAAATAACGACAATCTTAAAATTGGAGCTTGGCCAGAATGTACAGGGGTGTGGAATTCAGGAATGCACAGCTTTAAAAGTTTCTGGATGCTCTTTATTAGTTTTAAATGTTATCAAAGCTCATTGGCATTCTTCAATAGCGTGCTGCAAGTACTCTAATCGTTCAGATGGGATGCGTATGACATGATGAAGCATTGAATTGGACTGATACATTTCCAGATTTGATTCCGTGTTCAGTCAGCTGCTTTCTCCCAGGAAGATCAACTGGCCTGAACATTCCTGGGTTACTCACAGGAAAAAATAACCAGAGTTCGGTCCTGATTGCCTTCCAGTGAGCTCTGCTGGACCAGTGCATATATCACACCAAAGCAGCATCAGGCTTTTCTGATGAAAAGACACGAGTTTGAACTGTTAGGCCGAACTTTCAAAATGGGGTCGGCGCTCGGTCTGGGCATGATTTCCAAGTCCCAGAGGTTGTCTTGGGATCCCAATGGGAGAATTTGTAATTTTCAAAGGGCTGGCAGGAAGGGGACAGAATGGGAAATCCATTCACCATCACTTAATCACCCCTTCCTCTCCTGAAAGAGCTTGCAAAAGGGCCTATCCAGTACAGCACTGAATGGAATTTTTACACTTTATATTGGTGAGCCTGAAGAGTTGCTGCATAGCTGTTGGGTTTGCTCCTGGGCCGATTTGTCTTTATTTTAAAGCTATTTTTAATGGGGCTACTTGTGCGGTGCAAGCAATGGGGCTACTTGGGCGGCACAGTGTTTAGCACTGCTGCCTCACAGTGCCAGGGACCAGGGTTCGATTACCGGCTTGGGTCACTGTCTGTGTGGAGTTTGCACATTCTCCCTTCGGCTGTGTGGGTTTTCTCTGGGTGCTCCAGTTTCCTCCCACAGTCTAAAGATGTGCAGTTTAGGTGGATTGGCCATGCTAAATTGCCCCTTAGTGTCAGGGGAACTAGCTGGGGTAAATGCATGGAGTTATGGGAATAAGGGCCCAGGTGGGACTGTGGTCGGAGCAGGCTCGATGGGCCGAATGGCCTCCTTTTGCACTGTAGGATTCTATGAGTCAATGGTTCTATGATTCTAAGCTCTGAATCTTCTGGCCTCCTGCAGGCCCATCAGTGCTACTAGCCCTGTAAGGAACTTCAGCAAGCTGTCACTTGCCTTTGCAGCTGACACCAGGCCGGCAGCTCACACCTTCTGGAAGCACTTCCTGTCGATAATTGGGCACCGAGCCTGGCCTCTTCAGAACCAGGCTATTTGAATCTAAAATTAGTGTTACAAGAGCAATGCAGCTGTAGGCATAGGATCAGGACCCAGAATTCTCAACCCCACTTTGAAAATCCAGCCCATTAACCCTACTTCTCACAGATGCCGGAACTATTGAATATTTCTGACGCTTTCTGTTTTTATTTCAGGCTGTTCTATGATTTCTCCTTATTTCATCATGTTTGCTGACTGAGGCCGTACAATGTGAATGAGCATTTAGACAAATTACTGTGGGGGTGAGGGGGTGCGGTCTGTCAATACCTAACAGGTATCAGTCTTCCTCTAGAGAGGAAAATAAAACAAAAGGAGACAACTAGAAAAGGTACTAAAGCTATTCAAAATAAAGTCAGGATCTTTGAGTGCAATATGATATAAATCTCTACACTTCTGAAGGCAGCAGAATCCACTTATACTTGTCAAATTGTACATTACTCAATTGGGAAGATTTTGTTTTGCTCTACTGCCACCCTCTTTATAAATTATTTTTTTTATGAATAAAGTCATCAAAACTTGTAATGTACCTGGGTGTTTCTGCCTTGAAGCCAGGGCAGTTCACTCGATTCATTAGACAGCAGCTGAATTGTGCGGCAGTACTAAGCTTACTGTGAATGAGGTAAAACCATACACTCGACACCAATCACATTCCTTCAAGTTTCAACTCCAGCGGTGTTTTGATCACATGATCTGATTACCAGGTGTTAGCGATTTATTTATTGAAGGATACCCTGTGAAAATAAAATTTAATAGACATTTTGCTACACTATTCAGTTTGTAAAGTTATAAAGTGATTATAAACTATCATAAATTAATAACTATAAGCTGCCATTTGATGATATATTGGTGTAGCCACTTGCTCTGCTTTCCCCATTAATTATTTCTTATGCATATCTGGCTAACATTTGACATCGCAGAAACTGTGCTACTGCTAAGCTTATTATACTTCTATGAGCTGTTATTTAATTCCTAATCTGAAGCTGGAATTCTCCGACCTGGCCCATGGCTGGGATTACCCGGTCCCCCTGCTGTGAATGGAGATTTGGCTGAGTGCTAAATTCTCCATTCTCGCTGGCAGTAGTAGCGGGACGTGAGAGTAACACAACACACAGACAGTGACTAGGATAATAGTTTTGTGTCTTTTAACTAATATCATCAAAAGTGACTGTGGCAGCCAAAATGGTGCATTGATTAGATTATACTTATTCATGTGGTCACTTGATAACATTATTTATATTGTATCTTTCATTGTAAAAAAAAACCACACATTCGCTCAGTTGACACACTGATAAAATTGTAATGTGACTGGTTATGTTGATGTTGTTTGGTTTTTGGCTTACTGTTCTGGGTTTTATTTGAAAAGAGAGAACCATTCCCTTTGATTAGGATGGAAGGGGCCCTAGTAGCGTTACATAACACACAAATTGTTGTTCATTCCAGCTCCATGACACAGTGATAATTATGTATGTTCGTCCAAAGCTAAATAGTGCTTAATTTAGTACAGATTCAAAGATTCGGGGCCGTTTGTGGTTTTGGTATCTATGATCAGAATTTGCTACCAAATAAACCTGTTGGACTTTAACCTGGTGTTGTGAGACTTCTTACAGAATTTAATACCCAGCCCTCCCGATTGTGAATTTGGAGTGGGGGGGGGGGGGGCATTTAGTTTGGCAGGAGTGGGGACCCCAATGTCTTCCCGCCTTTTCCCAATTAAATTTGGGGTGGGAAGGCTCATGAATTGCCTATGGAGTTTGCTTGCAGGCTTCAAGTGAGGTTCCTTGTTCAAAGCCACTTAGTGCCTGATTGAGAGAGCCAACATTAGGAAGGGGGTAGTGCCTCAGAAAGCCACTCCCTGCTCTTTCTTCTGACCCTCATCCCATGCCCAGCCAGTGAATCACTCCTTCCAAACTCTATCTTGCCCACACTCACCAGTGACCTAGGACCCTCGTAATTCCCGATCGCTGGTGGGTGCATTATCAGCATTTGTCACCACTGTCAGTGGCTCTGATGGGCAATGGAGAGCCTGGCAGTCAGGCTCAGGGGGTAGGATTTACACCCCAGGGTCTTAAATCACAGGAAGGCCCAACACTGGACTGTTGAGTGCCTGATGAGCGCTTAATTCCATGGGGGCTTTCAACAAAGGGGGCTGGGCTCCCGTCGATTCTCCAGACAGTGGACAAGACCCCCGTCACCCAGGTTAAATTTTGTCCTATGTTACTGCTAATGTTTACCAGTGCCTCATTATTACAGGAATAATTTCAGGTTTCATCAATTGCTTAAGGAATGGAGAATGAAGATCCTTCGCTCAATCTTCCATGCAGTGAATTTATCCATAGTTGCTTTAACATTTTTGTACAGTATGTCACAGCTGTGGAAGAAGGTTACACAATAAAAATGTTCCCATTTCTTCCTGAGGTTTATTTCGCTTTTTGCAGTTGATGTTCATATGCTCACTGCAGGGAAGAACAGTTTGCTCACTGAGGAGAAGTTATTATGCAAGACTTTGTCAGGAAATTAATATTAAATAACTTGAGCTGCCCATTTATCTGCCCAGAATAAGGGGTTTCGTGCAAAGGAGGTGGGAATGGCCTTCCAACTCAACTTCCAATCTCTTACCCACACACCCTTACCCCACTTCAATGAGGGTTTAGCTAAATGGAATATCCTGCCCATCTGAATCACATGTGTGACTTTAAAAGCCACAAAACCATGAAATGGATTGTGCTGGCATCTGTAATACTGCATTTATACGTTTGCATCGCTTACTATGCCAAAAAACCATTCAATGTTGCAATGGGGAAAATCAAACCATACTGGGAGCAATTCTCCCATCTCGCTGCGCTAATTCTTTAGCGCAGTGGGCCAGGAGTATTTCGCGGCGGACGATTTGAGGGGTTTGCGTTCGTGCTCCGCTAGCGTCTCCCAGCGCCAGATTTCCAGCAGTGCCTGTTCCACACCAGAAATCAGTGGGGAGGCGCAAAGACCATTTAAATGATCATTAACCGGGACTAAAGTCTCCAGGCCAGCTAGCCTTTGCTCCCCACCAGAGTGGTTCACTCCAGCGGGGATTACAAAGCTCCCCACTAACGGGAAACTAGTGGCCCGACCTCGCTGGAGTGAAGGGGGAGAAATCGGGACCTCTCAGAGTGTCAGGTGGCAGGGTGCGACCCCCTTGGCATTGGCACCCTGGCTGTGCCAGCCTGTGCCCCTGGCACTGCCCATAGGGCAAAGTGTCAATGCCCAGGGGGCAGCTTGACACTAGCCATCCATCATGGGGCAGTGCCGCGGGGGGGCATATAGGGGGGGTGGGGACTAGGGGGCGATCGGTGGGTGTGTGGGGTTCTCGCTGCAGTCGGGATCGGTAGAGGAAGGACGGAGGCCAGCGATTGGGCAGGCTGGGGAGGAGGGGTCAGCCGGGGGGGGGGGGGGGGGGGGGGGGTGCACAGCCTGTTGGGGGGGGATCGGCACTGGGGGGGAGGCTCGGGACTGCGGGGGGGTTTACTGTCAGGGGGGAGGCGAAATTAGTGGGGGGGACACTGGAGATCACGGCAGGCCAGGAGGTTGGGGGGGGGGGGGGTTCAGGGCTCGGCCTGGGAATGGTCGGGGGGCCAGCATTGCTGGGGTCAAGGGGCTGGCCAGTGATTGAGCTGGCCAGCAGTCGGGAGGCAGGCAGTGCTGGGCCATTGCACATGTGCCAATCTCAGCACTGATAGATTGGCGCATATGTAGCAGCCCACTCAGCGTGCTGATTTCAACCTCTCCAGTGGGAATAGGCCCCACTCCCTAGTTTTTAATGATATTCACACTGGTGGCCTCTGCGGTGCACAGATTCTTCTCTGAACTCCCAATGAAAAAGGCCAATGTGAATTACTCCAGTTTTTACGTGAAGTTGAAGTATTACGATTAGCTGCAATTTTTACTGCCCTGCCTGCCACAGGAATTGGAGCAGGCAAGGGGTGGACCATGGAAAGGCGTGATTTTACAGTTTCGGGATGAGCGAGACCGTAAAATCCCGCCCCAAATTCCTTGTGGTGAATAAAATGGCTTCTGTCCGAGGCCTTTCTTTTACCCAAGGAGACCTCAGTGATCACACAGCTACGGCAAATACTCGGGGACACGAGGCAGCAGTGCACAAAGGCAGTTCTCCAAACAGTGGGTGTGCCACATTGATTTTGTATAACAGTAGTTCTACGTGTCACATAGAGTTACAATCCTTGTCCTAACCAATTCCTTGCTTCCCCAATCCACCCCCTCCTTTCTTCTCTCCTGAAGTCTGAAAAACTGAAAACATCAACTCTTTAAATTTTCAGGACCCAAACGACTAGTAAAAATTGCTCCTTCTTTGGCAAAGGTTTGAGGAGATTGAGGAGCAGGCTCTTTTATTCAATTGGACCCAGAAACTTTACAGAGTTGAAGCCAAAAGATCTCAAAGTCAACTTTGTGCCAAATACAAAGTAGAGAGAAGCTAAAAAGGAGCTTGCATCACAGGAATTCAAGGACATAATTTGACTTGCTGCCTGTGTCTTCGGATGGATGCATAGAATACGTAATTCTTAAATAATCATCTATACTGAATCAGGAAGAATTTTTCCATTATCCATATTATAGTTATTCTTGCTTTTGAATGAGATTATAATTTATGGGCCGTTTTGTTCGATGGGTCCATACTTACGAGTACAATTTTGTCTTTTAAAAAGCATTTAGACAGTGGGTAAGATGGGTATCGACAGTGGTTAGCACTGCTGCCTCACAGTGTCAGGGACCCGGGTTCGATTCCTGGGTTGGGTCACTATCTGTGTGGAGTTTGCACATTCACCCCGTGTCTGCGTGGGTTTCCTCCGGGTGCTCCGGTTTCCTCCCACAGTTTGAAAGACGTGCTGGTTAGGTGCATTGACCCGAACAGGCACCAGAGTGTGGCGACTAAGGGAATTTCATAGTAACTTCATTGCAGTGTTAATGTAAGCATTACTTGTGACGAATAAATAAACTACTTTATATGGGCCAAATGCGAGCAATTGAGATTAGCTTAATGATTAAAAAAGGGGTGACATGGGCAAGTTGGGCGGAAGGACCTGTTTCCATGCTGTAAACCTCTATGCTCTGTGACTTTTATATGGAGGGTGAGGAGTCTGAGCACATTTTATGAAACAATTTAACAAGAAGTTAATCCAGCTGGCAGAGAGAGGAGACTTTTATCAGGCTTAGAAAGATTTTAGCATTGATCCCAGAAATGAAAAGATAGTATCCAATCCTGTACAGCCTTGTCCCCTCCCTCTGCACTAAGTACATTGAATAAAATTAGAAACAGATGGTAAATATTTAAAAGCAGCTGCGAATAAAAGTTACTATTCTTGTACGTCACAAGTTCTCAAGGGATTATAGTTTCAATTAAAACAATATTACGGTTTCATTTATGGTAAAGATAGTTATAGTTTGCACTACCTTTCACAAAGCCAAATGTTTTATTACTTTAACTCCCGCTGATATTGGCATCAAGGCATGTTTCAATTTTCTTCTTTTCAGTAACTAACGTAAGCCAAGCAAAATATTTGAAAGAAGGAAATGACACATTAGACCTAAGTGTAAAGCATCAATCCCAAGTTCAGTTTGATGGTGTGGTGTGGTGAGAGGGTCAGAGGAAGTCACTGGTGCAACATTACATTCATTTTGTAAAACCGACCCTGCTTAGATATTCCTGCACTAAAATACATGTATTAAAGTTAAGGGGTGGAATTTTCCCTTCCCTCCCGCCACGGAAATTGTAGCAGGTAGAACTCAGACCATGCAAAGGTCTGTTGACCCGAGAGGCAGGATTTTCCCGTCTTGGCGCGGGCACGGCCGGAAAATCCCTCCCAAAAAATCAGTTGATTGCTTCGTTCACATGTTTAAGCCTTTATTCTCCTAACAGACATGGAATAAAATTAAAATAGAAAAATTCTGAAATACCCAGGTGATCTGACTGCATCTGTTTTTCGGTGGGGTCTTGAGCCCATGTTCAGTGTCCACGGGATCGGCGGCAGGGCCTCAATATCCGCCAAAACCTGGAAGAATTCCAGAGATTCACCACCTCCTGCGAGAATAAATTTCTACACACCTCAGTTTTAAATAGAATAGAATCCCTACAGTGCAGAAGGAGGCCATTCAGCCATCAGGCCTGCACCGACAACAATCCCACCCAGGCCCTATCTATGTAAGCCTACGTATTTACCTTGCTTATCGCCCTGACACTAAGGGGTAATTTATCATGGCCAATCAACCTAACCAGCATGACTTTCAGACTGTGGGAGGAAACCGGAGCACCCGGAAGAAACCCACACAGACACGGGGAGAACGTGCAGACTCCACACAGACAGTGACCCAAGATGGGAATTGCACCTGGGTGCCTGGCACTGTGAGACAGCAGTGCTAACCACTGTGCCGCCCTGGCCTACTAATGAAAACATCTCACCATCTACCCTGTCAGGCCCCCTTAGGATCTTATATGTTTGAATAAGGTCACCCCTCACTCTTCTAAAATCCAAGGAATACAGACCCAGACTATTTAGTCTTTCTTTATAGGAAAACCCTCTCATTCCAGGAATTAGCCTGGTGAATCTCCTTTGGTCTGCCTCTAATGTTACTATATCCAAAACTGTACACAAGGCCAAAATCTCCCTATTTTTAAATTCCAACCCCTTGGCAATAAAGGCCAAAACGCTGTTTGCCTTCTTAACTACTTGTTGGACCTTCTTGCTAGCTTTTTGTGATTCATGCACTAGAACACATAGATCCATCGGTGTTTCACTCATCGACAGTCTCTCTCCATTTAGATCAGGGGTCTCCAAACTACGGCCCGCAGGCCACATCCGGCTCGCAGCGGGCTAACATCTGGCCTGCAGCCAGTGGGGCGGGACAGGATTCACGCTGCCGAAAACACTCCTGCGTCCGGAACCCCGCCGCTGACTCAGGATCTGGACGCGGGGACAGGCCAGACATTTGCTGCCACTCCGCACGGTGTCTGATGGACCCATGGGAATCCCTGCCCTCTTTACCGGCCTATTGTCCAATCAGAGCTGCCGTCCTGTGACTGACAGTTCATTAAACGAATCAGCAATTGAGACATCTGTTATCCAATTGCCGCTCTGCATTGACTGAGTGACAGCTGCTTTACCCAATCCGTAAGCTCCATCTGTCTGAAATGAGCGAGAACAATGACAATGATGGCGGCAATTCAGACCAATTCAGTTATGGAAGGAAAAAAGAAAAGAAAAGTGGACAGCGAGTGCTGCCTGTTTAATGAAGAATGGGGTGTAAAGTACTTCTTTGTACAAGCAGGTGATAAAGTCTTGTGTGTCATATGCAACGAAACTGTTGCAGTTTTGAAGGAGAACAATGTACGTTGGCACTATGAGACCAAACATGAAACAAGTTATTCCGAATTCACAGGAACACAGCGTTCGGAAAAATTTGAATCAATGCAACGCAGGTTGCTTTCCCAACAAGCTTTTTTTACGCAGAATATAACTGAAAATGAAGCCATTCACCAATGGATATCTCACCAAAGAGTGTATAATGGAAGCAGTGGAAGAGTTATGCCCGGAAAAAGCAAATCTGTTCAAAATCATCAGTCTTGCGCCAAATACTGTTGCTCGTAGAATTGAGGATATAGGAAGCAATATATTTCATCAAATTGCAGACAAAGCAAGAAATTTTCAGTTGTATTCTCTCGCACTTGATGAATCGACTGATGTGTGTGACACATCACAACTCCTAGTATTCATCCGTGGCGTCGACAGTGAATTTAATGTGACACAAGAATTAGCATCAGTGCATAGCATGCGCAGCACAGTAACTGGAGAAGACATCTTCAAAGAATTGCAAAAAACTGTGTTAGAATATAACCTGGAGTGGAATAAACTGCAATGCGTGACAATTGATGGAGGAAAGGACATGTCTGGGATGAAGAAAGGTTTGGTTGGACAAATCACAAAAGCTTGTGAGGTTGGTGGATTCTCAAAGCCCATGTTTCTGCATTGCATTATCCATCAACAAGCATTGTGCGGAAAATATGTGGATATGTCTTGCGTTCTGAAACCTGTTGTTTCAACAGTGAATTTCATTCGATCTCACGGGCTTAATCATCGCCAGTTCATTTATAAAACTAATTTTCTTTCTTTGGCCCCCGAAAATGTGTAAAATATACGATGTGGCCTTCGTACTGAAAAGTTTGGAGATCCCTGATTTAGATAATAATCTGCCTTTTGATTTCTCTTATCAAGGTACATGACCTCACTCACACTTCCCCACATTAAACTCCAATTGCCAGGCTTTCGCCCAGTCACCCAATCTATCTATATCCTGTTGCAGAATCATAATTTCCTCATCACAACCTGCCTTTCCACCTATCGTCCTATAATCGGCAAATTTAGAAACCTTACCTTCTGTTCCTCCCTCTAGGTCATTCATGAAAATCATGAAAAGTTGCGGGCTAAGAACTGATCCCTGCGGTACTCCTCTAGATACATCTTTCCACTCTGAAAAGGACCTATTTATTCCAACTCTCTATTTTCTAACTGACAGCCAGTTTTCAACATCATCAACATGAAGAGAGAGGATCCTCAGGGTAGGTGTATCTAAGCTGGTAATTGAATGGACAGGAATAAGTGACACTCAGTACAATGATTTGTTTGGAAGGGTTGAGGCAGTGTGCTGATGGTATTGCTCTTTCCCGACAGCTATGGAAAATAAAGTAAATAAAAGTTTCTTGTAAATTTTGAATGATATGTAAAAATAATCCTGTGAGAATTTGCCTCACATGCTGTTCTAGAATGCCTGCATTAATGGCAGTGAGGGAATGATGAAAAAAAGGTTAAAAATTGTACTGACCATTAGCGTGTGGGATGTGTCCAACTTTTTCATCTCCTAACTTCCCTACAGCCTCTGGGTCAAGACGCCCAAGCATTCCCTCTCAAAAGAACTTAGAGATTGATGGTTGCACAGGTCTCATCTTATGCAAATCTATTCAAGATATTTATACACCACCTTGTCCTACAAGGGGAAAATCAGGAAGTTTAGTGTTGGCATGATCCATGTAATAGTATTTTGCAGGCAATAGTGGATGTGGTTACATCAAGCAGCTGAATCAATAAGAAAATAGAGTGAAATTCCTATGAATTATTTGGGCGAAGGCATTTTTGTAGGAAGCTACTGAGACTAGCACAGGCTCCCTGTGGCAAGGTGGTCATGCATAATAAGAAATGACCCTAGTGAAGTGTAGCAAAGGGATTGAAACAACACAATATGTCATGCGTACCTTAGTGTTCTATTTTTAAAAGGTTGGTCTAAGCACAATGTGTAAAAGATTAATTAAAGATTTACACACTTACAGTCACATCCAAAAGGCACGACTCTATCTTGACATGAGCTGCCCTCTTACACTATTTTGGCCCACTCTTCCATGGGGGGAGGGGGGTGTGGCTTGTGGCTTAGGTACAAAGTATTTGGTGTTTCTGCATCAGCCTGCTCCATCTTCCACAATATTTCAGTACAGCCTCCACAGCCCACTCAATTTGAAAGTCAAAAACAGGCTATCAAAGCCACATCTTTCTCCCACAACGACCAGAATTCTCAATATGGGCTTCATACATGCCAAGAATTCATTTGTTGAATGGTAATAAGACGAGCCATGTAAATCAACCTTCACCTTTAGCCTGTGTGAGAGATCCAACATGTCCACCTCCCAACAGATTGCACACTATAGTCACTTCCCCTCAGTCCGAGCAAGAATGTAAAATTTAGCTCTAAATAATTCTCTCCAGGATTAGAAATTAGTATTAAATGTTTTAGAGGTGATATTGTTAACATGAAGGTTTATGGAAAAAATGGATCATTGAAATTCTAACTATAAATGCACAAGCTATCTAATCCAGTAAGGAATCATACACTAACCAGATGGTGCTTTAAACAAGATGGAGTACAAACAAATGCTTGTGAGATAAGATTATAAGAACAATTGTTTGAGCGTCAGTACGCTATTCCTCAACTGATAGCAAGGACCTCATTCTATATTTACCATTTTGAACAGCAATAGTCTTTATACTTCTCCCTATTTAAGGGACTATTGAATAGACATGGAAAAGATCATGGTATTGAGTTTCTGCTAGATTGCACTAGATTGTGTCTTGTGTTGCTAGATTGTCCCCTTATTGCTTTAAAAAAGCATATCCACAAAAATATTTCGCAGTGAAACTGGATATGATGAGTAAACACTGTTTGTATCATTTCTTGGGAGTTTCTGTTGATCTTCTGCCAAAGGTATTGGGGATAAGCTGAAGAAGAATCACGGTATTCTTTGGCAGTTAAACCTATAAATTGGGATTTTACAAGGTGACGGTGGACTCGTCCGCAGGCCGTAAAGTCGGGGGCAACCCTACCTCAGCCAGTTACAATGTCCTGACTGAATCTGACATTGATGAAGCTGTTAATTGCCTACAGTCATGGCTTCCACCCTTCTATTGTAGGATTTCACAGCTCCCTGAAGGTGCCCAAAAGGAGCACTGGCAGTCCTCAGCCCCAACAGCACTACTGGGACTGGTGGCTACTGCTGGAACTACAGGAAGTACAGGACCAGCTGCTATGATGGGCGTCCTGAGTTTAGATAAGTAGTCACGGTGATCCCTATCCATATCAGGCTAGCCGTGGCTGGGGGGCGCAGTGAATCAGTCATTAGGGCAGGGGGTTTCTTTTAGTGGGGGTGTCCATTGCTACCCTGGGGACCCACTGTCCGAAAAGGAGGGCACCCCCTGAAACTGCAGGGAGGCCTCCACGATACTCCCGGTGGTGCCCATTACAGCTGGTAATATACCAGCAGTAACAGGAAAATATCTTTAAGTCTTCCTTAACTGGACAAGTAAGGACCTCCCTTGGTCTAAGGGTGGGTGGGTGATCTGCCATCTCCCTGCCACTGTAAAAATCCAATTACAGTTGATAGGCACACCACCCCTGCCATCCCACCTGATTTTAACACCCCCTTTCTCTCATCTTTTCCTGCATTCCAGCAAACTCCCTTGGGTCTTGTATATTCCTGGCCATAGTGTACACTCTAGTCGGGTTAATATCAAGGGCCAGAAATGGATTGGAATGTTATTACAATTTAACACAATGGAAATGGCTTAATTTTAACATTGGTGCTAGCTCCTGTCCTTTCTACCAGAAACACATTTCCTTAAAATATAATTTCCACATATAAATTAGAGGTTGTCATGGCCAAAATGTGATCCTTTTTACTGCCTGTGATCAATATATTTGTATGTAAGGAGTTTTCTTATGCTCAGAATGGTTGTCACAATTAAATAATTCCCCGCAGCAAGCATTTTGGAAATGGTAAATATAAATAATGTCATTTATTATCACACTCTTGTCCTATATATTTAAACGTGAACTCTCACTCGGTTCACACACAATATCACATGTACAATGGTTAGATATAGATGAAGGTAAAACAATTCAATTACAATTTATGATATTTTGTAGCCGGCCTGTAGTTTCTTAGATAAGTTGATGCTTTAGTTGAAGTGAAAGTTTTGTAAAGCAGAGGATTCGGTTTCTGATTCTGATTCTGTGAGAGGATTCTAACACTGTTCCTCTGTTTAAGAAGGGCAGAAGAGACAATCCAGGGAATTACATTTCCCTGTGAACCTTACATCAGTGTTGGGGAAATTATTGGAGAAGATTCTTAGGGACAGGATATAAGAAGAGAATAGGCTCATTAGTGATAGGCAGCATTTTCTGAAGGAGAGGTTGTCTCTCACAAACTTGATTGAGTTCTTTGAGGGAGTGACAAGAAAAATTGACCAGGGCAGGGCAGTGGATGTTGTATTCATAGACTTTAGTAAAGCCTTCGATAAGGTTCCTCATGGCAGCCTGATACAGGTGAAGTCATATGGGATCTGAGGTGAGCTGGTAAGATGGGTACAAAACTGGCTTGGGCATTGAAAGCAGAGAGTAGCAGTGGTAGGGTACTTTCCTAACTGGAGGTCTGTGACAAGCGGTGTTCCAAAAGGATCAGTGCTGGGGCCTATATTGTTTGTAATATAAATAAATGATTTGGAGGAAAATGTAGGTGGTTTGATTAGTAAATTTGCTACAAAAATTGGGGGAGTAGCGGATAGTGAGGAGGATTGTCAGAGGATACAGCAGGATATAAATCAGCTGGAGATCTGGGCCGTAAGATGGCAGATGGAATTTAACCCAGACAAATGTGAGATGATGCGATTTGGAAGGTCTACTGGAGAAGGAAAGTATACAGTAAATGGTAGAGCCCTTAGAAATGTTAGCATACAGAGGGGTCAAGGCATGGAAATCCATAGTTCCCTGAAGGTGGCAACTCAGGTGGACAAGGTGGTCAAACCATAGAAACCCTACAGTGCAGAAAGAGGCCATTCGGCCCATCGAGTCTGCACTGACAACAATCTCACCCAGGCCCTATCCCAGTATCCCTACATATTTACCCGCTAATCCCTCTAATCTCTGCATCCCGGGACACTAAAGGGCAATTTAGCTTGGCCAATCAACCTAACCCACACATTTTTGGACTGTGGGAGGAAACAAGAGCACCCGGAGGAAACCCACACAGACACGGGGAGAATGTGCAAACTCCGCACAGACTGTGACCCGAGCCGGGAATCGAACCCAGGCCCTGGAGCTGTGAAGCAGCAGTGCTAACCGCTATGCTACCGTGCCGCCCAAGAAGGCACATGGCATGCTGGCCTTCAATGATCGGGGTGTTGAGTATAAAAATTGGAAAATCATGTTGCAACTGTATAAGACTATGGTTAGGCCGCATTTGGAGTATTGTGTACAATTCTGGTCGCCACACTACCAGAAGGATTTGATGCATTGAAAAGGGTGCAGAAGAGATTTACCAGGACGTTGCCTGGTTTGGAGCATATGTACCGAGAAGGAAGGTTGAACAAACTTGGATTGTTTTCATTGGAGCGTCGGAAGATGAGGGGGGACGTGATAGAGGTTTATAAGATTATGACAGGCTTGGGTATAGTGGATAGTCAGAGTCTTTTTCCCAGGGTCGAAGGGTCAATTACTTGGGGACATAGGTTGAACGTGAGAGGGGGAAAGTTTAAAAGAAATGTAAGGGGCAAGTTTTTCACAGAGGGTTGTGAATGCCTGGAATGTGCTGCCGGAGGAGATGGTGGAAGCAGATTCTACAACAACGTTCAAGAGGCATCTGGATAGATGCATGAATAAACAGGGAATAGAGGGATATGGACCATATCGAGGCAAGAAAATATTAGATTAGAGAGGCATCTGTGTCGGCCCAGACTTGGTGGGCCGACGGGCCTGTTCCTGTGCTGTACTGTTCTTTGTTCTTTGACTTCTTGTAGTTGAATTTCCTGGAAGTTGGTTCTCAGGCTGGAAGTTGCAACATGTTGGAGGATGGGGAGTCCTCCTCTCATTTTAAAGTTATTGCTCTTTTAGGTATTAACTGTACAACAAAGTGGATTCCTCACTATGTGACCTTTACAAGTTCAAAGTCCTTTTAGAAAACGGGGTGGGGTGCTGATTACACATTCCATATTGTTGTTTTATACCTTGAAATTCACTCAGTCTATTTTGGATGAGAGACCATCATCATACAATGGAACATCAATGGAATCCATTCACATTCGTCAAATGCACATTGACTGGAATTTTACTGTCCTGTCGCCATGGGAATCAGAGTGGGCGAGGGGCGAACAATCGAAAGGTCCGGTGACCTTGGGCGGGATTTTATGGTTTCGGGATGAGCGAGGCAGTAAAATCCTGCCCATTGATTTTCAATGTTTGTTTTGTCCATGGTGAAACAGAAAGATGAATCAGCTGAAATGCTATAGTTCGTTTGTTGATGGTTGATCCTTAACGGAATGTGTGAATTCCCCTGATGTATGTGTATATGTGTGTATGTGAGTGTATATGAGCATGTGTATATGGATGTGGATGTGTGTATGTGTATGCATGACTGTGTGTGTACATGTGTATGTGTGTTTGTACATGAGTGTATATGTACATGAGTGTGTGTGTGTGTGTACATATGTGTGTGTGAGTGTGTGTGCATGTGCATATGTGTACTGGTACATGAGTGTGTTTGATCCTGTGTGTGTGTGTGTGAATGTGAGTGCGTATATGGGTGAGTGTGCATGTGTATACATTAGTGCATGTATGTGAGTGTGCATGTGTGTATATGAGAGTATGTGTGTACATGTGTATATGGTGTGTGTGTACATGAGTTCATTTGTGCATGTGCATATATGTGTGTACATGAGTGTGTGTGTACACATGTGTACATGGAAGGATGTGTGTGTATGTGTACACCTGTGTGTCTGTGGGGTGCATGTATATTTGAATAGGGGTGTCTGAATGTGAGTGTGTGTATGTGTGTGTGCCTGCTTGCGTGCATTTGTGTGTATGTGATTTAATTTGATTTATTATTGTCCCATGTATTAGTATAGAGTGAAAAGTACAATTTTTTGCGTGCTATACAGACAAAGCATACCATACATAGAGAAGGCAAGGAGAGAGTGTAGAATGTAGAAAAGGATGGTACTTGTGCTGAAACCTGGGATGTGTGTATCTACGCTATCATTGAAGTTTGAATGGTGATGAAATTCTGGATTTTGTCCTGTTGATCTAGACTAGATGGCTGGTACTGACAAGAGCACTTCACTGTCCTTGACAGCTTGCCTTTATCAACAATGACATACTTTAATAATCAACATTTGTCCTCTTTGAAAGAACGACTGGAAAAATTTTGGTTCTGCCTTTGTCTTGAAAGACTTTCTCTCAGGTTCTTTTATAGTATAAATGATGCCAATCATTCGTGGAAAGAAATGAAACATTAGCACTGGAGCTTCACATGTAAAGCACTTGTGACAACCCATATATGGAGAAGATTTAGTCATCACTGTGTAACTCTTTAATATCTCATTTTATGAAATGAAAAAGTATATTTTAAATTTATAATGTAAACAGAACAGTGAGTTCATCATCATGTAGAGCTTTGCCCTGCCACAGTTAACATAATTGTGTGCGGGCCAACCAGATTTCAGCTGTGTGTTTTTAGCCCAGAATTCACCGTTGCTGGATCAAGATCCTGGAACTCCTTTGCTAACAGCACTGAGTGGGTATCTGTGCCACATGGACTGCAGCAGTTCAAAAAAACACCTCATCACCACCTTCTCAAAAGCAATTAGGGATAGGCAGCAAATGTTGGTCTTGCCAATGATGCCCACATCCCATGAAAGACTAATAAAAATCGAAAGTATTGTGTTTGAATCACTCGATCATTTCCAAGAGGCATGATGTTGTTACTGCATAAATATATGTCCAAATATCTTTAATTATGTCATTGGACCTAATTATTTGCTCATGGGTATATTCTATGAATTAAGTCCTTGACTCCACCTGTGGAATGTTTCTTGGTTATCTAACAATTTTTGGTTTAAATGGGACTAAATTTGCTGAAAACATATGTCATTGTAATGGCACCTCTATAGCATTCACCACTACCCCAGCATTTCGTGTATGGTAGCATAGAAGTGCTTAAGAATCCATTATTTCTATGTCTAACTTTTGGATACTCCATCTCGCCCTCATATACCCATCATTGAGATACTCACACTCACTACTCACAGCACCCACGTTCCTCCAAGTGATTCAACAATGACAGACACATTGCCCAAACACAGTACAACATACTTGTTGATGTTCCTCCCTCTCTTTCGCAAGGTGAGGTGGCCCACAACAGGAGGAGGCAGAGCTCAGAACCAGTGTAAGACAAGCACTTCTGAATCACTGAAACCCTTTGGAAAAGATGGTCCTCAGCAGCATTGAGCTGCTTATGGAAGAGGCCATTGCATTTGGAGCCCTTGATATCATTGCTGATGATGGTACGTTCCTGTCATATGCTCCTTTCAAATCCAACCTTACCCATATCCTGCTAGCTGGCATGAAGTGCAGGCTGTAGTTCATGTGGCCAAGGATCTCTTGTTTTGCATCCTACTCCACACTCATTCACCCTTCTACTACTGATGTTCTACTTTCCGATACACAAGAACTAGCACCCAGCCAACCAGTATAGCCTCAGGAGAAACGGCAAGAGCAGTATCATACCCCAATAAAAAGGTCCCGTCACTTGTTATGACACTCACAGCCACTAGCTGTGGCACTAGCACTGCATATCCCTTGGAGGGTATTATGGAGTGAGAGCCTGGACATGTTAATCTCTGGGCACAGATGAGTTGTGGCCAGCTTTTTTTGGCAGTTGTCCAAAGGCGAGCTCAGGGATGAGTTCCACTGTGAGGGGCTCAGATAAAGACTTCAATTGGGCAGCCTATGTTGATGAGCATGCACATCAACATGCTTGGTGCATTGGCAGGTTTGTGAAACAGCCTGCTGATACTGTCAGTGAGCACACCAGCAAAGAAAGTTTGACTTCAACTCGGCACAGTGCTTTATACAGAACTTTGGAGCCCATTGTTCCCAGCGTGGAAGAGTGACCAATTCTATGACAGCACTTGTGGACTTGCTTGTGATGCAGCATCTGGTGACAGCAGAACAGGCAGAAGTCACCTGACGTCTGGGTGCTTCAGTGGAAACTCAGACTAAGGTCATGAGACCTATACTTCCTATCATTCAGGCTCAGCTTGCTGACATTATGGCCGTGGGTCTCAGGGCTCAAAGGGGAATGCAGATTCTCACAGCCGTTCAGCAACAAATCCTCCAACTCAGGTTGTTGAGGTGCCAAAACCTGCTTTCCCCTCTCAAGCACTTACACTCTCACCACAATCACTCTCAGCACAGTCACTCCACTGCCGTCACTCCATCGTAGTCACTCCACCACAGTCACTCCACCACAGTCACTCCACCACAATCACTCCACTGCAGTCACTCCACTGCCGTCACTCCATCGTAGTCACTCCACCACAGTCACTCCACCACAGTCACTCCACCGCAGTCACTCCACCACAATCACTCCACCACAGTCACTCCACTGCAGTCACTCCACTGCAGTCACTCCACCACAGTCACTCCACCACAGTCACTCCACCGCAGTCACTCCACCACAATCACTCCACCACAGTCACTCCACTGCAGTCACTCCACTGCAGTCACTCCACCACAGTCACTCCACCACAGTCACTCCACCGCAGTCATTCCACTGCAGTCACTCCACCACAGTCACTCCACCACCGTCACTCCACCACAGTCACTCCACCGCAGTCACTCCACCACAGTCACTCCACCGCAGTCACTCCACCACAGTCACTCCACCGCAGTCACTCCACCACAGTCACTCCACCACCGTCACTCCACCACAGTCACTCCACTGCAGTCACTCCACCACAGTCACTCCACCACAGTCACTCCACCACAGTCACTCCACCACCGTCACTCCACCACAGTCACTCCACTGCAGTCACTCCACCGCAGTCACTCCACTGCAGTCACTCCACCACAGTCACTCCACCACAGTCACTCCACCACAGTCACTCCACCACAGTCACTCCACCACAGTCACTCCACTGCAGTCACTCCACCGCAGTCACTCCACCACAGTCACTCCACCACAGTCACTCCACCACAGTCACTCCACTGCAGTCACTCCACCACAGTCACTCCACCACAGTCACTCCACCACAGTCACTCCACCACAGTCACTCCACTGCAGTCACTCCACCACAGTCACTCCACCGCAGTCACTCCACTGCAATCACTCCACCACAGTCACTTCACCGCAGTCACTCCACTGCAATCACTCCACCACAGTCACTCCACCACAGTCACTCCACCACAGTCACTCCACCACAGTCACTCCACTGCAGTCACTCCACCACAGTCACTCCACCGCAGTCACTCCACTGCAGTCACTCCACTGCAATCACTCCACCACAGTCACTCCACCACAGTCACTCCACCACAGTCACTCCACCACAGTCACTCCACTGCAGTCACTCCACCACAGTCACTTCACCGCAGTCACTCCACCGCAGTCACTCCACCACAATCACTCCACCACAGTCACTCCACTGCAGTCACTCCACCGCAGTCACTCCACCACAGTCACTCCACCGCAGTCACTCCACCACAGTCACTCCACCGCAGTCACTCCACTGCAGTCACTCCACCACAATCACTCCACCACAGTCACTCCACTGCAGTCACTCCACCGCAGTCACTCCACCACAGTCACTCCACCGCAGTCACTCCACTGCAGTCACTCCACCACAGTCACTCCACCACAGTCACTCCACTGCAGTCACTCCACTGCAATCACTCCACCACAGTCACTCCACCACAGTCACTCCACCGCAGTCACTCCACTGCAGTCACTCCACTGCAGTCACTCCACCACAGTCACTCCACCACAGTCACTCCACTGCAGTCACTCCACTGCAATCACTCCACCGCAGTCACTCCACCACAGTCACTCCACCGCAGTCACTCCACTGCAGTCACTCCACCACAGTCACTCCACCACAGTCACTCCACCACAGTCACTCCACTGCAGTCACTCCACCGCAGTCATTCCACTGCAGTCACTCCACCACCGTCACTCCACCACAGTCACTCCACCACAATCACTCCACCACAGTCACTCCACCGCAGTCACTCCACTGCAGTCACTCCACCACAGTCACTCCACCACAGTCACTCCACCGCAGTCACTCCACCACAGTCACTCCACCGCAGTCACTCCACCACAGTCACTCCACCGCAGTCACTCCACTGCAGTCACTCCACCACAGTCACTCCACTGCAATCACTCCACCACAGTCACTCCACCGCAGTCACTCCACTGCAATCACTCCACCACAGTCACTCCACCACAGTCACTCCACCGCAGTCACTCCACCACAGTCACTCCACTGCAGTCACTCCACTGCCGTCACTCCATCATAGTCACTCCACCACCGTCACTCCACCACAGTCACTCCACTGCCGTCACTCCATCATAGTCACTCCACCACCGTCACTCCACCACAGTCACTCCACTGCAATCACTCCACCACAGTCACTCCACCGCAGTCACTCCACTGCAATCACTCCACCACAGTCACTCCACCACAGTCACTCCACCGCAGTCACTCCACCACAATCGCTCCACCACAGTCACTCCACCACAGTCACTCCACCACAGTCACTCCACTGCCGTCACTCCACCACAGTCACTCCACCGCAGTCACTCCACCACAATCGCTCCACCACAGTCACTCCACCACCGTCACTCCACCACCGTCACTCCACCACCGTCACTCCACCACAGTCACTCCACTGCAGTCACTCCACTACAATCGCTCCACCACAGTCACTCCACCACCGTCACTCCACCACCGTCACTCCACCACCGTCACTCCACCACAGTCACTCCACTACAATCACTCCACCACAGTCACTCCACTGCAGTCACTCCACTACAATCACTCCACCACAGTCACTCCACCACCGTCACTCCACCACAGTCACTCCACCACCGTCACTCCACTACAGTCACTCCACTACAGTGACTCCACCAGTGCCCTTGCTGTTACTTGTCAGCCCAGACTGCTGCCACCCATGCTGAGATGGTGGAATCTAAAACCGTCGCCTGAATTCTACCACCTCGCCCGCCACAGGATCAGAGCGGGGGAGGGGCGGACAACGGAAATGTCCATTGACCTTGAGTGGGAAGTTCCGGTCATGCTCAAGCGAGGCTGTAAAATCCTGCCCCATGTCTTCCTGGCCCAGTGCTGTTTGAGGTCAGCCTGCAAGGCTGCCTCTAATCTCTGTAAGTGAAAATGAGTCACCTTTCACCAGCCACACTGCAGACATTGGGCTAAAACTGTGCAGAAGAACTTGGAGAGGCAAAGATGGCATGAAAGGGGTGCCCAAGAATGCATATTTTAGTATGCAATACTAGATGTGTTGTTGGGTTAATTTGTAATGCAAAGGTGTTATTTCTTCCAGTTCCCAAAGGTTTGAATTAATCACACTCTCACACTCAAAATGGTGGAGCTGAATCAAGTGTATCCTCCGCTGTTCTCCATCTGGTTGGTGGACTTGTTCGGCAGGTTCTCTTCTCCCAGCTCTCCATTGGCCAACACTGTAAGGGTGTCCAAAGGGAAAGGTATAAGGATATGCTCAAGGCCGCCCTAAAGCACAAAGGCATTAACACTGCTGACTAGGAGGAGAAGGCTGCAGCATGGCTCCAACTGCTTTATCAATGCACAAGCCGCCTCCAGGCTCAGTGACTTGCCAGTGAGGCTGAATGGCAGGGGCGGCAGAGGAAGGTGAAGTAAGCCAACCCAGGACTGTGGATTCCATTCCCCCGTGCACCCACATGCTCCCACTGCAGAAGAACTTGTGTATCCAAAGTTGGACTCCTGGGTCATCTGAAGCCTCACCAAGCCTGACAGACATCATCCTCGATTTTGAGGAACCATCACTGCAGCCGCTGATGACAGTGCAGCAGTAAAATGTGGCATTAAAAACAGAAAATGCTGGACAAACCCAGCAGGTCTGGCAGCACCTGTGGAGAGACCATAAGACATACGAGCAGAAGTAGGCCTTTCAGCCCATAGAATCTTCTCAGCCATTCAGTGAGACCATAGTTGACCCAATATGATAATCCTCAGCTCTACTTTCCCACCTTATCCCCATAACTCGAAACAGAGTTTCGAAGGGGAGAAATGTGATGCATTTTATACTGTCTAAGATGGGGTGGTTGTGGGAGACAGAGGGAGAGAGCTGCATGACACAGGGAAGGTCAATCTCTACTGACAGCAGCTCAAATATGATAAAGAGGAGATGATGGGTGATTGAGGGTAGGTGAATGGTGGTTGGGAGAGCCAGGAGTAACCGAGGACGGGTCAAGGGTGATAGAGAAGGGGGGACGGGGAGGGGGTGGAGTTGACGATGACAGTTGGCAGGGCAAGGGTGAGAGGGTGGAGGTCCAGGACTTGTGCCCTTCTAATTCTGCTGTCGGGACTCTCAACGCAGCTGCAAGAAAAGGCAGTATGTGTCTCTATGTGTCCTGGCTGCTCCACCGAGGCTCTGGAGAAACACAGCCTTATGCCTCCTGCTGACGTCCTGGACTAAGGCCTTCTGAGCCCTCTCTCTTGGCTGCTGCCCCATTTGCTATCCTTCTCCTTTGAGCCATTTGCACTTCAGTCAGCAGCAGTTTCTGTGTAATGTGTGCAGCTCCCTGTTAAGAGGGGCAGGCTGCCTTTAAGTGGTTCAGGCTGAGTCCACAATTGAGCATTCAGCTATCATTCAAATGGGGAGGAGGCACAAAGTCTACATTCTGCCTGCCTCAGTAGGAACAGGCATGGGCTACTGACAAACCAGGAAAGTGGGAGCAAACCCATTTTTATCCCATTATCATCAGCCCATATTGAACATTGGCTGCCCCATGATGTTCACTGCAGTGAATTCTAATCCATGGTTCCATCACTGGAGGATCAGCAAGCACTTTGGTTTAACTTATGAAAAGGCAAACTACTGCCCCTGTCTTCATGGTAGAGAATAATGAAGATTTTCCAAAAATGCTAAGTCATCTCCTCCTCAATGATTGATTCCAGCAACTTCCCCACCACTGAGGTCAAGCTAACCGGCCTACAGTTTCCTACTTTTTGCCTCTTTCTCTTTTTGAATAGAGGTGTCACATCTGCGTGTTTCCAATCCACTGGGACCTTACCAGAATTCAAGGAATTTTGAAATGTCACAACCAATGCATCCACTATCTCTGCAGTCACCTCCTTTAATACTCTAGGATGCAGGTCATCAGGTCCCGCAGACTTATCTGCCTTTAAATCTGAAACAAAAACCACAAGTGCTGGAAAATCTTCCAAAGGAGATTCATATTGGACTCTGTTTCTCTTTCCACAGTTTAACTTGTGTTGTTTGTCCCCAAGATCACCATTGCGGCCAATTGCTTTCCAAGCACTTAGCAATTTAATTTTATTAAAATCAGAATGGTTGTAATTACCTCAAGCTTCTGAAGAACCTTACCACAATAGGAGGATCTGGAAAGATGGTGTCCATTTTTATAGCGTCTTAACACAGTCTTTAACTGTTCAAACTTGTGAATATTTTCCAAGTGGTGTAGACGGTTTTTATCTTATGGTATCTAGTTGAAAATGTTCCGCTATCTTTGATAGCTATTGAGTGACAGCTACTGTTGTTCTTTATTGAAAGTAGTGTTTTTAAACATACGATAGTGTTGATTTAAATAAAACTATGAAAAATGCCGATGACTTATTTCCAAACTGCTCCCCTTATCATTACCAGTGTGAAGGATGCTTTTATTTATCACCTTTGCCCTAATTTGCATCGTACAATGTTACATTTGTGAGATTTGCGACGAAAGGAATGGTCTTTTCAGATCTATCAATAGCAGAGGAATGTTAGCAATAAAGAGGCTGTAATGCAACACTTAGTGTCTGCTGCTAACTAGGGACCTGCAGCAGACATAATGGGATGTTAGCACTTGCAATCCTGATGTGCCTGTGCGCTGGGAGCCTTGCACAACTGTTTGGAAGGTCCTAAAAGCTGTTTATATGAATAGTACTGTTCACATACACTGTTTGCAGCCCTTTGCCCTCCTGCCCTTCAGTAGCTGGACAATTTCAAGATAATCAGCAGAACCTTGAGCTTTTTACCCTCAGATAACCTGCCCTTTCACTCCCAGGACAGCTGTGTCACCATTTCATACTATACAGTAGAATTTCCCCGTCGAGATTTTCATTGCACTACATGGGTACTCAGATAGTGTTATATGCTTTGAGGTTTGTGAATAGTAAGAATGACATTTGAAGATGAAGAGAAATATACATTTTTCTGACTTATCTACACAACAAAATAGGTTAGAGTTTTAAGGCATAATTAATGACCAACATTCTAATTCAGTAACCTTGAGCAGATCTGGAGATTACAAATGAAACCTAACTAAAAGCTCTTCAAACTGAAACACTGAAATGCTTGACAATTGCCACCTTGCTCTAAAACAGCTATATTTGTCCTTTCCTTCCATTCTTTAGTTCGATTATTAGTTTGATTGCTATTGCGGAGGTGTGGGGTAGTGGGAGTTGGTGTGGGGGAGTGAGGGGCGGTGGATGGAGTTGAGGGGTAGTGGATGGAGTTGAGGGGTAGAAGGAAGGGAGGAGGGGGATACGGTGGGGTGGGAGAAGGGGAGGAGGAGGGTGGGGGCTGGGAAAAGTTGTTGGGTGTGGGAGGGAGGGGAGGAGGGAGAGGATGATGAATGAGGTGAGAACGTCAAGGGGCTAGGCAATGAGTTCATGTTATTTTTTTGAGGAAGCTGAAATCCTGCTTTCTTCCTGAATCCAATTGTAAATTTGTGTTGCCCTTCTCCTGCTGTAAAGAATGATCCAGCTAATGTAAAGAAATGATCGATGGCAATATCATTCATAGCAATGGGAAGAATAATAGCATCAAAAAAGCTGATGGCTCACCCCACAATTTCTTGCTGTTAGGCTGTTGGGATGAGTTTTTTTTTGAGTAATAGGGCCAAATTGTTTGTTGCCCCAAATGTCTTTCACCAGGCATTGATGAGGAAAACACAAATCCAATACACAGGACACTCAGGGTTTGTGAGTAAAGTTGCAATTTTTCTTCATAACATTAACATGAAACAAACAAAAAAGTCTCATCGGAACTGATTTAAACACATCTAGAATCCATAGAATCCCTATGGGTGCAGAAGGAGGCCATTTGGCCCATCGAGTCTGCGCCGACCACAATCCCACCCAGGCCCTATTCCTCACAGAAGTCACCCTTGCCAAGCACAGAAGATCAATGAACCTTTTCTAGCACTGGATCCATGTGCACCAGACCACGTCATGCCTCTGACCTCAACTGCCATCTCTACCGGGCTGCCTTGGTTAGGTGGGCTAGCCTCCTTCTTCCATCCTGGAGCATGAGGATGTTCCTCTTGGCTGCCACCGTCTCCACAAGGGCATGCAGACACTCATCTGAAAAACGAGGGGAAGCGCGCACCCACCTGCAATATCCTCCTGGTGCTGCAACCACCATGATGCAGAGCTCCCGCTGCCTCCTCCATTGTTTTCAGAGCCTCTACAGCCGCCTTTAAACTTTGCACAGAGCCGGCATTGGGCCAGTGCCCGCACTTGATGGCTCCGTTGACCTTATCCCGACGCGTTTCGCACTGGCTGCCACTTAAATGACCAGTCAACGTAATATCATGATGGATAATTGATCTTGGGCAGAATTGGGAAACATGATGTGGAGATGCCGGCGTTGGACTGGGGTGGGCACAGTAAGAAGTCTCACAACACCAGGTTAAAGTCCAACAGGTTTATTTGGTAGCACAAGCCACAAGCTTTCAGAGCGCTGTTCCTTCATCAGGTAAGTGGGAGTTCTATTCACAAACAGGGCATATAAAGACACAAACTCAATTTACAAAATAATGGTTGGAATGCGAGTCTTTACAGGTAATCAAGTCTTAAAGGTACAGACAATGTGAGTGGAGAGAGGGTTAAGCACAGGTTAAAGAGATGTGTATTGTCTCCAGCCAGGACAGTTAGTGAGATTTTGCAAGCCCAGGCAAGTCGTGGGGGTTACAGATAGTGTGACATGAACCCAAGATCCCGGATGAGGCCGTCCTCATGTGTGTGGAACTTGGCTATCAGTCTCTGCTCAGCGATTCTGCGTTGTCGTGTGTCGTGAAGGCCGCCTTGGAGAACGCTTACCCGAAGATCAGAGGCTGAATGCCCGTGACTGCTGAAGTGTTCGCCAACAGGAAGAGAACACTCCTGCCTGGTGATTGCCGAGCGGTGTTCATTCATCCGTTTTTGTAGCGTCTGCATGGTCTCCCCAATGTACCATGCCTCGGGACATCCTTTCCTGCAGAGTATCAGGTAGACAACATTGGCCGAGTTGCAAGAGTATGTACTGTGTACCTGGTGGATGGTGTTCTCATGTGCGATGATAGCATCCGTGTCGACGATCCGGCACGTCTTGCAGAGGTTGCTGTGGCAGGGTTGTGTGGTGTCGTGATCACTGTTCTCCTGAAGGCTGGGTAGTTTGTTGCGGACAATGGTCTGTTTGAGGTTGTGCAGTTATTTGAAGGCAAGAAGTGGGGGTGTGGGGATGGCCTTGGTGAGATGTTCATCTTCATCGATGACATGTTGAAGGCTCCGGAGAAGATGTCATAACTTCTCCACTCTGGGGA
The DNA here is from genome assembly GCF_964213995.1 of Mustelus asterias. Lineage (NCBI taxonomy): Eukaryota > Metazoa > Chordata > Chondrichthyes > Carcharhiniformes > Triakidae > Mustelus > Mustelus asterias. Next base: position 43,996,522 of record NC_135820.1, read on the forward strand.
AGTACTGGATGACGAAGGGTACTCTGTCCGCCGTGTCCCGTGTTTGTCTTCACCTGGCTGTCCCATTGTATCGGGCAATGGGACCCTGTGCGAGAACCTCTCTGGCTACGTCAAGGGCATCCTGAAACCCATTGTACAAAGAACCCTCAGCTTTTGTCGTGACACTACGGACTTCCTACAGAAACTCAGCACACATGGAGCAGTTGAACCAGGAGCACTCCTTGTCACAATGGAATTCTCGGCACTCTATACCAGCATCCCCCACCACGATGGCATTGCTGCAACTCATACACAGGATCTGCTCAGATGAGGAGGATCGCAACAGACACCTCCAGACGCTGAAAGATGCCCTCACAAGAACAGGATATGGCGCGCGACTCATCGATTGACTGTTCCAACGTGCCACAGCAAAAAACCGCACCGACCTCCTCAGAAGACAAAGACGGGACACGGCAGACAGTAAGCCTTTATCAGACTTAGGGGCCGATTTTACCAAATCGGGACTAAGTGCCTGGTCCAGTCGTCAAACGGATCTGCGCCTGGCAGCCGCACTCCAGCGCACCCATACACCTTTCTTCGGCGCCGGTCTATTGGGCCGAAGCTCCAACTGAGCATGCGCAGTTCGGAATAGACCGCAGGCAGCGCGCCCGGGCGCGAAAGGCAAAGCAGCACAGACAGCAGAGAGGATGAAAGGAATTCCCTTTGGAGGATAATGTCCACGTTATAATCACAGGAACTAAAAACCTGACAGTCCAAAATCTAGAATAATATTACAGGACAGGGATGGGGGGATATACATTTTGAAATATTATCCCAGATTTTTGACTGTCAGGTTTTTAGTTCCTGTGATTTGGACATTATCCTCCAAAGGGAATTCCTTTCATTCTCTCTGCTGTCTGTGCTGCTTTGCCTTTCCCTGGGGGGGGGGGGGGGGGGGGGGGGGGGGGGGCGGGGAGGAGGGGGGATGGAGAAGGGGAGTGACTTGTCTGCCCCTGGGGGGGAGGGGGGATGGAGAAGGGGTGTCTGCCCCTGGGTGGGGGGGGGGGGATCCCTCCTCCGGTGGGGAGGAGGGATTGGCCACAGACTGGCAGCGCCCCCCACCACCCCCAGGGGCAGACACATCACTCCCCTTCTCCACCCCGCCCCATCCCCCCAGGGGCAGACACATCACTCCCCTTCTCCACCCCGCCCCATCCCCCCAGGGGCAGACACATCACTCACCTTCTCCATCCCTCCCCCCCCCCTCCCCCCCTCCCATGTAAAGGCAGAGCAAGGCCAGGAACGTGCAGGAGGCTGTCGACGGACTGCAGATCGGAAGGATGGTGGAGGGAGGCCAGCGATCAAGCTAGGTCGGGGGTGTGCCTCCCAGGGGGGTCCGATCCCGGGGGGCGGGAGTCTGCCGGCGGGGCCTGCCTCCCACGCGGGTTCGATTGCGTGGGGCGGGGCGGGTGGGCTGCCGGGGTGGTTCGTGGGGGGGGAGGGGGGTCCGCGAAGGATGGTCAGGGGGGGATTGGCTTCGGCGGTTCCCGTGCTGAATTGGAGTCCCATTCGGACTTTTATTTAGCAGGTCGTTTAATGCGCGGACGCGAAATGGGTCGCAACTTGGTAAAGTTGGATTCGCCGGTAAAGTTGGGCGCGAGCTTCATTAAGTCGATTTAAATGCATGCAAATACATTTAAATCGTCGCGCCGGCTGATTCGGGCGCGCGCCAGACCCATGCCCGGATCAGGGCTCAGTAAAGACGCGATCTGCCATGAATCGGGTGCAGATCGCGTTTTAGGCCTGACGCCCAACTTTACCGTGATTTCACGCCCGGAAACGAGTGCGAAATTTTGGTAAAATCGGGCCCTTAGTATTAGCCTCTACCACCAGTCTGACTTGTCTACGTTTTCCACTTGTGGCCTCCCTTGAGATTGTCCATTTTAGTACTAGCTTTGTACTATTAGCCAGTGCTCACTAAGAAGTAGACAATGACAACCCACACTCATTTCATATAGCACTCTAGCACCAAATAAACGTGCCTCAGAGACTAACAATGCAATGCACCACCCAATCACTCAAGTCATTAAGCCTGTGAATGCAGTTATGGCAAAATGGATACCTTGTGTGATATCATTACACATTACATTGTATCCCCTGAACCTCCTGTAAGTCATTATTCTTCCCTCAAAGGTAAGAACAAACATTTATATAAGGTTTGTGTTCATCATGGTGAGGGATGTTAATGAATGTGTCTTAATGAAACTCAATATAAGATCCTCTGCCACCAATCTGACAATAATAACAACAAATGACGGCTACAACTTGTGTTTATATAGTACCTTTAATGTAATGAGACATTGTAAGGTAGTATTACAGGAGTTCTGGCTGACAGGTTTAGGGAAGGAATTCCAATGCTTAGGGAGTTGAAGAAACATCCACCAGTAGTAAAATGATCAAAGTTGGGGTGATCAAGAAGCCAGGACTGGAGGAGCTCAGATATCTCAGAGCGCTGTCAGGCTGAAGGAAATGACAGAGGTAGGAAGAAACAAGGCCATGGAGAGTTGTGAAAACAAGATTGAGATATTTAAAGCTTAGGCATTGCATAACGGGAAGCGAAAGGAGGTAACCAAGCACAGGAAAGATGGATGAACGGGATCTGATGCAACTAAAGACAGGATTTTCGATAACTTCACATTTGCAGAAGCTGCAACAAGGCAGGTCAGCTAGGAGTGTGTTAGGTTATTCAAGTCTGGAGGTAACAAAGTCTTGGATAAGGGGGTTCAGCAGCAGATGAATTGAGGCAAGGGTGGCATTTTAGTGATGTTACAAAAGTGGAAATAAGTTGTCTTGACAACAACATTGCTTTCCAGGGAGAGGGATGGAATCTGTGACAAAGGAATTGAGTTTGTGATGGAGACTGAGGACAAAGGCTTCTTCCTTCCCAATATTCAGCTGGAAGAAATTTCTGCTCATCCAGTACTGGATGTTGAAGAAGCAGTCTAATAATTTAAAGAGAGGGGTCAAGATAGGTGAAGGTGAGGCGGAGCTGGATACTGTCAGTGTACATGTAGAATCTGACTGTTTTTGCATAATGTCACAAAGGAGCAGCAGGTAGATGAGAATTAGATTTTGTAAGGATAAATCCTCGGGCAACACCAGACTTAATGGTGGGGGAGCAGGAAGAGAAGACATTGATGATGACTCTCTGATATTTCATAATGGCAAGTGTATCAATGAACACCTGGATGTGACATCTTTTTGCAGTTTGGACTGTTGCCAATTGAGAGGACCTAAGACATCACTGTATATCTTTATAAAATATATATAGATGTTCTCATGGCTATTTCTGAAATGTTAAAAACTGAACAAAAATGCTTAAAATGGCTAAATCTATGTCTGTCTGTGACCCCCGAACTAAAGGTGCTGACTAGTAGCATCGGAGAAACTCACACATCGTTATCTCTGGGGAACCGCTAACAACCCTTTGTGGGCTGCACAGACCAAATTCAAAGAGAGCTATAAAAAGGCCATCTACATTTCATAACCCAGGCTGGACAACAGGTATCTACTCATCTGCTCAGACAAAGGGTCCTGCAAGCTCCTTGAAATTCTTAGTGTTTGAGAAATTTGGCAATCTTGGGGACCGAGATAAGAGATTCACATCCTTCGTCAAAGACAATGTGGAGATATGTGAGTTTGTGTCATGGGCCTCTGGCTGTGGAACTAGTAATATTACCTTGCTGAACTGCAATGTTCAGTCTGCTGTTTCACATCTGTCTGGCAGTCTCACAGAAAAGGAGCTCTGTCTAGGCTGAACACCTGGCCCCATCTATACTGCTTCTGCTGGAAATTCTGCACCATCACCGACAAGACTGATTCTTCTCTGCATGTCTCTCATTGTGGGAAGTCAACACCACCAGAAAAGTGACTTTTGCAGCATCAGTTTTCAGACCACCGACCTCCATAAATGAATACCTTATTAGACTTTCATTCTAGACTTTGAAACAATATTTCTTTTCTCTGTGTTCTCCGCACTGTAAACCTTTCTTTCCTCTATTCTCTCTCTTTACCGAATGCCTAGGCGATGTTGTGACCCACTTATTGCATTTTGAGTGTTTGCAAATAAACTAACCCTTTGAGTTCATCCTATCTTGAGGTTGATGTTGGGTTGCACAAAATCTGAGGGTTTGGGGAATATGCCACCACTTCTAAAGAGAGAAACAAATCAAAAACACCTTTTTGTTTATGAACGGGTGGTGAGAAGAGCTATTAGTGCTGTTTAAATTGCCCCACCTTCCCTCACTCCTGCTTCTTTTTTAATATATGTTCTTTTGATACTAGTTCCAAAGGTACTACTACAGACAGATTTAAAGTGTATTCAAATCATGATAACCTATTGCACTATTGCATGTGTCCCATCATAAGTGATGCATGACTGTACATATCAGTCACGCAGAGTGTTACGCATTGGTGCACAATCTTAATTAAACTTTTTTAAGCTTAGTTGAGCATCATGAAAATATGAACCAACAGTGAAACAAGTCCAGTTTTGTATTAGACTGATCAAAAGTTGATTGTTTTGTTTTTACCTGCAGCATACCAGCACGTGCTAAAGCTTAATCTTATTCAGTTTGGTGCACGCTTCGTAATAATTTTCAGCAACTTCTCGTTGAAAGTTACAGTAAATGTGAATGTTCTCTTCCCACACCCCAGCAATGTGGCAATTTTTCTGCTGGTTGTAACCGATGACTCTTAATACGATTTGCTGACACCATTCCCCATATTAGCAAAAATAAAGCTGGGTTTCCCATCAAAGCTCAGCCGATCAGCTGACTTCTCAGCAATATATCGTAAGATGTTCCTTTGTCTTGAATTTGCATAACACGTTAGCTAGGGTCAGAGGGTCACTTTCTTTCCCATCCCCCTCTGCGTGCGGACACCTACTCCCATCCCTGCCACCCCCCACCACCATCCCCCCCACAACCCCCGCAGTTTAAGATTCAGGGAAAAAACACATCAGGCCATAAAATCTGGGCGGAAATGATTGGCATTTTCTTTGTTCCTTTTATTTAAGCAACGGTTTGTGCTCGGTTAAGCAAGATTAACAGTAAGTGCACTTCAAACGAGAGAGGAAAAGCAATTTAACTGAGTCTGCCAATTCAGGGTCAACACTTGGAGCCATACTTCCCCATTTCAAATTTAGATGTTTTAAATTGATGTTAACAAAGTAGTGAAATAATGTAACTTTGCAATGGATTAAGACCTGGTTAGGTTGCTCCTCCAATGTCTGATATCGATTTACTCAGTCATTTTCCAGTTTAGAGCTTTGGACACCACCATCTCAGCCAAGGCAGCAGAAGGGATGCTAATATTTGCCAGAGTATAAGGAAAAGGAAAACCAGGCAGAGATACGGGGAAATAGCAGAAAGAGTGGGACCAATTGGATAATTCTTTACAGAGCCAAATGCCTCCATTGTGCTGTATGTTTCTATGGTTCCTGCCCTTGATTACTTTCCAGCAGCTCCCACTGGAAAAATGTGTGGTGTGCTTTCATCTCATTTTAAAACTCAGCAATCATGGAATTCTATTCAGCCCATCGAGTCTGCACCGACCACAATCACACCCAGGCCCCATCCCCACAACCCCATGCATTTACCCTAGCTAATCCCCCTGACACTAAGGGGCAATTTAGCATGGCCAATCCATCTAACCCGCACATCTTTGGAAAGTCCATTGATATCTCTGGGGGCATAAAGTAGTGTGACTTAGTGGTGTCAGAAAAAAAGAAAAGAAATTGGAGGAAAAATATACTGGACCACTCATCTTTCCAGTCTAGTAATTGGATACTGGCTACTGTAACTCTGGGGGTACCTTCAGGGAGCAATACAAGTAACTGACAATGGTGAAGTTACAGTGGGAGGTCAAGGGCCCCCATGGAACCTGTAGAAACAATCTATGTATGTCTGAAAAAAGGTTTTCTTTCCCTTACATGACAAGGGCTCAGTCTGAATGGCCATCCTTTATTTTTCCAGGAGCATGGCGCTGTTAATTCAAGTATCTGATAAAGTAGCTTATTCCTCAAAATGTAGCCATATGACATGTTAGCTTTTACTCACCGTTTTATTGAGAAGGAGTGATATGCACTCGGCTATTGCTAGATGGACTTGCAACAACAGCAACTGTCTCAAGATTCTTAATGTGGAGGGTAGAAATGACAAAAGAGATGTACCATGGAAAGGGGAAAATAGCCACTTGACTAATTTAATTAGAGAGGCCAGCCCCCCGAGCGTTACTAATACGTGGAATTTACAACATGATGAGTTAAAAAGTACTTGCTTCCTGTGGTGACCTATCTCTCATGCAGAAATGTGCATGAATTGACATGCTGGAACAATTGCATTTTAACACTGCATTTTTTTTCCCTTGCAGACTTTTTAACAAAATCTTCCTGATTTATTTTCCTGATTTTGGATTGTATAAATCTCATGTTTTCATTTTACACCAGTAGTGAGTGCAAAAACTGCACAGGTACAATTCCAAAATCAACGTGTATTTTCCACAACATTTTCAATAGATCTGATTCAATAAGCAATCATACTAGCAGCATTACCCTTCCCTCCTAGTGTAACAGATATTGCCATATGTGCAATTCAAATAACCACAGCAACACAGTTAAGGACATTTATGTGAAACAGACCACTTTTGATTGGTATTGACCAATATGAAATATGCTGATTCTTGAAAAAATCTGTCTATTGCTGAATACGATTATGTGTTTTGAAGGATGAGATCCTGGATATCTGTCCTTTCACTTCCTTACCACTCCTTGCCTTGCTTTCATAGTTAGTTAATTTCAAAGCATTGGATTTAAAATAGTTTATCATCTTCCTACAAACTTCCTGAAAGGCAGTCACTTGCCACTTTATGCATATCTTCATATCTGTTATAATCAATTCTCTTTATCATGTTTACAGATCATGGGAGGAATTTTCCTCCAAAAATTTCATCATAGTGTTGAGAAAAATGGGGTGAACCATGCCAGTCTCTTGAGCGCATCCGTACCACAGTCGTCCCACACTCAATCACTTTGTTGGAGAGTGGTGAGTAGTGCGCCTGTACTGAGCGGGGCAGGTCCTAAACACACCAGCGAGCCAGCTGCTGAGAGCTCGGGCACCATTTTACATGGGCATCCCAATCTTACAGTGCACTGGGAGACCCACCTCCCATCCCCATAGACACGGGACTCCCCGCCTCATTGGCGACATGCCTCCCCCACCCTACATGGGTCACCCGTAGGGGGGGCATTAAAGCCTTTCCGATGGGTGCCCCTGCCAGGCCCCCATCATGTGGCCTCCATCAAGGCCACTGACATGCCCCCCAATATGGCCCCCTCCATGATCCACCACTGTATGACTCCCATGCATAGCCTCCCCACCATGGCTCCCATCCAGGCCCCAACCCACTGGCACTGCTCCCGGCACACTGGTGGTGCCCAACTGGTGCCACTGGGGTGCTGGTAGCCGCTGCTGAGATGCATGTTGGGCACTGCCAGGGTGTCCGGTGCGCACCACCAGGTGGGCACTGCCTGATGGGCACTGCCTGACCTGCCTTCGACCATTTGGGCGGGCTTCAATGGCTTCCAGCATGACCACAAAGCGGTTCCAGCCATTTGAAAGGGGCCGGGAGGATTTTGTGTCGGATTTTACACCGAGCGCAAATCAGAGTTTTAGCTCTGCACGTTATTTTCCGGGCTCGCTGTGCTGATCGCTGGGCGCAGCAAGGTGGTAACATTGTGCCCCATGTATTTTCTCCCATCACAATCCTGCTGCTCTTCGTTCTGCAACCCAAACTAGGTGGACTCGAATTGCAGGCTTCTCTGTTCCTGCTGTCAATGATGCTTTGGTGAGATCAGTTCCAGTTGCACAGCAAAGTTACAATTCTTAAATAGGCAGCACCTTTAAGAAAGATTGTTTGTGAGTCTTTTCTCTGGGATTGAAAGAAGCAGGAAAACAACTGACAAAATTACGTAATTTACATTGCTGTGTGTGTCTTCAACCATTTCCTCCCCTCCAGCCAAATCAGTTATTTCTATTTGCCAACTCTTTTCCGAGGAGGGGTGCCACAAGGAGTTAGCACCCTCTACGTATCCAGTCACAAGTGGCCATATTATTCTTTATGCGTGCTTCATCAGCAAGCTAATTGACCTTGGATGGGAAAGCAGTTAGCACCCTCTAGATATCAGTCACTTCTGATCACCACTTGATGCACAGTACTGGAAAAGGCTGCTGTACAGGTGATTTTCTTCTTGCCAACCCATAGATCATGGTCGTGATTCTCCCATCCCACTGCGCTAATTTTTTAGCACAGCAGGCCGGGAGAATCCCGTGGCGGCTGATTCGCAGAGTTTGCGTGAGTGTTCGCGCCCCACTTGCGTCTCCCAGCGCTGGATTTCCGGTGGCGTCTGCTCCACGCCGGAAATCAGCGGGGAGACGCAGAAATGATTTAAATAATAATTTCCCGAGAATTTAATTGAGATTAGCAGGCCCAGGACTGAAGAGTGTATCATTCCAGTGGGGATTACACTCAGTCCCCACTTTCAGGGAACTAGTGGCCTGACCCTGCTGGAGTGAAGGGGGGGCAATTGGGGCCCCCCAGTTGGGGCACTGCCCGGGAAGGAGTGGGGGGATTGGTTGGGATTGTGGGGGGGGGGGGTTAACTGTCGGGAGGGGAATCCGGTGGGGGGGGGGGGCGTGTGGTGAGGGGGGGAGGGTGCTGGAGCGATCAGGGTGGGCTGGGAGTGGGGGTCGTCGGGGCTGGGCCCGGGAATGATCGGGGGTGCTAGCAATTGGGCCATAGGGGAGGCTAGCGATCGAGCTGGCCAGCAAAGAGGGAGGCTTTCAGTGTGGGGCCACTGTGCTTGCGCCAATCTCAGCGCTGACAGATTGGCATATGCGCACTGGCCCACTCAGCGCGCTGGTTTCAACCTCTCCAGTGGGAATAGGCCCCGCCCCCTGAAATTTAATGATATTCACATTGGCGGCCTCTACAGTGCACAGAGTGTGAGAGATTCTTGTCTGACCTCCCACTGAAAAAAACACTGTGAATTACTCCAGTTTTCATGCAAATTCAACACTTAGAATTTTTTTGGGAGAATTCTGCCCCATGAGACAACTGTAATGTCCAACCTGGTTGTGATCAACTAATTCAGAGAGGGCTTCGAGCAAGGGTGATCTTTGCTGCACAGTTACTCACTGATTAAACTTGTTGAGAGAAATATTAGAGTAACTACAGTTTTGATCTCCATACCAAAGGAAGGACATACCTGCCTGAATAGGGCTTCAATGAAGGCTTAATGGATTGATCCCTGGGATGAGAAGTTTATCCAATGAGCAGATGTTGAGTAGAATTGGCTTATAAACTCTGAGATTCAAAAGAATGAGAGAAAATCTTATAGATGTCTCAAGATTTCAAGAGAGACCGTGACAGCTGAGAAGCTGTTTTATCTAGTAAAGTCTGAAATAGACAGATTTTTAATCAGTAAGGGAATATGGAGATAAGGTGGGAAAATGGAGTTGAGGATTATCATATCAGATCAGTCATGATCTCATTCAATGGCAGAGCAGACCCGATGGGCCGAATGGTCTCCGTCTGCTCCTATATCTTATGGTCCAAAGGGTTACTCTAATGATAGCTACTGAGCATGTGCATATTGAGCAGTGCCACTCACTGAGAGAAGATAAGTGTGAGGCATCTTAGAGGGTAGTTCCAGCTATGCCTGGTTCTTGGTTAATCTTTGTAAAAAGAATGTAAATAAATGTACTTCCAACAAAAGCCCATTGTCTCCAGCACGATCACTTCTAATGAATCCTGAGATTAAAGTACAGTAACAGATTCTGAGGCTGGATAGTCTAGAACTATGGGTCATAGTCTTAGGATAAGGGGGCAGCATTTTGAACTGAGCTAAGGAGAACTTTCTTTACTTGAAGAGTTGTGAATCTTTGACCTTCTCTAGCCCTGAGAGCTGTGGGCAGTCTGTTGTTGAGTATATTAACGATGGGAAGGTTATTGGTTGCTAGGTAGTTGAGGGATATGGAGAGTTGAGTCAAGTCAAAGATCAACCATGATCAAACAGTGGTGCAGGTTTGAGGGCTAATTGGTCTAGTTGTCCTCTCATTTCTTCTGTTCTTATGTAATTAATAATTTAGTGAACTTGAGGGAGATTTTCAGTTTGGACATGGGCTATAAAACTAGTGTATGTGGATTGGCTGCCCGTTATATACCTTGTCTCACTCTCCTTTGAATATAAATCTATCAAAAGGAATATATAGAGGTGTGTGTACCAGGTAGCTGATTTGTCCCATAGATTTCCACCCCAATCAAACTGAAAACTGACGTCAATACACAATAGCTCTGTTAAGTGAAAACTATTTTTTGCGGAAGTTGAATTTGAGGATTTTATTTCCCTTCACAGATTAATTTCAAAACGGAAATGAGTAAATGCACACAAACTTTGGAATTCTTTGTGTGCAGTTTATCTAATGTAGGGGTCTCATTTTATCTTTTATCACCTGGCAATAAATGGAACATTGCGAATCAGTGGCCCGTTTTACACCTCAGCAGATTGGCTTACTGCCAGTAGCAATCAGGATGTTAACCAATCTGTTTCGACTGGGTTTGAGTTTGATATAATGACCTTTAAATGTAAAATTAAATTTGGAATGTAAATTCATTAAAACTTCAAGATCAAAAATTGGCATTCCTAATCATACCATAAGGCTTCTTGACCCCACTCCCACCTAATACTGATAAATTCTAGCAATCTCAATTACAGCCAGACTCTGGCCCATTCCCTGTTCTAAAAGTACCTACTCAGCCCTGCAAGATCTCGGGATTCTCTCTCCAAAGTTCCCCAGTCATGCTCCAATGTCAGTGCTCACAAGCCCTTAGTGAGCATTCTCAGTGCTTCTTCGTTTGAGTATCATCCTCATTGTACCTAAACCCTGAGACCTCCTTTCTTCAATGAACATAAGAACTGCTTCAGCTTTCCCAGACCCTATGTTGACCCTATGTTGGAGGTACAAGAAGCAAGGTGGTCTCCCCTGAAGATTGTTGGACCTCCATCAAAATGACCCAATGCCTGTGCTGCAAGACCTCGATTCATCTTTTGTGTGCTCCTAGATCCCAGCACCCATATCAGTGCTTACACGTCAGTCTTCTATTTGGCTTAACACCCACATACCTATTTTTTCCAATTCATTTTGTCCAGCCTTATAGGTTACCAACTTGTATAAACAAAATACAGGGCCCGATTTTACCATCGCTTTGCGCCTGTTTTCAGGCATGAAAACTTGGTAAAGTCGGGCATGAGGTGAGTAGCACGATCTGCGCCCACCTCTGCGTCGATTCCCCTTTTACCAAGGCCCGAAAATGGCCACAATCGGGGCCGCGCCCAAAATGGGCGTGATGGCCATTTAAATGCATTTGCATGCATTTAAATTGACTTAATGGACTGCATGCCCAACTCTGCTGGCACTTCCCCCTTTACCACCGCATTCATCCATCCAGAATCGGCGAGAAACAGACATGCTCCATAGAAGTCCGATTCGGGCTCTCCATCAATGAGGGTTAGTGAGGAGGTAAGTGCCGAGCGTCCGATGGCTCTCTGCTTGAGATCGGTGGGGGGAGGGGGGGAAGGTGGGTCCGATGGCTCTCTGCCTGTGGTCTGTGGGGGGCAAGGGGGCTCCGCTGCCACACTGCCTGTGATCAGTGGGGGGCAAGGGGGCTCTGCCACCACTCTACCTGAGATTGTTGGGGGGGAAGGGGGAAGGGGCCCGCAATCGGTCTGGGTGGCGGGGGTGTGGGGGGAATAAGGGGGTCAGCAATGTTGTGGGGGTGGGGCAATGTCTGTGGAGGCAGGGGGGAGGTATTATCCGACCCAGGAAGGATGTGGCAGGGGAGCAGCATCCTTTCATTTATTTCCTGCGCATGTGCAGTTGGAGGTGCCGATTGGAGCTGCAGGATTTCGGGTGCATTAAGCCCCGCCCAATGTGCAGTGCGATTTGGAATTGCTGATATTTTTTCAGGCAGAGTGCGTATGGGGGCGCCTGTGAACGAGTCTAAAAGTTGGATCTGAAACATTCCCAGTTTCAAGTCCACCCAGCGCTTAGAGTCAAAGTGGTAAAATAGGGCCCACAGTGTCCAGTGATTTTTGTTCCCTTGTGACATTGCTGTTTTTAAGATTCATAGACCTAGTTATGAATTCCAATTCCAATTCTCTTCTCACTAAGGCAGATTTTTGCCTATTTCTATAGCTAGTAATTTCCAGAACAGGTCACTAGTCTGTTGCCAGGAGCTTATAGCTTGAGAGGCGCCACTCCACAGCATAGCTGACCAGAACTTTCTCCCGCTCTTACCGTCAGCTATTGGCATGTTTAGAAGGATTTGCACACTCAACCTGTTTGGCCGCATTATGAACACACCTTCCTCGGCCATCAAACCTTAAGGTGGGACTCGAACCCGAAGCTTCGGGCTCGAGTAGAGACGCTACCATTGCGTCACAGGACCTCCAGTTATGAATGACATACTCTAACTTCATAAGGAGTGATTCCAATTTACATTACCTTAGACTAATGCAGAAAAGGATTCGGATTCTACTCTATGCTATTTAGACATTGGACACAGATAGGCTAAAGAATTGTGAAAATAGTTAAATCGCTTGAATCTGAAGGGTAAAAACTGGGAAAAAAGTTTTAAATTGCCATTTTTTGAATTATTAGTCAAATGCAAATTTTGAGATGAAAAACAAGAATGTATTTGGACTGGAAGCAGACAACTCCATAGAATGCATGACCATTCTGAAGTGATGAACTAAGTACATCTGTGGGAGCCATACTTTCGTAATTTGGGAAGTAAGACAAAAAATTTGGTGAGTTGTTGAAAGCTGACATAAAGAATTCTTTATTTAGAATGAGTGCACCAAAGTTTGCGTGATCAGGGCGGTGTTGCAGCATTTGACCTGAAAAAGCTAAAAAAAAAAGGGCAAGAGCACATTACAATGAATAATGGAAATTTTTTTCAAGTGCAATCTCTAATAGTGTGATTTTAGACCACAGTATTTAACTGTTTATAATCTTTCCCAACACCTTCCACCCAGAAAAAGATTTTGAATGGCCTTGGATGGGGTGGGGTGAGGGGAGATTAAACTTATTTTTTTTCTACTCATAAATGCCATTCATTAATTTCTTACTAACACAAAGGAAGCAACCTGTTCCCAGACCTCTCTTGCTATGAGGTGTCTTCAAGAGACAGAACAGTGGCATTGAACTTCCTCTTCTAACGTCAAGGAACTGCTCAGCTATCATTCTTCCCCAGAATGACTGTGTGAGAAATCATGACAAGAAGAGATGGGAGGAGAGGTTAACCTCACAGCTAGCAAACTACAAGAGTGCGTTACTGTTCCACAATTCACAGTGCTAGCAAACTGCCTTTATCCATAAGACCATAAGACATAGGAGCAGAATTAGGCCACTTGGCCCATCGAGTCTGCTCTGCCATATAATCATGGCTGATATTTTTCTCATCCCCATTCTCCTGCCTTTTTCCCATAACCCCTGATCCCCTTATTAATCAAGAACCTATCTACCACTGTCTTAAAGACACTCAATGACCTGGCCTCCACAGCCTTCTGCGGCAAAGAGTTCCATAGATTCACCACTCTCTGGCTGAAGAGATTCCTCCTCATCTCTGTTTTAAAGGATCGCCCCTTTAACCTGACATTGTGCCCCCTGGTTCTAGTTTTTCCTACTAGTGGAAACATCCTTTCCATATCCACTCTACCCAGGCCTTGCAATATCCTGTACGTTTCAATAAGATTCCCCCCTCATCCTTCTAAACTCTAATGAGTACAGACCCAGAGTCCTCAACCGTTCCTTATACAACAAGCTCTTAATTCCAGGGATCATTCCTGTGAACCTCCTCTGGACCCTTTCCAAGGCCAGCACATTCTTCCTTATATACGGGGCCCAAAACTGCTCACAGTACTCCAAATGGGGTCTGATCAGAGCCTTATACATCCTTATCCATCAAAACATCTCACCTCTCATTTCATATGAAACACAGGGTGTAAAATTTGATTCCATAGCACCTGTATTTTTGCCACAAGGGGTGCAACTGTGGGGCCAAAAAGTCATTTGTGCTGACTTCTGCTATGGGCTGTATGAGATGCCATTTTGGATAGGTTAGTAATGTTAGCACTAAGTATGTGCACTGGAATTATGCAGAACATGATGCTTGTTGCTGATTGATTTCTACTGGCTGGGTTTGAGTTAATAGAAGTGTTTGGCGATATGTACTGTCCTTTAAGGTTGCTGCAGTCCATAGGGAGTCATACAGCATGTGGGAAAGGCCTTGGTTTTCACTTCGAGAATCCGGCTTGGGTCACTTGTTTCCAGTCATGGATGCTGTTGTTTCCATCCTCCTTGGCCTAGCATGACGTGGAATGAGGAGAGGCAACACAGATGAAAACAATCTGCTTGAATAGGAACGAGGAGGAGGAAGGAGAAGTGCTCTCAACAGAAGGCCTTGGTCACCCAGTCTTCTACCTTAGTCTCCATTAAGGAACAATGCTTTAGACTGTTTCACAAAGGAGATGCTTACTGAAATATGCCACTGTTGTTGGCAGACTTGCAGTCTTGGTGTAGTGTGAGGATGACACTGCCAGTGGCTGTAAAGGTGATCATACCCATAAACTTCTTTATGTTGGTTCCTTCCAGGCTGGAGCAGGGGACATTTCCAACATTATCCAGTTTACCATCTACTGTTGTGTACTGGAGGTAGCTATGATACACTATATGCAAGAGAAGGGAATATATTGCCTTTCTTCTCTTTTTCCAGAGACAGGCAGTCAGAATGTTCTTTCATCATGGTAGCAGGTTTCCTTATGGTGCAAGGTGCCTTTGACTGGTGCACATTGCCTTCCTGGCACTGCATCAATATCCAGAGATATACTGCAACTGGAAAAGTTCCAATGCCTCAATGCACAGCTGGTGTGCAGTATACCCATGAAGATCAATGCCAACTATTATGGTGGCAGTTTGGATGCCTTTATTCTACTCCAGTCTGCTGTATCATCAACATTTCAGACACTACAATAGGCTAGAGGGTTGCTCCTGGGCTACAGAAGCTATTCACTTCCCACCTGGCTTGTAACCAGGCATGTGGTTAATCTTGCATTGCTTGTCCCTCGTCTGTTTGCAGCGGCTACCAAATTTTTTCTGCAAGATTTCAAGAGTGCAAGAATTTTCAAAAAAAATTAATGGTGAGAATAATGGAGCAAACAATGTTGGTCTCCCAGGCATGCTCAATCCCAATCATCCCACAATCATCCCATACTTAGTCAGTTTTTGGGAGAACAGTGAGTTGTGCACCGGTACTGGAGGGGGAGAGGGGGAGGTGGTCAGGGCCTAAACACGCCGGTGAGCCTGGCTACAAAGTGATCAGGCGCCATTTTGCTAGGGCACGCCAGTGCACTGTGATCTCACAGTGCACTGGAAGACCCCCTGCCTCCTCCCACGAACATCAGGACCCTCCCTCACTCATTGATGGCATGTTCCCCCATGCCTTTCCTTACAGGGGTCACCGACATTGGGGCCTTCGGGCCCTCCCAGTAGGTCCCCCTGCCTGACACCCAACATGCCCCCCCCATCAGGACCCTGACATGGCCCCCCCCTGCATAGTCCCCCCGTCATAGCCTTCCTGTTATAACTCCCACTTAGGCTCCACACCCGCACAGGCCTAATGCCCTTGGCACTGCTCCTGGCACACTGGCAGTATCCAACTGGCAATGCCAGCGTGCCTGGTGGCCTCTGCAGGGTGCCTGGTGGCCATGGCTGGGGTGCCTAGTGGGCATTGCCGGTGTGCCAGGTGGGCACTGCCATGTGGGCAGGCTGGGGTGCCTAGTGGGCACTGCCAGTGTGCCAGGTGGGCACTGCCAGGTGGGCAGGCATTGGAACCTTTCCAGTTCCAGATGGGCACTGCTCGATGGGCACTGCCTGGCCATGCCCCTGACCACCCAAGGGCTTCAATGGCCTCTGAACCCCGCAGCGTGGCCATCGTGCCTGGACTCCGCTGGTACAGACCAGTACTGATGTTCGCTGTTTTCACTCTGCGCCTGAAGATCAGAAGATCCCAAGAGCTAGGTGTCAAACAGGCCGTGCATATTTAAATGCTACATTAAAAATGTTTATCGGCCTTGTGCCCTTTCTGGGCGCGATCCGGTTTGCGCCATTGGAAAGGGACCGGGACGATTGCAATCTGTTTGGCGCCTTGTGCCAAACTGATTTTTAGGCCTGCGCACTATTTCCCGGGATTGGCGCAATCTGCACCAGGCGCAGCGAGGTCAGAAAATTGCCTTTGTTATTCATTTAGTGCTATGATTACTATCTAACTAAAAGTTTGCATGACCAATGTTAAAATGAAACTGAGGGATTTTACTGAAAGCAGTTTTAATAGACTAAATACTTGGAATACCTTGTGAAAACCACATTATAACTTCCTACCTTGTGAAATACAGCAATGACTGAATTCAAGACTGACAATTTTTAACAATTGTTGTCAATTTCTGCTTCATTTCCTGATATTCCAAAAAAGCAATTCTTTAAGCAAAACATATCGGCACGATCTCCCCAGCCATTCATGCCTGGCTTCTGCTGCCAGCAAGGATGGAGAATTTGGTGCTCAGACCAATCTCCGTTCACTGCAGTGGGACCAGAAAATCCCGCCGGCGTGAGGAAAATTCCCCCCATTTACTTTTATATGGAAAACATGCAGTTGCATAATGCTAAATTCTATCTAACAACACAGCAGTAGCCTTATTTTGCAGCCAGATGTACCTCATGATTCAAGCACACATTGTCGAGCAAGTGGCCAGAGGAATTAATTAAAATACTCCCATTACAAAGGATACTCCCATTACAGTTGCTGTTTCCCATGGTCATTGATGATACCACTTCCCCATGGTAAGAACTTTCTTAATTTAACGTAAGTACTATGGAATAATCCTCTATTCAATTTATTGGGTGGAAATCCAAAAGAGCTACAATAGAACAATGACTGAGTGACATTTAACGGTTAAGAAAGTTTTGCAATAATGCGTTATTATAATTGATTATTTACAGGTATCTGGGGCTGATTTTGGACCCCCTGTTGAGAGGAGTAACAGAGAACAAGAACAACAACAAAGAACAATGCAGCACAGGAACAGGCCCTTCGGCCCTCCAAGCCCGTGCCGCTCCCTGGTCCAAACTAGACCATTCTTTTGCATCCCTCCATTCCCACTCCGTTCATATGGCTGTCTAAAGAACAAAGAGGCAAGTGAGCACTAAAAATAATGTTGTCACCTGGGGTGTCATTTTTCTGGCCTTATCTCACGCCCGGGTCATTTTGCAGGGAGTGGGAGGAGGAAGTGGGGGGGGGGGGTCATTTTGCAGGGAGTGGGAGGAGGAAGTGGGGGGGGGGGGAGGGGGGGAGGGAGGTGGTGGGGAGGAGGCTCCAAGACTACCTCCTCCCAAGAGGCGGGTGGCCAATTGATCCTGTTACTGGCTACTTAAGGTCAATTGTCAGAGGTCCCTGCAGGCAATGGGGTACAGTGCACTTGCCTGGAGGTGGCCTCCTGGCAGCAGGTTTGTTGGGTGGTGGGGAGTGGAGGGCAGCACTCCAGGTAGGCTTAGAGGCATTCCGTTTGCAGCCATCAAGTCTGGAGGGTTTGAAGGTAGGTATTCTGGGTTTAGAAGCAAAGGGATTAAGATGTGGACAGAAGCTGATGATATGTAGAGCAGCACGGTGGCACAGTGATTAGCACTGTTGCCTGGCCAGGAATCGAACCAGAACCCGGGTTTGATTCCCAGCTTGGGTCACTGCCTGCGCAGAGTCTGCATGTTCTCCCCGTGTCTGCGTGGGTTTCCTTCAGGTGCTCTGGTTTCTCCCCACAGTCTAAAAGACATGCTGGTTAGGTGCATTGGCCATGCTAAATTCCCCTTCAATGTACTCGAACAGGCACCAGAGTGTGATGACTAGGGGATTTTTACAGTAACTTCATTGCAGTGTTAATGTAAGCCTAACTGTGACACTAATAAATAAACTTTAAAACTTTAAAAACTTTAAAACATTAAAACTGATATTGTAGAGGTGTGTTGGTGACTGATAGCAAATCATAGAGTCCCTACTCTGAAGAAGAGGCCATTTGATCCATCAAGTCTGCACCGACCTTCCGAAAGAGCACTATATCTAGGCTCAATCTCCCATCCTAACCCCATAGGCCCGTGCATTGATCATGGCCAATCCACCTAACCTGCACATTTTTGGAGTGTGGGAGAAAGCCAGAGCACATGGAGGAAACCCACGCAGACACGGGGAGAAGGTGCAAACTCGGCACAGTCACCCTAGACTGGAATTGAACACAAGTCCCTAGAGCTGTGACTACTAACTACTGTGCCACAGTGCCACCCTTTAAAACACAGTTTTAGAGTGGAACAAAATCCCAAGATATGAGTGATCTGTTTCAGCTGGGAGGATGTCCAGGGAAGAAGCTGGAGTTTGTAAGTCAGGAGAAGAACTTGTGAGTTGTGCCAAAAACAACTGATTTTGGTAATCCCAATGTTGTGCTGCAGGATGTTTTGTATTATTCTGAACTTCTCAGATAAGCGGTTTGACTGCTTGATGCAGCTGGAGTGATCAGGAAATAGTGGCGAGGTATGAGGTGAGGTGAGAGTGACTGCCCTTAGCATCAAGGCAGCATTTGACTGAGTGTGGCATCAAGGAGCCCTAGCAAAACTGGTGTCAGTGGGAATCAGGGAGAAACCTCTGTTGTTTGGTGTCATAGCTAGCACAAAGGAAGATGGTAGCTGGTATTGGAGGTCAGTCAACTCAGTTTCAGGACGTTGCTGCAGGAGATCCTCAGGCCCAACAATCTTCAACTGCTTCAGCAATTAGCTTCCTTCCATCATAAGGTCAGAAGTGGGGATGATTGGACAATATTCAGCACCATTCACATCTCCTCAGATACTAAAATTCCAAATGCAGCAAACCTGGACAATATCTAGGCTTGGGCAAACAAGTGGCAGTAACATTTCTGCCAGACAAGTGGCAAGGAATGACCATCTCTTCTAAGAGAGACTCTAACCATCATCCCATGGCACTCAGTGGCCTTGCCATCACTGAAACCCCAACAATCAACATCCTGGGGGTTGCCATTGACCAGAATCTAAACTGGACTAGCCATATAAATACTTCGGGCAGACTTTTCCTGTCCCACCCACCATGGGAATTGTAGCTGGTGAGAGTGGACCATGCAAAGATCCATTGACTTCGGGCAGGAATTTCCAGCCTTGGAACAAGTGTGGCTGGAAAATCCCATCCTATGACTACAAGAGCACGTCAGAGGCTAGGAATCCTGTGGTGAATAACTCACCTCTGACTCCCAAATCCTGTCCACCATCTACAAGGCACAAGTCAGACGTTTAATGGAATACTCTCCCCTTGCTTGGTGATTATAGCTCCAACAACACTCAAGAAGCTTGACACCATCCAAGATAAAGCAGCCCACTTGATTGGCACCTCATCCACAAACATTCACTCCTTCCACCGCCAATATACAGTGACAATGGTGTGTACCATCTACAAGATGAATTGCAAGAAATTACCAACGCTCCTTAGGCAGCACCTGCCAAACTCTGCAACCTCTGCCATCTAGAAGGTGGAGGGTAGAAGATGCATGAGAACACCATCACCTAGAAGTTTCCCTCCGAGCCACACATCCTCCTGACTTGCAAATATATTGCCATTCCTTCACTGTCGCAGGGCCAAAATCCTGGAACACCCTCCCAAACAGCAAACGTGCCAGAGTTTTTTGGAGAGGTAAGGTCCCCCTTTGAATGGGTAAAGTACCTTTCAGAGAAGTCAGGTGTCCTTTAAATTTTGGGAGAAAAAAGCCAGCCTGCAATTGAAAAAAATTCTTGCTTGCAATTTCAATAGATGCTGTTGAAGTAAGCCTGAGTGCTATCATTATAATTTTTTTTGTTTGACTCCTTCCACAACCTATCATTATCACAGTAGGGCCCTGTAAGTTCACAGTATGACCATTTGGAGATGCCAATCAAAGAGAGATTAGCTGCCTTTAATGTGATTTCATGAATACATATGCTTGTTTTGAGAATGAATTAAGTACTTGAAGGAATTTCAATGTATTGAATGGGCTTTTTTATAAATAAGATTTTTTTTAAATAAAGTGAAGTCTGTAATAGATAATTAGAGCTTTATTTTATTTTATCTCAGTTTGGCTCCTGAGGTCTGCCCATGGTAGATACTGGTTGAGTTGGCATGAATAGAGTGTAAGAGCAAAAGGTGGTGTAGGAGGTCATGGGTTGACATAGGTTGGCAGTAAATTGGTATAGGAGCTATAAAGGACCATGGGGGTAGGGTTGATGAATATAGGTTGGCATGGAGGGTATGAGGGGCCATGGAGAGTGGGTAGAGGGCATTGGCTGGCATGAAACATATGAGGGGCCAAGTGGAGTGAGAAAGGATTGGCATGGAGTGTTTAAGAGAATATGTGGGATGGGTGAAGGGCATGAGGTGACATGGGTGGGGTGAGAGGAGTATGTGGCTGTGAGAAGGTGTGAGGGACTATTTTTTGTTTTATTGTATTAATTACAACTGTGATGAAGTCCCAGAGCACTGAGGTGGACATTTTAAACAGCCCGATTCAGCATCTGGCAGTCCCTGTGGCTGCCTCCACACTGTTTCCAGTGGATGGACCTGATTCAAGTTCATATCCTGATCTGAGAAACAAAACTTCCAACCTCAAGGACAGTTTTTCCGTGAGCCATGATTGCAAAGTTAGGAAATTCACTAACTCTGCGTACCTAACTTGGAGGTAAAAATTTGGCTCTCACTCCATTTAAGGGCAGAAGATTTAAAAATTTTAATTTGGAAAATAAATTTAACAGCATTCTTATATTTAAAGTAAGCAATGGTTTTGAAGTTCCTACAATAAGAAAAAAAACAGAGTGTGTAATCGTTCTCCCTCTGAAGTAAATATCATGGATTGTTTTAAATATGGAACTATACCTGCTTTCAAATCATTTTAATTAAGCTTCATTTTATATCAGATTGATTATTGTTTACTTGTTCCGTAATTGGTCAGGAAAGATTGGAAACTGTTTAAATACCTCAGTCTGACCTTGGGTCAGAAACATTCCTCATTTCAGTGACTAACTTTTTAAAGGCCATTTTGTATCTATAATGATGTGCTACCTGTAACATGTTAAAGATAACTTTTTTGTACATTCTAGTGGAGGTCCCATGGTGATTCAGAGGTCCGGGTAGCAGGGGAGTTGCCTGGAAGGAGCAATGTAGAGAAGTAAAGCACGAGATTTTCGTAGTCATAGAGATTCCACAGCATATCCAAAATGGTACCAGGACTCTGGATCGTGCAGTCCCATCCCCATTTTCAACAGATCCCAATTTTGCTAGCTGGGCAACAGAGGCGGAGCATGACTCAGGCATGGGGGAAACGGAACCTTGCAGGACCACATTTGAACTCAATGCTAAGTTCCCGCAATATGGAGCATTTATTCCCAAGGTGGGTGGTGCAGGCTTAAATGTTTCCCGACTTTGCGCACTTGCCCTGGGAGTGGTAATCCAGGACGGAAGGGCTTGTAGGATGTCTCGCTGGAGAGAACAAAGTTTTTTTTCTCTGGAAAATAAAGAGAGGATAATTTCATGACACCATGCAGGTGGGGATTGTTATTGTTATAACGTAACCAATGATAACATGCTGTGAGGGCCAGCT
This sequence comes from Mustelus asterias, assembly GCF_964213995.1. Lineage (NCBI taxonomy): Eukaryota > Metazoa > Chordata > Chondrichthyes > Carcharhiniformes > Triakidae > Mustelus > Mustelus asterias. The sequence continues at coordinate 44,018,351 of NC_135820.1, forward strand.
GACCCAGTGGGCAATGTTATCAATGGCAAAATGGTATGGTGGTCAGCTGACCAGCTGACCCGGTATAAATAGAAAGCAGATGGGGATTGTGGGGAGCATTTGTGGCCCAGGGTGTGGCCCAAGTGGTGGTGTAATGAAGTTCCTTTATTAAACCTTTCCTTTGATTTACTTTATGAAGTTAGTCCTTTTATTACATGCAACTGGAGTATCCTTACTGCCGGGTGAACAGGGATGTGTGGGAAATAAACCTGGATTAATAATATTGAAGCTCCAACCCATGCTTACCTATGTGCCCGAGTCCATGGAATTATCTCTATTGCATTTGTCATCTGCACTGAAGTTTCAAAAATACTTATGTTCCAAAGAGGAAGTGAGAATTCATACACATTCAAAACATGGGAGGGTTTAATGGACAAATGGGGGGTGAAAATCTACAACCTCAGTGGAAAGAACAGTCACGTGAGGTTGAGAAGAAAGGCAAAACTTCACTTAGTATTTTTACTTAGGTATGCAATAAGCAGATACTTGAAAAAACAGTCAGCTGCTCTTGCCTTTTGTTATAAATGTTGTAGTTGGGTGAAGTTCAATCTAAATATAGCTCGTGAAGTTGCGTAATTAAATAATATCGTGAAAAGCAAAAACAAAGCAAAAATAACATGGGTGCTATAAATCATCCACCTTTTGTAACTCTGTTTCTCAACTAGACTTTTTGAAGTAATTAAAAACACATTGATAGTTTTGGAATTATACTCTTAGTTGGAAAAAGCATTCTCAATTCATCTTGCAGCTTATTTTCAAATCATTTGCGAAACAAGCAATAGTTTTATTTCCAAAAGATGAGGACAGACGTGCTTTGACAATGTACCGAGGAAAGCAAATATAATTTGTATGAACTCAATTTTGGGGAATGCTCAGTATGAACAAAAATCTCTCACTTTCTGCCACCCACAGCTGGTTCTCTGAAGTAAATCAGGGAAGGGACTAGTGGTATTATCACTAGACTATTAATCCAGAAACTCAACTAATGCTCTGGGGACCTGGGTTTGAATCCCACCGCAGCAGATAGTGGAATTTGAATTCAATAAAAAATATCTGGAATTAAGAATCTACTGATGACCGTGAAACCATTGTCGATTGTCAGAAAAACACATCTGGTTCATTAATGTCCTTTGGGGAAGGAAATCTGCTCTCCTTACCTGGTCTTGTCTACATGTGACTCCAGAGCCACAGTAATGTGGTTGACTCTCAACTGCCCTCTGAATAAGGGCAACTAGGGATGGGCAATAAATGCTGGTCAGCCAGAGACACCTATGTTCCACGAATGAATAAAAATTTTAAAAATTGAACAGTTTAGATGTGAAAAAATGACGTTATGTAGAAAAATTGAACTCTAATCATGTTATTGCATGAGACACACAGGTTACAAATGTACAATGGCAAATTGTATTAGTATACACATGCAAATTCTACATACTGTGCACAGGCTATGGCATCATTATTGGTTCAGATGCAGTTGGTAACTCCTTTTAAGTGACAGAAAATACCTGGCTCTGTGGAAAACTATCTCCATGATGCCTGGATTTTTGACAGAAACTGAGATTCCAAGTAAAGCATTAATAAAAACTGAAGAAGTTGAAGTGTCATATTGGACATGAAATGTTAACTCTGTTTCTCTCTCCACAGATGCCAGACCTGCTGAATATTTTAGACATTTTCTGTGTTTATTTCAGATTTCCAGAATCCACAGTATTTTGCTGTTAAAATATTAATAAAGGCATTCAGACACAAGACAATTGCACAGTAAATTTCATATTTGTAAAATATATAATTTTAGGATATTTCACTATATTAAAGATTTTATTTTGAGATGCAGTCACTTGCTAAAAGGATAAAATGGTGGGTAAACATATTTTTGGAATTGGTTTTTATTTATTAGTGTCACAAGTAGGCTTACATTAACACTGCAGTGAAGTTACTGTGAAAATCCCCTAATCGTCACAGTCCGGCACCTGTTCGAGTACTCTGAGGGAGAATTTAGCATGGCTAATGCACCTAACCAGCATGTCTTTCGGACTGTGGGAGGAACTGGAGGACTTGAAGGAAATCCACGCAGGCACAGGGAGAACGTGCAGACTCCGCACGGACAGTGACCCAAGCTGGGAATCGAACCCGGGTCCCGGCGCTGTGAGGCAGCAGTGCTAACCATTGAAGTGTTTTATGCAATTTGATTGGTTGAAAATCTGCTCTGTTTAACGGGTGGATGTTGTTACTTCCTATACCTGGTTTATCGCTTATTATTGATTCATAACTTTGCTAGTAATTGAGTTCTGATTTGTTGCTATTTTATGAACATGAAATCTAATTAAATGTGATGTGATGAGTATGAACCATGAACATTGACTGAGGAGCTAACTCCATTTTGAATGTAAGATTCATTGTGGTTGGCTAAAAGGCAGACCTTTGCAAAGATAGGGTAGTTTTTGTGATGGTTTTGCTGAATGAGAGGTGAATTTACTCAGACAAAAACAAAATTCCATAGCAGGTAGAAAATTGAAATGAAAGTCAGAAAGGCTGGAAAAACTCAACTGTTCAGATAATATCTGTGGAAAGAAATACTTATAGAATAAAATCATAGAATCCATGGCTAATCCACCTAACCTACACATCTTGAGACACTAAGGGGCAATTTTACCATGACTAATCCACCTAACCTGCACATCTTTGGAGGGTGGGAGGAAGCTGGAGCATCCAGATGAAACTCATGCAGACATGGGGAGAATGTACAAACTCCACACAGTCACCCAAAGCTGGAATCGAACTGGATCTCTGACGTTGTGAGGCAGCAGTGCTAACCACTGTGCCACCAGGTCACCCACTTAATGGCCAGAATTCCCTGGTCTTGTATGCCCTGCTACTGCTGCCTGCGAGAATGGAGAATTTGGCAATCAGCCAAACATCCATTCACTGCAGTGGGACCAGAGAATCCCAGTCCCAAATGAGGTTGGAGAATTCCAGTCAACATTTCAGGTTTTTGATGCCTTTACAGATCTTGCTAACATTTGCCCTATTTTCAATGAGGATCTGGATTCTCCATCCTGCACTGCAACAACCTTGTCAGTCACAGTGAAAGTGGCTGCAGGAATTAAATATTTATAGAACAGACGGTCAGCTACTAGAAAGGCATTACCGTAATCTTGCACAATGCGTAGCGTCAGATACAGCACAAATCACCAAGCAACTTCTATTATGAGATTACTGGCTTCCTCTGGGTTCCTGGAATGTCGTTGGGTTGCTTTCACATAAAGCTGCAGCTTTATGTGCTGCAAAGTTCTGACTTGCGATGTCCCTATTTTATAATCAGATGTGAAGCTGGTATAGAAATATAAAAACAGAAGATAGCAGCAGGAGGAGGCCATTTGGCCCTTCGAGCCTGCTCCACCATTCATTACGATCATGGCTGACCGTCCAACTCAGTAGCCTAAAATTGCTTTTTCCCCATAATCTTTGATCCCATTCGCTCCAAGCGCTACATCCAGCCGCCTCTTGAATACATTCAATGTTTTGGCATCAACTACTTCCTGTGGTAATGAATTCCACGGGCTCACCACTCTTTGGGTGGAGAAATGTCTCCTCACCTCTGTCCTAAATGGTCTACCCCGAATCCTCAGACTGTGACCCCTTGTTCTGGACTCTCCCACCATCGGGAACCATCGGTATCTAATTCTGAAGCTACCAATGTGTTAACTAGTTTTGGTGCCTGGTTTTTAGTGCCTAACTAATATCATAAAAAGCAAATACAAAGCAAGAAAACATGGGTGCTGTAAATCATCCATCCTTTGTAGCTATGTTCCCCAACTAGACTCGCTGAAATAAATACAAGAATATCCATAGTTTTGAAGTGTTCTCTATGGATGTGATAGCACTAGAGGAGGTACATGGGAGGTTTATCAAGATGTTGCCTGGGATGGAGCATTTGAGCTATAAGGAGAGACTAGGTAGGTTTGGATTGTTTTTTTTAGAGTAGAGAAGGCTAAGGGAAGATATGATTGAGGCGGATAAGATTATGAGGGGAATGGACAGGGTGAGCAGGGAGCAGCTGTTCCCCTTGGTTGAGGGGTCAATCATGAGGGGGCATAGTTTTAGGGTGAGGCGCAGAAGATTCAGAGGGGATTTGAGGAAAAACTTTTTCACTCAGAGGGTGGTGGGAATCTGGAATGCACAGCCTGGCAAGGTAGTGGAGTCCTGGACTTGCATTGCCAGTCCTCAACATTCAGGCATAGACAGCTTCTTGCACTGTAAGATTCACAAATTTTGGGCAGACGACAGATCATCTTTCACTGAATTGATAGCCTGATCCAGCAGCAGCTGATGTTTGTTTGTCTGTGTCCCTGGAAACGCTCTGTGGAGCACAGAAAATCCTCTGTTGCAGAACTGCTTCGCATGGACTTCGATAAAAACCACTGGATTTCTTTGTTAGGTACATTAAACCACTTTGACTTCCATGTTAAAAAGGGCCAATCGCTTGAAGCTTTGGACACTGAGATATGGCACTTGGCAATTACTGCCCTTTAATACTAGGCAAAGCACATGAAAATTGGCAAACACTTTTAAATTCCATACGGTGAATTGTGACACATTTGCATTAATAAAATAAGACTTGTGCCCACTGATGTTCTGCTGAACTTGCTAAAATGGGATGAGTTAGCTCAGTGAAATATCCATTAAGGATTCTATACTATGATCCAATACTAAACCCAAGTCTGTATCTAGAGTGTAGCAATTAATTGAGGGTCACAGGTGCTATGGAGTTTCCAAACTTTATCGTAATGGCTTCCAAAGAAAAAGGTGTAAATTTAATGGAGGGACAAATTCCTCATCCCCCCCAGTCAACCCTGCCAACTTTAAATCTGGCTGCTCACAGTGTTAATATGCTGGAGAAAGCCTTAATGAGTTAAGGTCAGGGCTTCTGCCCCTTGGTCCCACCCTCAAGAGCTGGTCCAGTCAGGGAGCCAGAGCTCAGCAGCGTTATCTCAAGGTAGCTAAGGGGAGTCTGGAGATGCTGTGGCTGGCTAGGCAAGTTCTGGCAAGGGGCAGCAGGGAGTACCTGAGGACAGGTGCAGCCTTTGCTGCAGAGATAACCAGTGCCACCCGGGGCCCCTCTGTGGAACAAAGAATGCATAAAATGGATTCTCCCTCCCCCCCATCTCACCTCCTCCCCCACCACCTCTGTAGCCTACTAGAAGGCTGCCAGGGTTTACCCAGCCGTTTTCCTGTGTGTTATTGGGCTTCCAGCCACCGGTAAATGCCAGCAGAGGTGGGAAGAAGCCATTAATTTACCACTTAAGTGGTTCAGTTGGGATCTGGGTGGGGCTGTCTGCCACCTTTCCTGCTTTTGCCAAAATGGCATGATGGTGTGAAAATGTCAGGCATGCCACTGACAACCTCCCCTGCCATTTTACCAGCTTCTCTGCCACCCAGCCTATCCCCAAAGGGCTGGCAAAATTCAGCCCTGGATCTCTACAAATTCTTTTGACTGCACTGATTGCTGATTACACTTCAAATTATTCATGTGTGATAGATTAATAATTGTGACATAATCACTGAATTTATCAAGAAGAATGTAATAGCTGATTTCTGGGAAATAATATGGCTAGTGTGGACTTAACATAGAAACCCTACAGTGCAGAAGGAGGCCATTCGGCCCATCGAGTCTGCACCAACCACAACCCCACCCAGGCCCTACCCCCACATATTTACCCGCTAACTACACATCTCAGGGACAATTTTTTTTAACCTGGCCAATCAACCTAACCCGCACATCTTTGGACTGTGGGAGGAAACCGGAGTACCCGGAGGAAACCCACACAGACACGAGGAGAATGTGCAAACTCCACACAGACAGTGACCCGAGCCGGGAATCAAACCCAGGACCCTGGAGCTGTGAAGCAGCAGTGCTAACCACTGTGCTACCGTGACTTGATGATCAAATTTTAGGTTTGAGAAAGGCTTGTGTTATGTACCTTTTTTATTTAAGTTCATATCCACTGCATGTATACACGGTCTGATATATTGTGTTACACGTGTCAATCCACAATCTGAGATCAGATTATCTGAGATGAACTCGGGTGGGGGAGTGTTTCAACAAACCTACGTAAAAGTCCACAAGAAACGTGTTGGGTCATGTACTGTGGATTTCCTTTCGTGTGAACGCTTTTTCAATTTTCCTCCAATCACGGTGAGTCATTTTGCCTGCAGCTACAATACTGCTCTCTAATCTCCTCGATTGGAGTTACACAGGTCAAATTGCATAAAAACCTGCAGGCAATTGTCAGTTTTGTTCATTTGACTGAAGCAGGTTAATTACAACAAAGACACTGAAAAGCGATTTGAAGACAAGCTGGCTGCCTGAAATTTATCAGTGTAATCTTAAGTAGATATGCTAAGGGACAGGAGATACTATCTGCCATTAGGTATGTGGGAAAAATTTCAAATAAAACATAAAGCTATTTATCAGGTTCGCGACTACATTTTCAAAGTTATAGATAAAGAGATATACTTTTCTCTCTGACATGCCCCCACCCCTCCCTTTTCCGCCTGCCTGCAAGTCAGGTGAAGTTGACTTAAAGTTCACTCCACCTGACTTAAGCTGAACCTACTTGTGTTTCCAGTTCAAGCCATTATCGTGGGTTGAAGATACACCCAACTTAAATCTCATGAGAGAGACAAAAAGCAACCTCATTTATTGCTTCTGACTTCTTTTTAGTGACTTGACTACAGCTCCTCGCACCTCACTTCCTGTAAGGACTCCATCTCATTTTCCCAGGTTCTCCACCTTCACCGCATGATGATGCCACCTTTGAAAAAAGTGGGCGGCATCTTGAGCCCGTATTCGCCGCCTGCGAGGTTGCCGGCGGAGGCTCACAATCTGGGAGTCGCAGTTCTCGCTGGCAAGAATACAACTTCGGATCTTCCCCACCCCTCACAGGCGACATAATCAGATCCAAATAGGCGAGGGCCTGCTTTGCATACATTTGCATGTATCTCAATATTATAAACCCGCCCCTCCCCACCAACTATATCTTGACCCCTCACCATATGTTGACACTGCGCCAAAGTGATATCACGTGACATGACGTGACATCACGCTGGCCTGGTTTACAATACGTTCACACAGACGTGAACCTGTTGTGAGGGTCTCTCTGGGGGAGTAGGAGTAAGCATAGTCTCCAGGGGTTCAGGGACATGGCCAGGCAGTGCCCTGGTAATGCCTCCTGGCACTGTCCTTTGGTAAGAGTTTTAACAACATCAGGTTAAAGTCCAACAGGTTTATTTGGTAGCAAATGCCATTAGCTTTCGGAGCGCTGCTCCTTCGTCAGATGGAGTGGATATCTGCTCTCAAATCCATCCACTCCATCTGACGAAGGAGCAGCGCTCCGAAAGCTAATGGCATTTGCTACCAAATAAACCTGTTGGACTTTAACCTGGTGTTGTTAAAACCCTTACTGTGTTCACCCCAGTCCAACGTCGGCATCTTCACATCATGACTGTCCCTTGGCACAGGTTGGCACTGCCAGGTTGGCACTGCCAAGTTGGCACCATGCCAGCATTCCACAGAGACCACTCCCACCGTGACACCATGGTCCACTCTTCCATTGCCCCAACCTTTCACCCCTTTCCCACGGTACCTTCCCATGCATTTGCAGAAGGTGTAATTTCTGCTCCTTTACCTCCTCACTATCCAGGAGCCCAAACACTCCTTTCAGGTGAAGCAGCATTTCAGATGCACCTACTTCAATTTAGTCTGCTATATTCGTTGCCCCTAATATGGTCTCCTCTACATTGAGGAGGCTAAACGCAGACAGGGTAACTGTTTTGCGGAATGCCTTCGCTTCATCCGCAAACATGACCCCAATCTTCCTGTCACTTATCATTTCAATGCAGCATTTTGCTGTCATGCCCACATGTCCATCCTCAGCTTGTTGCAATGCTCCAGTGAGGCCCGATGTAAACTGGAGGAACAGCATCTTGCCTATGGTTAGATACTTTACAACCTTCTGGATGCAACATTGTGTTCAGCAACTTTAAACCGTGAACTTTCCCCTCCATCTTGACCCCCTCTTTCATTTTTAATTTTCTTTCTTTTGTCCAAGTGCCAACTGAGGGTGGGGTGGGGGTGGGTGCAGAGGGGTGGTGGAGGAGGGAGGTAGGGAGGGTCGGTCAGTCAACCTTACAGTGGTGGGACCATTATCAGATGCCATTGTCACCAGGGCAGGAGGGGAGGGTGGCCCTCCATGGGTCATGGAGAGGCCATAAAGGAGTAAGAACATAAGGACATAAGAACTAGGAGCAGGAGTAGGCCATCTGGCTCCTTGAGCCTGCTCCACCATTCAATAAGATCATTGCTGATCTTTTCATGGACTCAGCTCCACTTACCATAGCCCTTAATTCCTTTACTGTTCAAAAATTTATCTATCCTTGCCTTAAAAACATTCAATGAGGTAGCCTCAACTTCTTCTCTGGGCAGGGAATTCCATAGATTCACAACCCTTTGTGTGAAGAAGTTCCTCCTCAACTCAGTCCTAAATCTGCTCCCCCTTATTTTGAGGCCATGCCCCCTAGTTCTAGTTTCACCTGCCAGTGGAAACAACTTCCCTGCTTCTATCTTATCTATTCCCTTCATAATCTTATATGTTTCTATAAGATCTCCCCTCATTCTCCTGAATTCCAATGAGTATAGCCCCAGTCTATTCAGTCTCTCCTCATATGCCAACCTTCTCAACTCCGGAATCGACCTAGTGAATCTCCTCTGCACCCCCTCCAGTGCCAGTATATCCTTTCTCAAGTAAGGAGACCAAAACTGTACACAGTACTCCAGGTATGGCCTCACCAGCACCTTATACAGCTGCAACATAACCTCGCTGTTTTTAAACTCCATCCCTCAAGCAATGAAGGACAAAATTCCATTTGCCTTCTTAATTACTTGCTGCACCTGCAAACCAACTCCTTGTGATTCTTGCACAAGAACACCCAGGTCCCTCTGCACAGCAGCATGCTGCAATTTTTTACCATTTAAGTAATAGTCCATTTGCTATTATTTTTACCAAAATGGATGACCTCACATTTACCAACATTGTACTCCATCTGCCAGACCCTTGCCCACTCACTTAGACTATCTATATCCCTTTGCAGGCTTTCAGCGTCCTCTGCACACTTTGCTCTGCCACTCATCTTAGTGTCATCTGCGAATTTGGCACACTACACTTGGTCCCCAACTCCAAATCATCTATGTAAATCGTAAACAATTGCACTCCCAACACTGATCCCTGAGGCACACCACTAGCCACTGATCGCCAACCAGAAAAAGACCCATTTACCCCCACTCTTAGCTTTCTCTTAGTTAACCAATCCTCTATCCATGCTAATACATTACCTGTAACACTGTGCACCTTTATGTTATGCAGCAGTCTTTGGTGCGGCACCTTGTCAAATGCCTTCTGGAAGTCCAGATCCACCACATCCACAGGTTCCCCATTGTCCACTGCGCATGTAATGTTCTCAAGAATTCTGCCAAATTAGTCAAACATGACTTGCTCTTCATGAACCCATGCTGCATCTTACCAATGGAACAATTTATATCCAGTTGTCTCGCTATTTCCTCCTTGATGATAGATTCAAGCATTTTCCCTACTACAGAAATTAAGCTAACCAGCCTATAGTTAACTGCCTTTTGTCTACCTCCTTTTTTAAACAGTGGCGTCACATTTGCTGTTTTCCAATCTGCAGGAACCACCCCAGAGTCCAGCAAATTTTGGTAAATTACCAGTCGTGCATTTGCTATCCCTCTCCAGGAACCTACTCGTGTGGGTGGTGCGGAATCAAGATTTCCTTACTCTCTTCAGTGACAGAGGTGCTTCCATTTTACGCTGGTAAAATGCCAGTGGGATAGAATATGGCCCTCACTTTACTGCATCACCAAGATTCCCACCACCGATAATATCCGCTGCCAGTGGGAAGATGCTGAGCTTCCCTCCCGACACTTATTTTACCAGCCTTCTGCATCTCATCCCATCTCCAGTAAAATCCAGCCCAATATTTCTCATTTTGGGGATTAAGGATACTTGTATTTTATTCTTTCATAGGATGTGAGCATCATTGGCAAGGCTAGCATTTGTTGCCCATCCCTAATTACCCTTGAGGAGATGGTGTTGAGCTGCCTTCTCTAACCTTTCTGAAGCGGTTTAATGCAACTGAGTGGTTTACTGGGCCATTTCAGAGGGCAGCCTAGAGTCAACCACATTGCTATGGGCCGGAGTCACATGTAGGCCAGACCTGGATTACTTCCCTGAAGGACATTAGTTGACCAGATTGATTTTTACAACAATCTGCGATTGATTTGCGGCAGATTTTTAAAATTAATTATATTTATATCCCACCAGCTGCTGTGGTGTGATTTGAACCTATGGGCTGCTGGATTATTATTCAGTAACATCACAATGCCACCATCTCATCTCTTTATGTAAGTGAATTCATAGGGTCAATGAGGGAAGGTTTATCATCGTTGTATATGTTGCCCAGGTACAAATAAAATTACTACCAGCCAAACTATTTAACAGAAACACTCCTTTTGCCTTCAAGGTATAGGTGGATCTGCAGCAGACGACTAACCAATCACACTACAAATTGCGGCTAGCCTCAAATAGGAAGTGGAGTGGGATAGTATAATGATCTTACTGAGGCCAGTCTTCTATCACCAATCACCCTTTATTTACAGTGTGTTCTGAACACCATTCAGCAGCTACAGAGTGCAGATCAGCCTCGAGTTTATCGACTGCCGACCTGAGCTGGTTTTAACCCCCCCCCCCCCGCTGCTCATTCCTTATTGGGCGAGCCTCCACTTACCTAATAGGGGAGCTCATATTCTAGGAGGCCCAATGGGAGATCTATTGATGATCCCCCATAGCCACCATTACATCCCTCCCCTCTCAAGTCCGTAACTTTCCCTCACCCCTGGCATGGGAGGGGGGCAGGTGGTTTGCTGCTTAGCAATCAGCCTGGTGTTGATTGGAGGCAGGACCAAATAAGGGGGTGTGAAGCAGATTGGAGACCTTCGCTTCTGAAGGGAGTGCCATAAAGCCACGAACTCTGGTTCTTCTTGAGGTCTTCTTTCAATAGGGACTCTGGTCTGTTCCGCTTCCATCTCAGAATCCGTGTCCTCAGCACCCAGAGGGGCAGACGTGAGGTTGACTTCCAGTTGTGGCTCAATGCTGGCAATGGTCATCCCCATGGCTGGTAATGAGGCCTGCACTGGCACGGGTTCCCTACTCCTGAGATGGTCCAGATATTGCCTGACAATTTTGCCCTGCACTTGGACCTTAGAAGACAAAGGCCCCGTTTTGTCTGTTATGATCCCCGGAACCCAACTGAGGCCATCCCTAAAGTTCCTCACATGGACTGGGTCACCAGTTTTGAATGTTCTGTTTGTCCTTCCAGAATCATAGTTCTTCTTCTGGTTCACTTGTTGGGACTCCACCCTCCCCGCCAGGTTTGGGAATAGTGGGCTTAATCTTGTCTGAAACCTCCATCCCATTAAATATTCCGCTGGGGGATTCCTGTCAATCTGTGAAGGGTAGTCCTGTAGTCGAATAAAAATCGTGCTAGTTTGGCCTTTATGGACACTGCGGGTTGCTTCTTCATGCCATGCTTAAAAGTCTGCACTACTTGTTCAGCCAAACCATTCAATGATAGGTGATAGGGTGCTGTCCTAATGTTTTTTAATTTAGTTGGAAAGCATGAAAGTCTGAAACTCGATGCTTGTAAAGGCAGTGCCATTGTCAGAGAACTGTATGGGTCTTATTATGCCTAGCTTTTCCAGGCACTCCAGTTCCAACCCTACTTAAGACCATAAGATATAGGAGCAGAATTAGGCCATTCGGCCAATCAAGTCTACTCCACCATTCGATCATGGCTGATAAGTTTCTCAAACCTTTTGCCCATAACCTTTGATCCCCTGACCAATCAAGAACCTATCTATCTCTGTCTTAAATATATTCAATGACCTGGCCTCCACAGCCTTCTGTTGTAATGAACTCCATAGATTCACCACCCTCTGGCTGAAGAAATTCCTCCTCATCTCAGTTCAAAAGAGTCATCCCTTTACACTGAAGCTGTGCCCTCGGATCCTAGTCTCACCTACTAATGGAAACATCTTCCCACATCCACTCTATCCAGGCCTTTTAGTATTCTGTACGTATTCTGTACAAATTTAGTATTCTGTACGTATTCTGTACAAAGATAAGTGGAAGAGTGAATCGTGTGGAGGGCGTAGAAGGTCTGCAGAGAGATTTGGACAGGCTGAGTGAGTGGGCGAGGATCTGGCAGATGGAGTATAACGTTGACAAATGCGAGGTTATTCACTTTGGAGGAAATAATAGCAAATTGGAAATATTATCTAAATGGAAAAAAATTACAACATGCTACTGTGCAAAGGGACCTGGGGGTCCTTGTGCATGAGACGCAAAAACCCAGTCTGCAGGTGCAACAGGTGATCAAGAAGGCAAATGGGATGTTGTCCTATATTGCAAGGGGGATAGAATATAAAAGCAGAGATGTCTTGCTGCATCTGGATAGGGCATTGGTGAGGCCGCAGCTGGAATACTGTGTGCAGTATTGGTCCCCTTATTTGTGGAAGGATATATTGGCCTTGGAGGGAGTGCAGAGAAGGTTCACCAGGTTGATACCGGAGATGAGGGGTGTTGATTATGAGGAGAGACTGAGCAGATTGGGTTTGCACTCGTTGGAATTTAGAAGGCTGAGGGGGGATCTTATAGAGACCTATAAGATAATGAAAGGGCTGGATAGGGTAGACGTGGAGAGATTCTTTCCACTTAGAAAGGAAGCTAGAACTAGAGGGCACAGCCTCAAAATAAAGGGGGGTCAGTTTAGGACAGAGTTGAGGAGGAACTTCTTCTCTCAGAGGGTGGTGAACCTCTGGAATTCTCTGCCCACTGAAGTGGTGGAGGCTACCTCGTTGAATATGTTTAAATCACGGATAGATGGATTCCTGATCGGTAAGGGAATTAGGGGTTATGGGGATCAGGCGGGTAAGTGGAACTGATCCACTTCAGATCAGCCATGATCTCATTGAATGGCGGGGCAGGCTCGGGGGGCTGGATGGCCTACTCCTGCTCCTATTTCTTATGTTCTTATGTTTCAATGAGATCCCTCCTCATCCTTCTAAACTCCATCGAGTACAGACCCAGAGTCCTCAAACACATCAAGCTTCTCATTCCTGGGATCATTCTCGTGAACCTCCTCTGGACCCTCTCCAGGGCCAGCACATCCTTCCTTAGACATGGGGCCCAAAATTACTCACAATATTCCAAATGTGGTCTGACCATAGCCTTATAAAGCCTCAGCAATACATCCCTGCTTTTCTATTCTAGTCCTCTCAAATTGAAACTAACATTGCATTTGCCTTCCTAACTACCAAGTCAACCTGCAAGTTAACCTTAAGAGAATCCTGAACTAGGACTCCCGAGCCCCTTTGCGCTTCTGATTATGAATTCTCTCTCTATTTAGAAAATAGACTACGTCTCTATTCATTTTACCAAAGTGCATAACCTCACACTTACCCATGTTGTATTCCATCTGTCACTTCTTTTCCCACTCTCCTAACCTGTCCAAGTCCTTCTGCAGCCTCCCTGCCTCCCCAATACTAACTGTCCCTCCACCTATCTTTGTAGCATCTGCAAACTCACAATGTCCTCAGTTCCTTCATCTAGATAATTGATCATCCCTTGGTCTTGGAGTGGCTCATAGTGGACATCAAAATCTATGCTACTGGCTTCAGACTACAACCACAATAAACAACTTGCATTTATATAGCACCTTTAACATTCAAAATCTTCACTTCATAGGAGCATAATCAGGCATGGGTTGATACCGGGTCAACAAAGGAGATGTTAAGATAGATGGCAAAATACTTGAGTCAAAGAAGTAGAATTTTGACAAGATTAAGCGAGGTGAGAAGGGTGGAGAGGAGGGAATTCCAGAACTTAGGCTGAAGGTACAGTCTCCAGTCATGGGGCAAAGCAAGAGAGGGATAGATAAGCCCAGAGTTGGGCGTTTTCACTTGGTTACAGGGCTGGAGGAGGTTACAAAGGTCGGGAGGGGAGAAGTCATGGAGTGGTTGACAGTAATGACTGAGGATCATGAAGTGGAAGTGTTAGTGGGCCTGGAGCCAATGTAAGTCAGCAAGCACAGGGCTGGTGAGTGAAAGGGACTTGGTGTGAGTTTGGGCACAAGTATCAGTGGTCTGGCTGAACCCAAGTTTAGGAATGGTCAAAGATTGGAGGCCTGGTATTAAAGAAAATAGAGCTATTTCCCGCCACCCTGGCACAATTGGAACTGTGCTCAGCTAGAAGAATCATACTCTGAACAAGCTACTACTTTTTGTAATCTTTACAGACTTAAGGAGAATATATAGTAAGAAAAATATGTTCGACGGGTGGGAGGGAAAAAAATCTGACAGTCATTGAGCCAGAGAGGAACTGGAAACATCTGCTCATGGGATTAGGTGGTGGGGGAGAGACTCATATTCCTGACTTCAATAATTCTAGCAAAAAGTCTTAAGCAAGTAAAATTTGGTGCTCTTCACACTTGAGATTGACCTCGAACCATCCTTGCTTAGCAGTGATATCAAAAGAGAATTATTGATTAATCATTTGAGATAATTGACTTTACCATACATTTTTTGTTACTCATATTTACATTTTTGTTGATGTCACTGAATACATGCTACAAATTCCCCGACCTCGCCCACGGCTGGTATTATCCTGTCCCACTGTTGTGAATGGAGATTTGGCTGGGTACTGGGGTATGCGAGACCAGAGAATTGCAGCCATGAATGTTATGGGGATGTAAGAGACAGATGACATGTCCTGGAGCAAACATTCTGTTTGTGTCTTTCTCTATGCCACTGTATTTAAAGCAATTTAATTTCAGTGAATTAGTACCATTTAGGCATTAACTTATCAATTCCCTGCCACGGCAGAGAGCCTTGTGAAGATCAACACTGCAAGTGCTGAAAAGTGGCTGAAAATGCCACTTACCCTATGGAGGTGACAGCTCCAGCAAGTTTCCTGACCTCGGGAGAATACATGCCACGTGTTTCATTTGAAATAAGGCTTCAAATTGCACTAGAGGAGCCAATTTTAAATATGTAATGAAGGAGGGACACTCAGGTTACCCGATATCTGACATTGTGAAAATAACGGCAGGCATGTGTCGGGATCCAGTCCTGATAATTTCACTTCTTAAACCTCCATGCCTGTGGAGATTGTGAATGGGGACTGGTGGGGGAAGGGCGGGGGTGCGGGAAAGAGTATGAGAGGGTTAATATTGAGTCTCTGATATCCTTTTTTATGGTATCTAAGAATGTGAGACAGATAACCTCTGGATGGAAAGGTTACTTTCATTGCTTTAGCTAATGTTGTAATATGATGTGCATATACCTTTAAGGAAGCTTATCTTAAACTACTGTCAATCATTACCACCTCGACGGATATGATGTATTAGTCTCATGACTTATCCGGTCCGCAAACAGCAACGATTGGGGTGAGACCTGTGTCTCACATTCTCCCAGTGAATACCAGCTGCACATAATCTTATCCTCAAATAAAGATCTCCTAATATTGTTTCACCAATCCTTGTGTATGATCAGTACATTTATATCAAGAAGAAGAATGTAACAGCTACTGACAAAAAAAATGAGTGCACTTTAAAATGAGTAAGTTTGAGTAGTGATTAATCTTCCCACATTACATTCCGTGAATTAAACTGTACCAACTAATGTCATTATAAATATTTTAATTAGCAATTATAAGTCTAAACCTACAATTCCTTTCAAATTATTGTATTTGACTGTACGTGGTTAAAATATACAATTTACCTTAACATCATCTAAGAACTGAAGGTGTGAATGTGCAGAGACCTATTTGATTTTGGTAATTATATAGAATGATAATTAATGTTTGTTATTTATGCAAACAAAGGGATATACATGTCCCAAAAGGGTGGGGGCTAAAGAGACTATGAGGCTTCTAACTGACAGGAAATCTGGCTGATCTATCTCCTGCGATCAGTTTCAATGATTCATCCTCTGTGAATCAAGACTCATCTCAAAGTATACTGATTAGTAAAACAAAAATGATAAGCCTCGGTGGCTGTCGATAGCCTATGGTTTTCATTATTACATTCATGTTTTGCTTTCATAGAAATTCGTAACAACTGCAAAACCTCTGTAACTTTTAGATACTCAATATTAGAAAATAGAATTGAAAGACAATGGTTAAAAATGTTTTCTTCTATGAGTTGATTTCCCATGATATGGCACATGGTGGTCTTGGCTAAAGGTGGTCTTCAGATGAGGTGAAATTAGAAGGTGAGGAATAATTTGTCCAGGGTGTACAAACTTAATTCAGTTCCCATTTTAAAATCCTGCATTCTCTTTTTTTAGTTGTTTCTATCTAATATTTAACTTACAGTGAAATCGAAGTCAGGGTTTGTTTGAGATACGTTTCTTGGTGGTAGGATCTGAGAGAAACCAAACTGAGGCACTAGTACTGCCATTGGCAAGCAGGTGTAATTATAATGTGACAAGTTAATACAAATTCTTTCCATGATATCTGTGGAATTCATAATGAAAGTGAGTGACAATGGATGCACCGTTCCTGGACAAATTATTCCTCACCTTCTAATTTCACCACATTTTAAGTTTTGCACCCTTTGTTAATAGATTCTGTCTTTGAAAAACTGATTTTCTAAAAAATTTCTGGAGATCGAGTGATCTCTCATTGGTTTTAACAAATTCTGTAACTAAAACTTTAATTTTAATTTCTTTTGGGGCAGCACGGTGGCACTGTGGTTAGCACTGCTGCCTCACAACGCCAGGGACCTGGGATCAATTCCGGCCTCGGGTGACCATCTGTGTAGAGTTTGCACATTCTCCCTGTGTCTGCGTGGGTTTCCTCCGGGTGCTCCGGTTTCCTCCCCACAGCCCAAAGATGGGCAGTTAGGTTTGTTTGGCCATGCTGAATTGACCCTTATTGGATTGGATGTTTTAGTTACAGAAATTTTAAATAAGTGTCCTACAAGAAAAATCCCTTTGATTATTTGTGAACAGGCAGCTAAATCAGTTACTTTGGGATTTAGCCAAACATACGTAAAATCATTTTAATGACCTTAAAGAGTGATTCAACTGAAAGTGTTGGATGGGAAACAAAATACTACTGAGCATGCAGTTCTGATCCAGGAAAATTAGTTTGAAATACGTAATCTTCCTTTATTTTACCTGTAAATTGAAAGTGAGAAATTGTTTTGTTTTTTCATGGGTTATGGGTGTTGCTGGCAAGGCCAACATTTGTTGTTCATCACTAATTGCTCTTGAGAAGGTGGTGGTAAGCTGCCTTCTTGAACTGCAGTCCACCTAGTGTAGGTACACCCACAGTGCTGTTAGGAAGGGAGTTCTAGGAGTTTGTTTCGCTGACAGTGAAGGAACGGTGATATATTTCCAAGTCAGGATGGTGTGTGGCTTGGAAGGAAACCTGCAGGTGGTGGTGTTCCCATTCATGTTGGAAGGTGCTGTTGGAGACTTGGTGAGTGCATCTTGTAGATGGTACACACTGCTGGCATTGTGCATCAGTGGTGAAGGCAGTGAATGTTTATGGTGGTGGTTGTGTCAATCAAGTGGGCTGCTTTGTCCTAAATGGTGTCAAGTTTCTTGAGTATTATTGGAGCTGCACTCATCCAGGCAAATGGAGAATATTCCATCACCCTCCTGACTTGCACTTTGTAGATGGTGGACAGATTTTGGCGTGACGTGAGGTGAATTACTTGCCACAGAATTCCCAGCCTCTGACCTTGCTCTTGTAGCCACAGTATTTATATGGCTGGTCCAGTTCAGTTTTTGGTCAATGGTAACCCCCAGGATGTCAGTAGTGGGGGATTCAACAATGGTAATGCCATTGAATGTCAAGGGGAGATTATTAGATCCTCTCTTGTTGGAGATGGTCATCACCTTGGAAACCAGCCTGAAGAACTTCTGCAAAGCTGTCGTGAAACGCTGATGATTGACCTTCAACATCCATTCCCAGCTTCCTTTGTGCTTTATGATTTCATGATTTCATGCAATGTTTTCCTCCGGATTGCTACTGACTTCAATTTTGCTCTCACTCCTTGTGCCATAATTAATGATAAGGGCAGTCACTTTCCCCTCACCCCTGACTGACATCTGTGATGCTGGAACCTCAGGAGGAGGCTGAGTTGGATCATTCATTTGCCGCTGCTGGCTGAAAAATGGTGGTAAAGACTCGAGTCTTGTCTTTTGTACTGATGTGTTGGGCACCCCCATCGTTGAGGATGGGGATTGTTATTGAGCCACTGCCTCTTGTAAGTTGTTTAATTGTCCACCATCATTTACCACTGGATGTGATAGGATTGGAAGAGCTTCGATCTAATATATTGAGGGATCGCTTAGCTCTGTCTATCATATGCTATTACTGTTTGGAATGCAAGTATTCTTTTAGCTTCACCAGGTTGTCAACTCATTTTCAGGTATGTCTGATGCTGAGCCAGACAGGCTGCCTTACGACCATCATTGAACCAGGCTTGATCCCTTGGCTTGATGGTAAAGGTAGAGCATGGCTTAGATGGGGCCATGAGTTTACAGGTTGTGGTTGAATGCAATTCTGCTGCTGCTGATGGCACACAGAACCTCATGGATGTCCATTTTTGAGCTATTAGAGCAATTCTGAATCTTTTCCATTTAGCACGGTGGTAGTCCCACACAAGATGATGGAGGGTATCCTCAACGTGAAGATGGGACTTCATCTACACAAGGCCTGTGTGGTAATCTCTCTTATCAATACTGTCATGGACAGATGCATCTGCAACTGTAAGGTTGCTCAAGGATTGGACAAGTTCTTGTTTGTTCCCTCACAATCTTCCACAGGTCCGGCCTGGCAGATATATTCTTCAGAACTCTGCCAGCCTGGTCAATAATGATGCTGCTGAGCCACTCTTAGTGATGGACATTGAAGTTCCCCACTCAGAGTATATTCTGCACCCTACCACCCTCAGTGCTTCCTCCAAATGGTGTTCAACGTGGAGAAGTACTGATTCAACAGTTGAGGGCGGGCTATGAATGGTAATCAACAGGAGATTTTCTTTTCGGTGTTTGACCCGATGTCATGAGACATCACGCGGTCTGGAGTCAATGTTCAGGGATCCTGTGGCAACTCCCTCCCGACTGTATACCACTCTGCCTCCATCTCTGGTGATGATTGTTTCTGGGACATTGTAAGACATGATTCTGTGAATATGACTACTTCAGACTGCTGCTTGACCAGTCTATGAAACAACTCTCCCAATTTTGGCACATGCCCCCAAACCATAGAATCCCTACAGTGCAGAAGGAGGCCATTTGGCCCATCAAGTCTGCACTGACCACAATCCTATCCAACCCCTATCCCCATAACCCCACGTATTCCCTACTAATCCCCTAACACTGGGGTCAATTTAGTATAACCTATCAACCTAACCCGCACACCTTTGGACTGTGGAAAGAAACCAGAGCACCCAGAGGAAACCCACGCAGATACGGGGAGAATGTGCAAACTCCACACAGCCAGGAATCGAACCTGGGTCCCTGGCGCTGTGAGGCAGCAGTGCTAACCACTGTGCTGCAAATGTTAGTAAGAAGGACTTTGCTAGGTTGCCAGGGCTGTCATGTCTGGTGCCTAAATCAATAAGAAGTTTAACAACACCAGGTTAAAGTCCAACAGGTTTATTTGGTAGCAAAAGCCACACAAGCTTTCGAGGCTCTAAGCCCCTTCTTCAGGTGAGTGGGAATTCTGTTCACAAACAGAACTTATAAAGACACAGACTCAATTTACATGAATAATGGTTGGAATGCGAATACTTACAACTAATCCAGTCTTTAAGAAACAAAACAATGGGAGTGGAGAGAGCATCAAGACAGGCTAAAAAGATGTGTATTGTCTCCAGACAAGTTTCTTAAAGACTGGATTAGTTGTAAGTATTCGCATTCCAACCATTATTCATGTAAATTGAGTCTGTGTCTTTATAAGTTCTGTTTGTGAACAGAATTCCCACTCACCTGAAGAAGGGGCTTAGAGCCTCGAAAGCTTGTGTGGCTTTTGCTACCAAATAAACCTGTTGGACTTTAACCTGGTGTTGTTAAACTTCTTACTGTGTTTACCCCAGTCCAACGCCGGCATCTCCACATCATGCCTAAATCAATGCCAGCTGGTCTATCTAGTTCTATTCCTTTTTGACTTTTATGTAGTTGTTTGATGCAATTGAATGGTCTGTAGATCATTTAAGAGGGCAGTTGAGAGGCCATTGACATTGCTGTGAATCTGAAGTCATATTGTTGACCAGGCCAGGGAAGAACAGCAGTATTCCCCCCTAAAGGTCATTTGTGAACCAAATTAGTTTTTACGATAATCACTAATAGTTTCACCATTGTTGAGATGAGCCTTCAGTTCTAGATTAAGAATTAATTAAATTTATTAAGTAATTGAATTTAAATTCCACCAGCTGCCTTGGTGGAATTTGAATCACTGTCTCCAAAGCATCAGCCTGGACCTCAGGTTCACTAGTCCAGTAATATTACCACCACACCATTGTCTCCCAGCTCTGGAGTTTAAACCCAGATAATCAACAACCATAATTTATGCTGTGGATTAGGAAAGCACTTAATATTGCACTTATACACTGTTGTTGGACCTGCAGTTCGTAAATGAGAGAAGACAGTTTAATGTTTAATTTGAAAATACCGGTTACAGCTGATTATCTTGTTAAAGTCATAAACTCAATGTTGATATTTCATGGAAGGTTGAACCTCTTTTTAATGCCTTATTGGGATGTAGACATTGTTCGCAAGGCCAGCATTTATGGCCCATTGCTAATTGTACTTGTGAAAGCAAAGGTGAGCCGCCTTCTTGAACCGTTGCAGTCTGCATGACTGTAGGTACATCCACTGTGCTGTTAGAGAGGGAATTCCACAGTTTGATCTTCAGAATGCCAATGCCTTTCCTGATGATTAATGATTCTGTTTTCTGAGGAGGGTTTTATTAAAACTATGATCAAGAAATGATTTAAGGTCAACGGACCTTTTCATGGTCTGCCCTCACCACCCACCTCCGCCCCCCCCGCCCCCCCCCCGCCGCGCCCCCCCCCCCCCCCCACCCCGCTCCCACCTGCAACGTGGCAGGTGGGATGGGAAAATTCCCCCCCAAGGTAATTAAAGTTTTGTTTTACTACCATGTTTTATGTGAAGGCATGTAAGTTAGACTGGTTAATCTTTGTCACATCCGCATCTCAGCTATTTCCCCCAATAAATGAAGCCCATCACCGATGTGAAGTATTGCCTCTCTGCTCCAAACATGCAATGATTTCAATTTTTGGATAATTCCTTGGCATTTATTTTTGTCCTTTGAGCACTCATTTCTGAAAATATATACAGAATTCCTTGGAAACCATTCATTTTCAAAGATATGTTACTTTTTATGTTGTTACAATAATACTGGTGCCTAACAAGTCCTACAGTGTAACTATTGACCAATTTACAATGATTCAGTAAGTCAGATTTGGTGTCATATTGTTCTATGGTAATTGTTGGTTCATGTCCCTAAATATGTAGTCAAAGTATTTGACAATAGAGCAAGCATAATGAAACTTGATTACACTTGTTAAGGACCATGTAAGGCCAATTGAAGGAGGCTGACTGGAGGAGGCCTATCAGTGGCAATCGGGAAGGGAGTGGCCAATGCTGCAGACAGATATAGCTGGCCCCACCTTGTCACCAGTGAGCAGTAGCAGCCAAAGGCTTCCTTGTACATGGGAACTTCCCCCTCCAATGTGGTGACTAGGCTGAAATTTTGAACGCCCTCGACCTCATTTATCTGCTATGACATCCTGCTGCCTCCATCAGGCTGGAATGCATCTGATTGGCTGATCAGAGCCACTTGCTGCCCTTAATCAGACACAGAACCCGCCCTCTGGTTGATAATTGGTCACTCTGTGGACAATCACAATGACTGACTGCTTCCCACACAGTGTGAGCTTCTGATCCCTCATTTGAGCCTGACAGTGGGATTCAGAGGCGTATAGGGAAAATCCATCCTTGAGTGTCTCAAATGAAATGTTTTCAACCATTCAACATTAAAATCCCTCACTTTCAGAGAATCAAAGAATCTACAGTGCAGAAGGAGGTCATTTGGCCCATTGAGTCTGCACCGACAATAATTCCATCCAGGTACTGTCCTATCCCCATAACCCCATATATTTACTCTCCTGATCCCCCTGACATTAAGGGACAATTTATCATGCCAATCAACCTAACCCACACAGCTTTGGACTGTGAGAAGAAACCGGAGCACCCGGAGGAAACCTACGCAGACACAAGGAGAATGTGCAAACTCCACACAGACAGTGACCCGAGGCTGGAATTGAACCCAGGTCCCTGACACTGTGAGACAGCAGTGCTAACCACTATGCCACCATTTTAAGAAGATTTAATAATGCGAAGGTCATGAGGTTGAACAAAATATTTCCCTTTTCCCTCTGCTTCCCCTTTTGTTTTAATTAGGACCCTCCTTAAAACCCACCTCTTTGAGTACATTTTTGAACTTTGCAAAGTTCTCCAGGAGGTTTTCCAATATTAAACTGACATAGTTATATTGGAAAGAGACTGTGTTGTTCCATATGTTTATACGAGGTATTCAAATCAGGAGGCATTTGGATTGAATAGATTGGGAGAAATTGTTCCCTAGGTGGAAGGGTTCAGAATTGGGGGACACCTATTTAAGGTCAATGGCAAAAAAGCCAAAGGTGACATGAGGAGAAGTATTTTTACACAGTAAATGGTTAGGATTTGGAATGCCCTGCCTGAGAAAGTGATGGAGGCAATTTCAACTGGGGCTTTCAAAAGGGAATCAGAGAATTATCTGAATTTGCAGGACTAAAAAGAATGAATGAGGTCAAATTGTTCTTGCAAGAGGGCCAGCATGGACACAGCAGGCCAAGAGACCTCCTCCTGTGCTGTAACTATTCCATGATCGTTTGAGTCGATATGCTCCAGCAGACATTGTCAGCTATGTCATTACTGGGATTTCCTGCTGTAAATGGACGAGTGTAAAACATGCCCATTCAAACATGGGAAGACCTATAACAGGACCTAGATGTTAGGATGGCACATTTTCCATCCACCATTTGCATCCTAGGAAGATTCCTGGTATCCAGTGGTGCTGAAGACAATGAGAAGATTTTAAAGGGAGAGACTCGCATTTTATAGCGTCTTTCCACAACCACTGTACCAAAGCGCTTTTCAGCCAATCAAGTACAGTATGTTTTGAAGTATTGTCGCTGTTGCAATTTAGGAAGGGTGGGAATAAATTTACACACAGCAATGTGTTAAAAATTAGATTACCTTATTGTGTGATGTTGATTAGAGAAATAAATGTTGGCAGGACACTGGGGTCAGCTTCCCTGCTTTTCTTCAAAATAGTGCCTTATTCATTCAAGCAGACAGAAAGGGTCTTAGTTTAATATCTCATCCAAAAGGCAGAATCCTTCACAGTGCAGCATTCTCTCAGTACTGCACTGGAGTGTCAGCCAAGACTTTGAGCTGGAGTCCTGGAGTGGGACTAGAACCCACAACCTTACGTCACAGTAGTGAAAAGGCAGCCAACTGAATCATAGCTGACAGAATAAAAATGAAATGGCTTCTTTGATTAAGGCAAAGAGGAAATTTTGAAAACCTTTTAAGTTTTTGTATTAGTGTCACAAGTAGACTTACATTAACACTGCAATGAAGTTACTGTGAAAATTGCCACACTCGGGCGCCTGTCCAGGTACACTGAGGGAAAATTTAGCCAATGCACCTAACCAGCACGTCTTTCGGATTGTGGGAGGAAACTGGAGCACCCGGAGGAAACCTACGCAGACACAGGGAGAACATGCAGACTCTGCACAGACAGTGTCCCAATCTGGGAATCGAATCCTGATGCTGTGAAGCAGCGGTGCTAACCACTGTGCTGCCTTTCAAAGAATGTTCGTATTTCTGGTGTAAGTGGTGTCAGGACATTCCCCAAGTTCATAAGTCACCTCAATTCTGGGATTAGCCAGAGTCAGGAATGCAGGCAAGGGTGGGCAGAAGTCCAGCCCCACTGAACAAACGCTAACATTGTGACATTCTGGAATTTTACCAGAGCTATGGGGTCATGGAATTCACTTCCAGAGACAGCGATTGAAGCAAACGCCAGGCCAACATCGACTATCAGTTACATAGATTGATGGAGCAAAGAGGAAGAAAGGGATATGGCAACGGGGTGAGCACATGGATTGAGGCCTTTTGTGTAGAATGAATACTAACACAGCTTAGTTGGGTTGAATGGTTACAGTTCTTTAAAAGCAAGTGAACCCCGTGTGACCAGCATCCACTGCTACTTATCATTTAGATGCAAAAAGCAAGCAAAAGCTGACATAGCTTCAAAACATTGGCATTCAAACCAAGAACAGAGCTGAGATGAGAAAATATGAGTTCTGTAACTTGAGTAGCAGATGTACATAACATTCCTACAGTCATGTTGGAAGAAGAAAAACATTAGTACATGAAAATTTGAAAGAAGGATCTACATATTGGAAGTGTTCTTTTGGGGAGACTCAGGGACATGCCCCCTGGTTTACGAATTCTGAATTTTAATATTAGACATTATGCACTCTGATTAATTTTAAGCAGCAGGTACATCAAAGTTAATATAATTTCATTCTAAACAGCCAAGTGATTACAATTAAAATTCAAGCACTCCAGCTCCAGCAGTGCTGTCACAAATTTAAATATGGAGAGGCCGACAGCATGTCTTAATATGGCTACAACACTTAGGAAACTCCGGGAAGGAGAAAGCTTCTGCTGAGATATGTCTCAAATGGGCCAGTTTGGTTGGTTTGTGAGAGGTTAAGTCTGGGGTTCCTGAGCTGGGAAGATTTTGATATGTTAGGGAGAGGGGTAGAGGGTGAGCAGGAGGGTGAGGGCATTGGTTTAAGGGAGGGAGTGGGTGGGAAAGAAGGAGAGTTTGACCTAAGGGGGAGGGGGGGGTGCCCTATGATCAGCAAAAAACAGCCCCCAAAAAGCGAACCCCTTCACCCCCCCACATTCCCACCCTTTAACAACATGAGGTAAAGAAATCAGGCTTCCCTCCCCTGCCTGGCTGCCCATATTATCAGGGTTAATTGGCTTGATAACAAGCCTAACTGAGCCTTAATTTGTCATTTAAATATGCTGGGCGGCGGGCGGGCTGCTGATCTTGGCACCTGCTTGCCCCCTGTATAATGGGGGTGAGCTCGCGGGTGGGTGGGAAGGTGGTTGGATGGGTGTCTGTCCTCCACCCCTCCCCCATTTGCATGCCCCTCCCCGCAGGAAACATGCCCACCTCGGGCATGAAAAGCTCAGTCCCAGATGTGGATAGAAGTAGTTCTGTTGAGCGAGAGACCCAATTTACATAGGATTTGATAAGATATATGGCACAAAATCAGGCCATTTAGTCCCATACCAGTATTTATCTTTATAAAAGTTCTTTACATGGGTGTGGGCATCACTGGCAAGGCCAGTGTTTGTTACTTATCCCTAATATTGCCCTGAGAAGGTGGATCGCTGCAGTCCATCTGATTTGACATTGAATTAATCTGTTTTACATTACACTTGCTTCTCAGGGCCTTGTGCTATTAATTTCACAATACTTCAACTGGCTAGTTAAGGAGATACTCAGTTGCTTGTCCTGGCATCTATTACCCTGTCTGCGAAATGAGCAGCTTGTACTTTCAGCAATTTGCTACACAAAGAATCTAAAGATCTAGACGTGCAAGGACATGTCTACCTAACAGCAGATATATTGCTCCAGCAAGTTATGGCATAATTTGTTTCAATAAAAGAATCTTCCTTTCACGAAGAAGATCGCACATTTTTATTTTCCATTTTCTTATTAAAAAGTCAACAGTTGGCCCCTGGCTTTGCAAGCAATGGATGCAGGAAATCTAGCAGGATTCTTGTTTCTTGGTTAGTACGGAGTTAAAATGCAAATCTAGTCCAAATGTCGACAAAATAGTATGTGGGCGGAATTTTCCCATCCTGCCCACCACGGGAATCGTACTGGGTGAGACAGGACCATGCAAAGGTCCGTTAATTTAGGGTGGGATTTTCCGGTCTTGGGGCAAGTGCGGCCGGAAAATCCCACTCTGTACATTCATATCTGCTAGGGATAAGATCTAACAAAACAATGCTGTGTCTCATGGTCTACATGGTTAACATTCCGTATCTATGTGCATTGATGAAACATGACTAACATGGATCAGATACTAGAGGCTAACCCGAGGGTAACTGGCACCCATGGAACTGTACACTTAATGAATTAATATCTTCCAGGAGAGAGAATTGTAAAATTGCTTTATTCCCTGAACCGTGTAAAACCTCCCTGTTCTTGATATTCTTGACAAGCAGCATATTAAAAAGCGGTAGAAGTAATGGGAAGTTAGTGGAAATAACCTACAGTACAGGTAACAACAAAACATGATCAGGGAGGGTTGAAAACATGGACAGAGAAACAGTACACAGTATTAAAGACAGATAAGCAGCCACATAACTTCTTGTAGGGTCATCGTTCAGCATTCTTGCTCTTGATTATTCCTGCAAGTGCATGCCATGCTCACTAGGAAAGGATAGAAACAGACATTTCTGTGAGATCCTGCACAGTAAATGGTCTGTTTACTCTCACTGTCATGGCTAAGTGATGAATAATAACTGTTCTAGTGAGCGCTGGAGGGTGACCTCCCACAGTAGAACCTCATGGAGGTTGACAATGTTTTCAGGAGTGAAAGAAATTGAGTCCATTTGAAGACCAAAAAAGGTTAAGTGCCGGTTTGAAACATTTTCTGCTATTTAAATGGCCCAAACGTTTCTGGTTGCATTTTCCCTCCCCACCTACTCATCGCCATGGGTCAGATTTTTAGCCTCCATGGAAATTCATAAAGTTTTACATCTTCAGACTGTGTGTCAATTCTCCGACTGCATCCTGCCCCAAGTCACTTTTCTGTAGGCGTGGGAGGGGCACGGCAGAAGTACCCAACCAACAGAGACAGGTAGCCTAATAAGCTAATTATAGGCCTATTGAGGCCTATTGATGGAGGCCAACTGGAATTTCCATTCAGCCTCTCAATGGGAGAGTAAGATAGTTTAGCTACTTGAAGATGGTGACCCAGCAGCAGACCGGGGGTAGGAGGGAGGGGAATAGATCGTCGGCAGGGGGACAGTGTTCCAAAAACGTTTAGAGGACCCCCATGGTCCTCTATCCCATGGAGACAAGCAGGTGGCTAGGGAAAATGTAACCAGACACCTTTGGGCCATTTAAATAGCAGAAAACCTTTTTGGTCTTCAAATTTACTCTATTTCATTCGCTCCTGAAAGCATTGTCAACCTCCATGAGGTTCTACTGTGGGGAGGTCATCCTCCAGCGCTCACTAGAACGGTTATTATTCATCACTGAGCCATGAAAGTGAGAATAAACAGACTATTTACTAAGCAAGATCTCACGGAAATGTCTGTTTCTATCCTTTCCTAGTGACTATGGCATGCACTTGCAGGAATAATCAGGAGTGTGTACAGCAGCAGCTTGTAGGCTGCGCTGTGGCGGGGTACCGCCCCAGCCCCACAGTGGCGGCCCGTCTGCAGTGGCCTTTTTTAAGCTTAAATTTGAAAGATTTGAGAGGGAATCTCTATCTGAGATGTCAGGCATCCCGCTGCTGCTTTCAAGTTGGAGGAACTACTGTTGCCCCTCCCGCTTTGAGAGACCTCCCGCCATCCTTAACTGGATGACAGGCCCATCCTCTGACCATTAATCAGCCAATTTGGGAAAAATGACATTGAGCGACCATTTGCCCCATGGTGCGTGTTTCTGACCCCTGTCTGGGCCTGACAACTGGGTCCATAAGCCCACAGGAAAATCTTGGTCCACATAAGTAAATAATGTAGCTGTGGGACCAGAGAATGCCGTTGCCCTCTCATTTATTTGGTGGATTTACATTAAAGTCGAAGCTGCTTGTTCCCTCCACATCTGTACACTAGACTGTACAGGTAAATATACCGTGTGGTTATTTTGCTGGCAAAATGTATATTAGGTAAAGCTTAATTTTTAAAAATTATATAGCTTGCGTTAAATTGTGGTATTTGTATTTGAAATAATGCTGGAATTTTATGTGGTTGTACCAACTGAGTAACAATATTTACAGGGAATGAAAAGCCTCAGATTGAGGCTGTTCATTGAGAAAAACACAATTTGGGGACAGCTGTGTTTACCGGGATTGGTTTACGTTTGCACTGACTGCTCACTTCCACAGCATTAATGAGTAGTCTCTGATAACCAGTTATTAACATACTCCAATTCAGTACACTCACTTCCTTCTGGGGAATATGCTGAGGACAAATAAACAGAATGGTATGAAGTGTGTGGAAAATTAAAGGATAGCAGTAAGGAATTATAATTAACTAACTTCCTGTATAGTAGCTGCATCAAATGCATGATGACCCTCCTGCTTTTGTCACTGTGCCATCTGATATTAATTATTTTGCTCAGAGTTGTTTCCTTGTTGTTCTTGCACCAGTGCCAGTTTTTAAACTGCAAGACAAACGCATACGCTTAATGTTTTCTATTATAAAATCAAAGCATTTAATTTTGTGTAACATGCGTTCGAAGTAATTTAAAGTCCTCTCTTCCCAGCTAGCTGGTTTCATGTTTAAGTGTGGATTGAAATAGGACCGAGTCACGTGAATAATGCCACTTCATCCCATTAATTTTAATGGACGTGCATTGGAGCCACTTTTTAATGCTACAGGCCAGGTGGAAGCAAGGTAACTTGTCTGTTAAAATTGCCTAGCTTCTGGAGCAGCCAGAAATCAATGACAGCCCCACCCAACCACTCTAAAACTGGCAGGATTCGATTTAACACATACAAGCCAAGTCCTGATATCATTGAGTCCTGACTGGAAAGGTGGCCTGGGCAGGCACCGGCATTGAGTTTCCTGCCAGATCGACCTACTGGCAATAAGAATAAAGACCCCAAAAAGTTGAGTCTTGGAGTAATTGTTGTCCCTCCTGTCAATCAACTGGGGGAGTGGGGGGAGGCACTAGGGGAGTGGCTCCTGATAGGAAGATGGAGACGAGCATGTAAGCATCACAACATGGCACAGCGGTAGCACAGTGGTTAGCACTGCTGCCTCACAGCACCAGGGACCCAGGCTCAATTATGGCCTCGAGTCACTGTCTGTGCAGAGTTTGCCCTTTCTCCCCATGTCTGTGTGGGTTTCCTCCGGGTGCTCCGGCTTCCTCCCACAGATGTATGGGTTAGATTGAATGGCCATGATAAATTGCCCCTTGGTATCGGGGGATTAGCAGGGTAAAATGTGTGGAGTTATGGGAATAGAGCTTGGGTGGGATTGTGGTCAGTACAGACTCGATGGGCCAAATGGCCTCCTTATGTACTGTAGGATTCTATGATGATTCTATGAACACCTCAATAAAAAGCTATGTTCATCTGTCCCAAACTTGCTGTTCCCTCAATTTATTACACTGGCGACAAGGATAAATCCAACTTATGCTGCACACTTTGCCCTGGTTGTCGCGAGTCCCTCAACTTACCTTAAAAACAGGAAGTTTTAATAGCTTGGCAGGCTTGAAGGGGATCCTGGAGAAAGTGTGAGGAAAAATAGAAAGGAAAAACACCTGCAGATTTTTAAAAAATGGCATAAAGGATTTCTCTGACGTCCAATGAATCATTGCAGTGCTTGTTTACAAACAGTAGATGGTTTTAAAAGTTACAGAAAAAGTGCATTACTGCAGAGCTGACAGCTCGCCATTATAAAGAAAAGGCCACATCTCCCACAGTGCGGGCTGTTCAAAACAGAAGTAACAAAGTGAATCCCTCAGAAAAGCAATGCCCTTACCTTGAAACGTTTAAGAAGTTTTTTTTTTAAAAAGGGCAACCACAATTGCTGCAGAGCTGGCCAAATTCAAAAGCTTGGGGAAAACTCAGAGACACAACCAGCAAAAGCAGAGACAACCAAGTGAAATAAAAACAGTGACTATTCCGACAGCTCTTAAAGTGGTAACCACATTTAAAGCAGTAAATGCACAGCGAGAAAACAGTCAGCACCTGCAGAAGCAAAAAGAAAAAAGAAGACTTGCTGAATGTGAGGTTTGATCCGGATGATGTAGATGCAGAGGATTGGAATCAGCATGTTGAGACACTTGGGGGGACGATTCTCCCAAAAAAGTTCTAAGTGCTGAATTTGCAGGAAAACTGGTGTAAATCACGATTGTTTTTTCAATGGGAGTTCACACTAGAATCTCCCACAATCGTGAATATCATTAAAAGCTCGGGGGCGGGGCACATTCATGCCAGGGTCTGAAAGTTCCAGGCCTCTGTGTATGTGCAGTGGCCCCGAATGTCTGCCTGTACTTTGCTGGCCAGCTCGATCGCTGGCCAGCCCAAGACCTCCATCCTCTATTCCCCCCATGGCTCAATCGCGGCCCTCACGAGCATTCCCGGGCCAGCCCCGACCACCCCCCACCGTCCAGGAGCGCCCTGATCTCCAGCCACCCCCCCCCCAGCAGTGACGACTCCCACCCGGCAGATCCCCCCCCCACAGGTGGCAGCCCCCACGGTAGACCACCCCCCAAGCCCGTCCTGATCGCTGGCCTCCCTCCAGTCCCGACCAATCACCATGCAGAGTGGCAGTGGGACCCACACCGACCACCCCACCATAGACCCTGCCCCTGGGCCCTGCTCTCTTGGCACTGCTCCATGCCCGGTGGGCAGCGCCAAGGTGTCTCCTGGACATGGGCACTTTGTCCCTTGGGCAGTGCCAGGGGGCACAGGCTGGCACTGCCAGGGTGCCCATGCCCAGGAGGCACCACCCCCCCCACCACCCAACCTCCTGGGGGGCTCTGGGTGCTCCCCCTTCGCTCCAGCAGGGTCTCCCACTAGTTCCCCGAAAAGATGGAGCTAGTCTGAACCCCTCCAGAGTGAAATTGCACTGACGGGGTGGGAGATGCTGGTAGGCCCGGAGACACCAGTCCCGGGCCCGATAATGACATTTAAATAACATTAAAATAAGATTAAAATTACTTACCTGCTGGTTCTGCCGGTTTCCAGTGTGGTCCCGACCGCGCCGGATATCCGGCGCTCAGAGATGCGCGTGTCTTGGGAACGCATGCGCAAATCCTGCGAATCGGCCCACACGTGATTCTCCTGACCCAACACGCTAAAAAATTAGTGCGTCGGGATAGGAGAATCGCTCCCTCGGTTTTTATTTCATTGTGAATGAAATTATTAATGAAGGTCAACATAGAGCTAGCCTGCTGTGCATGTGTGCAAGAAAATTGTCCAATCTTATCAGAAACCTGACTGCCTGAGATGCACCCATACAATGAGTTGGGTTAAGATATGCTTAAGATTCCTGTGATGATCAGCGAGGAGCCCAGTTCCTCGGATCAAGATTGGCTGCAAAAATTAAAACTAGATGGGTCAGAAATATTCCATGTGAAGTCCGATGGAATTCCAGAGCTCTTCAGGAAATATGACACTGCTTTTCAAGATGGATTGGGAAAACTGAAGAGCATGCAAGCTAAGATACACATCGATGCCCAGGCCAACACGATGCTTCTTCAAGGCCAGGCTGGTGCCTTAATCACTAAGAGAAATGGCTCAAGCCATTAAAGATGCACCATCACCTTGTAATGTGACAGACTTAAGCCATTCTTAGGGATGATAAATTATTCCAGCTATTTCTTACTTAATCTGTCCACCATGCTTGCACCACTCCACCTGTTGCTGAGGAAGAACAACTTTTGGTCATGGGATTCACAGCAAGAGAAAGCCTTTATAGCAGTGGAAGAAACTCTACCAGTCATCATGCTTGGTGCTACATTCTGACTCAAAGAAACAGCTAGTACTGACGTGAGGTGCTTCTCCCTAGTTGTGGACTCGTCAACATGAAGAGCATTCAAATAGTCATTGGATAAACATATGGATGATATTGGAATAGTGTAGATTAGAGGGGCTTTAGATTGGTTCCACTGGTCGGCGCAACATCGAGGGCCAGAGGGCCTGTACTGCGCTGTAATGATCTATGTTCTATGTTCTATGGCATAGGAGACATACTGTCACATTGAATGGGGTATGGTTCAAAAAAGTTCATCGACAGCATATCAAGATCACTTTTTTTTGCCTGTTCATGGGATGTGCCCACTAAGATGTGATCTTTAAGAGTCAAGCACATTGCTATGGATCTGTAGTTACATGTAGGCCAGACCAGGGAAGGACAACAGATTTCCAAGGACATGAGTGAAACAGATGGGTTTTTATGATAATCAAAATGGTTATCGTTAGACTTTTAATTTATTGAATTCAAATTTCACCATCTGCCATGGTGGGATTCAAATCTGGTTCCCCAGGGCATTACTCTGGGTTTCTAGATTACTAGTATAGCGACAATACCACTATGCCACAGCCTCTCCCAGGCTACTGCCACCTGGAGGAAGAAGGACTGTCAGTTGTGGTTGATGTCATGACATTTCATCACACCTGCATGTGTGACATTTTGCAGTGCTTGACCATAAGCCATTGATGGGCTTGTTCAGCGAAGACCAAGCTATTCCATCTATAGTTTCAGCCACGTGCCTGATGACCTGCACCCCTTTTATTCCAGAAGCACTGAACCGGGTTGCCAGGATGGCATCTTGTTGTGGGATTCCAGAGACACGGTCCCTTTCCAGGGCAAAGAGTTATTCTTGGCAGAGCTCCGCAGCACACACCAAGGCACATCAAGGATGAAGATGTTGGCACGTACTTATGTCTGGTGGCCAGGATTAGACAATAGCTTTGAGAACATGGTTAAACACTCTTTGCTGGCAGCACAGGAAGCAACCTCTTTCAGCTCCTCTTCACCATGGGAATGGCCAAGCCTTCCTTGGGTCAGACTGTATATTGACTGTGTCGGACCATTTCGAGGCACCATGTTCCTATTACTCATTGATGTACATTCGAAGTGGCTTGATGCCTGTGACGTAAAGATGCCAACTTCAGCTACAATTATTGAGAAACTGCTTCACTCCTTTAGTCTACATGGGTTGCCTGAGATTATCGGCGCTAACAGTGGAACAGCTTTCACCAGAGCAGAATTTCAGAAGTTTACAAACCTGAATGGTATGCGACACATAAAGACTCCTCCCTGGTATACTCTTGTTGAAAGCTGTCCAGATCTTTAAAGCCGGTATATAGATGTTATCTGGAGGTACTTTGGAGCCTCGTATTTCCAGATTCTTTTTGAGTTACCGCACACAACACCACAGACAACTACTGGCTCCACACCGGCAGAGCGGCTGATGAAAAGCCACTTGCGTGTACATGTCCGGTTTCCCGATTTGAAGGGGAAGGTGGGACAGAAACAAAATGCTCAGAAGCTGAACCACCTGGAGGAAGAAGGACTGTCAGTTGTGGTTGATGTCATGACATTTCATCAATACCTGCATGTGTGACATTTTGCAGTGCTCATACTTTCAAAGTAGATGATCCTGTGTCTGTTTGTAATTTTGGAAGCGGATCATGCTAGATTCCAGGAGACATCATTACAGAAACTGGTCCATTGTCATTCCGAGTTCAGGATCAGAATAAAGCAGTGCGCAGGCAGGTGGATCATCTCTAAGTGAGAGATAGATCCCAACCAATGCAGGGTCAACCTGCAGTTGATGTTTCACTGTCAGTCTTTGTAGTGTGTGGTCACCTCGTAGCTGTATACTGACAAATCCAATGAGTTGTTGAATACAGAATCACCCAGCGCAAGGAACTACAAAAGGTCGTGAATGTAGCCCAACCCATCACGCAAACCAGCCTCCCATCCATTGACTCTGTCTACACTTCCCGCTGCCTCGGCAAAGCAGCCAACATAATTAAGGGCCCCACGCCCCCCGGACATTCTCTCTTCCACCTTCTTCCAACGGGAAAAAAATACAAAAGTCTGAGGTCACGTACCAACGGACTCAAGAACAGCTTCTTCCCTGCTGCTGTCAGACTTTTGAATGGACCTGTCTTGCATTAAGTTGATCTTTCTCTACACCCTAGCTATGACTGTAATACTACATTCTGCACTCTCTCGTTTCCTTCTCTATGAATGGTATGCTTTGTCTGTACAGCGCGCAAGAAACAATACTTTTCACTGTATGTTAATACATGTGACAATAATAAATCAAATCAAATCAAACCAGTTACACATCTTTTTGTGCAGATCATGTTCCCCACTGTTCCTGTTCCAGGACCTCCCTCAGGAGTGTGTGTCGCTCTGACCGTTCCCACAGAGCACCTCTGAGAATTTGTATAAGACGAGAGAATGTTCCATTTACAGGGGAGGTTAAAGACAAGAGACATTACAAATGTTTTGTTAGTTTTCAGACATGTTGAAAGGCGGTGATGAGCAGGTAAGCATCGCAATATGTGTTCTCAGTAAAAGCTTCATTTATCTGCAACAAATCTGCATCTGACTCAAGTTATTACAAGTCTAATATTTTTTGTACTTTAGTTGTTGGGCAAAGAAGTGCAGGAGTACTCCTCCAGTTATTAGGAGGAAAAAGAGGCAACCCTGCCAACTTCTTGCTCTACCCACCTCTACCCACCTGGGGTGTTGCACCCCACCCCCACCAATACCAACACCCCCACCAACACCAATGCCCCCACACCACCAACACCCCACCCCCACCAACCACCCCCACCAACACCCCACCCCCACCAATACCAACACCCCCACCAATACGAACACCCCCACCCACACCAACCACCCCCACCAATACCAACACCCCCACCAACACCCCACCCCCACCAACACCCCCCCAACGCCCCATCCCTGCTCCAGCCCACCAAAACCAACACTCCCGCCCCCACCAACACCTCCACCCCTATCAACACCCCACCAACACCCCACCCACACCAACCAGCCCCACCCTCACCAACACCCCCACCAAAACCCCCACCACCACCACCACCCCACCCCCCACCAACACCCCACCCCCCCACCAACACCCCACTCCCGCTCCAGCCCGCCAACACCAACACTCCCGCCCCCACCAACATCCCCGCCCCCACCAACATCCCCACCCCCACCAACACCCCGGGCCCCACGCACACACCCAACCCCATCCCCACCAACACCCCCACCCCACCAATACCCCGACCCACACCAACACCCCTACCCCCACCAATACCCCCACCCCCACCAATACCCCCACCAACACCTCCACCCCCACCAACACCCCACCCATGCCCCATTCCCACCAATACCCCACCCCCAC
This sequence comes from Mustelus asterias, assembly GCF_964213995.1. Taxonomy (NCBI): domain Eukaryota; kingdom Metazoa; phylum Chordata; class Chondrichthyes; order Carcharhiniformes; family Triakidae; genus Mustelus; species Mustelus asterias. Next base: position 44,053,822 of record NC_135820.1, read on the forward strand.
CAATACCCCACACCGACCTCCAGCAATACCCCACCCCCACCAACATCCCACCCCCAACACCCCCACCAACATCCCACCCCCACCAATACCCCCATCCCCACCAGCCAAATCATGAGAACTGACTCAATGAAGTTGGCTTCTACTCCCTTGAGCTTGAATTGACGTGTTTTAATTAATCCATCCACACAAACCGTTTTCTCTCATGGAGAAATCCCGAACAAAACAGCATCATCTTAAAATTAGACCTAATCCATTTAGGAGTGAAATCATGGAACACTTTTCACACACGCACACAACCTAAAATATATTATCGTTTTGGTCTGTGGATGCTGGGCCACAGGCAATGGGAGACCTCCCAATCCATGTGCTGCCAACACCTGCATTAGCTGGCACAGGTGGTCCACCGTCCTCTGGGCTGACGCAGTCCTCTCTGGCACTGGATCTCCGACACCTGCAGGTACGATGCTCTCCTCCAGTACACAGGTGGTTGGTAATGTCTCCTCTGAGTCATCTCCATGTGTAGCCCTGCCTCCGGTACATCAGCAGGCACTGCCAGCCCCTCCTCTGCAGAGTGCTGGTCCTGCCTAAGTGCAGCCTCACGTTGACATTGTTGCTGTTGGTCCATTGCTAGCAATAGCACTGCCAGCTCAACTGACTCGATCATCCTCTCAATCCAAAAAACTGTAAGGAAGGAAACAGAAATGTGAGCACTAAGGAGACCTAACAATGCCCTGACCCATAGCCCTATCAAGAAGTGGGACATTCACCCATGCACATTCCCCAATGTAAGCGCTTTTCCAATGAGCCTCACTCCCTTTTCTCTCACACAATGGCTATGTCCCCACACTAGCTTCTCCCAACTCCGCTTGATGGGTATCTACCTTGGAAAGCCTTAGTGGCCCATTTAACCACCACCCCCCACCCAAGGGTAGGACTGAAGGTACATGAGTGCATTGACTTGACTTGTGCTGACTTTCCAGGGGTATGAAATGCTGCCACCAAAACTTTTGTTTCAGGGCTGACTGATGAGCTCTTCTCCCTTTGCCCCTTACATTGGGGCTACATTTATGTCACCTCTCCCTTATGGAGAGGTGAGTATAAGCCATGGGGTTCAATGCTTGGGAGTTCATCTCCCAAAGGGTTAACTAGTGGGCACCAACCAGTGGCAAATTCATGCATTACAATACTGATTTAATGGGCATAATTGGCTAGTCAAGGAAGGGTCAGGGATCTGATTAAGGAAGTGTCTTCTCCCTCGAGCAAGCAAGGCTCACCTAATGTATTCAAGACTCCAATTTGAACAGCTTCATCCTTAGATTTACCTTCATTCCCCCATAGGTTGTGGATCAAATGAGTTTCCCATGTTGAACAGCCAGCCAACAATGATAACTTGGACTCCATGACCAGTGACATAGCTCATCCACACAGCTCATGCCCTGAAGCTGCACTTTACAACCTGACGGTGGTGATAACTGGCCTCTTCATCCGCTCTGTGTCAGTGTTCTCTTGCCCTTACAGAGCTAATCATCACCTCATGTCAGAGTCCCCCACACTGCCCATGCAGCCTAACCTTTCACAGGACTCCACACTGGGACCTCGCAGTCACCCCCTTTGTTGACACTATGGAGTTCCCCCGCCCACTTCCAGTTACTACTCCAGAAAGGCTATCCTTCCAAGGAACCATCACTCAGGCACCAGCAAGGGGGACTCGAGAATTGCCAACTTTCAACCAAGTGTCAGATCCCTTAGAGACCTAGAGTTCCACAATAATGAGGGCCGCTATGGCCAGTGAGCAGCAAAGCCGCCCTTCCCAGCAATGCCGAGACTCACACCCCCTCCTTTGGCTTTGAGAATGACTTTGTTGGTTCCCCCACATCCCCTCTCCATTGGATTGCCTGGTGAGTAATAGCAACCTGAACGCTCACCTCCGAGATCTCCTTCAGAGGTGAGGTCATCAGGTTCACATTTTTATAGAGCTGTTGTAAGTCGTGCTGGTGTGATGTCACACCGGCTCAGGGTGCAAGTGCCGGTGGGACGGCTCACTAATAATATTATAATTTATTAAAATGAGGTTCTCTGCTTTCCAGAGCGGGAATCTCATTGACTGATGTGAATCTCGTTTCCCGACTCTCGTCGCATTTTACGCCCCATCGCCATTTACGCTGACGGTGAATGGGAACTCAAAATTTTACCCTATTGATGTGAGTACAATATTTTGTGACCGAAAATGGGACTTGACATATATATTGAGTGAATGCAAAGCATTATTTTTGAGGCTGAAAAATTGTGTTCTTTTATATGAAGTTTTAAAGTTTATTTATTAGAGTCACAAGTAGGCTTACATTAACATTGCAATGAAGTTACTGTGAAAATCCCCTGGTCACCACACTCCAACGCCTGTTCGGGTGCATTGAGAGAGAATTTAGCATGGCCAATGCACCTAACCAGTCTTTCAGACTGTGAGAGGAAACCGGAGCACCCGGAGGAAACCCACGCAGACACAGGGAGAACGTGCAGACTCTGCACAGACAGTGACCCAAGCCGGGAATCGAACCTGGGTCCCTGGCGCTGTGAGGCAGCAGTGCAAACCATTGTCAGGCATATTATATGCCAGGTTGACTTGAATCCGGGATCTATGGTAGTCATCAGATCAAAAACAGATCAATCCTCCATTATAATAAATCGATCTCTGATTCCCTCCTGACAGTAACCAGCCCTTTCACAGGTCCTGGGGGTGGCTCTGAAAAGGACCTAGCTCCAGTTTATACATTCAATCTTATGGGAAAATCTGATTCACTTATCATTGTTTTGCTGAAAAAAGTGGCATGTCGAAGCTTTTCGTCTTGAACTAATCAGGACACTTCACCAGAATACCAGTATAAGGGGGACACAACAATTAATACTGCATGAGAAGACTATCTAATAAAAAGAGTGAGTATCAATGGCCATAATCTCCCCCTTTTTTCATTATGGTGTACATTGTAGTGTAGCATGTAGAGGTGCCATTTTCACTGGTGTATTGCCTGATATGCATTTACATTTTTGAAATCAGTTAGGATCTGCTACACACCAGATGGATAAGTTACACCACCAATTTAATCATTGCACACCTGTTCACAAACATCTGTTGAGTTGGCACATCAAAAATATTCATTAAAATCCAGTGCTCAGAATCTCCAAATATGTAATTCTGTAAAGAATGTTTGAATGATGGTTACCCTGATGAGTTGCTGTAGCAAATGATGAGTTGCGCAGTTGCTGTGGGATCTGGAGCTGAAACGTAATCCCGGCTATTTCGGTGGATGAGTCCACCATGAACTGGGAAGCAAAACACATCTGACTTGAGAAATGGTCTATATTTAGATCATAACTTTAAACGTTCAATTGTTTGTTAGGATTTAACAAGGGCATATTATGTTTGATTAATTAGGAATTTACTTTTAGTGGGAGAGGTATTGACTAGGCGAATTATCATTATAATTACTTACCTCCAATATGAGTTATTACATATTCTCCCATGTGCAATTGAACTTGTACAGAGGTAAGGCTTATGGTCGTGAAAGGGTTAAAACCTAAAGATCAATGCCACTGAGTTTATATCAGTTTCTACGAGATGCCCATTGCACCCCGTTCTATCGCCCTGTCGCAGTTTAGTAAGTAGATATATTCGAGACAGTTCAACTCAGTGTTTGAGACTTGGTCCATGTTTAAGCACAAGCATGTACTATATTTCTTGCCCTATCCTATTGGCACACATACTCTATTCAACATCTGGGATTGATCAACAGTACTGAAAAATATGACATATTCTTTGTACTTGCTGTAAGAAAACAATTAACATTCTGAAATTGCAATTCAACTGTTACACTGCTATCTAGAAACATTACATAAGTATGATAGCCTTGTATGTTTATTATTTCAATTTATGTTGGTTTAAAAATCAAGAACACGGTGGCACAGTGGTTAGTACTGTTGCCTCACAGTGCCAGAGACCCGGGTTCAATTCTGGCCTTGGATCACTTTCTGTATGAAGTTTGCATGCTCTCCCGTGTCTGCGTGAGTTTCCTCTGGATGCTCCGGTTTCCTCCCACAGCCCAAAGATGTGCTGGTGAGGTTGGGTGGCCATGTGAAATTGCCCCTTAGTGCCCCAAGATGTTAGGGGAATTAGCAGGGCAAATATGTGGGGTTACGGGGTAAGTCTGGGTAAGAGTCGGTGCAGACTCGATGGGCCGAATGGCCTCCTTCTGCACTGTAGGGATTCTATGATTCTGAGTTATAAACTGGAAAAGGGGGCTAGAAACTCAACTGGTTGCTTTGACAGCAATCAGCTTTGCAGGTACATTTTTAGGACAAAATGGTGAGATTTTTGCCTGTGAAGCTTCTGTGAGGCGCTCTGAGAAGTTTTTCCATGAAAGGTGCTATTTAAATGCGAGTTGTTTTCAACTTGGAAGTGGATGATCTGGCATGACTCATCTCGATCACTATTGACATGAAGTGATTCATGTAATTCACAGCCAATGGTGAACCTGTTTTAATTGTCGACTAGTTATGTGCGTATGCACACCGCTGAGCAGTCACATCAACGTCGGGCATAATGATATCATTATGCTCTGGTGTTCTGTACAAAGTCTGAGCAGTCAGGATGTGGTTAAAGTCCAATGAAGACTATTGCATTACGTGAAAATAGAATGTGAAATCTGCTGCAGGGACAAATTGCAGTCACCCAGCTTAACAGAGAGCTGGTGAAACAGAAAATGTGAAAGAGAGGGCCGGAAAAATTAATGTTTATTGTCCCCTCTGAAATCTTGGAATGGAACACTCACCGCCACCTGCAGCCCGGAGGAATCTGCAGCAGATCAGATGCTAGCATCAATATATTCAACTTCAAGTCTCATTTTGCAAGATCCATGAAGTTGCAGAGACGGGGTACACACGAGTCAGAGGCTCTGAAAGTCTCTGGTGATTGTTGTGTTACTTCATTGTGAATATGTCACTCAAATTCCATTTTCTATTTGGAAGGGTTATTATTGGCCTTTTAGGGGAGTGAAGGAGATCAGCACTAATTTTGTCATCACACACAAGTGATAAAATAGTGTTTTCATTGTGACAATTTTGCTATAACTATGAGTTCATTGAATTGCATTTGCAATACAGATAGAAAACAACAACGATCATGCATTGTATCTTGCAATAGACCTTCAAGTAGTGGACAACTCCTGGCTGCAAATTTATACTGCATTATGTTAAGCTTAAAAATGTTGATACCAAGGCTTACACCCAGTCCAAATAAAGAGGTTTTCTTTTATAGAGATAAAAGAGGTCAGTGAGAACATGCCCTCCACCCTGGATGAACCTGTATCTGGGGTCACCCATTGCAGATGTCAGAGCAGCTTTCTCGAAGGTCAACCCACGGAAAGCAACTGGCCCGGATGGGGTACCTGGACGAGCACTCAGATCCTGTGTGGATCAGCTGGCGGAGGTATTCACAGACATCTTCAACCTCTCTTTACAACAATCTGAGGTCCCTATCTGCTTCAAGAAGATGACCATCATCCCGGTACATAAGAAAAACCAAGCAGCGTGCCTTAATGACTATCGGCCAATGGCTCTGACATCCATCATTATGAAATGCTTCGAAAGGCTAGTCACGGCACGAATCAATTCCAGCCTCCCAGACTACCTGGATCCACTACAGTTTGCCTTTTGCTGCAACAGGTCCACAGCAGACGGCATCTCCCTGACCCTGCACTCAACCCTGGAACACCTAGATAACAAGGACACCTATGTCAGACTCCTATTTATTGACTGCAGCTCAGCCTTCAACATCATTATTCCCATGAAACTCATCTCTAAACTCCGTGACATGGGCCTCAGCACATCCCTCTGTGACTGGATCCTGAACTTCCTAACTCACAGTCCACAATCAGTAAGGATAGGCAATAACACCTCCACGATCATCCTCAACACTGATGCCCCACAATGCTGTGTTCTCAGCCCCCTACTATACTCCTTATACACCTCTGACTGTGTGGCCAAATTCCCCTCCAATTCGATTTTCAAGTTTGCTGACGACACCACCGTAGTGGGTCGGATCTCAAACAATGATGAGACAGAGTACAGGAATGAGAGAGAGAATCTGGTGAACTGGTGCAGCAACAATAATCTCTCCCTCAATGTCAACAAAATGAAGGAGATTGTCATCGACTTTAGGAAGCGTAAAGGAGAACATGCCCCTGTCTACATCAACGGGGACAAAGTAGAAAGGGTCGAGAGCTTCAAGTTTTTAGGTGTCCAGATTACCAATAACCTATCTTGGTCCCCCCATGCCGATACTATAGTTAAGAAAGCCCACCAACCCCTCTGCTTTCTCAGAAGACTAAGGAAATTTGGCATGTCAGCTACGACTCTCACCAACTTTTAAAGATGCACCATGGAAAACATTCTTTCTAGTTGTATCACAGCTTGGTATGGCTCCTGCTCTGCCTAAGATCACAAGGAACTACAAAAGGTCCATCACGCAAACCAGCCTCCCACCCATTGACTCTGTCTACACTTCCCGCTGCCTCGGCAAAGTAGCCAGCAAAATTAAGGACCCCATGCACCCCAGACATTCTCTCCTCCACCTTCTTCTGTCAGGAAAAAGATACAAAAGTCTGAGGTCACGTACCAACCGACTCAAGAACAGCTTCTTCCCTAGTGCTGTCAGACGTTTGAATGGACTTACCTTGCATTAAGTTGATCTTTCTCCACACCCTAGCTATGACTGTAACACTACATTTTGCACTCTCTTACTTCCTTCTCTATGAACGGTATGCTTTGTCTGTAAATGCGCAAGAAACAATACTTTTCACTGTCCATTAATACATGTGACAATAATAAATCAAATCAAAAAATGAGAAGAGAGAGAGGACATGATGAACATGAGGGTTACCTGCTTTTAGATAACCCCAGTGGTCTCCTTAAGGATGAAGGGTTAGATTGCGATTACACTCAAAAACGTAGGATTGAGTATGTCTTATCCATCTGCCCATTTCCTGTCAAATCTGGTAGTCAGGTCCAAAAGCAATGGGCAGATTTGCATATTCAGGGAACCTAATGCCTGTTCCAGGTGTGCATCCTGACTGCTCAGATGTTCCATGGGAATCGAGCACTGGACATAGCATGCAGAAATTGGTCTCCCCACATTAGTTTCTCACCCAAAAAAGCAAATGCATTGAGGACTAATTTTTAGTATAAAATGCCAACCTCGTTTGTATGACTACTCTTAGCCCTGAGTCAGATGTTTGTGGCTTCAAACTCCAAATACTCAACATTGAGCATATGATCTATGAAGTATGCCAATATATTGTCAACACAGAAACAGCTTAGCATGTCCAAGGTGGTGGTGGTGAATCTTCCTCTGCTCCACTTCATCTAATCCTATCAACAGCTGACACTCCAGTGCAGTATTGAAGGAAGACAAGTGCGAGGTTTTCTCTTTCAGATAAAACTTGAAACTAAAACTCCATTTCCCTTTTCAGAGGTGGACATAAAAGATGCCCCAGTACTATTTATTGTAAGGGGTCCTTGTTGTGCTGGCAAACATTTATTTCCCAACTAGCTTCATTAAACACATTATTTTATGATATATTTCACTACTGGCGCGAGTGGAACCTTGCTCTGTGCATGGGCTGCTGTGTTTCACTGCATTGCCACAGGGACTACTATTGAAAAACATTTTGTTGGGACATCTGAGGAGATGAAAGGCTCTACATAATGCAGATTTTTTGTTCTTCTGGTCGTTAGCACTGATGCCTCACAGCGCCAGGGACCAGGGTTCGATTCCCGGCTTAGGTCACTGTCTGTGTCTCTCCCATAGTCTGAAAGACATGCTGGTTAGGTGCATTGGCCTTGCTAAGTTCTCCCTCAGTGTACCTGAACAGGCACTGGAATGTGGTGACTAGGGGATTTTCACAGTCGCTTCATTGTTGTGAGCCTACTTGTGACGAATAATAAATAAAAGTTATGACAAGCTTTTGATGTCTTTAAATCTACAGTATAGAAATAATTGGAAAGTTCATTCAGCAATGATACATAAGAGGAGAACCTGGGAAATATAAAGAAGGCACTGGGGCGGCACAGTGGCACTGCTGCCTCACAGCGCCAGTGACCCAAGTTCGATTCCCGGCATAGGTCACTGTCTGTGTGGAGTTTGCACATTCTCCCCGTGTCTGTGTGGGTTTCCTCCGGGTGCTTCAGTTTCCTCTCACAGTACAAAGATGTGCAAGTTAGGTGGATTGGCCATGCTAAATTACCCCTTAGTGTCAGGGGGATTAGCTAGGGTAAATGCATGGGGTTGTGCGGATAGGGCCTGGGTGAGATTGTGGTCGGTGCAAACCCGATGGGCCAAATGGCCTCCTTATGCACTGTAGGATTCTATGATTCTATGTGTAGTATGTGACTTGGACCACATACCTCCTACAAATGAGACTGCACAGACGCGCCTGGCTCATTAGAAAGTTTCAGTTTCAGCATTTACTTCCTGCCTAAATTAGTTAAAAATCTCGGTTTGACTATTTGTGATCAGAGATGTTACGCTGCTAAGGGATGGTGGTGGGAGGTGGGGGTGGGGGGTCGAATGGGTTGATTGTTTTTTATGCCACCGGAAGTAAATTTGCATATTCCCGATGGTGAGTTGCGCATGTCAGTTTTTTTTTGTTTAGCTTGGATACATTTGAATCTTTAACCTTTGAAACAGTCATCCTGGGATTTGTTAAAATTCTCAATTGCGAACAATGAAATTTGGGGTCACGCAATCTTGTTAATTTTACCTACTAGGACAAATATATTGGCTGGAACTCCACTGTCATACCCACCACGGAATTGGAGCGAGCGAGGGTCCGACAACAGAAATGTCCGTTGACCTCGGGCGGGAACTTCCAGTCTCGCCTGAGCGAGGTCGTAAAATCCCACCCATAATTTTCTTTAGTATGTAATTAGTACTGCGGGCTGTGAGAATCAGCAGTTCTCTGATGTGCTTCACTGCACTCGAATTACGTCGGAACTCGGCAAAGTCAGGTGAAGATTTTGAAGGTGTGGTAGTCTGCCCCTTTAAGGGGGGAGGTGCGGGGTGGGGGAGAGGGGATAGAAAAAACACAAGCTAATCCTTCGAACAGCTCAGACCTACAATCTGATTCAAAGTCTGACTTTACCGGAGATCCCAGATACAAAACATTCAAACACTTGGCTGCACTGGTCAAAGTATACCCAAAACCACCGGTGATAACGCAGCGATATAAATTGAATTCAGCAATGCGAAACCCAGGAGAGACACCAGCAGCATTCATGACACAGTTAAGGCAGTTAGCTGAGCAATGTGAATTCAGATCAACACTCAACAATATGCTAAAAGACAGGTTGGTTTGTGGCATGAATAACTTCACCATGCAAAATAAACTATTAGCAGAGGCAGAAATGACCTTGACAAGAGTGTTAGGGATTGCTCACGCTATGAAAAGCACCAAAAAAGTTGCATTCGAGTTTCAAAGCATGCAGCAAAGGGAGGTCAACTAACTTTGGTAGGAAACCTCGGCGGCGGGTTGTGGCCCCAGGAGTGAGGGCTGTGAAAGTGATGAGCCAAGGAGCAGTGAGCAAGACAGAGCACTGAGATATAAAAAATCAGGTCTGTAGATCAAGAACTTAAAAGAACATAGAACATAGAACATAGAAAAGCTACAGCACAAACAGGCCCTTCGGCCCACAAGTTGCACCGAACATGTCCCTACCTAGTAGGCTTACCTATAACCCTCTATCTTACTAACTTCCATGAACTTATCCAAAAGTCTCTTAAAAGACACTATTGAATCCGCCTCCACCACCACTACCGGCAGCCGATTCCACGCACCCACCACCCTCTCAGTGAAAAACCTACCCCTGACATCTCCTCTGTACCTGCTCCCCAGCACCTTAAACCTGTGACCTCTTGTGGCAACCATTTCAGCCCTGGGTAAAAGCCTCTGAGAATCCACTCTATCAATACCCCTCAACATCTTATACAGCTCTATCAGGTCACCTCTCATCCTTCGGCTCTCCAAGGAGAAAAGACCTAGCTCTCTCAACCTATTCTCATAAGGCATGCCACCTAATCCAGGCAACATCCTTGTAAATCTCCTCTGCACCCTTTCTATGGCTTCCACATCCTTTCTGTAATGAGGCGACCAGAACTGGGCACAGTACTCCAGGTGGGGTCTGACCAGGGTCCTATATTATCTCCCGATATTATCTCCCGATTTCCAGCATTATCTCCCGATTTCTAAACTCAATTCCTTTATTGATGAAGGCCAGTATTCCATACGCCTTCTTAACCACAGCCTCCACCTGCGACGCTGCTTTGAGCGTCCTATGAACCCGGACCCCAAGATCCTTCTGATCTTCCACACTGCCAAGCGTCTTACCCTTAATATTATATTCTTTCATCCTATTCGACCTGCCAAAATGAACCACCACACACTTATCTGGGTTGAAGTCCATCTGCCACTTCTCCGCCCAGTCTTGCATCTTATCTATGTCTCGTTGCAACTGCTGACATCCCTCTACACTATCCACAACCCCACCAACCTTTGTGCCATCAGCAAACTTGCCAACCCATCCTTCCACTTCCTCATCCAGGTCATTTATAAAAATCACAAAGAGCAAGGGTCCCAGAACAGATCCCTGGGGCACTCCACTGGTGACCGACCTCCATGACTCTTTGCCTTCTGTGGGCAAGCCAGTTCTGAATCCACAAAGCAATTCCCCCTTGTATCCCATGTCCCTTCACTTTCTCAATGAGCCTTGCATGGGGCACCTTATCAAACGCCTTGCTGAAATCCCTATAAACTACATTTACCGCTCTTCCCTCGTCTATGTGTCTAGTTACACCTTCAAAAAATTCAATTAGGCTCGTAAGGCATGATCTGCCTTGGACAAAGCCATGCTGGCTATTTCTGATCATACTATTCCTGTCCAGATGTTCATAAATCCTGCCTCTCAGGATCTTCTCCATCAACTTACCAACCACTGAGGTTAGACTCACTGATCTATAATTTCCTGGGCTATCTCTTCTCCCTTTCTTGAATAACGGAACCACATCTGCAATCCTCCAATCCTCCAGAACCCCTCCCGTCTCCATTGATGCCGCAAAGATCATCGCCAGAAGCTCAGCAATCTCCTCCCTTGCCTTCCACAGTAACCTGGGGTACATCCCATCCGGTCTTGGCGATTTATCTAACTTATAGAACCATAGAAAATTACAGCTCAGAAACAGGCCTTTTGGCCCTTCTTGTCTGTGCCGAACTATTTTTTCCCTAGTCCCACTGACCTGCACTTGGACCATTTCCCTCCACACCCCTCTCATCCATGAACCCGTCCAAGTTTTTCTTAAATATTAAAAGTGATTTACTACTTTATCCGGCAGCTCATTCCACACTCCCACCACACTCTGCGTGAAGAAGCCCCCCCCTAATATTCCCATAAAACTTTTCTCCTTTCACCCTTAACCCATGCCCTCTTGTTTTTTTCTCCCCTAGCCTCAGTGGAAAAAGCCTGCTTGCATTCACTCTATATCCATCAAAATCTTATATATCTCTATCAAATCTCCCCTCATTCTTCTACGCTCCAGGGAATAAAGTCCCAACCTATTCAATCTCTCTCTGTAACTCAGCTTCTCAAGTCCCGGCAACATCCTTGTGAACCTTCTCTGCACTCTTTCAACCTTATTTACATCCTTCCTGTAACTAAGTGACCAAAACTGTACACAATACTCTAAATTCGGCCTCACCAATGCCTTATATAACCTTACCATAACACTCCAACTTTTATACTCGATATTCCGATTTATAAAGGCCAATGTACCAAAGGCACTCTTTACGACCCTATCAACCTGTGACGTCACTTTTAGGGAATTCTATACCTGTATTCCCAGATCCCTCTGTTCAACTGCACTCTTTAGAGTCCTACCATTTACCCTGTACGTTCTACTTTGGTTTGTCCTTCCAAAGTGCAATATCTCACACTTGTCTGCATTAAATTCCATTTTCCATTTTTCAGCCCATTTTTCTAGTTGATCCAAATCCCTCTGCAAGCTTTGAAAACCTTCCTCATTGTCCACTACACCTCCAATCTTTGTATCATCAGCAAACTTGCTGATCCAATTTACCACATTATCATCCAGATCATTGATATAGATGACAAACAACAATGGACCCAACACCGATTCCTGCGGCACACCACTAGTAAGAGTTTTAACAACACCATGTTAAAGTCCAACAGGTTTATTTGGTAGCAAACACCACTAGTCACAGGCCTCCACTCAGAGAAGCAATCCTCCACAACCACTCTCTGACTTCTTCCATTGAGCCAGTGTCTAATCCAATTTACTACCTCCCCATGTATACCTAGCAACTGAACCTTCCTAACTAACCTCCCATGATGGACCTTATCAAAGGCCTTGCTGAAATCCAGGTAGACAACATCCACCGCCTTCCCTTCATCCACTTTCCTGGTAACCTCCTCACAAAACTCTAATAGATTGGTCAAACATGACCTACCACGCACAAAGCCATGTTGGCTCTCCCTAATAAGTCCCTGTCTATCCAAATATTTGTAGATCCTATCCCTTACCACACCTTCCAATAACTTGCCCACCACCGACGTCAAACATACTGGCCTATAATTTCCCGGATTTCTTTTGGAACCTTTTTTAAACAACGGAACAACATGAGCCACCCTCCAGTCATCCGGCACCTCCCCCGTGAATGCTGACATTTTAAATATGTCTGCCAGGGCCTCTGCAAATTCATCACTAGCTTCCCTCAAGGTCTGTGGGAATACCCTGTCCGGTCCTGGGGATTTATCCACTCTGATTTGCCTCAAGACAGCAAGCACCTCCTCCCCTTTAATCTGTAAAGGTTCCATGACCTCCCTACCTGTTTGCCCTATTTCCGTAGACTCCATGCCCATTTCCTCAGTAAATACGGATGCAAAAAAACCATTTAGTATCTCCCCCATCTCTTTTGGTTCCAAATACAGTCTACCACTCTGGTCTTCAAGAGGACCAATTTTATCCCTCACTATCCTTTTGCTCCTAACATACCTATAGAAGCTCTTTGGATTTTCCTTCACTCTGTCTGCCAAAGCAACCTCATGTCTTCTTTTAGCCCTCCTGATTTCCCTCTTAAGTAGCTTCTTGCACTTTTTATACTCCTTGAGCATCTGATCTGTTCCTTGCTGCCTATACATTTCATACAACTCTCTCTTCCTCTTAATCATTGTTACAATCTCCCTCGAGAACCAAGGTTCCTTATTCCTATTTACTTTGCCTTTAATCCTGACAGGAACATACAAACTCTGCACTTTCAAAATTTCTACTTTGAAGGCCTCCCACTTTCCATTTACATCCTTACCAGAGAACAGCCTGTTCCAATCCACACTTCCCAGATCCCTACTCATTTCATCAAATTTGGCCTTTTTCCAGTTCAGAACTTCAACCCGAGGACCAGATCTATCCTTATCCATGATCAGGTTGAAACTAATGGCATTATGATCACTGGATCCAAAGTGTTCCCTCACACTCACATCCATCACCTGCCCCAACTCATTTCCCAATAGGAGATCCAATATCACATCCTCTCTAGTTGGCACCTCTATATACTGATGTAGAAAATTCTCCTGAACACATTTTACAAACTCTACCCCGTCTAAATCTTTAACAGTATGCGAGTCCCAATCTATATGTGGAAAATTAAAATCCCCTACTATCACAACTTTGTGTTTCTTGCAGTTGTCAGCTATCTCTCTGCTGATTTGCTCTTCCAATTCTTGCTGACTATTGGGTGGTCTATAATACAACCCCATTAATGTGGTCATACCTTTCCTGTTTCTCAGCTCCACCCATAGGGCCTCTGTAGACAAGCTCCCTAATCTATCCTGCCTGAGTACCGCTGTAACATTTTCCCTGACCAACAATGCCACCCCCCCCACCTTTTATCCTTCCACCTTTTATAACTTGATGCTTCTCAAAAGCTCCAACACATCCTCTTTCCTAACGTCCACATGCTCAATCTTCTTAGTCCACTGCAAGTCTGCACTGCAACTACCAAGATCCTTTCCCACTGTGAATACTGAAGCAAAGTATTCATTGAGTACCTCTGCCACTTCTACCGGTTCTATACAGACTTTCCCACCGTCACATTTGATAGGTCCTACTCCTTCACATCTTATCCTCTTGCTCTTAACATACTTGTAGAATGCCTTGGGGTTTTCCTTTATCCTGTTTGCCAAGGCCTTCTCATGACCTAAATTGGGGGAAGGCTAACTATAGCCGGATTAGGCAGGAATTGGTGGATGTTGATTGGGAGAGGATGTTCGAGGGTAAGTCCGCGTCTGGCATGTGGGAGTCTTTTAAGGAACTATTGATAAGGCTGCAGGATAGGCATGTGCCTGTAAAAAGGAAAGATAGGAAAGGTAGGATTCGAGAGCCGTGGATAACCAGGGAAATTGAGGATCTGATTAAAATGAAAAGGGAGGCGTACGTTAAGTCCAGGCAACAGAAAACAGATGGAGCTCTGGAGGAATACAGAGAGAGTAGGAAAGAACTCAAACGGGGAGTTAGAAGGGCAAAAAGAGGTCACGAGATGTTCTTGGCAGGCAGGATTAAGGAGAATCCTAAGGCATTCTATTCATACGTTAGGAACAAAAGAGTTGTCAGGGAGAAAATCGGACCTCTCAGGGACAAAGGAGGGGAATTATGCTTAGAACCCAAGGGAATAGGGGAGATCCTAAATGAATACTTTGCATCGGTATTCACGAAGGAGAGGGGCATGTTAACCGGGAGTGTCTCGGAGGGAGGTGTTGACCCGTTAGAGGAAATCTCCATTACAAGAGAGGAAGTGTTAGGTTTTTTAGGGAACATTAAAACTGACAAAGCCCCAGGGCCTGATGGCATCTATCCTCGACTGCTCAGGGAGACGAGAGATGAAATTGCTGGGCCTCTGACGGAAATCTTTGTCGCTTCTTTGGACACGGGTGAGGTCCCTGAGGATTGGAGGATAGCGAATGTGGTCCCGTTGTTTAAGAAGGGTAGCAGGGGTAACCCAGGAAATTATAGGCCGGTGAGCTTGACGTCCGTGGTAGGGAAGTTGTTGGAGAGGATTCTTAGAGACAGGATGTATGTGCATTTAGAATGGAACAATCTCATTAGTGACAGACAGCATGGTTTTGTAAGAGGGAGGTCGTGCCTTACAAATTTGGTGGAGTTTTTTGAGGAAGTGACAAAAACGGTTGATGAAGGAAGGGCTGTGGATGTCGTCTATATGGATTTCAGTAAGGCATTTGACAAAGTCCCACATGGCAGGTTGGTTAAGAAGGTTAAGGCTCATGGGTTACAAGGAGAAGTGGCTAGATGGGTGGAGAACTGGCTTGGCCATAGGAGACAGAGGGTAGTGGTCGAAGGGTCTTTTTCCGGCTGGAGGTCTGTGACCAGTGGTGTTCCGCAGGGCTCTGTACTGGGACCTCTGCTATTTGTGATATATATAAATGATTTGGAAGAAGGTGTAACTGGTGTAATCAGCAAGTTTGCGGATGACACGACGATGGCTGGACTTGCGGATAGCGAAGAGCATTGTCGGGCAATACAGCAGGATACAGATAGGCTGGAAAATTGGGCGGAGAGGTGGCAGATGGAGTTTAATCCGGATAAATGCGAACTGATGCATTTTTGGAAGAAATAATGTAGGGAGGAGTTATACAATAAATGGCAGAGTCATCAGGAGTATAGAAACACAGAGGGACCTAGGTGTGCAAGTCCACAAATCCTTGAAGGTGGCAACACAGGTGGAGAAGGTGGTGAAGAAGGCATATGGTATGCTTGCCTTTATAGGACAGGGTATAGAGTATAAAAGCTGGAGTCTGATGATGCAGCTGTATAGAACGCTGGTTAGGCCACATTTGGAGTACTGCGTCCAGTTCTGGTCGCTGCACTACCAGAAGGACGTGGAGGCGTTAGAGAGAGTGCAGAGAAGGTTTACCAGGATGTTGCCTGGTATGGAGGGTCTTAGCTATGAGGAGAGATTGGGTAAACTGGGGTTGTTCTCCCTGGAAAGACGGAGAATGAGGGGAGACCTAATAGAGGTGTACAAGATTATGAAGGGGATAGATAGGGTGAACGGTGGGAAGCTTTTTCCCAAATCAGAAGTGACGTTCACGAGGGGTCACGGGCTCAAGGTGAGAGGGGTGAAGTATAACTCAGATATTAGAGGGATGTTTTTTACACAGAGGGTGGTGGGGGCCTGGGATGTGCTGCCAAGTAGGGTGGTGGAGGCAGGCACGCTGACATCATTTAAGACTTACCTGGATAGTCACATGAGCAGCCTGGGAATGGAGGGATACAAACGATTGGTCCAGTTGGACCAAGGAGCGGCACAGGCTTGGAGGGCCGAAGGGCCTGTTTCCTGTGCTGTACTGTTCTTTGTTCTTTGTTCTTTGACCCCTTCTTGCTCTTCTAATTTCTCTCTTAAGCTCCTTCCTACTCGTCGTATACTCTTCTAGATTTCTAACATTACCTAGCTCCCTAAACCTTTTGTAGGCTTTTCTTTTCTTCTTGACTAAATTCGTTACAGCTTTCGTGCACCATGGTTCCTGTGACCTACCATAACTCCCCTGTCTCATTGGGACGTTGCTGTGTCGAGCTCCAGACAAATTTTCCTTGAAAATTTGCCACATTTCTTCAGTACATTTCCCTGAGAAAACCTCCTTCCAATTTATGCCTCTAATTTCCTGCCTAATAGCCTCATAAATGCCCTTACTCCAAATAAACACTTTCCTAGCTTGGCTGATCCTATATCTCTCCAATGCTAATGTAAAGGAGATAGAGTTATGATCACTATCCCCAAAATGCTCTCCCACTGAGAGATCTGACACCTGCCCAGGTTCATTCCCTAATACCAAATCAAGTACAGCCTCTCCTCTTGTAGGCTTATCCACATACTTTGTCAGGAAGCCCTCCTGAACATACCTAACGAACTCCTCCCCATCTAAACCCCTTACCCTAGGGATATTCCAATCGATATTTGGGAAATTAAAATCTCCCATCACGACCGCTCTGTTATTATCACATCTCTCCAGGATCTGCTTCCCAATCTGCTCCTCCACATCCCTGCTACTATTGGGCGGCCTATAGAAAACACCAAGTAAAGTTATTGACCCCTTCCTGTTGCGAACCTCCACCCACAGAGATTCCGTAGACAATCCCTCTGTGGCATCCATCTTTTCTACAAGCGTGACACTATCCCTGATCAACAGTGCCACTCCCCCACCTCTTTTGCCGCCTTCCCTGTCCCTCCTGAAACATCTGAAACCCGGCACTTGAAGTATCTAGTCCTGTCCCTGAGATAACCAAGTCTCTGTAATGGCCACCACATCACACTTCCAAGGAGTGATCCACACTCTGAGCTCATCCATTTTGTTCACTCCACTCCTTGCGTTAAAATACACACATCTCAACCCTTCGGTCTGAGTGCTCCCCTTCTCCGTCACTTACGTATCCTCCCTCTCACACTGTCTACAAGCCCCTTTTATTTTTAAGCTAACCTCCTCTCTCCCAGTCACCTCAATTTGATTCCCACCCCCTCAACCATTCTAGTTTAAACACTCCCCAGTAGCCTTAGCAAACCTTCCCGCCAGGATATTGGTCCCCCTGGGATTTAAGTGAAACCCGTCTTTTTTGTACAGGTCGCACCTGCCCCTAAAGAGTCCCAATGATCCAGGAACCTGAATCCCTGACCCCTGCTCCAATCCCTCAGCCATGCATTTATCCTCCACCTTATTCCGTTCCGTTCCGTAGAATGCTAATTGTATGGGGGAGAGATGTCATTTTAAAGATGTAACGTGTTTTATTTGGAACAGGGTGGGCATATTAGGATTAAATGCAGATCAGCAAAGCCTAAGGGCCAACAAAAAAAAGATGATGGCCCGAATCTTACCACTGTTCATGCCGGGGGGATTTTCCCATCCTGCCGCACTGAACGCATATTTGGCTGGCTGCCAAATTCTCCAACCTCGCTGCAGTGGCAGTGTGGCGTGAATGGCAGGTAAAATCGTGCCCTATGACTCCATGATTTAGAAAATGACTCCAAAGAAGAATCTGAAGTTTACAGATTAAGCAACATTAAAGTGAGCAAGTCAGCCCTAATTGTAATTGTGTTAATGGTCGGTCACTAAGAATGGAGGTGGATACAGGAGCGTCTATTCCTAACGTAGGACAGCAGACATATTGCTATTTGCAAGGTGGGGTCACGTACATTGGAGAAGCCTTGAAGATACTCGGTACACAGCAATACTAGTAACGTACCCCTGAAACCGTAATAGGAGAGCAGATGTATCGGTACTGGCAAGGTGGGGTCCAACCCCTGGAATTGAAAAGCACAGCAGCCAGACTGGCCATGTACACTGGAGAAACCTTGAAGATACTCAGTACCATAGCAATATCAGTAACAATCGATCAGCCCAGTTACCTGTCATCGTGGTGAAGGGCCAAGGGCCAAGTCTCATGGGCTGAGATTAGCCCCGTCAGATCTGATTAAATTGATTAGAGATCTCCTGTGTTAATGTAGGCAATTTTCATGAAATATTAATGTAACACCAAAAGGTATTTCAGGGATTCGGGGCATCAAGGCAAAAAATCCATATTGTTCCTGAGTTTACACCCAAATTCTACCGAGCTCGTCCAGTACCCTATGCTTTACACAAAGAAGTAAAAGCTAAGCTCGAGCAGCTGGGGGACTTGGGAATAGAAACATAGAAAAGAGGAGCAGGAGGAGGCTATTCAGCCCTCCAAGCCTGCTGGCCATTCATTATGATCATGAGTGGACATCCAACTCAATAGCCTGATCCCGCCTTGCCCCCATATTCTTTGATCCCCTTCTCTCCAAATGCTACATCTAACTCCTTCTTGAAAACATACAATGTTTTGGCCTCAGCTGCTTTCTGTGGCAGTGAATTCCACAGGCTCACCACTCTCTGGGTGAATAAATTTCTCTTCCTCTCTGTCCTAAATGGTTTAACCCGTATCCTCAGACTGTGACCCTTGGTTCTGGGCACCCTCACCATCAGGAACATCCTTCATGCATCTACCCTATCTAGTCCTGTTAGAATTTTATAGGTTTCTATGAGACTCCCCTAATTTTTCTAAACTCCAGTAAATACAATCCTAACCGACTCAATCCCTCAAAGATCAGTTCCGCCATCCCAGTCCGGTAAATCTTCGCTGCACTCACTCCATAGCAAAAATATCCTTCCTCAGATAAGGAGACCAAAACTGCACCCAATATTCCAGATGTGGCCTCACTGACGTCCTGTATAATTGCAGCAAGACACCCTTGCTTCTGTACGCGAACCTTCTTGCTATGAAGGCCAACATACCATTTGCCTTTTTTACTGCCTGCTGCACCTGTGAGCTTACCATCAGTGACTGGCATACGAGGACTCATTTATTCCTATACAGTTGACGCTGAACATGCGTCCTCAAGTGGTCCCTGTGAGCCCCTAGGGTGTATTAGCACTGCATCCCTGTCTCAAAGAGAGCTCAAGAGGTGGGCAATAAATGCCAGTGTTGCCCACATCCAGGGGATGAATTAGGAATTTAAAACAAAGGATGCAGAGCACCAATGAAACGGGGTTTCTGAATACTCTGAGTCAACAGGGATGGCACACCTCGACCGAGGTTTGATGGGGGGAGAGATGAGCAGAAAGACCTCTGCCAAAAGGTTCGATGATTAGAGGGCGACAGAACCGAAACCCCTGGTGTTCAACCCATGGCCTCCACCATCGAGTTTCCTTTACAACTGGCGCAGGAGCAATGAGTCAGAGGCCAAGTTCTCATGGAGGACCTACTTGCATTTGACATCGAAGTCGAGGATCCAAATATAATCCACGAGGACCGCAAAGGGGTTGTCTGCCCGATATGTGGTGGACTGACGCAGAATCTGGTTCAGCACGTGGACTTCTAAAAAAATGGGAACAAGGTAGAAACAGAGAAAGTTGAAGCAAATAACATTTCAGGCCTGAATCTGAGGAACCACTTTCAAGATCTATTATTTACAGTGGAGAGAATAAGCAATGTGAATGCGTCTTGTGATATAACAGGCAACAAATTAACTCTTCTCTACTTCTTACACTAGGTCCAACCAGGTAATGGAGCCTGTGCAGTTTTTTAAGTGTGCTGCCCCCACTGTCCCTGTTGTTAAGCTGGATAGAATTGTCAGGATATGTGGAGATTATAAACTAACCAGCAACCTGGATCAGTACCCTATAATGAAAATCGAAGACCTAAATGTCAAGTTAGCTGGAGGGTTGACTTATATAAACTCAACATGAGTCATGCTTATCAGCAGCTAGGGTTAGATGAGGCATCGAGTCAATTCCTAACAATCAACACCCACAAAGGCTTATATAAATACACCCAGCTGCTGTTCGGAGTATCTTCAGCAGGCACCATATTCCAACGTACTATGGAAAGCTTGTTACAGGTAGTTTATTTAGATGATGTTTTAATTACAGGAGCTTCTGAAGATGAACACTTAGCAAATTTGGAGGAAGTATTGAATAGATTTAAAAATGTAGGGATAAGACTCAAGAGAGAGAAATGTACATTCCAAGTCCACAAAGTAACATATTTGGGATTCAGGGTGAATACTCAAGGTCTGCAACCTATGGAGGAGAAGATTAAGTGACTCAGGGAGCACCAGCTCCCAGAAATGTATCAGAAGTAAAATCATTCTTAGCGTTGGTGAATTATTATGGACAATTTGCCCTCAACATGTTCACATTGCTGGCACCTTCACATGTGCGTCTCAGGAAGTACCAAAGGTGGCATTGAAGTGAAGATCAAAAGGAAGCATTTGAGCAGGTTAAAATTACGTTGCAATCTGCAACCCTCCAGGTCCATTGTGATCCTGTGAGAAAAATAAAGATGACCTGTGATGCCTTGCCCTCGTGGATGTAGAAAGAACGCCTACAACAATGATTTTAACAATAATGGCAATATTAGCTTTAAAGGGCTACTCTGGCTGAGAGTTAAGCATGCTGGGATGTTTGGTCGACTTACAATTAAAAACAGATGCAGGTCGTAAAGTTGCTGTGAGCCATTGGCCTGGTCTGGGAACTAATCTGAAGCTTCCTATGTTTACCAAATATGGGAAGTTGATTACATTGACTGAGACCTGATGGCACCAAGTTTTATGGGTTTTATATGGGCGACATGCTATCTGAACAAAGCACAATGGCGTCGTTTACAAGTAATTTCATAGGCTGTTCAAGCCATATGATTGGTTTCCAGTTACACAATTGGCTGAATGCCAGAGAATCTTCTGGAAGCTGGAACAATATTTCAATAAAAGACATGTGCAGTCTTTTGTCTCTAGCAAGAACTCTAGAGATCCACCATTGCAGAAGTGTGTCCTGAAGAGCAACATCAGTGAAGGCTATGAGGATAAATTCTACATCGGGAACAGACTTGGCCAGTTCTTTCTAAAACTGGGTAGTATCTTGTGGTGAACCATAGATGGTTATCACTATGGGTACTTGTACATATGTTACTCTTGTTACTGTTGGGGTTAGGGTTGGGGTGTTCCACCTGTTGGCATTGTTCTGTGGTACACTCCGGTTGGCTCCGCCTTCCTATAGGAGTATAAAGGTCACTGCACTTCCTAGTGACCCTTTAGTCTGGGATTGTATTGTTAAGCAGTATGCTCTATTCTTGTTGCTAATAAAAGCCTTTATTTCCCGGCTACGATCCAGCCTCCCGAGTGAATTAATCGCACATCAATTTTATTAGCAACAATTTTTGTTTTGGAAAAAAAAACCGTGGAGCAAATGTTAGATCCGTGTGCCGCTGGAGCGTTGAACACTTTCAACCATTGGTTGAAGTGTTTCCAGGATTATATCGACGTCTCAACAGCAGTCCAAAACGACGCCGACAGATTGCGGGTCCTCTACGCAAGGGTAAGCGACACTGTGTATGCAACAATCCGCGATTCCCAAGACTACAAAGAGGCCATCGAATTACTCAAGAAGCTGTACCATAAACCGCCAAACGAGATTCATGCTCGTCACTTACTAGCCACTTGACGGCGGCAGCCTGGCGAAACGACGGGACAGTACCTGTGCGAACTTCAGCAGCTAGCCAGAGCCTGCAA
The DNA here is from genome assembly GCF_964213995.1 of Mustelus asterias. NCBI lineage: Eukaryota > Metazoa > Chordata > Chondrichthyes > Carcharhiniformes > Triakidae > Mustelus > Mustelus asterias. The sequence goes on from NC_135820.1 coordinate 44,076,030, forward strand.
TTGTAAGCCAGTGTCGGCTACTCAATACACTAACGATCTGATCCGAGATGCATTCGTGGCGGGAATCGGCTCATCCTATATTCGCCTGCGGCTGCTAGAGCAGGGTAACTTGGACCTAGCTAAGATGGTGGAATTGGCTGATGCGATGGAAACGGCCTCCAGAAGTCTTGAAACTTACCCCACCGACCACGTGGGAACATCGTGGCAAGTACAGCCACCGACTCAACTCTACCCAGTGGCTCCTAGGAACTGCGTGATCGTGCTTTCAACTTTGGACCTGACGGCTGCGGCAGCTCCAGGAGGCCCACGGTGCTATTTCTGTGGATTGGCGAAGCACCCTCGCCAGAGATGTCCGGCCAGGACGGTATTTTGCTCCGCTTGTGGAAAGAAAGGGCACTATGCTAAAGTGTGCCGAGCGAAGCCCCCTTCGAAGCCAAGGAATGCTGCGTGTGACTCCCCAGGATCCGTCTCCTCATCTCCAGCTTCGTCGATGTCTTCAACCACGTGCGATTCACGGGCGCCGCCATTCCTGAGGACGACGACGCAAGACACGTGCGACCTGCGAGTGCTGCCACTTTCAACGCCATCGACCACGTGCGATCCATGGGCGCAGCCATTTTGGTCAACACCGGCCGCAGATGACCAGCAGGGGTCCTCATCATCGATCATCTCAGCTGCCTGCAGTTGCACTCGGGATCCAACAGTGGCATCAATCATCCTGGACCAGGCCAAGCCTCACAGACTCGACAGGTCCATGATGGACATAGAGGTAAACGGACGCCTGATACATTATCTGTTTGACAGCGGGAGCACGGAGAGTTTCATTCATCCGGATACCGTGAAACGGTGCGCTCTCCGAGTACAAACTGTCAGGCAGACAATCTCTATGGCGTCGAGGTCCCGATCTGTTACCGTTCTTGGGAGCTGCATGGTAACTCTAACGGTGCGGGGCACAGTTTATGAGAACTTCAGGCTCCTCGTGTTACCGCACCTTTGCGCTCCGGTACTCCTGGGACTAGACTTTATGGTCCACCTGAGGAGTGTGACCCTGCAGTACGATGGGCCACTCCCTCCACTTTCAGTGGGAGAACAGCAGCCTCCAAATTGCCCAGCGCGCTCCACGTGCAGTCTCTCGACACTCAAAATCACCCCGCCTTCTTTATTTGAAAATCTCATGCCAGGCTGCAAGTCCATCGCAACTAAGAGCAGGCGTTACAGCACTGAGGATCGGATCTTTATTCGATCTGAGGTTCAGCGGCTCCTCAGGGAAGGGATCATTCAACCTAGCACTAGCCCATGGAGAGCGCAAGTCGTGGTGGTTAAGACTGGAGACAAGCCCCGGATGGTCATAGACTATAGTCAGACCATTAATAGGTACACGCAGCTGGACGCGTACCCTCTGCTGCGCATATCTGACATGGTCAACCAGATTGCGCAGTACCGGGTGTTCTCCACCATCGACTTGAAGTCAGCCTACCACCAGCTCCCCATTCGCCCAGAGGACCGAAAATACATGGCCTTTGAGGCGGATGGCCGTCTCTACCACTTCTTACGGGTCCCTTTTGGCGTCACTAATGGGGTCTCGGTCTTCCAGCGTGAAATGGACCGAATGGTGGACCAAAACGGGCTATGGGCTACCTTCCCGTACCTGGACAACGTCACTATCTGCGGCCATGACCAGCAGGACCACGACGCCAAGCTCCTTAGATTTTTACGCACTGCGTCTCGCCTGAATCTGACCTATAACAGGGAGAAGTGTGTATTCAGCAAGCACCGCCGAGCAATCCTCGGATACGTGGTGGAAAACGGGGTCATCGGCCCCGATCCAGCCCGTATGCGTCCCCTCCTTGAACTTCCCCTACCCACTAGCATCAAAGCACTGAGAAGATGCTTAGGCTTCTTCTCGTATTACACACAGTGGGTTCCCAATTATGCGGACAAAGCCCGTCCGCTCATAAAATCTACCTCTTTTCCCCTGGCAGCAGAGGCTCGTTTAGCCTTTGAAGGGATAAAAGCTGACATCGCGAAAGCCACGATGCACGCTGTCGATGAGTCCATCCTTTTCAAGTGGAGAGTGATGCATCTGATTTCGCCCTGGCCGCCACACTTAACCAGGCGGGCAGGCCCGTCGCCTTTTTTTCTCGCACCCTCCAAGGCCCTGAAATTCGGCACTCCTCTGTGGAAAAAGAGGCTCAGGCCATTGTGGAGGCTGTATGGCATTGGCGCCATTATTTGGCTGGAAAACGATTTACCCTGCTCACGGACCAGCGGTCCGTGGCATTCATGTTCAACAACACGTTAAGGGGAAAAATTAAAAATGATAAAATCTTGAGGTGGAGAATCGAACTCTCCACCTACAACTATGATATCATGTACCGTCCGGGGAAGCTCAATGAGCCCTCAGATGCCATGTCGCGTGGAACATGTGCCAGTGTGCAGGAGGACCGGCTACAAGCCCTCCACAATGATCTCTGCCATCCGGGGATCACTCGGCTCTTCCATTTTGTAAAGGCCCGGAATCTGCCCTACTCCATAGAGGATGTCAGGTCGATAACTCGAAGCTGCCAGGTATGTGCTGAATGCAAGCCGCACTTTTACCGACCTGACAGGGCACACCTCATTAAGGCCACTTGCCCTTTTGAATGACTGAGTGTTGACTTCCTTCGACAGATCGGAATGTGTATTTCCTCAGCGTGGTTGACGAGTACCCCCGATTCCCTTTTGCCATTCCCTGTTCTGACATGTCCGCTGCCACGGTCATCAAAGCCCTGCGGAGTCTTTTCGGCTACCCCAGTTATATCCACAGTGATAGGGGTTCATCGTTTATGAGCGACGACGTGAGGCAATACCTGCTCTCTAAAGGAATTGCCTCAAGTAGGACTACGAGTTACAACCCCAGGGGTAACGGGCAGGTCGAAAGAGAAAACGCTACAGTCTGGAAGGCTGTCTTACTGGCGTTGAGGTCTAGGGGTCTTCCAGTCTCCCGTTGGCAAGAGGTACTTCCTGATGCGCTCCATTCAACCCGGTCTCTCCTGTGTATGGCAACCAACGCTACCCCACATGAGCGGATGTTTACCTTCCCTAGGAAGTCTTCCTCTGGGACCTCACTGCCGTCTTGGTTGATGTACTCAGGACCTGTCCTCCTGCGGCGGCATGTTAGGACCCGCAAGTCCGACCCTTTGGTTGAACAGGTCCATCTTCTCCACGCCAACCCTCAATATGCCTATGTAGCATATCCTGACGGGCGAGAGGACACGGTCTCTATCCGAGATCTGGCGCCTGCAGGGGACCTGGAAACCCCCGTCGCTCCCGCACCCCTGGTTAGGGTTCCTTTGGCCATTCTCTCCCCTCCTGACACGGCGCGGGCAGTATCGGGACCTCCACTTAATCCTCTTACTCCCGTGTACAGCTTGCCTGAGTCCAGGAGATTGTCGCCACCTCGAGGCTTGCCTGAGTCCAGGAGATTGTCGCCACCTCGAGGTCTACCCGTCCGCGAGGAACTGGAGGAGTCACTGGACACCACCTTGGAGAGAGGGACACCACGGTCACCAGAACTGGCGCTACCGCCAGTGCTGCGGAGGTCGCAGAGACGGTGCGGACCTCCGATACGACTGAACTTGTGAATATATGGACAGTTCGTACTGTTTTTTTTGCCCCACCGGCCTTTGTTTTTAAAGGAGGGGTGAATGTGGTGAATCATAGATGGTTACCACTATGGGTACTGAACCATAGATGGTTATCACTATGGGTACTTGTACATATGTTGCTCTTGTTACTGTTGGGGTTAGGGTTGGGGTGTTCCACCTGTTGGCATTGTTCTGTGGTACACTCCGGTTGGCTCCGCCTTCCTATAGGAGTATAAAGGTCACTGCACTTCCTAGTGACCCTTTAGTCTGGGATTGTATTGTTAAGCAGTACGCTCTATTCTTGTTGCTAATAAAAGCCTTTATTTCCCGGGTACGATCCAGCCTCCCGAGTGAATTAATCGCGCATCTTATCTATCTTCTGTTAAATAGTTAAGAGTTAATGTTTAGTTAGGAGTTAAAGTTCAGTAAAAGAGTTAAAGTGTTGCAGCTGTTTTAAGTTTGAGTTGGGTACCTAAAGTGTTAAATAAAGGGAAGATTGTTAAATGAATTAAGAGTCGACTCTTGTCTTTGTTTGTTACATTAAACTGGAATGCTTGGAGGGTGTTTAAATTAGCAGCAGAATAACACCCTACAAAATAGGCACAGTATTGTCCCACAGACTTGAGCATGGCATAGGGATTTTCTTTCGATATAGCATGGCATAGGGAATCCTATTGCTTTTGCTTCAAGCACACTAACTGCGAGGGCCTATTCTCAGATTGAAAAGGAAGATTTAGCTATTATTTATGGGGTGAAAAAGTTTCATCAGTGTATTTATGGACATCACTTTACGATAATTACTGATCAAAAGCCACTTTTGAATTTGTTCAGACAGGACAAAGCCATTCCCTGCCATCGCTTTAGCGAGGGTTCAATGTTGGGCTTTACTGTTAATGGCACATGACTACATGTTCCAACATAAACCAGGCACCCACAATGTGGATGCCTTAAGCCACTTTCCTTCGCCACAATGTATTCTGTCGCCACCAATGACCCAAGAAATTGTACTTGTTCTTAACTTTCTGGACATGTTACCGGTACAGTATGACAAATCAAGTTCTGAACCTAGAGAGACCCGATCTTATCTAAAGTAAATTGAATGGTCCTTCAAGGTTGACATCATGACAAGTCCGATCAACTTTGACCTTTCCAAATCAGAAAGGATGAGCTGAGTTGTGAGGATGGAGTACTGTTGTGGGGAGCCAGGGGGTCAGTTCTGCTCTTACTCAGACAATGCTATTACAAGAATTGCACTGTGCACATCCCAGTATGGTGAAAATTAAACTGTTAGCCCGGAGTTAAGTGTGGTGGCTCAATAACGAATAGTAGAACTCATTAGACACTGCAACCAGTGTCAAGTACAGCAAGGCTTATTGCCTTCGGTTCTTCTGCACCAGTGGGAATGGCCAGGCCGGCTATGGGAGCGACTTCATGTTGATTTTGCAGACCCTTCATGGGCAGCATGTTTCTCCTCATTATTAACGCTCACTGTAAATGAGATGGACATTCATGAGATGAAGACCACAACTTCTTTAGCACAATTGATAAACTACATCAGACATTCGCCACACATGGGTTGCCTGAAGTGCTGGTCTTTGACAATGGGACTGCATTCATGAGCAAGGAGTTTCAATACTTCATGCAAGCCAATGGGGTTCAGCACGTTAGAACAGCCCCCTACTATCCAGCCTCAAATGGGTTAGCTGAAAAGGGGTTCAGATATTTAAAACTGCTATGAGAAAACAGTCCTCTGTGCTTTTACAACTTCCACTTGCCCATTTTCTACTAACATACAGAACAACTCATCATATCACTACAATGTTACCCATGCTGAATTATATAATATATAATCCTATAGTGCAGAAGGAGGCCATTCGGCCCATTGAGTCTGCACCGACCACAATCCTACCGAGCCCCTATCCCCATAACCCCATGCATTTACCCCCTAACACTAAAAGGCAATTTAGCATAGCCAATCCACATAACCTGCACGTCTTTGGACTGTGGGAGGAAACCGGAGAACCCAGAGGAAATGCACGCAGATACGGGGAGAATGTGCATACTCCACACAGACAGAGACCCAAGCTGGGAATCAAACCCAGGTCCCTGGCACTGTGAGGCAGCAGTGTGAACCACTGTGCCACCATGCCGCGCCTATGCAAAGATATCTTTGGACAAGACTTAATCTAATATTTTCGAGTTTGGAGGGGAGGGTGGAGGCTAAACCGAATGTGCAGAAAAGATATCAGGATTCCACCAAGGTCGAGAGGGCTTTTCAGGTAAATGCTTTAGTTTACATAAGAAATTTCAATGCTAGTTTGAAATGGGTCCTGGAATGCTCATAGCCATGGCAGGTCCAGTGTCATATTTAGTTGACGTACAAGGGAAGAGAATGAAGAAGCATGTGGGCCACCTAAGGAGAAGGGAAGCATGCACAGTACAATCAGAATCTCGCCAAGGCCAGTCTTCCGGTATCACACTGCCTTATTTAACACAAAGAAAAGGCCACAGCCGCAGCTTACAGCAACTCAAATCCTGAGCTCTGGACCTGGGGCGGCAAGGTGGCACAGTGGTTAGCACTATTGCTTCACAACGCCAGGAACCTGGGTTTGATTCCTGGTTTGGGTGACTGTGTGGGGTTTGCACTTTTTCCCCGTGTCTGCGTGGGTTCCCTCCGGGTGCTCCGGTTTCCTCTCAGAGTCTGAAAGGTTAGATGCATTGACCCAAACAGGCGCCGGAGTGTGGCGACTAGGGGAATTTCACTGTAACTTCAATGCCGTGTTAATGTAAGCCTTACCTGTGACGACTAAATAAACTTTAAACTGGTCCAGGCTGGCAGCACAGGTTTTAAGATCCTGCTGCTTGTCTCCCATTGGGTGAGCTCAGTAGGGAAACTCGTACTCAACAAAGCCCATGGGGAGATCTATTGACGATGCCCCATGTCCGTCGTGGCCATTGTAACATCTCTTCCCCCTCAGATTAATAACTCTTCCAGTACCCTCACCGTGAAAGAGTTCTATCCACTGCTTGGCGACCGGCCTAAGGTCGGCTGGGGGTGATGCTGGATCTGGAGACTTGAACCAAATCAGGATCCTTTGTTTCTGGAGAGAGTTCCGAAGCGTCACTGCTGTAGATTCCTCTTTGGGGTTTGTTTCACTTGATCTATCTGCTTCCTCAGCTTCCATCTTGAGTCCGTTTCCTTATCGTCCAGAGGGATGGTTGCTGGATCAGCTTTGAGCTGTTTCCCTGTGCTGGTAGTCCCCTCCACAGCTGGTAATGAGACCTGTTCTAGGACAGCCTCCCTGTTCCTGATGTGGTCCAGATGTTTCCTTAGGACCTTATCCTAGGACATTATGATTCCAGGGACCCAGCTGGGACCATCCCTGACATTCCTCACGTAAACCTGATCACTCACTCTGAATGTCCTCTCTGTTCTTGCAGAGTTGTAATTTCTTTTCTGGTCCTCTTGTCTAGACTCCACCCTCCCCACTGTGTTTGGAAATAGTAGGTTTAGTATGGTCGACAATGTCGAAGTCGCTGGAGCGACTCCTGTCATTGTATGCAGGGTGGTTCTATAATTCAATTAAAAATGTGCTAATTTGGTCTCTATAGATGCCGCAGGTTATTTCTTCATGCCACTTTTAAATGTTTGTACCACCTGTTCTGCTAGCCCATTTGATGACGGGCAATAAGGTGCTGCTTTAATGTTTGAGGCCATTGGAAAGCATGAAGTTTTGGAACTCACTACTGGTGAAAGCAATGCCTTTGTTGGTATATTGGGCCCAGTCTTCTCCATTTACGTCATAGAGTTCAGGTTTAGAGAAGAGAGGCATTTTGCTTTCTTATCGAGGGGTTGGGGAAATCCTGTCTTTCGTTGCCAATGTAATAATCTCGCTAAGGCCAGTCTTCCAGTATCACACTGCTTTATTTAACACAAAGAAATGGTTGGGTCCGTAGTTTAGAGCAGTACAAGTCCTAAGTTCCGGACCTATAATGCGCCAGTCCAGGCTGACAGTGTGGGTTTTAAGCTCCCGCTGCTCGTTTCTCACTGGGCGAACTCAGTAGGGAAACTTGTACTCCACAACGTCCAAAGTGAGATCTATTGATGATGCCCCATATCCTTTGTGGCAATAACAAGTACCAAGTGAGCGGTCTGTCCCTGCTACACCTGCTAGTGTGGTTCCGGCGATTGCAAATGGAACCGAATCCAACACTCCTGAGGAGGGGTCGAGTTACATTCAAGTGGGAACAAGAGTGGTTATCTTCACTAGAACACCTTCGCAAACTGAAAGTCTTCCTGTTGTTGTTCAAAATAAAACTACCTGAGCTGATGAAGTACCTGCTAAAGAACTGCGGTACTCTCAAAGAATTAGAAAGTCTCCAGATAGACTTACTTTATGTGTTTAGTTTCCCTCTTTTGATGTATAATATTGTAAATAGTTTTGTTGTTATTGTAAAATATTAATTATGGACTTAAAGGGAGAATGTGATAGTGTATCCGTTTAAAGGGCGACTAATTGAGGGTCACATTACCCATCAGGCCAATCGTGGCAAAGCGCGCAAATTGAGAGCGGGTGTGCAGGCTGTTTGACCGTTGGAGTCCAGGAGTCATGAAGTTTGGAAACATCTCTATCTTGTATATAGTTATTTCCCCCTAAATAAACCTCTGTTTGTTTATCCGCCTCTTTGTTCAGCAGTTCCTGGCAGTTGTTACAGAAAGAAACATTATTTTACAATTTTAAGTGCCTGCCCCCTCCCCCCACCCCAATCACTCGAGGAATGCTAGGAGCATTGTCTCTTTAAGCCGGGTGGTGGGAGGCAGGAGTGCTGCTCAGATGGGTTCATCGTTTGTGTCGAAACACGTTCATGGAAGGAAATAACAGAACCTCTCCTGACTCTGGACAGTCTACCAGGGTCAGTGACAGAGTTGAATCTTTGAGAGGCAACATCATCATTAAGTTTTTGGGCCGGCGTCTTACATTTTAACTCTTGACAGCCTCTGTGAGCCAAGCATGCTCTTGAAGGCTGCCAAAGGTTTCTTACAAACACATGGAACTTGTCAGCAGATCTTAACCCTAAATTCCAACAACAGCATCAAGTAAACCAATTGAGATTTCACAAACATTTCATGTAAGAATTCCACTCATTAATGTCCAAAATCATACTTATAACAGACTATAATACACTAAACATATACAATCCTATTCTCCAATTTAGGAAGGAATTCTTGATTTTCACAGGATGTAAAGATGCCAACTCTTGATAAGGACAAGAGGACAGTTGTTGTTAAAGACTTTCCACACGCCACTTTTGTTTGGTAGCTGTAAATGTACAAACAAATAAATTATGAATTTTGTTTTGCCAGTAGATGTTCACAGCCAGCAGTGTTAAATTCATACTAAATAAAATAATATATTTATGCTGCTGAATAAAATTAGCAAGTATGCTTGGCTCCAAATTGCATTGTTTGCAATTTATTAATCATAGAATCCCGACAGTGCAAAAGGAAGCCATTCGGCCCATTGAGCCAGCACTGACAACAAACCCACCTACACCCTATCTCCGTAACCCCACTAATCCCTCTAACCTACGCATCCTGGGACACTAAGGGGCAATTTAGCATGGCCGATGCACCTAATCGGCACGTCTTGGAAAAAAATCCCAGGCTGACGCATTTCAAACCATGGATAAAAGCAAATTACTGCGGATGCTGGAATCTGAAACAAAACAGAAAATGCTGGGAAATCTCAGCAGGTCTGACAGCATCTGTGGAGAGAGAATAGGACTGGCATTTCAAGTCTGGATGATTCTTCATCAGAGCATGATAGATTTCATGATAGATTCAAATGTACCCAATTTTGAAAATGAAAATTGGCATGCCCATTTTCCTACCAGACTTTGCAAATTTACTTCCTGTGAATCTAAAACCTAAAAACAATCAACCCCTGGGTAACACCTCTGATTGTAAGTGGTCAAACGAGATTTTTAACTCAGCTTGGCAGGAAGTAGATGTCTAAACCATGTTTTAATGGGGCAGATGCATCTGTGTAGTCTAAGTGGTAGGAGGTATGTGATCCAATTCACATGATACTATAATAATCTACCTTTTTATACATTTATCCCTGCCTATAATCTATAGTGCGCTTGGCAGCCTGCCATTCCTCCCTTTCCAGACCCTACTATCGCTTCCATACCTTCAGTTACCTCAATCCATTCATCTGGAATTCCCTCCCTGTACCCTTCCAGCTCCCCATATCTCTCTTGTCCATTGGGCCCAATAGCTTGATAACATCTTTCTTTACTCTGACTCTGCGAAGGCACTGTCTAAAACCAAGTTGTATATTTTCCACATCTTTCTTCAACGATTAAAAGAATATCTTTATTCCCCTGTTCCACTTTTATGGTCTATCACCAGTAAAGAAACCCACAGTCTGGGGTTTAAGCTTTGTCGTAATATTTGGCTACACCAGCCTGATTGCAGGCACGTTCCAGCATTTTGTTCAGATGCAGCACTCTTCACAGTCCATCTGGAAGCCCATCTGATAACAATTGTCTTGATTGATTGATAGTCTTGCTGAGAGCGGCTGGATATATTCTCTGGTACTTTCACATATTATCCTAATTATTTCAAGAGGTTTTTAAGGTTTATATCAAGGTTTTAAGGTTTATATTATATAGGTGGCATAGTGGACAGTAAAGAAGGTTAACTAGGATTGCCACGGGATCTTGATCAATTGGGCCAGTGGAGTGGGCTGACGAATTGCAGATGGGGTTTAATTTAGATAAATGCGAGGTGATGCATTTTGGTAGATCAAACCAGGGCATGACTTATTCAGTTAATGGGAGGGCGTTGGGGAGAATAATAGTACAAAGAGTTCTAGGGGTACAGATTCATAGCTCCCTAAAAGTGGAGTCACAAGTGGACAGAGTGGTGAAGAAGGCATTTAGCATGCTTGGTTTCATTGGTCAGAACATTGAGTACAGGAGTTGGGACATCTTGTTGAAGTTGTACAAGACATCGGTAAGGCCACACTTGGAATACTGTGTACAGTTCTGGTCACCCTATTATAGAAAAGATACTTTTAAACTAGAAAGAGTGCAGAAAAGGTTTACTAGGATGCTACCCAGACTTGATGGTTTGAATTATCAGGAGAGGCTGAATAGACTGGGACTTTTTTCTCTGGATCATAGGAGGCTTCGGGGTGATCTTATAGAGGTCTGTAAAATAATGAGGGGCATAGATCAGTAGATACCTTTTCCCAAAGGTAGGGGAGTCTAAAACTAGAGGGCATAGGTTTAAGGTGAGAGGGGAGAGATACAAAAGGGTCCAGAGGGGCAATTCTTTCACACAGAGGGTGGTGAGTGTCTGGAATGAGCTGCCAGAGGTAGAAGTAGAGGTGGGTACAATTTTATCTTTTAAAAAAGTGTTTAGACAGTTACATGGGTAAGATGGATATAGAGGGATATGTGCCAAACACGAGCAATTGGGACTAGCTTAGTGGTTAAAAAAGGGGCAGCATGGACAAGTTGGGCCGAAGGGCCTATTTTCATGCTGTAAACCTCTGACTCTATGACTCTGTGACCTCACTGCCGGCTCAATATGTCTTCATTTCTCACACTAACCATCCACCTTATGGTACTGCTGACTGTGATCATGAATCGGTGTTGATGTCTGAAGTTTTCATAGAATCATAGAAACCCAACAGTACAGAAAGAGGCCATTCGGCCCATCGAGTCTGCACCGACCACAATCCCACCCAAGCCTTATCCCCGTATCCCTACGTATTTTACTCACTAATCCCTCTAATCTACGCATCCCAGGACACTAAGGGGCAATTTTTCAGCATGGCCAATCAACCTAACCCGCACATCTTTGGACTGTGGGATGAAACCGGAGCACCCGGAGGAAACCCACGCAGACACGAGGAGAATGTGCAAACTCCACACAGACAGTGACCCAAGCTGGGAATCGAACCCAGGTCCCTGGAGCTGTGAAGCAGCAGTGCTAACCACTGTGCTACCGTGCCGCCCTTTTGTGCTGGGTGGCTGCATTGATTAGGAGTTATGTTGAGGTACTGATCAAACTTATTTCACATCTAATCCCCTCACAATCAGCAATGAAAGAATATTGCTGTCCCGCCTGTCCTGACTGAATGTGAACCCAAACTTTTGATATCAAAAACCTCATGTGTGAACCAATCTCCCATCAGTGCAGTTTTAAATTCAGGTAATGCTAGTTGTCTTCGATAGTTTCAGATCAACTTAGTACCATTGCCTCTGATGATTTTTGAGAGTTGCTGGGCAGTTTAATTTAACGACATAAAGAATGTATGTACATATAATGGAGACTCACTAATAAACTGATAGGTCATTCACAGATTGCCCTTTATTTCTTTTTGATTATTTCATGTGCTGTGGGTGCCGCTGGCTAGGCCAGCATTTATTAGAAACATAGAAACATAGAAAACTACAGCACAAAACAGGCCCTTTGGCCCCACAAGTTGTGCCGAACATATCCCTACCTTTTAGGCCTACCCATAACCCTCCATCTTATTAAGTCCCATGTACTCATCCAGGAGTCTCTTAAAAGACCCTATTGAGTTTGCCTCCACTACCACTGACGGCAGCCGATTCCACTAGCCCACCACCCTCTGTGTGAAAAACTTCCCCCTAACATTTCCCCTGTACCTACACCCCAGCACCTTAAACCTGTGTCCTCTTGTAGCAGCCATTTCCACCCTGGGAAAAAGTCTCTGAGAGTCCACCCGATCTATGCCTCTCAACATCTTATATACCTCTATTAGGTCTCCTCTCATCCTACGTCTCTCCAAGGAGAAAAGACCGAGCTCCCTCAGCCTATCCTCATAAGGCATGCCACTCAATCCAGGCAACATTCTTGTAAATCTCCTCTGTACCCTTGCAATCTTTTCCACATCCTTCCTGTAATGAGGCAACCAGAACTGAGCACAGTACTCCAAGTGGGGTCTGACGAGGGTCTTATATAGCTGCATCATTATCCCCGGACTCCTAATCTCAATCCCTCGATTGATAAAGGCCAGCACACCATACGCCTTCTTAACCACCTCCTCCACCTGCAGGGCCGATTTTAGAGTCCTATGGACCCGGACCCCAAGGTCCTTCTGATCCTCCACAGTACTAAGAGTCTTATATTGTACTCCTTCATCCCATTTGACCTGCCAAAATTATTGTCTATTCTTAATTGCCCTTGAGAAGGTGGTAGTGCGCTGCCTTCTTGAACTGCTGCAGTCTATGTGGTGCAGCGATATAACACTCATTGTGCTGTTAGAGAGGGAGTTCCAGGATTTTGACCCAGCGACAGTGAAGGAACAGCAATATAGTTTCAAATCAGGATGTGAAAGGAAGGACGTGGGGAGCAAGTGTGGGCCCACAGTTTTACTGTGAAGCCAGAAGGAGATCTTTCTTTCAAATCATTCATGGGATGTAGGCACGGTGGCAAGGCCAGCATTTATTGCTCATTCCTAAATGCCCTTGAAAAGGTGGCGGAGAGGGACCTTTTTAACAACTGGGAGGCTTGTTGTAGGCTATTTCAAAGGCCAGACAAGGTAAGGACAGGTTTCCAAATAGGTTTGATTACAACAATTCAGTGGTTTCATGGTGGCCATTACAGGTTGCGATTTCTTTCATTCACTGAATTTAAATATTCCAGTTGCTGAGGTGGGAATTAAACCCATGTGTTTGGATCATTGGTCCAGGCAATGTCCAGTGGCTTCATCAAAGACCACTGTTTGACCATTGTAAAGCCAAAGAAATCTGAATAGTGCGCAATCCCTGTTTTTGCTGCATTTCGCTTTTAGGGTGCTTAAACAGGGATTCGGCCCCTGATTAGCATACCCAAGAAGCCTAAAGCACTGGAAACTTAGTCACCATCTGCTAATTTGGCAGCTGGCACAAATTCAGAGGAATCAAGTGCAACAGATCACACCCAGAAATTTGTCCCCATAACTACTGTTCTTTTGCTTAGATGTTGGACATGACGAGAGCCAACTTTCACAAGCCACTTCCTCCCAGATAGTTACTGCCCAGAACAACCAACTAGGTTCAAGCGTGATGTTGGCAATTCTAGCTCTAACTAGATCAGCGTCATCACTGTACACCTAATATTTGAGAACAGAGCAGCAGAAAACTATGCCTGTTCAGTATCAGATAGAAACAGTAACTCTATAACTTGTGTAACATCCATTATTGCATAGTGTCCAAATGTACTTCCTGTACAACCCATTTATGATATTTATGTAACCACAGCCAGTTTTAGTACATACTTTACAGTATCTTAGCAATGATGTAGGACTCAAAGAGAGAAATAAGTTCTGTTGAAACAATATGTAACTTTCCTCGTTCCTCCCAGCTGCTTCTCTTTTCTCCCCTCCACCCCCACCTCCAACAACTAGTGTTTCAGACAATCTGATCAGCTGCCTCTGCCACAACCCTCCCTTCCACTAGCTCCGCTGGCCAAACTTGCTTTAATGTTTCAATGCACCCCCTGCCCTAGCTCTGAACCCCCAGCTTCCTCTAGGTTCTCTTATATTTCCTCTCATTTGAGCTCATCTTGTCTATGAGACCCATCTCTTGTTCCCTCACTCCTACTCCCACTAAACTGCTGAACACATAACTTCCCCTACTGGTCCCCATGTTAGGTGGTATTGTGAACGGTTTTCTCTCTCTCTTCAGGTGTTGCCCCTCTTTCCTTTAAATCTGCTGTCTTCATTCTTCTCCTCAGAAACCCCACCTTTGACCCCCACCGTCCTTGCATCTCATCCTCAATCTCACTTTCATCTTCAAAATCCTCAAATCTGTTGCCACATTCCAAATCTTCACCAGGACTCCATGTTTGAATCCCTCTAACCGGGTTTTCTGCCCGCCTCAATACCAATGTGACTATGACAAAAATAACCTTTGCCTTCTCGTCCTTCTTGACCTGTCTACACCCTTTGACATGGTTGACCACACCATCCTCCGCACTTGTTGAACAGCTGGGTGGACTGCTCTTGCCTAGTTCCATTCTTATCTATCCAATCATAACCAGAGTATCACTTGCAATGAATTCTTTCCCTGCTCCCACACGGTTAACTGTGACGTCCTCCAAAGCACCGTCCTTGGCCTCCTCCTATTTCTCATCTACACTTCAGGCTGCGAATGTGTTTCTTAAATCAAATAGCATTTTTTAAAAATACATGCTTCCCCTAGGCAGCATCATCTGAATTAGTCAGTTTTTAACATTGTTGTGGTCAAGACAAAAAGCAAAGAACAATACAGCACAGGAACAGGCCCTTCAGCCCTCCAAGCCTGCACCGATCATGTGTTCCTAACTAGACCATCCGTTTGTATAAGACGTGGAAGATTTTTTAAAATGTAGATATATTCATCAGCTGAACTATTTCATAAAGTCAGTTTTTCCCTCTGCTGTTAAAAATTGAAAGTTGCTGAGCTAATAACATGTCTTCAGCTGAGCAAGAGGACAGGAAGTCTGGTCCGGCTCACTCTGAACAAAGGAAAATCTTTGCAGGTCTTAATCTCCTATAATGGTTTGCTAATGGCCGAAGCTTTAGTAGTCCTAACACAACGGTTTAGACAAAGAGGGCAGCAGTTAGTTAACTGAACACTAGTTTCTCCAAAAACAAAAGGAATCCTGACTCCAATTAAACCTCAAGATTCCAGTCAACCTGTGCCCAACATTGAGGAGAGGTCACATGACCTCTCCCACGTTGTACTGTGATATCATATGTTGGAACTGATACCAGTAGTCACTGTCCAATCTCTCAACGTAAACAGAACTCCAGGCAGCAGCCTGTGCAGCCTGCCATCAAGCCGGTGGCATTAGAAAGAACTTGGAACCTCATCAAACCTGCCAATAGCTGGAACCTTGGAACTCGTACCGCCTGGCTAACTCATTCTGTGTGCTTTCTCCTGTTGTGCAAGCCACACTCTGAAAAGAAGGAGCATTCTGCAATCAGTCAACCTCCCCTTGGAAGGAACATAGAATCCCTACAGTGCAGGAGGAGGCCATTTGACCCATAGAGTCTGCACCGACCACAATCTCACCCAGGCCCTATCCCCGTAACCCCACATATTTACCCTGCTAATCTCTCTAACCTACGCATCCCTGGACACTAAGGGGCAATTTAGCATGGCCAATCCACCTAACCTGCACATCTTTGGACTGTGGGAGGAAACCTGAGTACCCGGAGGAAGCCCATACAGACACGGAGGGAATGTGCAAACTCCACACAGACAGTGAACCAAGCCGGGAATCAAACCCAGGTCCCAGTGCTAACCACCGTGCTGCACATTCCAGTTGACTTCTGGACTCTGGACACTTGTAAAACCCATACTTGTATTTTATTGTAAGAAGTCTCACAACAACAGGTTAAAGTTCAACAGATTTATTTGGAATGACGAGCTTCCAGAGTGCTGCTCCTTCGTCACCTACTGTTCAAGCAATGTATCGATTTAAAAATTCTCATCCTTGTTTTCAAATCCTTTCATGACCTTGCCCCTTCATATCGCTGTAATCTCTACCAATCCCCACAACACCCCAAAATATCTGTGCCCCTGTAATTCTGGCCACTTGGGCACCCCCAATTTTAATCGCTCCACCACTGATGTCATGTCTTCATTGGCTAAGCCCCAAACTCTGGAGTACCCTCCCTTTAAGTCTACAACTCTCCACCTTGTTTTTTCCTTTAAGACATGCTTTGAAACATTTCTCTTTGACCAAACTTTGGTCGTCTTACCTAATATCTCCTCGTTTGGCTTGGTGTCATACTTTGATTTATAATGGTCCGTGAAGTACCTTGAAGAAGTTTCCATATGTTAAAAGGTGTTATCTATAAATAAATATAAGTGATTGTTGTCCTCATAATATCATACAACATCAACTGAGGAAACCCTGATTCATTCAGTTATCAAAGAACATTTTATGGGAGGGATTGCTTCCCTCCTCCCATTAGAAAAGTCAGTGCCAAATTGACCAACTTTTAAAAAGGCTGCCCCGCAGTGATATTACTCTGCAGGATACCTTAACAAGCTCAGTGTGAGACTTCCACCCCTGAGGGAAGGAAGTCCTTGGGAAGCCCTTGGGAATTGTCAGCCAATCTGACAAAGAGAGCAATGGATCCCAGACTTCAGTTGCCCAGGATTTTTGGCTGGGAGAGAACAGGCACCACTGGGATGGAGGGAAGGTGACGGGGGTCATTTTGAAGGCTTGGGGGGTGGGGGATGCACAAAGGGTGCAAAGGGAATTCCCCCAACGGAGGTTGCCTCCCCCATTCCTCTTGAATTTCGCCGGAGTTGGTGAAAAAGTGGCCTGCCCACTCTTGCTTGCCTATCGCCATCAATTGCATTATGGCTTGGGCAGTGTAATATTTGGGTCAATTAGCTTGTTGAGATGCTCGATTGTCTGCTATTGAGTTTTTTTTTAAATGGTAGGTAGACTGCCAAATTTAGAATCCACCCAGCTACTGTATTATGGGAAACTGGCTTGTTGATGTCAGGTTTGTGAGCCAACATTGTCACGCCAGATTTGACGCACGTGTGAGACAGCAGCAACCCTGATTTCCACATATAAAATGCTGGCCTCTGAGTGGTAAACTATAGGGTAGGCTCATAATGTTATGGAACTAGCCTCACACATGTTGGCTTTGCTTAGTTTAGTTTTAGTTTATTTATTAGTGTCACAAGCAGGCTTACATTAACACTGCAATGAAGTTACTGTGTTGAAGTAACTAGTCACCACACTCCGGCGCCTGTTCGGGTACGCTGAGGAAGAGTTTAGCATGGCCAATGCACCTAATCAGCCCGTCTTTCGGACTGTGGGAGGAAACCGGAGCATGCAGGGGAAGGCCACTCAGAGACAGGGAGAAGGTGCAGATCCGCACAGATAGTGACCTGAGCCAGGAATCAAACATGGGTCCCTGGCTCTGTGAGGGAGCAGTGCTAACCACTGCGCCACCGTGCCGCCCACTACAGTCTACATTTATATCATCATACTAACTTTAACATTTCTTTTTGCTTTTGGAGAGACATTTGCACAATGATAAAATTGATTAAGCTTTCTGTTTAATCTCTCCACTCTGATTAGACCGGTTTTGCATCTGCCGATTGCAACATATTGCACTCAAATGTTAACTTCCTGTTCTTCCACATTAGGACAGTTGCTACATCACTTGGAGCTTGCTTTTTGGTTGGGTAGCTCTGGGGCCCAGCTTTAGAGGAACAGGAGACTGTCATAGGGAGTGCTGCATCATGCTACGCTGTGTACAATACGGGTCGAATTACTGGAACTTCTGGGAAGCGGCACTTATTCCAGGAAAGGTCATTAAAGTTCAGTAAACAGTACACCCGTTGCAGAACAGCACCTGAGACTTCACTGCAAACAAAAAGGGAATCATTGACAGTTCTTTAGCGCATTGCTGTGTAAGCAAGAAATCTCACTGCATTCGGCTTGAAGCTGGAGGAAGGGAAAAATACTTGGCTTTCACAGGAATACTTAACAAAAGTTTTCACTGTTCAAAAAAGGAATGATGGTTTTCATATCCTAATGTTTATTTTCAGCTCAGCCTTAACATCTGCTATCATTTTACATGAGCTACGCTCAATTTTTTTAACAAGTGAAAATCTCTTGGAGACCCGGGGATTTGATTTTTGACTTTTTGACAATTATAAAGCTCTCTGTCTGATTGCCTTTTCCCACAAAAAAGAGGCACCTGTGATTTTAAGGCATTGTTGGTCTAGTTACCATCTGACCGACAAGTTTCCAGATGCCAATGCAACCGACTGAATTGAGAACTCCTAAAATTGGGCTACCCGTCTGCCTGCAAGGTGAGTGCAGGAACTGCAGGTTCGGGCATTTGGTGTATGTGCTTGGCTGAGGAGCCAATGGTGCGAAGCTACCATCCGTGGGATTATGACTGAACGCCTCTAAGTCAGAATACCACCTAAAAATAACAATACCCTCGTGCCGCGGATCACTGGTTGGCCTGGGATGGCAGACTCCGGTCGGTGCGGAGTGCCGCTCGATTCAGGGCTGGAGAGTGGCTGGATGTCTCCTGTTAACACACAAAATGTTCGTTGGGAACATGGTGCTAAAATATTCATAGACAACCTGATTCTGGCTCAGCGTTTCGTACATAGCAGAGCAAAACTTGATTGTGGTGGCCAGAGATCTTGATTATTTTTGCCACAAAAATGACTCTAAATTTACCATTGCTGGATCTCTCACGTCCCACGCACATGGCATGTTTTGACCAGTTCTGACCTAAAACTGCAAAGAAGGATCTTATGATCCCTATCTTCTTATCTAAAGAGGGAAACCTCTTGGTGGGTGCTTTTGTCACCCATGGTAGGCCCCCTTGAAAAATGTTGTCTTCCTCTTCACCAGATTCCTGCCCCTTATTTTGAGACCATGATTGCTTCATAAATGCCAGGCACTGCAGTTGAAAATATCATGATATCGTCATCGCTTGATTGGCACCACATCCACAATCATCCATTCCCACCACCACCGATGCTCAGTAGCAGCAGTGTATACTATCTACAAGATGCACTGCAGCAATTCACCAAAGATCCTTAGACAGCGCCTTCCAAACCTATGACCACTTCCATCTAGAAGGTCAAGGGCAGCAGATACATGGGAACACCACCTGCAAGTTCCCCTCCAAGCCACTCACCATCCTGACTTGGAAATATATCGCCATTCCTTCACAGTCGTTGGGTCGACATCCTGGAATTCCCTCCCTAACGGCATTGTGGGTCAACCCACAACACATGGACTGCAGCAATTCAAGAAGGCAGCTCACCACCACCTTCTCGAGGGCAACTAGAGATGGGCAATAAATGCTGGCCAGCCAGCGATGCCCATGTCCCACGAATGAATAAATTTTTAAAATGAATGATATTTAACTTTTTTCTGTTATTAACAATCACTTCTGGAGGCCTTGTTACCTACTGGGGCGGCACGGTGGCACAGTGGTTAGCACTGCTGCCTCACAGCGCTAGGGACCCAGGTCCGATTCCTGGGTCACTGTCTGTGTGGAGTTTGCACGTTCTCCCCGTATCTGTGTGGGTTTCCTCTGGGTGCTCCGGTTTCCTCCCACAGTCTGAAAGATGTGCTGGTTAGGTGCATTAACCCGATAGGCACCAGAGTGTGGCGACTAGGGGAATTTCACAGTAATTTCATTGCAGTGTTAATGTAAGACTTATTTGTGACTATAAATAAATATAATATATAAACTTCTGCAAGAATATCAACTGCCTGGAGTACATTTTAGAAATTCATGTACAGGTGCACAGGATCTTTTTCTGATTGTTTAAAGATAGAAAAATAGTTTTAAAAACATTTTAGACATCCATTCTGTTGACTAAGACTCCTTATCAAACAAAACATAAAATTGGAAATGTTGACTAAACTACAAGCCCAAATCAAAAACCTGCTCGACATTAATAGTATCACTTATGTTATGGTACATCAGTTTGAGGTCCAACAGGTTTATTTGGTAGCAAAAGCCACTAGCTTTCAGAGAGCTGCTCCTTTGTCAGGAGCAGCGCTCCGAAAGCTAGTGGCTTTTGCTGCCAAATAAACCTGTTGGACTTTAACCTGGTGTTGTGAGTCCAACACCGGCATCTCCACATCACATCAGTTTGAATCATATTAATTGTTGAATATCAGAGGTCATTGTGAAGATGTTAAAGCTAAAAGTAGAAGTGAAGACTCAGGTTGTGATTATTCACTTTAGGTTTATAGTCTCTTGCTTTGGGTTATGGCAAAGTTCAAAGATAGTTAATGACTAAGGGATATCTTCCCTTGTAGAAGAGCAGACATCAGACACGTATAAATGCCAGACTGCAACTGATTAAAGGCACATAGTCAGTAATGCACTGATGAGCAATTCAAAACAGTTTCAAACAGTCCCCTTGTAGTCCAGTGGATGAAGGCATCCCATGGTGTGGTAGTGAGTCATAAAAACTAGGAAAATCCTACTTTCAGTTCCTGCTGTGTGTTGAGATGATTGCTCTATAATTGGGATTGCAACAGGCCTCAGAACTTTTGGATTAGGCAGAAAGAATACATAATTAGCCCGCGTTGACATGCCTGAATGTTGGTCGGTAACCCTTGCTGAAATGGGGACATTTTAACTGTCAGTGGATGTCCTG
This sequence comes from Mustelus asterias, assembly GCF_964213995.1. Classification (NCBI taxonomy): domain Eukaryota; kingdom Metazoa; phylum Chordata; class Chondrichthyes; order Carcharhiniformes; family Triakidae; genus Mustelus; species Mustelus asterias. The sequence goes on from NC_135820.1 coordinate 44,096,846, forward strand.
CAGGGAAACCGTTGGTCTCCATTAGTTTTGTGCCCACCTGCAGCATTATGCGGGCAGGGTGATTTTAAAGCCATCATAGCATGCCATTGATGCTCTTCTGAGCAAGACATAGATGGGAAGTGGCTGCTGATCTTCAGAACATTGAGCACCTCTGGGTGTTACAATAGGTGGAGTCATAGTCATAGAGGCTTACAGCATGGAAACAGGCCCTTCAGCCCAACTTGTCCATGCCGCCCTTTTTTTAAAAACACCTAAACTAATCCCAATTGCCCGCATTTGGCCCACATCCCTCTATACCCATCGTACCCATGTAACTATCTAAATGCTTTTTAAAAGACAAAATTGTACCCGCCTCTACTACTACCTCTGGCAGCTTGTTCCAGACACTCACCACCCTCTGTGTGAAAAAATTGCCCCGCTGGACACTTTTGTATCTCTCCCCTCTCACCTTAAACCTGTGCCCTCTAGTTTTAGACTCCCCTACCTTTGGGAAAAGATATTGACTAGCTAATCTGTGCCCCTCATTATTTTATAGACCTCTATAAGATCACTCCTCAGCCTCCTACACTCCAGAGAAAAAAGTCCCAGTCTATCCAGCCTCTCCTTATAACTCAATCCATCAAGTCCCAGTAGCATCCTAGTAAATATTTTCTGCACTCTTTCTAGTTTAATAATATCCTTTCTATAATAGGGTGACCAGAATTGCACACAGTATTCCAAGTGTGGCCTTACCAATGTCTTGTACAACTTCAACAAAACACTCCAACTCCTGTATTCAATGTTCTGACCGATGAAACCAAGCATGCCGAATGCCTTCTTCACCACTCTGTCCATTAAGTCCAGGGATCTTGCTGTGGCAAAGTGGGAATCGGAGGTGGTCTAGACTTGGGATACTCAACCTTTCCCTGAGAGTCCCAGAGGAGCAGTTATACTGTACTTGGATGGACTCTTCAGCTTTCCAATCCTCTGCTAGCCTTGACCTGTCCTTTCTGTTCTGGCCAAATCATCAAACCACAATTAGCATTTATGGGTGGATAATTTACCCAGAACATTTTAAGTGTCCACTGGATGGATAGTCTCAAACCCCCAACCCCATCTCTCACAAATGGATGATAAACAATGTAGAATCATGGTTCATCCATAGCGAGGATTGTTTCAGCTGGAGTTCAGATGAATGAGGGGGGTTCTCATAGAGATTTATAAAATTCTAACAGGACTAGACAGGGTAGATGCAGGGAGGATATTTCCGATGGTGGGGTTGTCCAGAACCAGGGGTCACAGATTGAGGATACAGGGTAGATATTTAGGATGGAGATGAGGAGACATTTCTTCACCCAAAGAGTGGTGAGCCTGTGGAATTCATTGCCACAAGAAGTAGTTGATGCCAAAACATTGAATGTATTCAAGAGGTGGCTGGATATAGCACTTGGGGTGAACGGGAACAAAGGTTATGGGGAGAAAGCAGGATTAGGCTATTGAGTTGGATGATCAGCCATGATTGTAATGAATTATTGGTAGAGGGATTGAGTTTCGGAGCCAGAAGGTCATGCTGCAACTGTACAAAACTCTGGTGTGGCCACACTTGGTACAGTTCTGGTTGCCGCATTAAAGGAAAGATGTGGAAGTGTTGGAAAGGGTGCAGAGGAGATTTACCAGGATGTTGCCTGGTATGGTGGGAAAATCGTATGAGGATAGGCTGAGGGACTTGAGGTTGTTTTCGTTAGAGAGAAGAATGTTAAGAGGTGACTTAATAGAGGCATACAAGATGATCAGAGGATTAGATAGGGTAGATAGTGAGAGCCTTTTTCCTCGGATGGTGATGGCTGACACGAGGGGATAAAGCTTTAAATTGAGGGGTGAGAGATATAGGACAGATGTTAGAGGTAGGTTCTTTACTCAGAGAGTAGTAAGGCGTGGAATGCCCTGCCTGCAGCAGTAGTGGACTCGTCAACATTAAGAGCATTCAAATGGTGATTGGATAAACATATGGATGATATTGGAATAGTGTAGATTAGAGGGGCTTTAGATTGGTTTCACTGGTCGGCGCAACATCGAGGGCCGAAGGGCCTGTACTGCGCTGTAATGTTCTATGTTCTATGAATGGCGGAGCAGGCTTGAAGGGCCAAATAGCCTCCTCCTGCTCCTAGCTTCTATGTTTCTATGAAAGTAAATATGCTGTCTGTCCTGCTGGTACAGTTATTTCCTCCCACCGTTTTGCAGTATGCTGAAACTCACAAGACTAATATTTCTACTTGATGGCAAAAGATTAAAAGAAAAAAGCAAATTAAAAACAAGTGAACTGTTACGCAGCCGGTTGTTTCAACGTGACAGACAGCCCCATTCACAATCTATCAATACAATCCTTTATGTGTTAAGGATGGCTGAAGACTGATCATCCAATGCTGTAAGATTATTTTACTACTTGCCCTCTTCTTTAGTTACCGAGACTTTACTGTTATGTTGGAATTGAACATTTATAGTAAGGACACTATTATACAGGCAGAAAAATAATTATTTCAGTTTGAGTTAACAACATTACAAATTTCAAATTTGAAAGAGTTGAATTAATTTAATTTGAGTCATATTTTTGGAAGATGGTGAGTATTTGATTCAGATCCATAGAGCCCCTTCATTGCCTGTAATGGGTGCCATTTGGAGTCTGATATGGGGCTGAATTTTCACTTTGCGGGTGGTGGGAAACAGGAGCCTGGACTGTTCCGAATCTCAAACCTGTCCTGGGAGGGCAGGATGGGGGGGAGGAATTAGCCACAGGTTGGTATTTAGAGTGGGGCACCCCCTTAATTGGCATGGAGATGGGTACCTAATTGAAGATGGTTAGCGGGCTCTTGAAGCTGGAAGGCTAATCAGACGCCTTCCAGCTTCATTGGAGTAGCTGGCTTCAATGACATGGTAGCTTTCGGTCGCACCCTCACACAAGCGTGCAGCTAGGGAAGGCCTGTTGACCTCCCTGGCTACTCGGCCTACTGATGAGTGCCTGCTTCCAGCAGTTAAACTGCTCATCTGGTTTCATCGCGGAAATGGAGGCCAACAGGAAAGCCTCCTGAATTTGCCTTTAACAATTAAAGCTCTTAACTCAAACTGCCTGAAGGAGGAATGCTACAGGAATTGTCAACGTCTTGCACAGGAATGGAGCCAAACCAAATGGACTTCCACCAACTTATCATAGAATCACAGAATCCCTACAGTGCAGAAAGAAGCCATCCAGCCCATCCAGTCTGTACCAGTCTTTGAAAGAGCATCCCACACAGGCCCTCCCCTCCACTCTATTCCCATAACCCCACACATTTACCATGGCTAATCCACTTAATTTACACATCTTTGGAAACTAAGGGGCAATTAAGCATGGCCAATCCACCAAACCTAAACATCTTTGTACTGTGGGAGGAAACCGGAGCACCTGAAAGAAACCCATGCAGACATGGGGAGAACATGCAAACTCTACATAGACACTCACCCAAGCTGGTATCGAATCTGGGTCCCTGGCACTGTGAGGCAGCAGTGCCAACCACTGTGCCACTGTGTCTATGTCCTTTTGAAATTCTACACTGTCCTCTTCACAGTACAATGCTTCCAAGTTTTGTATCAGCTGCACATTTTGAAATTGTTCCCTGTACACCAAGATCTAGCTCATTAATACATATCAGGAAAATAATACATATCAGGGGCGGCACGGTAGCACAGTGGTTGGGGCAGCACGGTAGCACAGTGGTTAGCACTGCTGCTTCACAGCTCCAGGGACCTGGGTTCGATTCCCGGCTTGGGTCACTGTCTGTGTGGAGTTTGCACATTCTCCTCGTGTCTGCATGGGTTTCCTCCGGGTGCTCCGGTTTCCTCCCACAGTCCAAAGATGTGCGGGTTAGGTTGATTGGCCATGCTAAAATTGCCCCTTAGTGTCCTGAGATGCGTAGGTTAGAGGGATTAGTGGGTAAAATATGTAGGGATATGGGGGTAGGGCCTGGGTGGGATTGTGGTCGGTACAGACTTGATGGGCCAAATGGCCTCTTTCTGTACTGTAGGGATTCTATGATTCTATGATTCAAGGGTCCGAATACTAACCCCACCCCAGCCTTCTTCTGAAAAACATCCATTAACCATTAATCTCTCTTTCCTGTCACTCAGCTAATTTTGTATCCATGTTGCTACTGTCACTTTTTTTCCATGAGCTACAACTTTTCTCACAAGTTTGTGGCTCTGCTGTTTGGAAGTCCATGTATACCACATGAACAGCAATGTCCTGACCAACCCACTCTGTTACCTCTTTGAAAAACTTCTGCAAGTTAGTTAAACACAATTTTCTCTTAAGAAATCCATGATGTCTCTGCTTAATTTGTACATATGACTATTAATTCTGTTAGCTGCATCTCATCTGATTCTGGAGCCTTGTCAACTTGAAGTATAGACAGCTTATCCAAATACCCCCTCCTTATCAATTTTTAATCCTCCTACTGTCTGCATTAGCTTCTCTTTCTCCATGGCTTGGGTAGCAACTTCTCCCTTGGTAAAGACAGATGCAAGGGATTCATTTAATTCCTCAGCCATATTCCTGGCTTCCATGTGTAAATCCCCTTTTTGGTCCCTAATTAGGCCTACTCCTCCTTTTACCACTCTTTTTCTCTTTCTAAGACTTATGTTAGCTGCCAGTCTCTTTTCATGCACCCTCTCTATTTCTCTTACTTGCTTTTTCACATTAATGGGCATCCCAATTATGGCCAATCTCCATCCAGGGATCAGAATATGTAAATGTTCCTGTTCACCTTTAGTTAGCTGCTCCAGCTTTCTGGCAGTGACCTCCACTGCTATCTACTGTGGCCTTATGGATAATTGTTCCAATGCTTTCTGATCATGTGTCTGTCGGCTCCCTCTGGATCCAGATTACCTCTCCTCCTTTGCACTTGCTCCACCAAAGCTTTCAGCGCAGCATCTGAAAAACTTGGAGCCCATCCTCTTCCATGACTTCCCTAGGTCAGGTTCAGCTCCAGCAGCACCTGCTCCAGCCACAACGCATCTCTGCTTCAAGCTGTGCAGGCTAGCGTTATTCATGCTGGCCAGCTTTACGCTGTGCAGGCTTGCTTTAACTGGTCGAGTAAAACAGCAAGCTGCACCAAGTTGGTGTACTGTCTGTGTTGCAGTCAATGGACATGGGTTAGGGACACATTGCAATTCCTGTGTCCACTTTTGAGGCCTATCAAATATAGTGCTCATGGTCGGTGTAATGTGTTATTATAGTGTTTCGTTGGGTTTCTATTTCCATTTGCAGGACGCTGTAAATAACCCAAGCTACGTAACAGCTGCCCTAATTCCTGTAGTCCAGTGACTCATTAAATTTAACTTGTAGTTTGGTGGTAAATAAAACAAATAAGTCCTGAATTTAAATTTGGGGAACAACATAATTAAACCAGAAACAAATATATAATGAAGGAAACAAAAGAGTTAAATAATGGTGTATTGTGCAGCACTAGTGTTGATGGTAAAACTGAACAGGAAGTATGTACTTTCTATCCTGACATATGACAGTGAATATGAGCTGTCCAGACCACTGATGTGTGGCTGACAAAGTCATGAGTGAGAGTCACAATTTTAAAACTCTTCATTTGTCATAATGCAAATCCACATTAAAAAAAAACATGCTGCAGTTTTTGTTTTATTTTTGGTAGAGACTTACGATCGTTTTTAGTTTCAGACTTTTGATTTTATCTCACTACATACTTCCTGGAACATAAATATGACTGAATTGAAAGGGAGAGCATTAAGAAAGGATTTAGAAGAAAACATATAGCTCTGACCTAATTAAAGTGTTCACCATTGTATCTGTCTAAGATTACTTCTTATAATCTAATTGACTGTATCAGGTCATGGACCTGGCAATCTTAAATGTGTCTTCTTACCTTGTGTAAAATTTACCAAAAACCCAAATGCAATGATATTAGTTACACTGTACAAATGGCCTGGTGTCATAGGAATGCTTATCACTATCGTGTAACAACACGTGATAGTTAGCTCTGCTTGCTTTTATCCCTCAGTCCAAAGATGTGTGGATTAGATTGATTGGCCATGCTAAATTAACCCTAGTGTCAGGGGGATTAGCAGGGTAAATATGAGGGATTACGGGAATAGGACCTGAGTGAGATTGTGACCGGTGCAGACTCGATGGGCCGAATGGCCTCCTTCTGCATTGTAGATTCTATGATTCTCACCAATATTCAACTCTACTTCAAACATAACTAATTAACATATTATACAGTATTGCTTGTGTTTAGTTTAAAAATAAATGAACTAGCTTTAAGGCATTCCTTTAAATAAAACAAAACGGATCCAAACAGGCGATCGATGACTGCCCTGGGATTATTTTTAGCCTGGGATATTGAATTTCATAATTTTAAACCTCTGTGTCAAACAAGCAGGAGTACCATTCTCCTTCCAGACATTTGTGTCTTCTACTGTGCAGCCATGCAAGTCATGAGACTGCTTGTTGTTCCTGGACACTAAACCATCTGACCAACTGAGCTAACATTACAGTTATGTCATGGGTGTATTTATGTGCTTGATTTGATGTTCAATGATTATGTTGCCTTGGTCAGAGGTCACAGATATTTACAAAAATGACTCTGGTTCAAGGTTGAACACCAGAAGACATTAGAAGTAACTGGCAGGATCTAGTAATGAGTGGTTTCACATACGGAACCTAAAAGTAAAACCAGAGAGTGTAACTGCATTTTCAGGCATGCTGCATATAAAGACATAAACACAGCAGCATGTATCTTTCTGATATATTTTCTTTGAACTGTAATTAGAAGTCGAACTGCTTTTGGGATTTAGTTTAAGCAGGACTTTCCATCATTTTCAAATGAGGTGATAAATATCTTCAATTTCTGTAAAATGATTTGTTTCTAACAATGAATGGGTGGTCCAGATAGTTTTCTTAAGGTGCAGAAATTAAGACTTATGATTTGGTAAATCTTGCATATCTTCAATAGACATTGAGGCCGGAATCTCACCACTGTTCACGCCGGCGGTATTTTCCCATCTCGTTGCAGTGAACGAAGGTTTGGCTGGCCGCCATATTCTCCAACCTCGCTACAGTGGGAAGGTGGTGTGAACGGCAGGTAAGATCGCACCCTGAGTATTTCCTATTAAATTCAAATTCCTAAAATTGCCTTGGATTCTTATACAGCTATTTAATTTCCAGAAATAATTGATAGCTAAGATCGCTGGGAGGTCGACAATGTTAAATACTTTAAACCCCAGGTGACACAGGCAAGCATTTGGCTGATGGAGCAACTATAGTCTTGAAGAGATGCTTCTCCTTTGGTGCCTCAGAATTGAGGATAATTTTACTTCTATTCCAATTTGATAGGTTCTGAGTTTTAATTCTTCTAAAATGTATTTATTAGTGTCACAAATGGGCTTACATTGAGGGAGAATTTAGCATAGCCAATGCACCTAACCAGCACATCTTTCGAATTGTGGGAGGAAACCGGAGCATCTGGAGGAAACTCACGCAGGCACAGGGAGAACATGCAGACTCCACACAGAGAGTGACACAAACTGGGAATCGAACCCGGATCCCTGGTGCTGTGAGGCAGCAGTGATAACCACTGTGCCACCATGCTGCTCTTAAGTCCAATGCATGATCTGCAGACTGTTCATATGTGGGGCACATATGTGGTGTTTGAAGAATTGAGTAGGTAGGTTTGGAGGTTTGTGCACTCCGTTGGACACCTCAACCTCACCTCTGCATATTCCTGACAATTCTCTTGATGTGTTCAGTGCCTTCCCAAATGTTCCTTCTCCATTTTGGTTGGTTGCAAGCCAGGATCTCCCATCAGTTGGCAGGTATGTTTGACCTCTTCACGATGCTTTGAAGACAACCTAAAGTTATTATCCTGTGAGTTCAGTATAGAGTAAGGTTTCAAGAGCTGGTTTTGATTGATTAACACCTCTATGCCGGACATGTTGGTTTGGGAGAGGATGCTGCTGTTGGACAGTCTTTTTGGCACTGAATTTGGAGGATCTTGCAAATGCACCTTCTCCAGAGGTACTTCTTCCTTGCTTTATATATTGTCCATGTCTCCAAGCACATAACAGTGGGGATCACTGCTGCCTGGTAAACAATGACCTTGGATTTGAGATCCTAGTTCTCAAATACTCTTTTCCGCAGTCAGTCAAAGGCTGTGCTGGCACATATTGGAGGAAATGATGAATTTTGTCAGATGTTAATTTTAATGCTATATAGGCAGAATTCCGAGAGTAAAATCTAGTCTTTTGAGTGGCTAATTATAAAATCCATGTACTCTTTTATCATAAACTGAATCTGAATCACAGACAGCTATGTGTAGTGAAATGGGAGATGACTAGAGAACACTTGAAATTCTAAATATTCCTTATCTGATAATTTAAATCAAGGCAGAAATGTAAACAATACAGATATATTAAAATGAATATTAAATGAAAACAAAATGCTTTTGAATGAATCAAAAACCAATTAAATTACTGCTGGTAATGATGGCGTCTACGCAATGAAACAGATTTCTTCATGCACCTTCCCTCAACCACTCTGCACTCCACTCCTTCTCCTTTAAGACACTGTGTAAAACCTAATTCTCAAGACTAAACCTTTGGCCACCTGTTCTAATGCAATAACAACATTAAGATACTTCATAGGGACCACATAAGGAGTTATTGGGTCTGATGATCAAAAACTTGGTCAATAATGTAGGTTTTAAGAAGTGCCTTAAAGGGGGAAAGCAAGGTAGAGAAGCTGGGAGACGTAGGGAGAGAATTTCAGAGCTTGGGGCCTATAGGCAACTGGAGGCACAGTCACTAATAGTGGAGCATATTATAATTGGGAATGCTCATGAGGCTGGAATTAGAGGAGTGCAGATATCTTAGAGGATTGTGGAACTGGAACAGATTACAGAGTCATGGAGGGGATTTCAAAACAAGGATGAGAATTTTAAAATTAAAATACTCTTTGACCAGGAGCCAATGTAGGCCAGCGAGCACAGGGGTGATAGGAGATCAGAACTTGCTAGAAGTTGAGGTATGGGCAGCAAGGTTTTGGATGGCTTCAAGTTTACTGAGGGTAGGATGCGGGAGAACATCCAGGAGTGCATTGGAATAATTGAATCCCGAAATGACAAAGACGTGGATGAGGGTTTCAGCAGCAGGTGAGCTCAGACAGGAGCAAAGCCGAGCGATGTTATGGAAATAGGCACTCTTAGTGATGGTGCGAATATGAGGTCGTAAGATCATCCAAGGATCAAATATGACAGCAAGGTTAAGAACAGACTGGTTTAATCTAAGACTGTTGCCAAGGAGAAGGATCTAGCTGGTAGCTAAGGAACAGAATTTTGAGTGCGCTCAAAAACAATGGCTTCGATCTTCCCAAAATTTAATATCTCCTTATGTAGTTTGGTATCAAATTTTGTTTGCTAATGTCCATGTGAAACACCTCGGGACATTTTATGACATTTAAGTGCTATATAAATGTGAATTGTTGTGGCTTTATTAACACTGCCACTGCATTAAGTTCAACATATATAGTATTGGGACAGTAATACAGCATCATGCAATATTGCTGTGTGTATCGCTGCAATTTAAGTCAACTCATGAGGCCTTATACCACACTGATGTTTCACTAGTCTCAAACACTTTCAGGGAATGTAATTAAACCTGATTCCAGTATAATGTGTGTAAATATCTGTATAATCTGTACCACGTCAACATGATTCACTTTTGGGTGGGAGGAGGAGTTGGTGAATTTATGTTCTGACAGGTTCTCCATGTTGCTAATGTAGACTATATCAATTTTGAAATTTCGCATGAGCTCGCAATGAAAACACTTCTCGATCAAACCAATGATCTTTGTCTCCCACAAATCCATTATTTATGTTCCTTCAATCACTCAATGCGAGCATATTCAGAAATACATTGTATATGTGGATAAATCCACTGTCACCCTCCCACTTCTCACTGGGGAAGTACCACTGGAGAAAGTGCGTTCGCAAGATCCTCCAAATGCAGTGGCCAAAAAGACCGTCCAACAGCAGCATCCTCTCCCAAACCAACATGTCTGGCATAGTGGTGTTAATCAATCAAAACCAGCTATTGAAACCTTACTCTACTCTGAACTTGCAGGAGAATAACTTTAGGTTGTCTTCAAACATCATGAAGAGCTACATATTCAGGCTACAGTATAGCAGGGTGACCTTTTTGACCTGTGTTCTCTTCAGCTTCATCCTAGTGGCTTGGCATTAGCTAATTTACTCAAAAATAGTTGGGCCCTCATTAATTAGCAAATGTGTTTGACTTCAAAGCCCAGCATTCTGCGATTAGCACACTTTACACACTTTGGCTTGTCCTACAGGTGTAGTGAGATGCTTGGATACGGTTTGACCTCTAATGCCAATATATGCAAATCAAGGCTTCCACCATTCATACACCCACACGGAACAGCAATGAACATTTTTGTGAGCCAATTGGATTTCAAGTCCTAAAGAACAAGATTTAATTTACATCACAAATTATTCTGCAATGATATCCTGTTTTCCCTAAACCATTTGGAGCAGATGAAACCACAAAGTTTCTCTACTGCCAGAACCCAGAAATGAATACAATGTACATCCTACGAGATAAAAGCAAAATTCTGCGGACGCTGGAATCTGAAACTAAAACAGAAAATGCTGGAAAATCTCAGCAGGTCTGACAGCTTCTGTGGAGAGAGAATAGAGCCAACGTTTCGAGTCTGGATGACCCTTCATCAAAGCTGAGCAAACATCCTACCAGAGTTTGAGCAAACATCCAACTACAGTTTGGTGTTGCATAGCATGACCATCAGTTTATTGTCTCAAGTTAAACAAAGGTGACTCGGCATTGTATTTCACACCTGGCATAATGTGAAATATCTTTTACCGGAGGGAGAAAAAAAGGACCAAAACTTCACAAGTTAGAGTTAGTGGCGTTCATCTCAAACCAATTTCAATTTGGTCAAGGGCAAAGTATGAACCTTTCTTGCTTGTGCCTGTGTTCCTCTGCAGTTTGTCTTCCTTGCTGCTAACATGTAATTTTCCATTCTGAGTCACTGATTTATCCTTTGTTTCTTCTGTGATTGAATGTCACTGGGCAGCTAAAAAGAACTGACTTCCCTGTTCTGAACTAAACTGGTATCATCTGGAAAACAATGGGTGGACTTTTTTAAACTGTGATCAGTCACCAGCGTTACACCCTGCAATTAGTTTGTCTGAGACTAAAAGTGCTTCCTTGCTCCCTTCAGCTCTTTTGTCATGATTATTTTGATTTCATTCAAATGTACCTAACATTGACTTTCAAGTTGCACTTACCTTTAATAAAATATGAAGCACTTTGGTGTTACAGGGTGATTGACAGCTGATACAAATATAAAGCAATGCTTACTGATGTTGTCAAATATCACCTCATAAAACAATGTGTTACTGTGCTCCTCTTTCACACAAAATGCTTTATGTTCAGTGCTGAAGCCTTGGCTTCTAAATTCAGACTATGCCTGAGCAGTCGCATTAACAGGAAATTTAAAATAAAATACAGTTATAAGGAAACCACTTTTGTGTTGTGGACTGTCTAATCTCACCAATAACATACTGTGGGACAATCTGTGCCATGATTAGTCACAAGTAGGCTTACTTTAACACTGCAATGAAGTTACTGTGAAAATCCCCCAGTTGCCACACTCGGGCACATGTTCGGATACACTGAGGGAGAATTTAGCATGGCCAATGCACCGAACCAGCACTTCTTTCGGATTGTGGAAGGAAACTGAAGCACCCGGATGAAACCCACGCAGACACGGGGAGAACGTGCAGACTCCGCACAGACAATGACCCAGGCCAGGCATCGAACCCGGGTCCCTGGCAGCAGTGCTAACCACTGTGCCACCGTGCCGCCCAATGGAGGAGATATAGGGGAGGAGAATGAAATAGAAAAGGAAGAACTTACAATTATATTGTGATTTTTTAATATATTGTACTGTTCAGTACCTTGGGACAAACTAAATAACTTCACAGATCATAAAGCAATGGCTTGTCGTCTGCTGTTACATATTCAAATCATGCTCAGAAAATTGACTTCTATCATCTCAGTAGGCAGACCTCTATTTTGGGTGCAAACGGAAAATTATACCTAAGAATGGCTTGAATTTGTTAGAGTTCAAGTATCCAACAACACTTATTTGCATAATCACAAACGTAAGCTCTGCCCCGCCAAGTAATACAATAAAAATCACTTGCTTCTTGGTTGTGAAATATTCCTTGATGTTCTTAAGCATGGTAACTTGATGCAGTTTTATTGATACAGCTGCAAATGGCTTTAGCACCAAACATAAACATTTTTAATGAGTGTCAAAGAACAAAGAACAAAGAACAATACAGCACACGAACAGGCCCTTCGGCCTTCCAAGCCCGCGCCGCTCCCTGGTCCAAACTAGACCATTCTTTTGTATCCCTTCCAACTATTGTCCATCCCAACTATTCATTGACTTGATTTTAAATCACTTGAAGACAGCTAAAAAATCAATTATACAGAATCATTTACTGGTTCCATTGGTGTAGTCAGTTTCTTAAATTAAATATGCTTTGATATAAAAACTGCGCCTACTACTGCCTGCTTAAAATTACACTGAAAACCAATTTGAGGTACCATGTACCAGAGAATCATACAGCACAGAAAGAGGTCCTTCAGCCCATTGTGTCTTACTGGCCATCCAGCACCTATGCATTCTAATCCCATTTTCCAGTCCTTGGTCTGCAGCCTTGTATGCTATGGTGTTTCAAATGCTCATCTAAATGCTTCTTAAATGTTATGAGGCTTCTCACCTCTGCCATCCTTTCAGACAATGGGCAGGATTTTAAGGCCTCACTTGTCCCGAAACTGTAAAATCCCGCCTGAGGTCAACGAACCTTTCTATGGTCCACTCCTCGCCCATTCTGTTTCCCACGGCAGGTGGAGTGATAAAATTCCAGCGAATGAGATCCACATTCCCATCATCCTCTGGGTAAAAATGTTTTTCCTCCAATCCCCTCTAAATCTCCTGTCCATCACCTTACATCAATGCCCCAGGTCATTGGCCCTTCTACTAAGGGAAAAGGTTTCCTCTTATGCAAGCGGCCAATCAGATTGGTCGACAGCTCTCCAGCCCATCCAGACACAGCGCTGCAATGGCCAGAAGACGCGTTGCAGCACCTTGCCTGAGAATAAGTGCAAGGAGCTGGTGTCAAGATAAGTAGCAGGTATACCAGGGAGGGGAGGGGATGTCTTGGGGGTTGGGGAGTTACGAGGGAGGAGATCTTAGTGTTGGGGATAAACCGAGGTGAGGGGGGGTGGAAGGTCGGTAGGTCTTGGGGAAGGTGCCCCCAGTCAGAAGGGGCCTTTCACTGGAAGTGCCCCCTCCCCTTCTTGCCTGAGATTGAGAATAGAGACTTTCTCTATTTTCCAATGTTTAAACATTGGGGTTTTATCTGTTGCAAGCAGCTGCCCTGATAGATCTAGCAATGAAATTTGACCAGCTATTCCAGGAAGGTCACCTTTGGCAGCTTGGTGCAGTTTTCTTTGTGCAGCTACTTTCCGGGCGCAGATCCAGGTGCACTTGCACAACCAGTCCAATCACAGGGACATTGCAGAGTGCTTACAGAGGGTGAGCTGCAGCTGCATTGTGGCGGGCCTCACAATTGAATCTAGCACAGCGCTGTACTAACTGATCTTATAAATCCTATAGCAATGATTTGAAGGACGATTTTTTTGGCCGCTTTAAGCAATTTATACCCTTGAACTCTAAGGCTTCTGTATGACTATTTGAAGTATATCTGCCTTGTTTCAAGGAAGCCAATGGCCTAATTAGCAAATGAAGCGCTTTTTTCACTTTTTATTACTGGAGACTTTTTGAACTTGTATTTGCTCCTCCTTGCTTTCTTGCTCCTGACTGTCACTATTTCTTGTTGCTATGTAATAACTCCTGCTCCAGCGTGACTGTCCTGCATTGGTTAACAACTGAGACAAGTAGGAATTTTGACTCATATTCAACCCCTTCCTTTTTATAAAGGCTTGTGCATGATTTTTAGAAAGTGCCAAGTCACGAGCTGAATCAAAAGATTAATGACATTAATGACTACTAAAATTAAACTTTTCCCTAACATCTTCCCACCTCCCTTGAGAAAACTCAGCATGAATTTGCACATTGCAACAATTAAATTCATGGTCAAAAGAATCTACTGTGTCCTGAATCTGGGGCACAAAGTTCAAATATTGCTCTTTAGAACTTTGTACAACGTAAATAACCTATGTTTAATATATTTTTATATTTCAATTATTGAATGAGAAATTCCTATTGAGAGTGGCGGGAACAGGGAATCCCACCATGAGCAAACAATGCACCACCTCCCGCTGGTGAGACTGGAGAATCTCGCCTGTTCTGTTCCAAGCTGGGTAAACAACCAGGTAACCTGTCAACGGGTTTCTGACTGTACCTCCAAGAGCTGCATGACTGGAGCAGAGTGATTCTTCCTATGATTTCCTTTGCTTCTTTACCGTAAAATGTTATTGTCTGTGATCAATGTGTTTTGTATGTAAGATGTTTGTATTGTTGTCGTTGGCTTTGGGTGTAGGCAACACTTAAACCCAAAGTACTCAATTTCCAAGCTTTAATAACTTGTGCACAAGTGAGAGCACATTGCAGTGCAAAGCATTGCAAGGTATTCTATTTATACATACAAACTATTTAGCAGTTATAGTTAATTACAGCAAATGAGAAACAAGCAATTTTCCAATCCTTCATTTGCAGACATATCCACCAATCATAGCATAGCCTTTTGCTCTTTTTTATCCAATAGAAAATTGTCTCCTGCTAATCCTTCATTAGCATAATATATCCCCCTATCTTGCTCTTTCGTATTTTTGTTATGGAATTGTCTTATTTTCCATCCCCTGGTGAAGGCGAGGAATAGAATGTTTATGGAACTTACACATTTCATGCTATCTGGACACTAGGGGGGGGGGGGGATTTTACCATTGCTTTGTGCCAGTTTTTGGGCGTGACATGATGGTAAAGTGGGACGTAAAGCACTTAGCGTAGTTAGCACTGATTTTCATGACTGCTACCATTTTACATTTGCTTAGCAAGCCCGGCGCTCAATCGTCCAGGTCCGCCCCCTCCCCTTTTATGACCTTGCCATGAAAGGTTCTCACCGGTGAGGAATAGACATGGTCCCCATGAATGGGGAGCAGTCGACTTGACCTCGCCAGTGGAACCAGAGGCCATTGAGGCTCCTCAGGGAGGCCGAGGCAAGGGGGGTGCCCCTTGGGCAGTGCCAGACTGGCAGTGCCATCTGGGCACTGCCGACCGGGCACCTGGGCAATGCCCACTGGGCACCTGGGCAATGCCCACCGGGCAGTGCAAGGGGGTGGGGCTAATGGTGGGAGAGGCATGTGGGGTGCAGGACTAATGAAGGGCAAGGGTCCGCTTCCACTCTGCAGGAATCAGTGGGGGGGAGGGAGGAAGAGGGGGCCTGCTGCCACTCTGCAGGGATCAATGGGGGGAGGGCGGCAGGTCCGCAATTGGTGGGGGAAGGGGAGTCCATGGTCGGTCTGGATAGCAGGGGGGTGGTCGGCGGGGGGGTCGGTGGGGGCTGCATCTCGGGCTGCAGGCTCCCGCGATTGCAAAGGACAAAGTTGCTTCAGGCTGCCTGCAGTAGCAGATTGTTACCATGGGCCTTGATGCTCCTGGATTAACAACGGGAAACTCAGTCAAGCTTTTAATTAACATTTAACATCCAGCAATCCCTGCTAGCAATTGGCATCTCTATAGATAAGGGCAAAATTTAATGTGCCCCTGCACCCCAGAATAGACTGGGAGGGGAGTCAGGGACCATTTGATCAGGTGGGATGACATGGGGTGGAGAACCCATCATCCTCGTGCCTGCCTCCCAACCCCCCTACCCCATGTCTTAAGGGTAGGGAAAGTCCAGGACAGTCTTCACACCCCCAGACCAACTGAGGTCCTTAAATGGCCAATTTTGTGAAATACAATTGTTTAATGGCCCTTTGAAGTTTATTTTGATTTTTTAAAACACATTTCTGTTTAAATTGTTATGTGAGTAGGTAGAACCCCAATCTGGCATTTTGATGCAATGAGCATGCACAAATAAAATTCCTGACATTTTAAGTACATAGTAACAGGAGTAGGACATTCAGCACCTTGAGCATGTTCAGCAACCTAGTTAGAATAATGTTTCTATTATTTATTATTTTACTTTTCTTTTGAGAAACCTAGATGGGGATCCATAATTGGAAATAAGACAAATAAAACGAGACATTAGGGAATGATGAGAAAGGAGCAGAATAAATAGGCATCCTCCTCAGAATGCTGCAACATTCACATAGGGATTAGCAATGTAGGCATCTCGAATGAACAAGATCTAACGCCTAGTGTTACAGCATGCTCTTTGTCACATTTGACTTGGAAAATATTAGTGTTTTAAGCTTCAGCATACGTAGGACCAGTGAAGTAAAATGATTGGTTTACACAAATTCCCGGATCTTGAGTCTTACAACTTTGACTATCTAGTGATAATGCCAGATTTTGCATGTTTCTACTCAAAATAAAAAAGCTTGCGTAAAGTTCCTATTTCTATGGAACCACAAGATTGCATGTTCAATTTCACTTTTTACAAAGTGTAAAATAACCTCGTCTGTCTCAACTCTTACTGTTCTCCGTTTCTAAACTACTCTCACTTTATCTGAACTCTCCTTTGTCTAAAGCCTTCTCTCTGTTTCAACCTCTTTCACTCTCTTGATCTGAACATCCTTCTTTCCTGTAGATTAGGGGGATTAGTGGGGTAAATATGTGGGGTCACAGGGTTAGAGCCTGGGTAAGATGCCCTGTCAGAGAGTCAGTGTAGACTCGATGGGCCAAATGGTCTCCTTCTGCACTGTAGAGTTTCATGATTCCTACATTGTCTCAAATTCACTCTCGCCCTAATTGGACTTTTCTCATTCTGTCCAAACGTCTCTGATTCTAGTTGGACTGTTCTCTTTCTTGCTGAACTTTTCCTTCTGTCTGTCTGGATTTAGCTTGTCCTATCTGATTTGATTTGATTTGATTTATTATTGTCATGTGTATCGGGATACAGTGAAAAGTATTTTTTGTTGTGCGCTATACAGACAAAACATACCGTTCATAGAGTACATTGGGGAGAAGGAAAGAAGTTACAGAATATAGTGTTACAGTCATAGCTATGTTGTAGAGAAAAATCAGTTCAGTAAAATACTGCGAATGCTGGAATCTGAAACAAAAACAGAAAATGCTGGAAAACTAAGCAGGTCGGACAGCCTCTGTGGGGAGAGAATAGAGCCAACGTTTTGAGTCTCAATGACCCTTCGTCAGAGCTCTGACAAAGGGTCATTAAGACTCAAAACGTTGGCTCTATTCTCCCCCCATAGATGCTGTCAGACCTGCTGAGATTTTCCAGCACTTTCTGTTTTTATTTCAGCTTAACATAAGGTAGGTCCATTCAAAAGTCTGATGGCAGCAGGGAAGAAGCTGTTCTTGAGTTGATTGGTACATGATCTCAGACGTTTGCTGATGGAAAAAGCTGGAAGAGAGTACGCCCAGGGCGTATGTCAAATGAAATACTGTTAGTTTTGGGCCTGATCTATGTCCATCTGGATTCAAGTGAACTGAGCAACAAAAGGAGGTGGCACACAAAGTCTGGAGAGCAGAAGAAATTTTTTTTGTAAATCATGCCAGGTCCTAATGATACCATAAAGTGTGCTTCGTATGCAACCCATGATAATTACTGGAACTTGCATCTAATCACAGGACCCAGAATGATAAATAACATAAAGTGGGGAAAAGGGCATTCGGTTCCTCAGCACACTCAATCTAACAAACTGCACATTTTGTCCTTGAACTTTTATCACACTTATGGGTTTAAATCCTGCTCATTGAAATTTGTAAGTATCGGGTTACCATGCACATGTAAAGCTGTGTGTTATTTTAAGTTAAAAATAGACCATAAGATCATAAGAAATAGGAACAGCCCATCAAACCTTCTGTGCCATTCTATAAGATCATTATTCACTTGATTGTGGCCTTTTCTCTACTTTCCTGCCTGTATCCCATAGCCCCTGACACCCTTGTCAATCAAAGACCTGTATAACTCAGCATTGGCTACATGCAATGATTCAGCTTCCACTGTTCTCTGTTCTCTCAAAGACTAACAACACTCCAAGAGAAGAATTTCCTCCTTATTTCCATTTTATATGGGAGACCCCCTATTTTTAAGCTGTGCCCACTGGTTCAAGATTCCCTCATGAGTGGATACATTCCCTCATCATCTTTCTTGTCAAGCCCCCTCAGGAATCTGATATGTTTCAAGAAGTTCCCTTTTTTTGTCTGTATAGTGCGCAAGGAACAATACTTTTCACTGTTTACTAATATATGTGATAATAATATAGCAAATCAAAATTCTTTCAATGAGTATAGGCCCAACATGTTCAGCCTTTCATCATAAAACAACCCCTTCATCCCAGAAATCAGCCCAGTGAACCTTCTCTAAATTGTTTTGCATGAAAATATATATACCCTCCTTAAGTAAGGAGATCAGAACTGCACACAGCACTCCATGTATGGTCTCACTAATGTCCTGTACAATTGTAGCAAGAGTTCTCTATTCTTTTACTCCACCTCTTTGAATAAATGTCAACATTTCATTTGCCTTCCTAATATTTTGTGACTCATGTGCAAGGAGACCCAGGCTTGGGTCACTGTCTGTGTGGAGTTTGTATGTTCTCCCTGTGTCTGTGTGGGTTTCCTCCAGGTGCTCCGGTTTGCTCCCACAGTCCAAAAATGTGCAGGTTAGGTAAATTGGCCATGCTAAATTCTCCCTCAGTGTACCCGAACAGGCGCCAGAGTGTGGCGACTAGGGGATTTTCACAGTAACTTCGTTGCAGTGTGAATGCAAGCCTACTTGTGACTAATAAATAAACTTTACTTTTTACTCTCTGTACAGCGTCATCATGCATTCTCTCTCCATTTTTATAATATTCCACGTTCTATTATTCCTGCCAAAGTGGATAACTTCACATTTTCCCACATTATACTCCTCCTACCAATTTCTTTCTCACTCACTTAACCCACTAACATCCCTTAGCAAAACCTTTGTACGTTCCTCACTACTTACTTTCCTGCTTATCTTTGTATCATCAGCAAATTTGTCTGCAACACAGTCTGTCCCTCCATCCACGTCATTAATATAGGTCTGAAATATTTGAGATACTGATCCCTATGGCACTGGTTGCAGTTTCATAAACCTGAAAATAACCCATTTATCTTGACTATTTGTCTTCTGTTGGTTAGCAAATCCTCTTTCCAAGCTAATATATCATCCCTGACAGCATGAACTCTTATCTTGTACATTAACATTTCATGTGGCAAATTATCAAATGCCATTTGGAAATCCAAATATACTACAAGGGTACATTTTTTGCTTCTGCCCACAATTTGCCAGACCATTGATCTAGAGCGGGAATTTTCGGTGTCAGGATGGTATGACTGGAAAATCCCACCCTACATCAGCTGGTTTCTCTTTAATCACCCTGTTTGTTACGTCCTCAAAGAATTCTAATAAGTTTATCAAACATGAATTCCCTTTCACCGTATTGACTCTGCCAGATACTGTTGTAATTTTTCTACTCCACACAGACAGTGACCCAAACCTAGGTCTCCTTGCACATGAGTCACAAAAAGTTAGGAAGGCAAATGAAGTGTTGACATTTATTCAACCTCCTTAATACTTGATTCTAGCATTTTCCCAATAACAGATGCTAAACTCGCTGGCCTATCATCTCCTACTTTCTGTTTTCTTCCTTTCTTGAATAGTGCTGTTATTTTGTGGTTTTACAATCCACTGTGACCTTTCCAGAATTTATGGAATTTTGAAAGATCACATCCATTGCATACACTAGCCGGGATCCTCTGACCTCGTCCATGGCTGGGATTTTCCGGTCCTGCGGCTGAGAGTGGAGATTTGGCTGCAGGCCAATTCTCCGTTCTCGCTGGCAGCAGTGGTGGGTGTATAGCATCGGAGAATTCCAGCCACTATCTGCGCAGCTACTTCCTTTTAGGCATTGAGTATAAAAATTTGCAGATCATGCTGCAGCTCTTCAGAACCTTAGTTAGGCCTCATTTAGAATATTGTGTACAAATCTGGTCGCCACATTACCAGAAGGATGTGGATGTTTTGGATAGGGTACCAAAGAGGTTTACCAGGATGTTGTCTGGTCTGGAGGGTATTAGCTATGAGGAGAGGTTGGATAAACTTGGTTTGTTCTCACTGGAACGACGGAGGTTGAGGGGGGTGACCTGACAGAGGTTTACAAGATTATGAGTGGCATGGACAGAGTGGATAGTCAGATGCTCTTTCGTAGGGTAAAAAAGTCAAGTACTAGGGGACATAGGTTTAAGGTGCATGGGGAAAAGTTTAGAGGAGATGTGCAAGGCAAGTTTTTTACACAGAGGGTGGTGAATGTCTGGAACGCGCTGCCCGGGGAGGTGGTGGGAGCAGGTACAATAGTGGCATTTAAGGGGCAACTAGATGAATACATGAATAGGATGGGAATGGAAGGATATGGACTCCGTAAGTGCATACGGTTTTAGTTTAGGCAGGCATCATGATCGGTGCAGGCTTGGAGGGCCGAAGGGCCTGTTCCTGTACTGTACTGTTCTTTGTTCTTTGTTCTTTGGATGCATGCCATCAGGTCGAGAGAATTTGTGAGCCTTTAGTTCTATTAGTTTTCCTAGAACATTTTCTCCAGTTATCGTGGTTGTTTTAGGTCCCTCCATCTCTTTTGCCTTTTGTCTTTCTACTATTCGTAGGATATATTTTGCATCTTCCGCTGTGAAGATAGATACAAGATACTTGTTCAAAGTCTCTGACATTTCCTTGTCTTCCGTTACTAATTTCCCAGTCTCACCGTCTAAGGGACCAGTGCTTACATTTGCTACTATTTTCCTTTTTATATACTCACAGAAACTGTTTTATATATTGTTTGCTAGCTTTCTCTCATACCCCAATTTTTCCCCCTCTATATGTTTGTGTCATTCTTCACTGGTTTCTAAAATTTTCCCAATCTTCTGGTTTATCACTAACCTTTGCAGGATTGTACATCTTTTCTTTCAATTTGGTACCATCCTTAGCATCCTTATAGCCACAGAAAGTGCATCCTTCTTTTGCAGTCTTTCTTCCTCAAGGGAATATACCTTACCTTTTAACCTATTTTCCCATTCCACTTTAGCCTAATCTATCTTCATGCCCTTGTAATTACTGTTATTTAAGTTTAAGACACTAGTTTCTGGCCCAAATTTCTCACCCTCAAACTGCATATGAAATTCTATCATGTTATGATCACTCTTACATAGAGGATTATTCAGTATAAGGCCATCAATTGATCCTGTCTCATTACACTTTGACAGATCTAAAATAATCAGTTCCCTGCTTGGTTCCAGAATGTATTTTTCTGAGAAACTGTCCTGAATACACTCAATGAACTCATCCTCTAGACTACCTTGCCAATTAGATTTGTCCAATCTATATGAAGATTAAAAGCTTTCTTACAAGGCCCCATTATTTCTTGATTTATACTCTGAGCTACAGTGTACCAACTGTCAGAGGTCTTATAAACCACTCCCATCAGTGACTGCATTCCTTTGCTATTTCCTATCTCTACCCAAACTGATTCAACTGAACCAAGATCATTCCTCACTACTGTACTATACTGAGCTACCACACCTCCATTTTCTTTCTTCCTTTTCTTCCAAAATGTCAAATAGCTTTTGAATATTCAGGGCCCAGCTGTGATCACATTGTCCCTGATATGGTTATCACATCATACCCATTAATGGTTAATTATGCTGTCAATTCAACCATCTTGTTACAAATGCTATGCGGATTCAGATAAAGAACCTTTAATTCTGTATTTTTACCATTTTCCCTACTCTGACCTCATTTGCTAGTGAACTCTGATGTTTGTAGACTCTGTCCCTTCCTGTCACACTCTGGTTATCTAGTATCCAACAGATACTAGCCTAGCCTGTCCAACCTTTCCTCATAAGACAAACCATTCAATCCACGTATAAGTCTGATAAATCTCCTCTAAACTGTTTCTAATGCATTTACATCTTTCCTTAAATAAGGAGACCAATACTGAATACAGTGCTCTAGACCAATGCCCTGTATAACTGGAATTCCACAAGCGCGTAGGATCGGTTCCCAACGTAAAGAACATAAAAGAAATGGATTGTGCATGTGTGGCCATTTCTCAATCAGAACACGCATGAAAAGTCCAAGGTTCACTGAGAACTGGAGTTGCCAGCCTCCGAATTTAAATAAGGTAAGTATTTGCATTTTGTGGCAAGCACGAGCCTTTCTTTCTTTCCCTTTTGTACTACAGATTGAGGTGGACAGCCTCAGCTTGATGGCTATGGGTCAGTCTATGGTCAACTTAACTCAAAATTGAAAGTAATATCTGTTTATTCATCCCTAGAAGTTGTGGAGTGAAGGTTCATTCAGAAATTGATACAAACGTTAAGGATTGTAAGCATTTGCCACAGCTTAATCTTGGATAGGATATGATAATGAACCATAGTTACATTCAGTTCTTCGTAAGTTTCAGTATGTTCTCTGGAGTACAAGTCAATTTTAAAGGGTGGTCCCAGACGAAAGATTCTTCTGAATGCTTTGCTATTGACGGTAATTCTGGGATCAGAGTTTAAATCATTAGAATTATAGAATCCTACAGTGCAGAAGGAGACCATTCAGCCCATCAAATCTGCATGGACCACAATCCCACCCAGGCTCTATCCGCATAACCCCATGCATTTATCCTAGCTAATCCCCCTGACACTAAGAGGCAATTTAGCATGGCCAATCCACCTAAACTGCACATCTTTGGACTGTAGGAGGAAACCAGGGCACCCGGAGGAAACCCACGCAGACATGGGGAGAATGTGCAAACTCCACACAGACAGTGTCCCAAGCCGGGAATCAAACCCGGATCCTGGCGCTGTGAGGCAGCAGTGCTAACCACTGTGCCACCGTGCCACCCATATATAATATGCAGGACTAAGAGGAACGTGGTCAAGTGTGCAACCAAATGGCAGAAGTGTTCAATCTACCTTTGCCAGCCCATCCCTCTTGCACAGTGAGAACATTTTCTGTTGGTTCTCTTTCAAATTGATTCCCTTATTTTCTACCACAAACCCAGTTCCCATCACCTCACCAGATTTTTTTTGTCCCCTGCTCCAAAGACATGGTTTATCCTGGGTTATGATTCCATGCTTCTACACCTCTTGGCACAGATGCAGTAACCGGGAGATTTCAGTCTGGAATGTGCAATGTCATGTAAAGCTCCTCCTCTACATCCTCCTCAAGCTTCTGCTGCTCCTCAGGCAAATGCAGGTAGGAGGACCACTCCCTATATCCCCAGGCTTATTGGCGCCAATTGGCAGGTGTCATTTGCAGTATTTTGTCTTACCACATAAGATATGTTGGTTATTTCCTCCTTGAACTTTTATTCCAGAGAGTAAAGGCAGAAGGAAAAGAGAATTTTTGTGCTATTCTTAAATGGGAGAGAAGGTAACAGAGAGCAGGTAGCAGAGAGATAGCTTTTGTTATTCGTTCAGGGCGTAGGCATCACTGGCTGGGCCAGCATTTGTTGTTCATCCGTAATTGCCCTTGAACAGAGTGACTTACTGGGTCATTGCAGAGCGACAGTTAAGAGTCAACCACATTGCCTTGGTTCTGAAGTCACATGTGGGCCACACCAGGTAACGGCATCAGATTTCCTTCTCTAAAGGACATCAGTGAACCAGATGGATTTTTACAACAATCCACAATGTCTTCATGGTCATCACTAATTTAATTCCAAATTTTCACTGAATTCAAATTTCTCCATTTGCTGTGGTGGGATTTGAACCTGGGTCCGCAGAGCATTACCTTGAATTTCTGGATGCCAACGTAATGGCTGGAGTAAAGGAAAAACAAAGTTAAAATTTGATGGATGGGATCAAGTTTCATTGCAAGATTGGAATCTGACACCCCAAATACTTCCTGCATCCCAATCCTGCGCTGCAGCAGCCACCTGGAGCTATCTTCAAATGTAAATTAACTGATTGGGCCAAGGGCGAGAGTGGCACCCACTCAGCAATGCCAGGACTGGTATGGAAACAGGAAGCAGCTCCTGTCTGCCATATTGAAAGGCAGATGGCAGCTATGACAGGACTTGTAGCAGGCAGGAGAGCAAAGGGCCTGCAGCCACATGGCGCAAAAAAGTGGGCAAACTGACAAAGAAGGGGTGAAAGGCTATGTTTCAAACACCCTGGCTGAGATTCTCCCAAAAGACTTCTATGTGCCGAATTTGCGTAAAAACTGGAGTAACTCATCTGTTTTTTTTAAGCGGGATTTTCGAAATGAATCTTCCACACGCTGAGCACTGCATAGTGCCCTAGCCAGATTCACGATGAATATCCGGTGCCGGGGCCAACTCCCACTGAAGAGGCTGGCGGCATAGCGCTGAGTGGGCCACTGTGCATGTGCCGATTTTTCATAGCGGAGATCGGCGCATGCCAGCACAGTAACCTCGCAGCCAGCCCCGATCCCCCTGCTCCCTGCCCATCACCCCGCCTCGATCTCCACCTCCCCGCAGTCCTGATCTCCCCAACACCCACCCACCCGGCAGCTCCGACCCCCCCGATGTCCGGTGGGCAGTGCCCAGGTGCCCCTTGGGCATTGCCACTTCTCCCCTTGGGCAGGGGGGCCAAGCTGTCACTGCCAGGCTGGCAATGCCTGGGGACACCTCCCTTACCCCCGACCTTCTGGGGGGCCTCGATGGCCTCCCTTCACTCCAGCGGGTTCAGGTCACCAGCTCCCTGTTAGTGGGGAGCTGTTGTAAACCCCTCTGGAGTGAACCACTCCTGGTGGGGGCAGGAGAAAGAAGCGGGCCTGGAGACGTCAGTCCTAGACCTGCTAATTCGATTTAAATGGCAATTTGAATATTTAAATCAGCTCCATGCTGATTTCCAGCACAGAGCTGATGACGCGTGGAAGCCGTGGCTCCCAGCATGAGCCCACTAAATGGCCTCTGCTGATGTCTCCCGGCCCCTTGCTCTGCTAGAGCAGCGCAGCGGACTGGGAGGATCACCCCCTCCTATTTTTACATTACTTTGAATCAATCAATGTCCAGCTGCATGCTTCCAGCAGCCAATCACTGAGCTTGCACCAGACCAGTCATTCCACTTTGAAAATTTCCTTCCGACCCTTAATTCCCAACCAATTAACAAACTCCACAAGAAGCTTAATGGACAGTTAATTCGTGACAAGCAAATTGCTGGCCGCCCTCCTGCTCCCTTCGTTTTGAAAATTGTAGCACGTTCTGGAGGTTTCAGGATCCGGAGATGTCTCCCGGGAAGAGGATCTTCAATTTGTGCCCACACCCGTGTTCACCCCCCCAAAAGCTCTTTTATAAGTCAGCCCAATGATCCTGCAAAGTTTTAAAAGTTGTCCTTCGACCTTTACATATAGGTTTCACCTTTATCCCCAGTGGCTGGCAATGGGTGAGACGGCTGCTGGATTTTAATAAGATGCTATGCAGTCAGATGTTCCCACTCACCTTAGCGTGGTCACTTCTATTGTGCTGCCAGTGTGAAAAGCTGGCTGGGGAGAGAGCACGATAGATCACAGTCATGTCTCTTTCTCGTGAATATAGCTAGCAAATTAAGTGACAAGAAAATAAAGGCTTCAGTATCAGAGAGTAGGTTCTTTAAATGTTTCGAATATAATAAATGCAGCTTACAGTTGAGTAATCTCCAGAATTACAAAGGAAATTATTTTGCCTATCTTCTCCTTTTCCATCTCCCCCAAATCAAATTGATAAGACAATAAAAAATTTGTATTTTTATATTAAAATCATTCCGAAATTGACCTCCACACTCTTTTCAACTATCACCAATTAACTTATGAATTTAATCCATTTTAGTTTGCTCTCTGCTGTACTAATAATTATTACTGAGCAATATTCTATCTGCAGTGTGCTACACCCATGCTCATAGGTTTTTAGAAATTATTCATTCATGGGATGTGGGCGTCACTGACAAGGCCTACATTTATTGCCCATCCCTAATTGCCCTTGAGAATGTAGTGTTAAGCTGCCTTCCTAAATCTCTGGAGTCGATGTGGTGTAGGTACACCCACAGTGCTGTTAGCCAGGAAGTACCAGGATTTTGAACAAGTTCTGATGAAGTAACTTGGAACTGACTGAATATTCCCTAGTCATGCTGATGTGCAACTTTGAGCAATCCTCCAGTTGGTGGTGTTCCCATGTACTTGCTGCCCTTGTCCTTCTAGGAGGTGGGCGTTGAAGGGAAGGAATGAGTGAGTTGGAGCTGAGTGAGATGGGAAGGCATGAATGAGTAAGATTATAGAAATCATAGAAACCCTACAGTGCAGAAAGAGGCCATTTGGCCCATCGAGTCTGCACCAACAACAATCCCACCTAGGCCCTATCCCTGTAACTCCACATATTTACCCCGCTCATCCCTCTAACCTATGCATCCAAGGCACTAAGGGGCAATTTAGCATGGCTAATCAACCTAGCCTGCACATCTTTGGACATCTTTGAGAGGAAACCAGAACACCCGGAGGAAACCCACGCAGACACGGGGAGAATGTGCAAACTCCACACAGACAGTGACCCAAGCGGGGAATCGAACCAGGGTCCCTGGCGTTGTGAGGCAGCCGTGCTAACCACTGTGCCACCATGCCGCCCAAGTAGTTGGGTGGTGGATTGTTTGGTGGGGAAGAGGAGCTGGGTACATGTATGGGTCAGGAAAAGAGGGGCTTCACTGAGTCTTCTATCACCATGGAATATGGCAAGTTTGGCTGAATCCTACATGAGTACATAAAATAACATTTTTGAAAGTACTTTAAAACCGCAGGTTTTCATATTTAAGTGAACTGAATGGCATCAAGCTTCTTGAGAGATGTAGAATTGCACTTATCCAGGTCAATGGTGACCCCCTAGAATGTTGATGGCAGGATATTCAGCAATGGTAATTCCTTTAAATGTTATAGGGAGGTGGTTAAAGTCTCTTAGTGGAGATGATCACAGCCTGGCAATTGTGAGACACAAGTCTGAATGTTGCTCAAGTCTCACTGTGTACAGGGGCAGACAGCTTCATCATCTGAGGAGCTCTTTAAATTTTTCCTAGCTTAAGGACTGTCATGAGTTCTTCAGAGAGCATCTGCTTAACCAGACACTCAACATGCTAATTTGCTGCCTATATTCAGAATTCCAAACATCAAAAATCTTTCATGATGTCACTGTAGTTGGTGTTTCTTCTTGAATTTTTCTTGTATCTTTTGTCAAATCTGATGCATTGAATTAGACTGGTCTTCAATGTTTGTTGAACTTGCTCCTATATGATTCTTCTCAGTGGAAGAAATCACAAAATGTGGAGGTGGTGAGGGAGGGAACATAGAACATAGACATAGAACAGTACAGCACAGAACAGGCCCTTCGGCCCACGATGTTGTGCCGACCTTCATCTGAAACCAAGATCAAGCTATCCCACTCCCTACCATCCTGGTGTGCTCCATGTGCCTATCCAATAACCGCTTAAATGTTCCTACGAACAAGTACGAAGAAATTGTCTTCGTAATACTGCTTTTGTCTCTCAGCTCCGTGCAAGAACAACAACAGAAAGGGGCAATATAATTTGTTCTGATTATTCAAAGCTTCACAGGTTCTATTTGACACACTGATTTTATTCAATTCGGAACTGTAACGTGCAGACCAGGAAGGGCCCAAGTTCGACTCCCAGGCAACAATTCTCCTGTCCCATGTCAGAACGGAGGCAGGACAGCAAACAAAATAGTCACCTGGTGGCACAGACATTCATCTTTCCTCCATTTCTGCCCTTCGTCAGTTTTCAGTAGGCAGGGAGGGAGTGGGGCCATTAACGAGGCAATTTAGATTTTTGTGGTTTCATTAAGAGCTCATCCCTGGTAATCTTTTCCAATTCTCAGTAAGGTGGCTGGATTTCAGCAGCTGTCAGCAGACAGACAGAAGGTGGGGACAGGGTCAGTTGTAAGTTAACGTGCGAAGATACAGTTTGAAATGGCACTGAAGAGGCTGAGTGTAGCGGGAGAGGGGGTGGGGGTCCGAGCCAATATAAAAATAATTCTCTGAGTTTCAAAATGTGTCACCAGCCTACCCTGTCGTGAGTTCCAAGCCTTCCACTGCCCTCTGAAAAGTAGGACATTTTACATTTGGCAACCTTTCTCCTGAAACTTTATTTTGTTTTTGGCAGCCACGGCAATGGCTGCCAATTGGCTTCCTTGGTGTTCTGCTTCTATTGCCGCCCCATGCTCTGACAACTAATTAGGTCCGACTACAGACTTCAACCAGATGAAATCGGAGTTCTCAGCCGAGGGCTTAATTTTTGCCCCACCACCAAAATAGACCTCATCAGTCTCGCAGCAGACACAGAGGAATTCATCAGGCGAATGAGGCTGCGGGAGTTCTTCCACAAACCCCAAGAGGCCAACAACGAACACAATGGGACAGCCAATGAACCGGAACAGCCGACAGAGAGATCCGCAGTGCATCCGAAGAGGAAAGAGTCGAATTGGACTCCTCCGGAAGGCTGCTGCCCTCGACTTGACATGTATGCCCAAGCCGTCAGGAGGTGCGTCAACACCAAATTCATCAGCCGCACTCACAAGACAGCCCCGAACATCACCCAAGCACAACGTAACGCCATCCACACTCTCAAGACCAACCGCAACATTGTCATCAAACCAGCAGACAAAGGAGGGGCCATCGTCATACTGAACAGAACGGATTACTGCAAAGAAGTGTACCGACAACTCAACAACGAGGAACACTACAGACAGTTACCTGCAGATCCGACCAAAGAACACACCCGTCAACTCAACACTCTGATCAAGACCTTTGATCCGGACCTTCAGAACACCCTCCGTGCTCTCATCCCACGTACTCCCCGCGTTGGAGATCTCTACTGCCTCCCGAAGATACACAAGGCAAACACACCCGGCCGTCCCATCGTATCGGGCAATGGGACCCTGTGCGAGAACCTCTCCGGCTATGTCGAGGGCATCCTGAAACCCATTGTACAAAGAACCCCCAGCTTTTGTCGCGACACGACGGACTTCCTACAGAAACTCGGCACACATGGAGCAGTTGAACCAGGAGCGCTCCTCGTCACAATGGATGTCTCAGCACTCTACACCAGCATCCCCCATGATGATGGCATTGCTGCAACGGCCTCAGTGCTCAGCGCCAACAACTGCCAGTTTCCAGATGCAATTTTACATCTCATCCGCTTCATCCTGGACCACAATATCTTCACCTTCAACAACCAGTTCTTCATCCAGACACACGGAACAGCCATGGGGACCACATTTGCACCTCAATATGCCAACATCTTCATGCACAGGTTCGAACAAGACTTCTTCACCGCACGGGACCTTCAACCGATGCTATACACTAGATACATCGATGACATTTTCTTCCTTTGGACTCATGGTGAACAATCACTGAAACAACTCTATGATGACATCAACAAGTTCCATCCCACCATCAGGCTCACCATAGACTACTCTCCGGAATCGGTTGCATTCTTGGACACGCGCATCTCCATTAAGGACGGTCACCTCAGCACCTCACTGTACCACAAGCCCACGGATAACCTCACGATGCTCCACTACTCCAGCTTCCACCCTAAACACGTTAAAGAAGCCATTCCCTACGGACAAGCCCTCCGTATACACAGGATCTGCTCGGATGAGGAGGATCGCAACAGACACCTCCAGACGCTGAAAGATGCCCTCATAAGAACAGGATATGGCGCTAGACTCATTGATCAACAGTTCCAACGCGCCACAGCGAAAAACCGCACCGACCTCCTCAGAAGACAAACACGGGACACAGTGGACAGAGTACCTTTCGTCGTCCAGTACTTCCCCGGAGCGGAGAAGCTACGGCATCTTCTCCGGAGCCTTCAACATGTCATTGATGAAGACGAACATCTCGCCAAGGCCATCCCCACACCCCCACTTCTTGCCTTCAAACAACCGCACAACCTCAAACAGACCATTGTCCACAGCAAACTACCCAGCCTTCAGGAGAACAGTGACCAAGACACCACACAACCCTGCCACAGCAACCTCTGCAAGACGTGCCGGATCATCGACACAGATGCCATCATCTCACGTGAGAACACCATCCACCAGGTACACGGTACATACTCTTGCAACTCGGCCAACGTTGTCTACCTGATACGCTGCAAGAAAGGATGTCCCGAGGCATGGTACATTGGGGAAACTATGCAGACGCTGCGACAACGGATGAATGAACACCGCTCGACAATCACCAGGCAAGACTGTTCTCTTCCTGTTGGGGAGCACTTCAGCGGTCACGGGCATTCGGCCTCTGATATTCGGGTAAGCGTTCTCCAAGGCGGCCTTCGCGACACACGACAGCGCAGAGTCGCTGAGCAGAAACTGATAGCCAAGTTCCGCACACACAAGGACGGCCTCAACCGGGATATTGGGTTCATGTCACAATATTTGTAACTCCCACAGTTGCGTGGACCTGCAGAGTTTCACTGGCTGTCTTGTCTGGAGACAATACACATCTTTTTAGCCTGTCTTGATGCTCTCTCCACTCCCATTGTTTTGTTTCTTAAAGACTGGATTAGTTGTAAGTATTCGCATTCCAACCATTATTCATGTAAATTGAGTCTGTGTCTTTATAAATTCTGTTTGTGAACAGAATTCCCACTCACCTGAAGAAGGGGCTTAGAGCCTCGAAAGCTTGTGTGGCTTTTGCTACCAAATAAACCTGTTGGACTTTAACCTGGTGTTGTTAAACTTCTAACTAATTAGGTGGCAGACCCAACTCTAAGGTCAGTGAGGCCCAAAGCCTGGAAAACCCCTCTTCCCAGAGGCTGGCAACGGAGGAGGAATCGAGACCTGGAATAGAATCCACCTCAAGAGCTTCCAGCTCCAAGAGGAAAAATCGCCCCCTGCCCACCCCGGTCTCTGTTGAATTAGCCGATCTCATTTGAGGCAATAACAGTCTGTTGTCACTGGCTTCAACATTAAGGAGAAAACTTATCAGCATGGTTTGTGTCAGCTGGTTCCTGTTGGGGATTGCATACATTGGACTTTGGGCCAGTACAGAACCAAACTTCATTGTGATCCATTCAATCATCAAACAGCTACTGATACACATCAGAAAGGTCTGCTTGGATGAGATGCCAGAGAGTGGCTGGTCAGTTCTACACATTTATGGTTAGTGGATGGAAAAGCTATCAAGGGGTTAATGCTTTTTGGAGGGAAGGAGAGAAAATTAATGAGAAAAAGATAAGCAAAGATGTTGTCAAAGTTTATGACTGGATCTATTATATGACAATAATCCCAAGTGCAAAGGTTTATAGGCTTGATACTGACAAGTCCATTGGGAGATATGGCAAAGGATCTGTTAATTTACATCTGAGACTCCAACTCATTAGTAACATGAGTGTGTGTCTCTGTTTGGGTGGAAATGACACAGAATAATCAGCTGAGAAGCATGTTATTCATCAGTTCCTTTACTGTGTTATTTTTAAATTTATATTTGTGTAATTGTGCTTTGATAGTTCGAGGCCACGGGGAAGCACAGAATTGAACTCAACAACATACTACTTGTTTGAGCCATTTTAAAGTCAGGCTGCGATAATGTGAGAAAACAAATTGGCAGACCTATTGTACAAATCTCCACACCGAAACGGCTGAGTTTTTGCAGCGTTTTCAGTTCAGATCTCACATCCCCCAGCATCTGCAGTATTTTGCCTGCTGAAGAACTCGTACGTTAAAGTAGTTTATTTATTAGTCACAAGTAAGGCTTACATTAACACTGCAATGAAGTTACTGTGAAATTCCCCTAGCTGCCACATTATGGCGCCTGTTCAGGTAAATGCACCTAACCAACATGTCTTTCAGACTGTGGGAGGAAACCGGAGCACCCAGAGGAAACCCACACAGACATGGGGAGAACATGCAAACTCCACACAGACAGTGACCCAAGCCAGGAATCAAACCCGGGTCCCTGGCGCTGTGAGGCAGCAGTGCTAACCACTGTGCCACCCTGCCATCCCCAAACTTTAAAACTATGCACCTAACCAGTGCATCTTTCGGACTGTGGGAGGAAACCAGTGCACCCGGAGGAAAGCCAAGTAGGCACGGGAGAATGTGCAGACAGTCACCCAAGCCGGGATTGAACCTGGGACCCTGGCACTGTGACGCAGCAATGCTAACCACTGTGCCACCAGAAGATTTTTTCCCTGAGAGTAAGCCACTTAATCGCTGGAATTATATCGCCCCGCCCGCCACGAAATCGGTGTGGGCGAGGGGCGGGCAACAGAAATGTCCGTTGACCTCGGGCGGGAATTTCCGGTCTCGCTTGAGCGGGGCTGTAAAATCTCGCCCATTGTGTTTTCATAAACTCTTTTGAGTGTTATCCTAATGCATATTTCTTTTAAACATGTTAATGGGTCTGCTGAACAGAGGACTTTTACATGAGCACATTCAGCAGCCGACTGCCAGAGGACGTTAAAGTCCAATGCAATTTCTTGCACAGCTCGCCACAAGTTACTCCAAGCAGCTCCGAGGAAATTCCCAGCCGTTTGTCCCGAAACATTGAAAACAGTGTTAAGCAAATATCTCGGATAAAGCCTTCTGTGTTGGGTAACTGTGCACAACATATTCATCCTGACAGCTCGCTGACAAACTATTCAGCTCCTGGGAGAAGATGATGCAATTTAGCACTCACTGACAGCATTGACGGTAAATGCATTTAACACTCAGGGTCACACTCTGATCTTATACCAACATGAATAGACCGCCTCGGCTGAGGGGAAATCCCCTGAAAAGTCCAATTTGACATTTTGCACACAGCAGACAGGGTTGTGTTTTAGATTTTAGTACTTCCTTCCTGAAGCTAATCAGCCAGAATCACAATGAGAAAGTCAACTTTCATGAGTTGAATTCTGTTTCTGCGCAAGTACTCCAGTGACCTGAGTAGATTTCCTTCTGCAAAATGAGAGGACTTTTACAGTAATATTTACATTTTATTTGCTGAGTATTACAGATGCTTCTTTTCAGGAAAGTGGCCTTAAAAGCATGTTGCCAGTGTGAAATTCTGACGCACTGACAGTTCTGGAAGGTTTGTTCACAAAATGTTCAGATAGTGCATAATTTGGAATTTTAAAAATGGCGGATGGAGGACAGAACAGGTTTCTCACAATGAATGTATTAGGTGGGAGAATTTTTGGTTCTAAAGGCCTGGATATTCTGATGGGGGGTGGGGGTGGGGTGTGTTTAGGAGTACAGATCTGAGGCCGGCTTGGAGCTTACAATGGATGTGACCATCCCAAAACCCTGAGCCATTTTGAATATAGGGCGGCACGGTAACACAGTGGTTAGCACTGCTGACTCACAGCGCCAGGGTCGTGCGTTTGAATCCCGACTTGGGTGACTGTCTGTGTGGAGTTTGCACATTCTCCCCAGGTCTGCGTGGGTTTCCTCCGGGTGCTCCGGTTTCCTCCCACAGTTCAAAGATGTGCGGGTTAGGTGGATTGGCCATGCTAAATTGCCCCTTAGTGTCAGGAGGGCTAGCTAGGGTAAATGCATGGGGTTATGGGGATAGGGTCTGGGTGGGATTGTGGTCAGTGCAGACACGATGGTCCGAATGGCCTCCTTCTGCACTGTCGGATTCTATGATTCTATGGTTGGAAGTCATCAATCCCATTTGTGACACTGAGCACGTACATCGGGTGAGGAGAGTGGAATATTCACTGTACACCTTGCTGCCATGTAAACAGGTCCCAAGCACAGAATGAGCTGAATTCATACATTTGAAAATTTAATGGAAGCTTGCTTCCTTAAAGGAATTGAGTATGGACAATTGATTGCTTGTGGTAGAATTTTGAGGACTGTTGCAGTGGCGGCGGGGCTGTAAAATGCGGTGAGCCGTTCAAAACTCCATTGATTTGATTTGATTTATTATTGTCACATGTATTAACATACAGTGAAAAGTATTGTTTCTTACGCGCTATACAGACAAAACATACTGTTCATAGAGAAGGAAACGAGAGAGTGCAGAATGTAGTGTTACAGTCATAGCTGGGGTGTAGAGAAAGATCAACTTAATGCAAGGTAGGTCCATTCAAAAGTCTGATGACAGCAGGGAAGAAGTTGTTCTCGAGTTGATTGGTACATGACCTCTGACTTTTGTACCTATTTCCCAATGGAAGAAGGTGGAAGAGAGAATGTCCGGGGTGCAAAGGGTCCTTAATTATGCTGGCTGCTTTGCCGAGGCAGCAAGAAGTGTAGACAGAGTCAATGGATGGGAGGCTGGTTTACGTGATGGTTTGGGCTACATTCATGACCTTTCGTAGTTTTTTGCAATCTTGGGCAGAGCAGGAGCCATACCAAGCTGTGATACAACCAGAAAGAATGCTTTCTATGGTGCATCTGTAAAAGGTGGTGAGAGTCATAGCTGACATGCCAAATTTCCTTAGTCTTCTGAGAAAGTAGAGGTGTTGGTGGGCTTTCTTAACTACAGTGTCGGCATGGGGGGACCAGGACAGATTGTTGGTGATCTGGACACCTAAAAACTTGAAGCTCTCGACCCCTTCTACTTCGTCCCCGTTGATGTAGACAGGGCATGTTCTCTTTTACCCTTCCTGAAGTTGATGGTAATCTCCTTCGTTTTGTTGACATTGAGGGAGAGATAATTGTTGCCGCACCAGTTCACCAGATTCTCTATCTCATTCCTGTACTCTGTCGCGTCATTGTTTGAGATCCGACCCACTACGGTGGTGTCGTCAGCAAACTTGAAAATCGAATTGGAGGGGAATTTGGCCACACAGTCATACGTGTATAAGGAGTATAGTAGGGGGCTGAGAACACACCCATTGACTTTGGCAGGACTAGAAAATCCTGCCAGTGAGAGGGGGTATAAAATTTCACTCCTAGTCTTTAAGCTTTACATCAGTCCCTCCCCAATGCTGTATATTGGAAATGTAAAGACCAGCTGTTCAGCATCGCAAGGATGAAAATGATATGAAATATGTGTATAATGTATTGTCCTGATATGCATTGTGTAATTTTATGTCCACCCATTTATGGACAAATGCATCTCACCATTCCAACCACCGCCAAAACTTCGGATGGAGGGGAATAAGGATGGGGACTAAGCAAAACCAGGTCCCACCTACATTCTGTCTATTCCATATCTTTACTTTTTCAGCTGTAGATCTCTGGAATTTAGAATCTTTGGATCTTATCTCAAAAATGCCTCAATGACCAATGATTTGTAGGAAACCTCAAGAGTCATTTTGCAAAGAACAATGAAATGAATGAGAAGTTTTGGTCGCGCTGCTGGAGTTGAACCAATAGAACAGCCAGTCGGGACCTCAGTTTAATGTCATATGTGATAAAATACATCTTGAACAATACAGTACTCCATGAGCACTCCTGGAGCATCATTACAGGATGAATCCGACCACACTTAACATCAGGATCAGATCATGAGTTGTACCAGAATTCATTGTGCAGCTGGGTCTGTAGGTCCAAAGCATTTTATGGCAAAGAGACAGGGGGCTTTTGCAGAGATTAAACTGTGGGTCTAAGAAAGCCTCAAAAGATGTAGAAAATTACGTTGGTTATTGCATTTAATTTTGCAGCACAGAAACAGGTCACTTAGCCCAGATCATTTTGTTGCTTTTTATGCTCCATATAAGCCTCTTTCCACCTTACTTAGTCTCACACCAACACACATCCCTCTATTCTTTTCTACCTCATTTGCTTCTGTTTTCTCTTAAATAAATCAATGGCATTTGGTTCAATCATTCCATATGTTAGTGAATTCTGCATTCTCACCACTTCACATGGCAACATTGTGGTTTCCATTGATTTCATACCAATGGCATATTGATTAAAAATATGATTGTAAAACCTGCTCTGCAATCTATATGAAGCTCATTTATTTCAGTTCAGAATATAATGGGTGAAATCAAAGATTAGCATCCTTGAAACAGCCAGGGAATATAATCAATCCGAGTTCTCCCTCTTAATTGTTAGTGACTCATTGGGCTGATCAATGGTTGTTACAAACTTGGAGCGGCAAGGGGAGTTAAAACAATGTGAAGAAAGGCAGGTCTGTTTGCATCTTCTAGTATCTACCTCAAAGTGGCCAAGAACCAAGCATTTAATTCCAGACCTATCTTCCTGAGTTGTAAAACCTACTATCATCCAGAAATAGCGTACCTGTTGCATCAACGGTTATCATACCATTGAAATTTTGTGTGTTCGGATCTTCAAAAGATAACATTGGTAATACCAGATTAGTTGATCCACAATCCACTGATACATTAAATGGATGAGAGAAGCCACACTGGAGGGACATATAAAAAAATCTATTTCCCGATGGGAAGTTAGCAACAGCACAATCAGGCCTATAGCACTATTGTGGCAGGCTTCTCTAAAATCCTAGATAGGATCAGTGATCCCGGCAAGGTGTCACTGGACATACTGGACAGTCTGTGTGGAGTTTGCACATTCTCCTCGTGTCTGCGTGGGTTTCCTCCGGGTGCTCCGGTTTCCTCCCACAGTCCAAAGATGTGCGGGTTAGGTTAATTGGCCTTGCTAAAATTGTCCCTTAGTGTCCTGAGATGCGTAGGTTAGAAGATTAGCAGGTAAATATGTAGCGATAAGGGGGTAGGGCCTGGGTGGGATTGTGGTCGGTGCAGACTCGATGGGCCAAATGGCCTCTTTCTGCACTGTAGGGTTTCTATGATACTGCTTATGCTGTGTACATTCACCACATTGAATATATAATGTATTCAACATAAGCTCTTTGCATTACTTGAAGCGTATATATGAAGCTGTGGAGCTGGTGAATCTGGCTAGCGCACAGCCTTTTAAGAGCTGTACTTCACTGAGAAAACAAATGGCCAGGTATGGCGACATGGGCTTTTTTGAATCTTCGTAACAAGCTCCAATTTGATTATAATCACTTGTCAGCCTTTCTAAAAGGAGAATAAGTGAAGGGTGAAGATAAAAGATGGGAATCCTATTATGGAGGTACAAAACGGGCTCTTTGGCCTGATTCTCTGTTTGCTGACAAAGTAGACATGTTAATGCATAAGGTGAATGTAAGATGGGTTACCCCCCTCTGGCATGTTAGGACATCCTCCCCTCTGGGAGGATGGGCTGGAGGTTTTCTGCACCTCAACAACAATTAACAACAGCATGTATTTGTATGGCACCTTTAATGTAATAAGATGTCCCAAAGTATAATCCCTACAGTTCAGAAGAGGTCATTCAGTCCATTGAGTCTGCACTGACTCTCTCTCTCTAACTGAGTACCTTGCCAAGGCCCTCTCC
Organism: Mustelus asterias; assembly: GCF_964213995.1. Taxonomy (NCBI): domain Eukaryota; kingdom Metazoa; phylum Chordata; class Chondrichthyes; order Carcharhiniformes; family Triakidae; genus Mustelus; species Mustelus asterias. The sequence continues at coordinate 44,134,399 of NC_135820.1, forward strand.
CCTGCCCTATCCCGTAACCCCAGACATTTACCATGACTAATCCCCCTAGCCTACACATCTTGGGAAACTAAGGGGCAATTTAGCATGGCCAATCCACCTGACGTGCACATCTTTAGACTGTGGGAGGAAACCAGGGAACTTGAAGGAAACCCATGCAGACACAGGGAGAATGTGCAAACTCCATGCACAGTCACCTAAGACTGGAATCGAACCTGGGACACTGGCGCTGTGAGGTAGCAGTGCTAACACTTCAAAGGAGTGTTATCAAACAATACTAGCAGCTGAGACACATAAGGTGACATTGGGACAGATTGCCAAAAGCTTAAAGTTTATTTATTAGTCACAAGTAAGGCTTACATTAACACTGCAATGAAGTTACTGTGAAATTCCCCTAGTCGCCACAGTCCGGCACCTGTTTGGGTCACTGCACCTAACCAGCACATCTTTCAGAATGTGGGAGGAAACCGGAGCACCCAGAGGAAACCCACACAGACACGGGGAGAACATGCAAACTCCACACAGACAGTGACCCAAGCCGGGAATCGAACCCAAGTCTCTGGCGTTGTGAAGCAGCAGTGCTAACCACTGTGCTACCGTGGTTGGCCCAAGCTTTTGAGGAGCACCTTAAAGGAAGAAAGAGAGGTGGAGAGATGGAGAGGAATTCTAGAACTTTGGGCCATTGGCAACTGAAAGCTGCCAAGCCACCGATGGTAGAGCAATAAAATGAAGGATGGTCAAGAGGCCAGAATTAGATGAGCATAGATATATCACAGGGTTGTGGGGCTGGGAAAGAGATAGGAGAGGTGAGGCCATGGATAGATTTGAAAACAAGGATAAGAATTTTAAAGTCAAGGAGTTGATTAATCTCATGGTGATACCACATCTGTTCACCATAGCTGGATTCTTGAAAGGACTTGCAAAGTGCTAGTTAGTGTCTGTGGAGCAGGCAGACAACAAAGCATGAGACCAACATATTATAGGCTATTTGATGAGCCGTCAGAAAGAGTTGTAAAGGCTTATCTAATTAGACCCATAGCCTGCCACCAAATTTAATCCACATATCTACACATACCGGTAACAGGAGATGAAGTTTGATAAACAAATTACTTGTGCTATCAAAGGGAAGCTGTGGCAACCCTGATTGTCACACCCACTGTCATTTACAGAAAAGATTTGCAGAAACCTTCTTTGAGGGGACCATATTTGTTGTTGGATTCAAAGGAACTAGACTATTTATTTTTCAAATGAAACTGTTTTTTAACCCCATAGATATTCTGACAGAAACAACGGGCCAAGAAAGATTCCAACTTGGGTTCTCCCAAGATATCAAGCATTAATTTGTATGATGAGACTTTTACGTACTGGCTCCAGCTAGATTTTAATAGAAGGGAAGTCCTTTTGGCTTGTGTCAACAGTGGGATTGATATATGAAACCATTTACAATCCCCTGCACGACTGAAACCCTACCACTCAATACAAGTTCAATGAGAGCATGCCTCCTTTTCAGAAACAAAGTGATTACTGTGGTTTCATGCAAGCAATGATTCTGTCACAGAAGACTGATGGATTTCAACGTTGTTAGTGGTTTCTGTAGCATAGGAATTTAAAGGACACGCCACAGCTAGGTTTGAGGGAGGGTGTTTTTCGGTGACTGCTACCTCTGTAAAGCATTGCCAAGATCTGTTCAGACACAGCCAAGTACTGGGTTATCTGTACTGGATTCCTAGGATGAGGGTAATTGAATGTCAAATGGCCATTGAAGGCAATGGGTAGAGCCAAGAATCAAGCACTCACCTGAGTTTGCAATTTGCAGTCAGCATGTGAAGCCATGGGCTGGGAGGGTTAGAGATGGATATTTTCCATGTATTAAAGATCAGTACAAAATCAAATGCTCCTGATGAAATTCCAGTAATCCATGATTTATTTACATTGAGTTCCTTAAGTTCATTACTGTCCCACATAAGACCGAGGGCAGAATTCTCCCATACCCCCGCCGGCAGGGTCAATGGTTAGCAGTGGGGACAGGTGAATTCGGTGGGAGGCCCTAAAATTGATCTCACTCCTGCGTGTATTTCCCAAGGTATCTTCCATTGGCGCCCATCATGGAGGATCGGAAAAACCACTGGAGTCGATGTAAAACTGATTTGCATCCCGCTAATGGGATGCAAATGAAGGCTCAACCAGAATCTTACACCCATGTCCAGTTCTATGTGATGCCCATGGGAACACACACCAGGGTAAAACATGTCTGGAACTATGTGGCATGCAGATGTCGGGACTCACCTGAACAATGCCTAGGGCTGTCCCCAGAGTTCTGAATGGACACCAGCAGCGATCCTGGACCCCGGAACACCACAGCAATGGGTGGTGGGATCATCTATGGGTGAGTCTTCCAGATTTAGTGTCCTCAGGGGGTGGGGGGGATGCGGAGTCCACCTTCCAGCCATAAAATGTTCCTGGAGATCTATCTTTGTTCTCAGGATGTCCATCTTCTTTCTTCAATTGTGGGTCAGTAATGTGGGGCATCTTTTAAATATGGCGCCAGACGTAAGAGCAGACTACATGCCATCGGGCCTATTGCACCACGGAATATGATGCAAAACACCCGGTTGTGTAATTAATGAGATTAGGGCCAGAAGATATGGCATAGTTTCCCACCAACCCCTGCAGGGGGAAACAGCGTGATGTTCCCTCTCCACCATGGGATTTAGTCCAAGATGGGTGAATTCCACCTAGAGTTTCTGTAATTAATACAATCCAGGAGGAGTTACATAATACAGTGCAGAAATTGTATTTAGCTCAAATATAGATCATTGGATGTATTGAAAGTGGTGATGTGGATTGCAAACTACAAGCTTAAAGTAAGCACTGGTACTTGGTGCATCGTAATTGCCTTGACCCATTGCTTTAATGGACCAGTTATCTCTAAAAGAAAACTTGGAAGTAACTCTACCTTTTGTTTATCTTTGTGCAAACAAAATCTGAAGTTACCTTATGTTAACAAAACACTTATGCTGATGTAAGCAGCCTGTAGTACAGTGCCTCACAGGACATGGTCTGAAGCCCACTTATCATCAATGACCCTCAGCAGATTTGCAGCTTTGGCTTCTGTTCACTTGAACAGCTGTGGAACATTAACGGTGCTGTTTCCTTTCCTTTTCTTTCTGTAAAGGGGATTTTCTTTGGAGACATAGCTGTCCCAGTGTCTGCATAGTAAATACAAGGACTGTGTTAAATTCATCGCCTCTGCCTTATCATTTGATGACGCAGAAGAGGAGTTTTAATGACGACATTGGGTGGAACTTCTCCATCCTACTCATGGTGGGCAGGAGCAGAGAATCTAACAGCAGGCAAAAAAGTCGGAAACCCACCAGTGTAAAAACAGTTTGCAATTCTCCTGATTGCACGACAGTTATCTCGCTGCGAATGCCATGAGTGTGAATGCCATTTCCATTCATGAATATCTCATGAACGTTCATTAAAAGAGCTGCTTGCCGGAATCTCCTCACACCTTCCAACCTCTTGTCACACCAGTGGGAAATTATGTCAGGTTCAAAAGCAGTGGCATGCACAATTCGGACCTCAGTTTACTCGTGACTTCAAGATGTGTGCAACATACATAGCCTACTTGCCTTTGAGCTATGCCAGTCTTGATGAATACCATACTGTTGGGATATAGAGTTGGTCTCCTCCTGCCCTCTGCCAACATTATCCATAAGGACACCACTGCAGTACTCACGCAGGCCTCCACTTTCAGACACTGGACCAGTATAAGGGTCGGGGTTGGGGAGTGTAGGGTTCTTTTGCTCCCAATGACTGACACCACTGTCCATAAGGACACCACTGTGCTGCGATACACAGGCAGAATTCCATGTTCAGGAATGAGCATTGCGACTGGGCATGGAGCATGAGGGGAGGGAGGACATGACAACCACAAGGAAGGTCATGGGGAAGGAAGGCTGTGCAAGAGCTGTGAGGTAGGAAGGAGGCATAACGTGCGGAATTGGATATGAGTTCCCGCCATTTGCCCAGCTGCTGAAACCATCTGCCATCACATTTAGTGTGATAATTGGAAAATTCCCCCACTGAGTGGGGTCGGCACTCTGATCACCATTCTGATCATCTTAAGGAGATTTTCAGAGTAAGTACATTGTGAGGCTGTGGCGGTTTCTTTCACTAAAGTCTTTGCTGCTTTACCCAGGGAGGCTGGTTCCCCACGAAGGCCATGTTACTTTTTCCAATCGATTTTCATTACCGTCCCTAGGCCATCACCACCTTCACCCAAAACCCTCTTCATAACATTATTTCTGAGGTACTGCCATTTAATTCACCAGGACAGCAAGTAATTTCCCACAAGCATTAAAATTAAAGTTTAAAATGTATTTATTAGTCACAAGCAGGCTTACATTAACACTGCAATGAAGTTACTCTGAAAATCCCCTAGTACGTCTTTCGGACTGTGGGAGAAAACCGGAGCACCCGGAGGAAACCACGCAGAGTCTGCATGTCCCTGCAGACTCTGCATTGACAATGACCCAAGCCGGGAATCGAACCCGGGTCCCTGGTGCTGTGAGGCAACAGTGCTAACTACTGTGCCATCCGCGAGGGTCAGAGAAAAATGAAAGTAGTCGGACCAGACAGTCATGGCTTTTGATGCCAGGAGTCAAGCCAATGACACAGGGCGGCACAGTGGCAAAGTCATGTCCAAAGACTTGCTGGTTAGGTGCATTGGCCATGCTAAATTCTCCCTTAGTGTACCCAAACAGGCACCGGAGTGTGGCAACTAGGGGGTTTTCACAGTAGCTTGACTGCAGTGTTAATGTAAGCCTATTTGTGACTAATAATCAGTATGGGAAAAAGCTCCTGTGTAGTTAATAATCATTTTTAAGACGTTCTGCATTCAATTACATATTTTTGTTATGCATTCAGAAAAGCATGTTCAATCTTACAAATTTATTGTTAAAAATTCATTCCCATGTTAACTTTAATCTGCTACCTTTTTTGTGTTCCAGATGGTACGATGTTGCACATCAGAACATAAGCAAACTGTGGAAGAAATCAAAAATGCTGTGTAATCATCTGTGTACTTTTGTTGAGTTCATTTGCAGTTAATCTGAGGGAGTGATGATGAATAGCTGGAATTTTCCATGTGAAATTGAGTGCATTGGCACAGAACATTGCCAATAAATTTGCCTGTTAAACTTTGTTTATCTTGTAATTTTTTTTTTCAGTTCAGTTTTCCTCTCAGCTGGCTCCCAGCTTCATACAGCTATGATTTCAAGAAAACAATATCATATTCATAAGAGATATGTAAAAAAAATATATAAAATACTGGTCACGCTCTTATCACGTTCCACACTTTGGTAGGTTTGGGTGATGATTTTGAGTCTTGATATCATTGGAAATTGGTCCTAGCATTTGGCTTGGAACTTGTGATAGGCAATCCTGGAGTTTGACAGTACTCAGGGGCTTTTGTAGTCAGTCAATTTGGGGTGTTCTTTTTATCTGGCACCATCATGAAAGGGGAATCTACTTAAGTTACAAGGCGAAGTTTGGATTTTTTGAGTTCTGTCAACAGGGTGGGAATGGGTGCTGTATCAGCCTGACAACACCGGGTTGGGGGATATTATGTAAATACCATGTAAATGAATCCGTTATTTAAAGAAGATATTACCACATATTAGAGAGGGATGACCTCAGTTCAGGACCTGGACAGAGAAGCAGTTTGGGTGGAGATGAGGAATGATAAAGGTAAGAAGTTACTTGTGGGGAGTGGTGATAGACTTCTTAACAGTAATCACATGCTAGAATGGAGTATCAAAAAAGAAATAATGGGAGCTCTTCAGAAGGATACGCTGATTATCATGGGGTATTTAATCTACATTTAGACTGGGAAAATCAGATGGGCAAAGGTAGCCCAGATGAGAAATCCTTAGACTGTTGTTGGGATAGTTTCTTAGAACAGCACCAACCAGGGAACAGATTATGCTAGACTTGGTATTGATCAACAAGATAGGATTAATTCATGAACTCATAGTGAATGTGCCCCTATGTAGCAACATATGATTGAATTTTACGTTCAGTTTGAGGGAGAGAAGAATGTGTCTACGACTAATATTTCAAACTCAAATGAAGGTAATAACGAGGGCATGTTTGCTAAATTTGCAAATGACACAAACATAGATTAGAAAGCAAGTTGTAAATAGGACATAAGGAAGCTACAAAAGGATATAGATAGGTTAGATAAGTAGGCATAACTCTGGCAAATGGTGTATATTGTAGACAAATGTGAAATTGTCCATTTTGCCAGGAAGAATAAAAAGGAAGCATATTATCTAAATGGCAAGAGATTGCATAGCTCTAAGATGCAGAGGGATCTGGGTGTCTTGGTGCTTGAATCACAAAAGGCTAGTATGTAGGTATATCAAGTAATTAGAAAATCTTGTGGAATATTATCATATATTGCAATGGGAATTGAATGCACAAGTCGGGAGATTATGCTTCAGTTATACAGGACATAGTTGAAACCACATCTGGAGTGCTGTGTACAGTGTTACTTCCTTTATTTAAGGATGGAAATAAATGCGATTGAAGCAGTTCAGGGGTTTACTAGACTAATACCTGTAAATGGGTGGGTGGTCTGACGAAAGAAGACTGCACAAGCTAGGTTTGCATTCGCTGGAGTTTAAGAGTAAGAGGCACCTTGATTGAAACATATAAGATTCTGAGGGGTCTTGGCAGAGTGGATGTGGAGAGGATGTTTCCGCTTGTGGCAGAATCTAAAACTAGGAGTCACGGCTTAAAAATAAGGGGTTGCTTATTCAGATGGAGATGTGAGGAATTCTATTCCTGAAAAGGTGGTGGGTGCAGAATCTTTGAATTTTTTAAAGTCAGAGCTAGATAGATTCTTGATAAGCAAGGGGGGTGAAAGGTTATCGAGGGCAGGCAGGAATGTGGATTTGAGGTTAAAGTCATATCAGCCATATCAGCAAAGCAGGTTCATAGGGCCAAATGGCTACTCCTCCAAATTAGTATGCTAATTTGTTTGCAAAGAAGCATTTTTGTGACATTGTAAGGGTTCTCTGCAAAGCTTGAATTTTATGTTTTGTAAATGCTTCTTCGACAAGATTCTCTGTCCCTCTCATAGTTTTGAGAAAGTGCAAACAATGTTACTGCCTAACATTGAGACACCGGTGGTAATTATAGCTATGAAACCAAGAGTTGGAAAGATATCGAGGAGTAAATTTGCAGGGAAATTGCAGAGAGGTGCAAAAACTATAGGGAAGTGATAATGGAGGGCTTTAATCACCCTAATATAAGCAGAAAGGGAAAGAGTTTCAGAAATGCATTCAGGAGAATTTTCTTGAGCAATGTATTTCTGGCCCAATGAGAAAGGATGCTCTAAAATAAAATCAAAAGAGTCATATGGACTTGAAACATTAACTCTGCTTCTCTCTCCCCAGATGTTGCCAAACCTGCTGAATTTTTCCGGCATTCTGCATTTTGATTTGAGAAAGGATGCATGATTGGATCGGGTTCTGGGGAATGAGACAAGTCAAATGGATCAAATGTCAGTAAGTTGAACGTTGAGGGAACAGAGATCATAGTACCATAACGCTTACACTAATGATTGGAAAAGATAGCCAGCAATCCAGAAAGTAAAAATGCTTAATTGGAAGAGGGCCAACTACAGTGGGATCAGAACAGACCTGTCCCAGGTAAATCGGGGTGGAAGATTGGCAGGAAAAACTGTAACAGAGAAATGGATTGCCTTCAAAGAGGAGATGGGTCTGGTATAGTCGATGTAATTTCCCATGCGGGGAAAGGTTGGGCAACCAAAATCAGAATTCCCTGGCAAAGGAAAGAGATAGAGGATAAGATAAATCAAAAACAGGATGGATATGACAGATGCCAAGTTAATACACAAGTGAGATGCAGAACTGAATATAGTAAGTTCAGAGGGAAAGGGAAGAAGGAAATAAGAGAGGCAAGGAGAATGTATAAGAGACTGGAAACTATGTAAAAGGGAATCCTTTTCCAGGCTTATAAAAATAGTAAAATGGGGTGAGGGTTCAATTAGGAACCACAAAGGAGACCTGTCTATGGAGGCAGAGGAAATTGCTGAGGGTACTGAGGGTAATTTGTCTTTACCAAGGAAGAAGATATTGCTAAAGTCATAATGAAAGAGCAGGTAGTTGAGATACTGAGTGAGCTATAAATTGATAAAGAGGAAATATTAGAAAGGTTGGCTGTACAGTACTTAAAGTTGATAAATCACCAGGACCGGGTGGGTACATCTGAGAATGCTGAGAGAATTAAGGAGAGAAATTGCATAGGTACAGGCTATAATCCTCCTTTGATTGAGGGGTACTGCCATAGGAGGGGAGAATTGCAAATGGTGCAGCCATGTTCCAAAAAGGATCTCAAGATAAGCCCAGAAGCCTATCAACTATAGGGTAATCAGTTTAAACTTGATGGTGGGAAAACGTCAGGAAATGATAATCCAGGACGAAAACGAACAATTAATTGTACGGGGCAAATTAATTAAGGAAAACAGTAAGGATTTAGAGGCATAGAGGTTTACAGCATGGGAACAGGCCTTTTGGTCCAACTTGACCATGCCGCCCTTTTTTTTTTAAACCCCTAAGCTAGTTCCAATTGCCCGCATTTGGCCCATATCCCTCTATATCCATCTTACCCATGTAACTGTTTTAAAAGACAAAATTGTACCCGCCGCTACTACTACGTCTGGCAGCTTGTTCCAGATACTCACCACCCTCTGTGTGGAAAAAATTGCCCCTCTGGACACTTCTGCATCTCTCCCCTCTCACCTTAAACTTATGCCCTCTAGTTTTAGACTCCCCTACCTTTGGGGAAAGATATTGACTATCTAGCTGATCTATGCCCCTTTTATTAAAGGAAAATTGTGCTTAACTAACTTGACTGAGTTTTCTTATAAAGTAACAGAGTTTGATTAGGATAATGTGGTTGGTTGGTGTGGTGAATGACAGGAAATAGAGTAGTGGTGAACAGTTGTTTTTTGAGCTGAAGGAATGTTTATGGTAACATTCTTCAGGAAGTCAGTACTAGAACCATTGCTTTCCTTAATATATGTTAATGACTTAGGCTTGGGCACATTTTCAAAGTTGACAGATGACACAAGGCTTGGAAGGAGGATAGTGATAGACTTTCAAGGAGACATCGACAGGCTGGTAGAATAATGGAATTTAATGCAGAGAAATGTTGAAGTGATACATTTTGACAAGAACGATAAGAAGAGGCAATATAAATAAAGAAAGACAAGAATTCTAAGGGGGATGCAGGAACAGAGAAATCCAGCAGAATATGTGCACAAATCATTGGAGATGTAGGACTGGTTGAGAAATTGGTTAAAAAGGCAGATAGGATCTTGGGATTTGTAAATAGGAATAGAGTACAGAAGTAAGAAAGATATAATGGACCTTTATAAAACACTGGAACGGCCTCAACTGGAGTATTGTGTCCAAATCTGGGCACCGTACTTTAGAAAGGATATGAAGGCATTAGAGTGGATACTCGAGAAAAGATTTACACCAATGGTTCCAGGGATGAGGATCTTCAGTTACAAAGTTAGAAGCTGGAACTGTTCTCATTAGAAAAGAGAAGGAGATTCAATAAATTTATTAAAATCGCGAGGGGTCTGGACAGAGTAGATAAGAACTGTTCCCTCTGGTAAAAGAATCAGGGTCAAAAGGACACGGTTTTAAGATGATTGGCAAAAGAACCAACGGTGACATAAGGATATTGCTTTTTGCTCAATGGGTTGTTAGCTTCTGGAATGCATTCTCTGAGATGATGGTGGAGGCAGTTTCAGTTATGACTTTTTAAAAGGAATTGGACAAACACCTAAAGAGAAAACCTTGGTAGGGTCATGGGGAAAGGGTGGGAGAGTGGGATTAGCAGAATTACTTGGGCATAGAGGAGACACGGCTCATTGGACCAAAGGCTCCCCTTCTGTGCTGTAACTATTCCATTATTCTGTGGGTGGAATATAATGTTGGTGACAGGGGTCTCACCTATTGGCTAAAGAACCAGTGGGAGTTCTGCATTGCATCCATTAGCCAAGGCCTACCAGAATTAATTATTAATCAAACATTTTACTGGCCAGCAATGGGTCTTCCCTGGGGTTTATGATCCCGAGGCATAAATCCCACCACCTGAGATCTTTTTTATAGGGACAGTTTTAATGCTACTTGCCTGTGCAAACACATCAGATTCCAATGGCATCATTTGGGCCTAGCAGAAATCTTAACCTATGGCCTGAGCTGGGAAGCTATTGCAATTTTCTGACAGTGGGAAAAATTGTTGTGGCCAGTAGCGAACCAAGTAGGTAAGATTTTAAAACTGTTTTTACTTATTTCACTGCTTAACTCTTCCTTGATGTGGAGATGCCGGCGTTGGACTGGGGTAAACACAGTAAGAAGTTTAACAACACCAGGTTAAAGTCCAACAGGTTTATTTGGTAGCAAAAGCCACACAAGCTTTCGGAGCTCCAAGCCCCTTCTTCAGGTGAGTGGGAATTCTGTTCACAAACAGGGCATATAAAGACACAGACTTAATTTACATGAATAATGGTTGGAATGCGAATACTTACAGCTAATCAAGTCTTTAAGAAACAAAACAACGTGAGTGGAGAGAGCATCAAGACAGGCTAAAAAGATGTGTATTGTCTCCAGACAAGACAGCCAGTGAAACTCTGCAGGTCCAGGCAACTGTGGGGGTTACAAATAGTGTGACATGAACCCAATATTCCGGTTGAGGCCGTCCTCGTGTGTGCGGAACTTGGCTATCAGTTTCTGCTCAGCGACTCTGCGCCGTCGTGTGTCGCGAAGGCCGCCTTGGAGAACGCTTACCCGAATATCAGAGGCCGAATGCCCGTGACCGCTGAAGTGCTCCCCAACAGGAAGAGAACAGTCTTGCCTGGTGATTGTCGAGCGGTGTTCATTCATCCGTTGTCGCAGCGTCTGCATAGTTTCCCCAATGTACCATGCCTCGGGACATCCGAGGCATGTCCCAAGGCATGGTACATTGGGGAAACTATGCAGACGCTGCGACAACGGATGAATGAACACCGCTCGACAATCACCAGGCAAGACTGTTCTCTTCCTGTTGGGGAGCACTTCAGCGGTCACGGGCATTCGGCCTCTGATATTCGGGTAAGCGTTCTCCAACGCGGCCTTCGCGACACACGACGGCGCAGAGTCGCTGAGCAGAAACTGGTAGCCAAGTTCTGCACATACGAGGACGGCCTCAACCGGAATATTGGGTTCATGTCACACTATTTGTAACCCCCACAGTTGCCTGGACCTGCAGAGTTTCACTGGCTGTCTTGTCTGGAGACAATACACATCTTTTTAGCCTGTCTTGATGCTCTCTCCACTCACGTTGTTTTGTTTCTTAAAGACTTGATTAGCTGTAAGTATTCGCATTCCAACCATTATTCGTGTAAATTAAGTCTGTGTCTTTATATGCCCTGTTTGTGAACAGAATTCCCACTCACCTGAGGAAGGGGCTTGGAGCTCCGAAAGCTTGTGTGGCTTTTGCTACCAAATAAACCTGTTGGACTTTAACCTGGTGTTGTTAAACTTCTTACTAACTCTTCCTTGACAATTGTGAGGCCCTTTCCAAATCACCCTCCCCCTCAAGTTACCTTCATCTCATGGGCCACTCCTTTGGCACCCCAGCAGAAGCCTCCGGTTGCCCATCATTCCACTCTCATCCCCTGGCCTGCTGTCGCTGCCCGCCCACTGTGTTGAATTGAGAAAATGACTGGGGTGGTGCAGATGTGGGCAGGGAGGTAAAGTTCACCGGGCCTTACTCTGCTGAGGATGGGGCACCGTGTCTGTAACCAACTTTGGTCCCCGCAAGATTGAGTTAAAACTGGGGCTCACGAACATGCTAACATTAAGAGCAGGAGAAAAAAAATCAACAATGGAAGTCAAATTAAATTTTGTTCAGGATGACATGGGGCTGGGTTAAATGTCAAATCCCTTACGATGTGACTGGCAGCTCTCGGTGAGAGTGGAAGCGCAGGACTGAAAATGGGGCTGGAAGTTCAGATAAACTTTGGATTACAAGAACTATGATGTGTCAAATGAGTAATCCGTCAGTTGGTCTTCACCAGAGATTTGCACTGCTTCCTCCCCCCCCCACCTCTCTTAACCACCAAGGAAAATAGATTAAAGAAATGTTTTTTTTAAAAAAATAGATGCAAAAAGCTTGTGTGTCTAGTGAAAATAAAGTGTACTTTGCAGACATTCCCAAGCAGCAAGAGGCACCAATCATGTTAGAATACACAAGCTGGGGCAGAGAGAAATGTGTGCTTTTCCAACATCAGGACAGTGACCCAGGTTTTGAGATAAGGGTTCAATGCTTACCTGCACATAGATTACAGTCAGCCTGAGGGACATTCCATTCCTCTTAACAGGGAGATGGAAGGGAATGAATTACTCCAACTAAAATGCGAAGGAGGATTTCTTACAAATTAAACAATCCAAGCAAAAATGATTTACAAAAATATCTTCAAAGCTTCAGCAAGTCATTTAGTTTGTAAATGTTGATTAAATGTGGGAATCGGGAAAATTAGCGAAAGCTTGCCAAGAACTTCAAAAAATGCTGTTCGAACTCCCACTCTCAAAACCAACCTGATAATTGAGACATGGATCTGAATGTAACCCAATTTGACGTAAACAGAAGTAAAGTGGACAAAAGTGCAGACGGATATCTAATTGAAGTTGTATTGTTCCTTCACTCAGGTTGGGAGGAGAAAAGATAAAATGACATACATACTTTAATAGGATGCAGGCAAGAATCACAAACATTCAATCCCTCCACCACCAACACTCATTAGCAGCAGTATGTACTATCTACAAGATGCACTGCAGCAATTCACCAAAGATCCTTAGACAGCACCTCCCAAATCCACAACCACTCCCATCTAGAAGGACAAGGGCAGCAGATACATGGGAACACTACTACTTGCAAGTTCCCCTCCAAATCACTCACCATCCTGACTTGGAAATACATCGCTGTTCCTTCGCAGTCGCTGGGTCAAAATCCTGGAATTCCCTCCGTAACGGCATTGTGGGTCAACCCACAGAATATGGACTGCAGCGATTCAAGAAGGCAGCTCACCACCACCTTCCCAAGGGCAACTAGCAATGGGCAATAAATGCTGGCCCAGCCAGCGACACCCATGTCTCACGAATGAATAAAAGAAATATATATTTATTTTCGACAGGAAGCTTTAAAAATTCCCGCACGCCTTCAGATTTTTTGATGCTTTATTTTGTGCTTTTTTTCCCTATTCAATGTTACAATAAACATAGCATTGCAATTCTTCTCATTCACAATGGAGGAAATGGGTGAGATTCTCCGGCCTCCCAGCCGCGCGTTTCCCGCCTGCAGGAGGTGGCGCGCTTTTTGCTAATGGCGGGATTCTCTGGTCCCACAGCTGTCAATGTGAATTCCCATTGACGTCACCCCCACACCGGTGGGAAAGCCGTGGGAAGGGGTGCGCTGCCGGTGGGACCAGAGAATCCCGCCGGCCTGAACGGCCGGAAAATTCCGGCCATTGTTGCCAAATTTTAGTCTCTATTTGGCATTTTCAAAAACTTCAATTTGAAACTTCACCAGATAATCTATCGATGGGATAAAAATAGCTCATGTACTTTTATTTAAAAAATACCAAATAGCTAGTCGAGAATTCAAATACTGTCCATAAACTATCTCTCAGTCAAAAACCTCATAAAACAGATTATCTGGTTATTATCACATTACTGATTATGGGACTGCCTGCGCACACATTAACTGCTGTGCTTCCTTCATTACAACAGTGATTACACTTCAAACTACTGACTTGGTTCTTTGGGACATTTTGATGTCATGAAATGACAGAATTTCACAATTCCTGCCAGGGACTGTACAGGTGGGGAAGCGGGGGAGGTCATAAAATTCTGCAGGTCTCCTTCTGCCCGCCTCTGATTTGGCAGTGATTTTATAAGGGGGAAGGTGAGGCCTCAGGTGGCCAACTCATGCTCGCTCCAATTGAGAATCCAGGCCCTTTTGGCCAATTAATGGTCACTTCAGGATCACTTCCCATCCAGCTGCAATTTGAAGTTTAAATCTGGTTGGTGGAGATCAGAAATGGTGGCCAGAGACCCGACAGTTTAGCTTGCTCAGGCCTCGGGCTGGAATGGAGTGTGGGGGGTGACGAGGGGAGGGGAAACGGGGATGCACCTCCCTCAGTTGCCCCCACTCCCGATCAAGGCCCCTCCCCCCCATGTCTGCCCCCATGTATCCCCTCCCCCGGACTTTACAATCTGGCCTCATTCTCCTCATACCCTGCCCTTCCCTGCAAGTCTGCAACCCTGGCTAACCCCCTCACATACTCCCCTCCCCCCACAGCCTCACATTATTTCTCCCCCCCCATCCCTCATCCCCTCACAGATCCCCTCCCCACCCCTCACACTTTCCCATTCTCACAATCTCACTCATCTGCGAACTTCAACATTTCCTCGTGGCTAAGGCTTGATTCAACGCCTCATGATGGCTTTCGACACCTCACGCCTCGCTGTTGCTGGCCTGCCCTCGGCCCTGGGTCGAGTCACAAAGCTGCACGTCTTTAGCAAAAACAGTAAAACCTCAGCAGCTTCTGCCTCTCGCTCCTCGCCTCGTTCCCTCTCTTTATTCCCCACGCACCATTGGTCAGGTGCTATGTCGAGGCAAGTGTGTTTCATTGTAAGTCCACCTCTGCCTCTAGCTAAATAAATTCACAAAATTCAGACCCAAGTCCACCAAATTCAGACCTCCTCTCACCTGTTGTAATTTGCATATTCCTGGTTTCACACTCCTGGCCTTCCAACATTCCATTTCAATGGAGGCTGCCCATGGCGGATGGGACAAGCTAAACTGTCGGGTCTCTGGCCACCATTTCTGATCTCCACCCACCAGATTTAAACTTCAAATTGCAGCTGGATGGGAAGTGATCCTGAAGTGACCATTAATTGGCCAAAAGGGCCTGGATTCTCAATTGGAGCGAGCATGAGTTGGCCACCTGAGGCCTCACCTTCCCCCTTATAAATTCTGTCATTAAATGGCCAACTATAAATTGTGCATATGCAAACTCCGGCCCAACTCCAGACCCATTCCATCAATGATGGGGGGCTGAATTTCCCTGTCCCATCCGCCATGGGCATCATAATGGGCGGGACATAGACCGTGCAAAGGCCCGTTGACTTTGGGCGGGATTTTCTGGTTTCGGGGCGAGCGCGGCCAGAAAACCCCACTTGGGAAGTGCTAGGTTTGGGACATAGAATTTGCCACCATTTCTGGGATTTTCAGCATGACAGAGAATCTCTGCCGGCTTATTAATGTTTTTGAATTTCTTCCAGTGTGTCAGTTAACGTTAACACATTTCCCCTCCAATTCATGTCGATATTCTGCTTTTCTCTCTCATCTAGTTAGCGTTGGAACCCAACCCATTCCTCTCCCTCCTCACCAACGATCAGGGATGTGCACCTCATTTAATTCCTGTAAGTGATTGAATGCCACTGATCTGAAAAGAATCCCTGCCCCATGTGGGATTGAATCATTTAAATCAACAGTGGGAGTGGGTGTCCAAGCGTAGGAGTCTGCTCTGTGCCGACTTCCAACCACAAACTCAGACAAATAGACAGTGGGCCCAAAGTACTAATATCAGCATCAAACACAGATGTGTAATCTGTTGAAGGATTTTTAAAATTGAACTTTGAACGCTGATGAGGTGATCTTACTGTCCTTGTCGGAAAATACATTCAATTAGTGAGTCATCTGCATGTCGCTTCCACAGTCATCTTGCAGTCCAGCTGTAGTTAAGTCATCAATGAGCACTCAACTTACAGCGGCACAGATCAATTTTGAAAGCAGTTTTGATTTAAGAGTTCTGGAATAAATTATACGATATATTAGACCTGCTGGCAAATTTGAAGCCTAAGGGAGAAAAGGGGCAGTCGCAGAATGGATACAAAATTAGCTCAGGGATAGGAAACAGACAGTTTTCTTGGACTGCAGGGAGGTGTGCAGTTGGTCTACCCAAGAGTTCATTTCGAGAGGACTAGACTACAAAAGCAGGAATGTACTGCTCAGTCTTTATAAATCTCTGGTTGACAACATTTGGATTGTTGTGAGCAATTTTAGGCCCTATATATAAGGCAGGATTTGCTGGCCTCGGAGATGGTCCAGAGGAGATTCACGAGAATGATCCCAGGAATGAAAGGCTTGATGTATGAGGAGGGTTTGAGGACTCTGGGTCTGTATTCGATGGAATTCAGAAGAATGAGGAGGGATCTCATTGAAACCTACAGAGTACTGAAAGGCCTGGATAGAGTGGATGTGGAGAAGGTGTTTCCATTAGTCGGAGAGACCGAGGGTGCAGTCTTAGAGTAAAGGGATGACCCTTTAGAACCGAGATGAGGAGGAATTTCTTCAGCCAGAGGGTGGTGAATCTGTGGAATTCATTGCCACAGAAGGCTGTGGAGGCCAAGTCATTGAGTACATTTAAGACAAAGATAGATGGGTTCTTGATTGGTAAGGGGATCAAAGGTAGGGGGAAAAATGTGGGAGAATGAAGTTGAGAAACATATCAGCCATGATCGAATGACATAGCAGACTCGATGGGCCGAATGGCCTAATTCTGCTGCTATATCTTTTGATCTTATGGTTAGGCAAACTGATGTTTCTCATATATGTTAATAACATTGGAGTTGTGGGGGTAGATGGTATAATTTACAAATGTCATGAAACTTGGGGAAGTGTGGTGTAGAGTGAGGAAGATAATAAACTTTAAGAGAATATAGACAGGCTGGTGGAATAGGCAGGCTTATAGCAGATAAAATTCAATGCAGAAAGATGTAGGGTGACAGATTTTGGGTAGGAACAAAGAGGGGAGGTAATACAAGCTAAATTATACAACTTTAAATGGAAAGCAAGAACAGAGAAACAGCCTGGATGGTGGAGCACAAAGGTAGGTTAACAAAGCAGTTCATGAAGTATCTAAGATCATGGGCTTTATAAATACAGGCATGGTATACACAAACTTTAAAGTTAGCCAAACTTGTATTAAAAAGTGATTAATCCCAGTGGGCATATGGCTATGTTATGTACAGTTATATGGCTAGTCCTGGAGCTGTTCTCTAGAGAACAGTGGAGGTGAGAGAAGATTTGATGGAGGTTTTTAAATTCATGAAGGGTTTAGGTAGAGTAAATAAGAGGAAACAGCTTCCAGTGGCTGAAGTATCAGCAATCAGATGGCACAGGTTTAAGATGATTGGTAAACGAACAAGGGACAACACAAGAAAACTTTCTTATATGTGGACTGATTAGAATTTGGAATGCACTTCCAATGAGATGGTGGAACCAGATTCAATAGGAATTAGATCAATACTTGAAGGAGAAAAGTAACTACAGGTTATGAGGAAAGAGTGAAGAGTCGGACTGGCTGACGCTCTGTGAAAAGCTGCCACAGACTCAATAGACCAAATGGCCTACTTTGGTGCTATACTTTTCTACAATTCTAAGACACAGAACTTAAACAACAGGTAGACAGATTTTGGAGCTGATTTTCTTCCAGGTTCAATTCTCCTCAGGTGTACCGCACTGGTGGGAAGTGGGTGCATGTGCTTTTCCTGCCCTGAGACCAGTTCTCTCCCCATGTTGTGTTTTGAATCTTAACATGAGGTAAGAAATGGATGAACAGTTGCAGCTGCTCTCTGTGCTGTCAACATTGAAGTCTTGTGTCTGCTGCTGGCTGGAAATAGACTGAAGGCCTCAATCACCCCCAAGAGTTTTGGAGTTGGAAATTTGCTTCATAAGTGTTTGGTCTATTCCTAAGTCTGTTACAGACCCTTTGGTGCATCAGAGGTCTAGGCTTCCCAATGCAGGGAAGTTCTGGTGTGCCCAGCATTACATCCAGAGGAAATTGTGATGGGTGGGAAGGAGGAGGAGGAGGAGGAGGAGGTGGTGGGTTGGGGGGAGAGGGGGGTGGTAATTGGAGAATTCCTTTCAGCCTCATTATAGTGGAAGCATGTCTTAGCAGGTCTTACAAGCCGCACATACAAATGATGGGGAATCTAGTGGAAATCGTGCTGTTTCACTGGTGGTTGAGGCCTTGGGGAGAGTTGAGGGGGAGTGGAACAGAAACCTAGTGTTATGGGCCTCAAATCCTTTTGCACCATTGCAGCGCAGAGGCAAATCCACCTTAACAACTCAATCTTTGCAGAATAGCTGACTCATTTTAGTGGAGTTCCACACCCTAAATCTGTTTACGGCTACTTCCTCTAGTGGGTTCATGCTTAGAGTGAGGCAAGAGCTAGCAAATCCAGGAGATTTAAATGTGGAACTGTTGACTGCCCTTCAAGCTGTCAGTCAGTATTAGTGTCACTGAGAGGTGCTTTCAGGCTCCAGGTGGTCTTTTACAAAGGCGTTTGAGCAGCAAGGTGTGCATGGGGTGGGTGTAGAGGGCGTGATGGAGATTACTCAGTCATTAGTCCTGTGTGAAGGACATTGCAAAAAAAAAACATAGCCAGAAAAATATTTGGTTACCATCTTGCTATTTAGCAGTGATGCTATTTCCTTGAGACCTTTTTCAGTAAATTCACTTGTTTTTCTGGATGTACAACAACATAGCAAACTCCTACGCACAGCTCAGCTACTAGACCACAAGGAAAGTGGGTGGAGTTTGATCGTGTGCCTAATAGCCAAGTATGTTTGTGTTCTTTAGTTTTAATCTTGGGCATTGAACTGTAAAATGTCAGACCGAATAAGAGCTGAAATGATTAAGTTTTACAGAGACACACTGCAGCGTTGCAGTTGTCTAATGTGCATGTGAGCCTGTGCACTTTTCACTTTCTACAATCGGGAACTTTTATTAGGCTCTTTGTGTACTAACCAGAGTATTATAGTCCAAAGTACAAACCGAGGAATGGACAAACAAAACATATAAAGACAGCAGACATCTATAAGTTTAGAAGGTAGGGTCCAATAAATATCTTTGCAAGGGAGTGTCACCATAAAGGAGAGCTTCGTTCCATCCTCCACAAGAACAGACGCATTTAAATCTGGAATGTTACTTAGACAACTGAGAACTAAAGGGTGAACCATAACTTTTGAATTCATTTGATTTTCTATAGCAGGAGAGGCCTAGCTGTATCTCTGCTATATTGGTTTTAAGTTGCTTGGAAAAGTGTAATCTTTGGATTAATCCCAGGGTTATATTACATTTGATCAGATTGTGCCCTTGTATATATACCGTAAGTAGTCTCACAACACCCGGTTAAAGTCTAACAGGTTTATTTGGTAGCATGAGCTTTCGGAGCACTGCCCCTTCATCAGGTGAGTCCAATGCCGGCAACTCCACATCATTGTATATATGGAATTATCCAATGATACAGCACAGAACAAGGTCCATGATGTCAGTGCCAGTTCTTTGGAAGAGCTATTCAAATACTCTTGCGTCCCTACTTTTACCTGCACTGGCCTGCAAAATTTCCCCCTTCAGGTATTAATCCAATTCCCTTTCAAGATTGCTGTTGAATCTGCTTCTACCATCCTTTTTAGGCAGTTCTTTCTTGATCAACACAACTTGTTGTGTAAGAAATGGCTCACTTATGCACTCTCTGATTCTTTACCATAAATATGTGTCTCAAGGCTACCCGATCCTACCTACCACATGAAACAATTTCTCCTTCATCTATCAAAACCCTTCATGATTTTGAACACCTCTATCAAATCACCTCTTGGTGTCCTCTGCTAAGGAGAATCCCAGGCCTGAATGTTGTGCTTGACGGGAGCACGCGATTGGTGGACCTGGAAGCGACGTGATATGCGCTTCTCACTGGGATCAACCCCTGACCTTGATTTCATACTGACGGGTCAATTAGCTGGCTCGATGGGGGTGGTAAGAGGGCGGGCGCCAAAAAAAGAGGGAGTGGGCAGGCACTCCCTGAAAGCTGACAGCTGACTCAGGGAGCTGTGATACTGTAAAGTTGAAAGGAGCTTAATGAAATGCTCCAAACTGTCAATACTGCAAATCCAAGCATCTGACAGCAGACCCACATAGTCCCTCAGCCTATGTGAATGGTTTCAAGAGGGAGATAGACATACTTCTAATAAAAAAAAGGGAAAGAGGGATATGAGGAACAGGTGGGGAGGCGGATTTGAGTCTGGGGAGAGATCAGCCACGATCTGATTGAATGGTGGAGCAGGCTCGAAGGGCCTATTTCTGCTCCTAATTCCTATGTTCCTGTATAAGGTGTGGGACACCAAAATTATAGGCACTGCTGCGAGGAAGCCAAGCCAGTGTTTTATAAAGATTTGGCATAACTTCCTTTCTTTTGTACTCAATGCTGCTGTTTAGGAAGTCAATGATCCCCATGTTTATAACCTCCATCTCATTTTGTCCAGCCACCTCCAAAGGTTTATGACTATATATCGCCAGGACCTGCTGTTTTTACACCACCCTTAAAATTGGACTATTTAGTGAAATCAGTAGTTCTCAAATTTTTTCATTTATGGACCACCTACCAGTCCCACCACATGGTTTTGCACTGCACTTGTGGACGTCAGAATCAAGGAGTTGGATCTAATCACAGGAGAGGGTCCGCACTAGTCTTCCAGCCGGGGGGGGGGGGGGGGGGGGGAATCCACCCTCAACTAAGTTGGATGCAGAAGGGGCTGAGGCGGGATTCCTGGCCAATGACAGCGCAAGGCCAATTTGGCTTATTAATGAGCCAATTGACACCTTTTATCCTGAACCCACCACAATTCAGTGGTGACTCAGAGATTTACTGGGAGCCTCATAGCTTTCCCATGCCCTCAGAAAGCTGCCCAGAAAATTCTGTCAGTTTGCCCGCAGCCTCCCAGCAGGGAGATCTCTTGTTATCATTCACTCTGAGTCCGATAGGGGGACCTAGCATTGGGAATGGAGGATGCCATTGAGAACCGCCTCCACTCTTACCTCCAATCTCCAGAGCCCTTCCCACACCCCATGACTGATGACCCATGATCACCACCATTCATCTTTGATTTGGAGGTACCTCCAGATTCCTTGGCCTCTGGTGAGTTCATTGACACCAGCAGCCACTGTCCTTGCTGGTGCTAGTTGTGCTGAGTAGCTGCTGGTTTCTGATTGGTTGGCAATTAACATTTGGCAGGCAGGGCCTCTGCTGGTAAGGACCTCAATCATGGGGAAGGCCTGATGTAGGCCACTTAAATGCTTGAAAGGGCATTCGATTCTGTCTGGCCTCCCCATGGAACTGACTGGGCTCTCCACCAATTGTCTGACCAATGGGGCAAGGTTCCCTTCAACCCCACCAAAATCCAGCTCAAATTACCACAGTCGTTGTTCATAAATCACCTTACTCGTGTTATCACCATTATTTTGCATCTGGCCCGCACTCACAAACCTCGCTGGATTTGGGCTTCAGACTGTCAGATTTAACCCTATTAATGCTGAGGTTTTGAGAGAAAAAAAAATTAGGAAGAGTTTCAAACCAGGATCAAAACATTCAATGTGCACAAAAAAACAAAACTGCCGAAGCACATTCAAAAACCAAAGCATAGACTACAGAATGTAACACAGCCAGCAGGAAGAGCTGCTACCTTGAGCATGTTCAGACACGTTGTCCAAGTCTTGGTGAGGCCAGACCAGAGAATAGGCCGAACACCTCACTGGGTGACATCACATAGTCTGACACTCTTATAGAAATTGAAAATATTTTGTAGCTTTTCACGACTAAATGTAATACATTTTTGTGCATTACTTTTGTTCTTAAATATCATAAGTAAATTATTAACGTATAAAAGAAACAAAGGTATAGACATCTTTATATCATACAGATTAATATTATAAAGAGAATCCATTTATTTGAAATATTCAAACATGTGTTGGGAAATCATCACAATAAACTTCGTAGAAACTAATGTTTATCTTACATTTTATATTAATCAGCTAAAATCAACAGAGATATAAATCTGTAAATCTTATGAAACTATATTGTTGTGCTCGCACTTGTGGAAAGTTCCAAAGAAGAATCACATTTGACTTGAAACTGAACTCTGATCCTCTCTCCACACATGCTGCCAGACCTGTTGAGTTTTTCCTACACTTTGTTTTCAGTTCTGATTTCCAGCATCCACAGTATTTTGCTTTTATTTCAGTGTTTAATTCACTATCGCTTCTCTTCCAGGAATGTCTATAAGAAGTTCTGCCCTTCTCTTCGATGGGATTTCCATTTGCCTCCTTCACTTTTTTCACCTTCCCTTGCTTTCCATTTCCCTCCTGCTTATTGATAAGGTGCTTACCAAAGCTTGTTTTCGCAACCAAACCTCTCTCCTCAGAGACATCTCCAGCTACAACTAATTCCACCTGGATTCCAACTGATATTCCATCCTTCATGGTGAATCTGTGGAATACATTGCCACGAAAGGCTGTGGAGGCCAGGTCAGTGAGTATATTTAAGACAGAGATAGATTGGTAAGGGGATCAAAGGTTACAGGGAAAAGGCAGGAGAATGGGTTTGAGAAACTTATCAGCCATAATTGAATGGTGGAGCTCATCCTTTGTCTCATCTCATTCCAAAACAACGATCTTTTACTCTTCCTTTCAGGTGTTAAAGGACTAAATCTCCAACAATCTATGGGTACTAACGTCCCTCCAGACCCTTCTCTTCCCTCTGACACTCACCCCTTCTTCTAATCCCACCCCTTGCCATGTATTCACTATCCCCTCTAACTTTCACCTCTCTGATGCTAAATAAACTGTCCTTAGCAAAATATTCATTTTTATCCCTTTTGATGCTCCCAACTCAATTAATTTTGATCTCAGTACAATATTGAACTCCTTGTCATGATGTGGAGATGCCGGCATTGGACTGGGCTGAGTAAGGGTTGTCTGTATCTGTAAAGACTTGATTACCTGTAAAGATTCACATTCCAACCATTATCTTGTAATTTTGCCTATATATGCTGTTTGTGAAACCTTTCTGTCCACTCACCTGATGAAGGAGCAGTGCTCCAAAAGCTCGTGATTCCAAATAAACCTGTTGGACTTTAACCTGGTGTTGTGAAACTCCTTGCCCATTGCCTTAGTCTCCACACATCTCTTTGAAGGGCAATCATCAGCCTGTCCAGTGGACCCTTTCACCCACCTCCAGTATTCTTCCTCTACCTGGACCCCTTCCTCTTGCACCAAAAACCTCTGAGCTCACCCGTGACTGGGATTCTCCGGTGCTGCTGTAGTGAATAGAGTTTTAGCTGAGCACCAAATTCTCCATTCTCACTGGAAGCGGGGCGGGAGTGGACAAGATCAGAGAATCCCACCCCTCCTTTCATTGAGATATCACCTTCTTAATTTCTCTAGGCTGAGCCTGCTACTTTCTGCTCTCTTAGGTCTAACCCTGAAATTGTAAAACTGTTGACAAGGGTTGCGCTACTGTTGTCTGGTATACTAACATCTAACTTGCTGAGATTGAATGTCACTTCTCAGAGACCTTTTTCTACTTAACCCTGAACCATGACCACACCACAAAACATCAAGCCGTTATTTCCAGGACTGTCACTGACTTTATCTCCTCTGCAGATCTTCCCTCTACAGATGTCCACCTCATAGTCCTTTAACCCCACACATCCTGCTTCTACCTCCTTCTCAAAAACCACAAACAGGATTATCCTGTAGACCCACCAAATCAGCCTGTTCCTGCCCCACTGAACTTATTTAATCCTATATTTTCTTTATTTTTTCCTCTCCTTGTCCAGTCTCTTCCCACCTAAATCCATCATTTCAACTATTTCCAGTTTTTTGCCTGCTCCTCACTATGGATGTCCAATCTCTTGACAGCTCCAGCCCCCAGCAGGATGGTCAGAGGGATCTGCGCTTCTTTCTTGAACAGAGACCTATTAGTCCCCATCCAACCCCATCCTCCTCCATCTAGCTGAATTTGTTCTCTCATTGAAAAAATTCTCTTTTAACTTGTCTCATTTCCTCCAAATAAAAGGTGTTGCTATGGGTGACATGAGCCTTGTTATGCTTGCCATTTTGGGATCCTTGGGACATTCCTTGTTCCTGTCCGACTCAGACCCCCTTTCCCACAACTCCTTTTTGTTGAGTGTATCAGTGCTTCCTCCAGCTCCCAACTAGAACTGGAAATAATTATCAACTTGCTTCTAATTTCCTCCCTTCACTCATTTTCACATGGTACATCTCCAACACTTTCCTTCCCTTCTTTGATTTCTGGGGACAGGCTATTCACTAATATTCATTACAAGCCCACCGACTCCCATGGTTACCTCAGCTGTGCTTTCTTGCACCCTGCTTCCTGTAAGGATTCCATCCCATTCTCCTAGTTTCTGTTTCCTTCACATCTGTTCTGATAATGCGACCTACAACAATAGCGCACTGGCATGTCTTCCTTTCTCCTCAACTGAGGATTCACCTACTGTGGTTGGCAGGGGTTGTAATCATGTTTGGCTTATTGCAATTTTGCTCACACTCCTTTCCTCGCACGTCAGACCTATAATGGTTTCCCCTTGTCTTCACCTTCTATCCCACTCGCATCAGCATTAAAAAGATCAACCCACAGCACGTGAACTGCAGTGTTTCAAGAAGGCAACTCACCACCACCTTTCCAAGGGCAACTAGGGATGGACACCCTAGTTGCTACCCAGTGACACCCATGTCCCACGATTGAATAAAAAGAACCCACCGCCCTTTCTGACAACTCCAGCATAACGCCACCACCAAACACATCTCCCCACTCCTGCCCCTGTCAGCATTCTAAATCTCCCTCCGTGACACCCTGGTTCACCCCTCTATCACCCCGAAAACCTCATCCTCTTCCCATGGCACCTTCGCACACAATCATAGGAGGTGTAACACCTACCCTTTTACCGTCTCCCTCCTCATTGCCCAAGGCCCTAAATACACCTTCCAGGTGAAGCAGTGATGTATGTCCTTCTACTTCTTTCCGTTTAGTTCACTGTATTTGCTGCTCAGACTGAGGCCTCCTCTACAGTGGGGAGAGCAAATGCAGACTGAGGGCCCACTTTGCACAATGCCTTCATTCAGTCCACAAACATGACACTGACCGTTTGATTGTTTGTCATTTTAATTCACCACCTTGATCTCACGCTCACATTTCCGCCTCGTCCTGCTACAACGTTCCAGTGAAGCTCAATACAAACTGGAGGAACAGCACTTCATCTTCTGATTAGGCATTTTGCAGCCTTCTGGACACAACATTGAATTCAACAACTTCAGACCATGAACTCTCTCCCCCATTTTGATTATTTTTTTTACAAAATGCCAGCCTGTATCTTGTTTTCGTGTTTATCCTTTCCAACCGAGCTGTTCAATATTCTTCCATTGACATCCACTCTGGACCAATGTGTCTTTACTGCAACCATTACTACTGGCTTTGCCTTTTGTTCCATGACATCTTTGTTATTTAATCTCCCGATCCCAGATCTTCCCTTCAGTCCAAAGATGTGCGGGTTAGGTTGATTGACCATGCTAAATTGCCCCATAGTGTCAGCGGGAATAACAGGGTAAATACGTGGGGTTAAGGGGATAGGACCTGGGTGGGATGGTGGTTGGTGCAGACTTGATGGGCTGAATGGCCTCCTTCTGCACTGTAGGATCCTATGATTCTTTTCTTCTACTTCCCTTTCAGCAATATAAGTATAAATCTTTCTATCTCCATAAGAAGAGTCATATTTGACTGGAAACATTGGGCGGGATTTTCCAGCCGCGCTTGCCCCAAGACTGGAAAATCCTGCCTGAGGTCAACGGACCTTTGCATGCTCTGTGTCCCGCCCGCCACGGAAATTGACAGGAAAATTCCACCCAATAACTCTGTTTCTCTCTCCACAGATGCTGCCAAACTCAACTTTTCCAGGACTTTCTGATTTTATTTCCAGCGTCTGCAGTATTTTGTTCTTTATTTTATGACAGTGAAAGAATGTTATTCTTCCAGTACATGCGAACCCCCAGGTTATTTGCCGCATGCAGTCATAATTAGTATGGGCTTGCCTGCTGAAACAGTGCTTTGCCATGCACATGTGTTCATATTTAGGCTGAGAATTAGTTGCATAACATGACTGTGATCGCAGAGTAGTTTATATTGAAAGTATAGAGGGAAAGCATAAGTGTCAACCTATCAACTCAGGCTTCAATGTGTAATTAGAATATTCCACGCTGCAGATAGAAGCAAGCAATATTCCAGGTTGCAGGCATGGTCATTATTGTCAGTGACATCTCTGACAGTTTTTTTTTGCTTGGTGAATGGGAAAACTGGGAAAAAGATTGCAGTCACAGCCAGTCCTACACATGAACTCTTAATTGTGCTGTGGAGCTGAAAACCTTAATTTGAAAAGCAGACCGAGAAAAGGTTTTGAAAAGACCAAGTTTCTTCACAGGTTTTTTTTAACCAGAATGTAATGAACCAAGGAAACAACTTGTCTTGTGTTAATTATTCTTTCCATTAACTTAATTGAGTTTAGGATCTGAGCATTGGTAGCAAATGACTCATGCTTAACTGGCAATTCTAATTATTTTAGCAATGGTATTAATGCCAGAAGTTCTTTTTGGAAGTAAGTGAAGTCAGGGAAGTTTCAAGTGATTGGGATTTGAGCAGAAATAATAGTTTTCATTTCTAAAACTAAAAAAATACACAATGTATCATTATTCTTACTTTTTTTTCATAGTTATTGCAGATTCCACTAAAAATTTGTAGATTAGCACCTGAAAAGTTAACTTGTCTCCTCTCTTTGCAGACTGTTATGTAGTATTAGTGTTTTCTGGTGTTTCAGATTTTAATGATTCTTCGTATTTAGTATAGAACTACAAGTTATTGATTTATCAGCCAGTTTTCTTGATTTAAGAATTAATGATTAAATTGTGCAAAGCCAGGGCTGAGGTTGTTGCATCCTATATTGAGTCAACAAGACGAGGCATTGGACACAATTATGGAAACAAGTCATTCAGTTAATTGTCACACATATAGGTATCAGGAAATTCCAGAATTAGTGTATACTGTGAGACGTGTTAGAACTCTATCAAGAGAAATCTGTCAAGGGATTTGTGCAGAGACATGAGGCAGACAGGGTTTGTTCAGCAACAATAACCACAACTTGTTTTTATATAGTGAAGCTTACCAAGCTACTCCACATGAGCTGTTATCAAACAAAATTAGACATGCACCACAAAAAGAAATTCTAGGATAGGTGACCATTAGATTGGCCAAAGAGGTGGATTTTAAGGAATGCCTGAAAGGCAGTTTGGGTGGAAACATTCAGAGCTTAGGGCCTTGGCATCTAAAGACAATGTCAACAATGGTGGGGTAAAGAAAATTGGGGCACACTGGCATCTCAGAGTATCGTAGGATTGTGGGAGGTTGCAGAGATTGTGGGGGCTGAGGTAATGGAAGGATTTGAAAACAAGGATGAGAATTTTAACACTGAGGCATTGCTAGACTGGGAGCCAATAATCTAGGTCAGCAAGTGCCAGGGTGCTATATGAACAGGACCTGGTGCGAGTTAAAATATGGGCACTGAATGTGTTCATTTCTCAAAGAAAATCACTAAATAATGGCACTTCTTTAGAGCTGCATGTGCAAAGCGTGATGTTCATCGGAAGAGGATTGTTTCAAGTCTCCAAGTAACTGTTGTCAAATTGCTGTTATACACCTCACAGAAGAAGGGGTAAAGAATAGAGAAAGAGTATGCATCACCCCCTCTGTGCAACAGGAGAATAGGCACCTAAGCCACACAGGATAGGTTAACTCCTATTGATTCACTCAGCTGCCCTCTCTCCACGATGAACAGTGTAACATCATTGTATTACAAAGAACAAAGAACAATACAGCACAGGAACAGGCCCTTCGGCCCTCCAAGCCCGCGCCGCTCCCTGGTCCAAACGAGACCATTCTTTTGTATCCCTCCATTCCCACTCCGTTCATATGGCTGTCTAGATAAGTCTTAAATGTTCCCAGTGTGTCTGCCTCCACCACCTTGCCTGGCAGCGCATTCCAGGCCCCCACCACCCTCTGTGTAAAATATGTCCGTCTGATATCTGTGTTAAACCTCCCCCCCTTCACCTTGAACCTATGACCCCTCGTGAACGTCACCACCGACCTGGGGAAAAGCTTCCCACCGTTCACCCTATCTATGCCTTTCATAATTTTATACACCTCTATTAAGTCTCCCCTCATCCTCCGTCTTTCCAGGGAGAACAACCCCAGTTTACCCAATCTCTCCTCATAACTAAGCCCCTCCATACCAGGTAACATCCTGGTAAACCTCCTCTGTACTCTCTCCAAAGCCTCCACGTCCTTCTGGTAGTGTGGCGACCAGAACTGGACGCAGTATTCCAGATGCGGCCGAACAAACGTTCTATACATCTGCAACATCAGATCCCAACTTTTATACTCTATGCCCCGTCCTATAAAGGCAAGCATGCCATATGCCTTCTTCACCTCCTTCTCCACCTGTGACGTCACCTTCAAGGATCTGTGGACTTGCACACCCAGGTCCCTCTGCGTATCTACACCCTTTATGGTTCTGCCATTTATCATATAGCTCCTCCCTACATTATTTCTACCAAACTGCATCACTTCGCATTTATCAGGATTGAACTCCATCTGCCATTTCTTTGCCCAAATTTCCAGCCTATCTATATCCTTCTGTAGCTTCTGACAATGCTCTTCACTATCTGCAAGTCCTGCCAATTTTGTGTCGTCCGCAAACTTACTGATCACCCCAGTTACACCTTCTTCCAGATCGTTTATATAAATCACAAACAGCAGAGGTCCCAATACCGAGCCCTGCGGAACACCACTAGTCACAGGCCTTCAGCTGGAAAAAGACCCTTCCACTACCACCCTCTGTCTTCTGTGACCAAGCCAGTTCTCCACCCATCTAGCCACCTCCCCCTTTATCTCATGAGATCCAACCTTTTTCACCAGCCTACCATGAGGGACTTTGTCAAACGCTTTACTAAAGTCCATATAGACGACATCCACGGCTTTTCCCTCGTCAACCATTTTGGTCACTTCTTCAAAAAAACTCCACCAGGTTGGTGAGGCATGACCTCCCTCTCACAAAACCATGCTGACTATCGTTAATGAGTTTATTCCTTTCTAAATGCGCATACATCCTATCTCTAAGAATCTTTTCCAACAACTTCCCCACCACGGACGTCAAGCTCACCGACCTATAATTACCCGGGTTATCCTTCCTACCCTTCTTAAATAACGGGACCACATTAGCTATCCTCCAATCCTCTGGGACCTCACCTGTGTCCAGTGACGAGACAAAGATTTGCGTCAGAGGCCCAGCGATTTCATCTCTCGTCTCCCTGAGCAGCCTTGGATAGATTCCATCAGGCCCTGGGGATTTGTCAGTCTTTAAATTCTCTAACAAACCTAACACTTCCTCCTTTGTAATGGAGATTTTCTCCAACGGTTCAACACTCCCCTCCGAGACACTCCCAGTCAACACATCCCTCTCCTTTGTGAATACCGACGCAAAGTATACATTTAGGATCTCCCCTACTTCTTTGGGCTCCGAGCATAATTCCCCACTTTTGTCCCTGAGAGGTCCGATTTTTTCCCTGACAACCCTTTTGTTCCTAACGTATGAATAAAATGCCTTGGGATTCTCCTTAATCCTGTCTGCCAAGAACATTTTGTGACCCCTGTATTGACACTTTAACTATTTTGTCAGTCATTGTACCAATCTGTAGTCCTCTAAACAAAATGTATTGAAAGATATAAACAAATAAAAAGACATATTTTTTAAAAATTGGCGGTAATTCTTTGCTTTTGTTCAGTATGATATTGATATGTTTTTCTTCATAAATTCAGAATAATTAAAAGCTTTCTCTTAGTGTTTTGTTTTTTTTGTGCTGACAATAACCGTAATTGCATTGCTACCATCAGAGTTCAATAATTGTATAGAATCCCTACTGTAGAAGGAGGCCATTCAGCCCATCGAGTCTGTACTGACCACAAATTCCACCAGGCCCTATTCCAGTAAACCCCACACATTTACTCTGCTAATCCACCTGACACTAAGGTCAATTTAGAATGGCTAATCAACCTAACCAGCACTTCTTTATAATGAGTGGACTAACCTAGCTAAGGTGCACATTTAAACAATGAAATTCCTGAAATATGTTAGCAATTATACTTTACCAAAGCTGTTTCCCCTGTATGTATTCAATGCTTGAAGTGGAATTTAGGGTTTGTTTTTAACTCTGGCACAAGCATCAGCTAAAGCGAAATAGCCAGACATCACTGGCATCACACATGATAACAAAGCAGCCAGCAAATTGGAGAATAGTGGTGTGACCCAGTTGTTAAAATTGGGAGGCCTGAATTTGGTTTAAGGGGACCCAGGGGAATGTTCTCTAGCACAGGATAAATGATGCTCAAGGAAGGGAATTGTGGACAGGCAAGATATCCTCACGGAGCTTTGAGTAGAGCTCTCTTCTAGAACTGGCTGCTCGGGGCTGCTGGTGTTGCTGTTGTCTGCAACTTGAAGAGACAATTGGCCTGATCGGTTTCACCAGACGGTGGAAGTTATAAACTGCCTTCTTCATTTCATTGCATACACAGGTATGCAACACAATCCATAACTGTTTCTGAATTATCCTATTTCTGACTTTCCATGATGCAGTCTTTTTTTTAACAAATTCTAGTTAAGGCAAAGCTGGGAGGATAGAATGAGTTCCTCGTTAACAAAGAAGCCATGGGATAAACATTATGAAAAGGTGTTGCTCATTATTGTTATTAGGCTACCTTGGATTAATGATTGTCTGCAATGTTTTGTACTAGCTAGCAATGCTTGCTTCTATAGCAACTAAATAAAGATGAACTCCACTTGTTACCTCGCTTAGAAACAGAGTCTGTTGATTTTATTTTTTTTTCCTTGAGTGAAAATGACTGCACGTTTCCTAAATCCAAAACTTTGAATAAATTATCATCGAATCCCTACAGTGCAGAAGGAGGCCAGTCAGTCCATCAAGTCTGACAGAATATTTTACCCAGGCCCTCTCCCCGTCCTATCCCCATAACCCCACACATTTACCATGGCTAATCCATATAACCTACACATCTTGGACACTAAGGGGCAATTTTACTATGGCTAATCCACCGAACCTGCACATCTTTGAACTGTGGGAGGAACCGGAGCACCCAGAGGAAACCCACGCAGACACGAGGAGAATGTCCAAATTCCACATGGACCGTCACTCAAGGCTGGAATTGAACCCAGCTCCCTGGCGCTGTGAGGCATCAGTGCTAACCACTGTGCCACCTCAGAAAGTAAAACATTATTTTGTGACTACAAACAATGTTCCTTATTGTGATCCAATGCAATGAGAGGGATCAGAGGAGCCAGCGTTCAGTTGCCCTCTGGTTTTCCTCTTCCTCCCTTTTAAGGAAAAAATTGACACTAATTGACACTTCTCCATCAAAGAGTCTGGAAATCAGTAATTCCTCTGTTAAAGGGCTGGACTCGTGTACTGGGTTCAATGGAATTTTTCTGAACCTCGAAAGCTTCTGCAGTGGACTGTTATTCTTGTTGTACTTCAATCTGTGTGGCTTCAAATATCAAGAGACTTTCCATCTTCATTCAGGACAACATTTTAACTTGGCTTCATTCAGAAAGACTGAGGATATCAGTAATGGCTCATCATGTAAAATATCTTCCTGTCTTCGTGTCTGGCGGCATGGTGGCACAGTAATTAGCACTGCTGCCTCACAGCGCCAGGGACTCGGGTTTGATTCCGGCCTTGGGTCGTTGTCTGTGTGGAGTTTGCACATTCTTTCCGTGTCTGCATGGGTTTCCTCCGGGTGCTCCGGCTTCCTCTCACACTCCAAAGATGTGCGGGTTTGGTTGATTGCCCATGCTAAATTGACCCTAGTGTCAGGGGATTAGCAGGGTAAATATGTGGGGATATGGGTCTGGATGGGATTGTGGTCAGTGCAGACTCGATGGGCCAAATGGCCTCCTTCTGCACTGTATTGATTCTATGATACAATGTTAAGGTTTTGAAATATTTTTTGATTGGACCATATGAACTAGTTGATAAGTTGTGA
Source organism: Mustelus asterias (assembly GCF_964213995.1). Classification (NCBI taxonomy): domain Eukaryota; kingdom Metazoa; phylum Chordata; class Chondrichthyes; order Carcharhiniformes; family Triakidae; genus Mustelus; species Mustelus asterias. The sequence continues at coordinate 44,166,570 of NC_135820.1, forward strand.
CAGAGAATTCCATTCAGTGCAGTTAGAGAGACACACTGTTTATCTGTGCAGATATATGTTTATCAGTTATCAGGAGTTTTTTGAGTTAAAGAACAGAGGTCACTGAAACTCCAGACATCAGTCCAAAGGGACAGTTCTTATCATTGTTCAGTAATATTCCAGAGACCTTTCTCTTGCTTTCTGTCACATTTCAGTGCCACATCACAGTACTGAAACTGAGAAACACAGGACTGAACCGCACCTTGCTAAATGTTCACTAAAAAGCGCACGCAATTCATGAAATAGAGCGAGCTTTTGTGTCCATTTACAAAGCAATCCCAAGAAAATGTTAATTCCGCTTCCAAGTGAATGTTGCCGAGAGAAACTGCATTCCACTGAATGCAGCCTTGGGGCCCATATTTATGTTAAAGTTAGCCCATGTGAATTCCTGCTCCTTGGTTTGCTTTGTGTTTTCTACAAGCTATGTTTTGTTTATGTTGGCAGTAATATTACAAATACAATTCAGTCTGATAAAGCGTTGATGGAAAGCTAATTTATTGTGTGAAGTTGGCTCATTTGGTAGCAATCTCTTTTCCGAGTCAAGAATTTGCTTGTTCAAGAAGGTTTGAGCACATAGATCTCGATTTTGTGCTGGTAATGGTGGTGAAAGTGTCAGCATTCTCCGTCATTGCTCCACTAAAAGTGGCAGCAACATATGGGGTGCGATTCTCCCGTCCCGTTGCTCTGCTCGAGTAGCGCAGCAGGCCGGGAGATATCAAGGGGGACCTGTAGCGAGATTCGCGACTGGCTTCCAACCGATCACGACTCTCCCAGGCCATTTTTTAAAAATGTAATAAGCTTCGCGCCAGAAATCAGCATGAGGCTGATTACAATATGGAAATCGTCATTTCCATATCATTCGCGAGCCTGGGACAGTATCATTAGGGTTTGCTAATGTCTGCCCCCCAGCTGAGAAAGGTTCCCACCAGCAGGGAATAAAGCTGGTCCCCATAAACGGGAACCAGGCATGGTCACCCCGTTCGTGGGGAAAGAAGCCATTGAGACCCCGCTGTGAATTTGGGGGTGGGGCTGCCCCTTGGGTAATGCCAGCCTGGCACCCTGGCATTGCCCATAGGACACTGGGCAGTGCCAAGGGGACAGGGCCAGTGGGATGGGGCCTACAGGGAACAGGGCCAATTGGGGGTTATGGGGGAACTTGTTGCGCACTCTGCATTAGAGATTGTTGGGGTAGCAGCGGGCCGGGAGATATCAGGGGGCCTGTAGCGAGATTCACAACCGGCGTCCAGCCAGAGATTGGTGGGATTGGGGGAAATTTGGGTTGGGCATGGGGGGGGAGGGGGAGGGCTGGTCATTTGGCGGCGAGAAGTCAGGCTGGCCATGTCAAAGAACAAAGAACAACAGAGCACAGGAACAGGCCCTTCGGTCCTCCAAGCCTGCGCCGCTCATGTGCCCAACTAGACCATTCGTTTGTATCCCTCTATTCCCAGTCTGTTCATGTGGCTATCTAGATAAGTCTTAAACGATCCCAGTGTGTCCGCCTCAATCACCTTGCTTGGCAGTGCATTCCAGGCCCCACCACCCTCTGTGTAAAATACGTCCCCCTGACATCTGTGTTGAACCTTGCCCCCCTCACCTTGAACCCGTGACCCCTTGTGTTTGTCACCTCCGACCTAGGAAAAAGCTTCCCACTGTTCACCCTATCTATGCCCTTCATAATTTTATACACCTCTATTAGGTCGCCCCTCATCCTCCGTCTTTCCAGGGAGAACAACCCCAGTTTACCCAATCTCTCCTCATAGCTAAGACCCTCCATACCAGGCAACATCCTGGTAAACCTTTTCTGTACTCTCTCCAAAGCCTCTACGTCCTTCTGGTAGTGTGGCGACCAGAACTGGACACAGTATTCCAAATGTGGCCTTACCAACGTTCTATACAGCTGCAACATCATATGCCAACCTTTATATTCTGTGCCCCGTCCAATAAAGGCAAGCATGCCATATGCTTTCTTCACCACCCTCTCCACCTGTGCTGCCAACTTTAAGGATCTATGGACTTGTACTCCCAGGTCCCTCCGTGTGTCTATACTCCTGATGGTTCTGCCATTTATTGTATAGTTCCCCCCTACATTAGATCTACCGAAATGCATCACTTTGCATTTATCTGGATTAAATTCCATCTGCCATTTCTCCGCCCAATGTTCCAGCCTATCTATATCGTGCTGTATTCTCTGACAATGTTCATAACTATCCGCAACTCCAGCAATCTTTGTGTCGTCCGCAAACTTACTGATCACACCAGCTACATCTTCCTCCAAATCATTTATATATATCACAAACAGCAGAGGTCCCAGTACAGAGCCCTGCGGAACACCACTAGTCACAGACCTCCAACCAGAAAAAGACCCCTCCACTGTTACCCTCTGTCTTCTATGGCTAAGCCAGTTCTCCACCCATCTAGCTAGCTCACCTTTCATTCCGTGAGATTTAACCTTTTGCACCAGCCTGCCATGAGGGACCTTGTCAAACGCTTTGCTAAAATCCATATAGATGACATCCACGGCCCTTCCCTCGTCAATTGTTTTTGTCACCTCCTCAAAAAACTCAACCAAATTTGTGAGGCTTGACCTCCCTCATACAAAACCATGCTGTCTATCGCTAATGAGATTATTCAGTTCTAAATGTGCATATATCCTATCTCTAAGAATCTTCTCCAACAATTTCCCTACCACGGACGTCAAGCTCACCAACCTATAATTATCCGGGTTATCCTTGCTACCCTTCTTAAATAATGGGACCACATTTGCTATCCTCCAATCCTCTGGGACCTCACCTGTGTCCAGTGAAGAGACAAAGATTTCTGTTAGAGGCCCAGCAATTTCATCTCTTGCCTCCCTGAGGAGTCTAGGATAGATGCCATCTGGCCCTGGGGATTTGTCTGTCTTAGTGTTTCCTAAAAAACCTAACACTTCCTCCCTTGTAATTGAGATTTTTTCTAACGGGTCAACACATCTCTCTGAGACACTACCAGTCAACATGTCCCTCTCCTTTGTGAATACTGATGCAAAGTATTCGTTTAGGATCTCTCCTACTTCCTTTGGTTTGAAGCATAATTCCCCTCCTTTGTCCCTGAGAGGTCCAATTCTTTCCCTAACAACCCTCTTGTTCCGAACGTATGTATAAAATGCCTTAGGATTCTCCTTAATCCTGTCTGCCAAGGACATTTCGTGACCCCTTTTTGCCCTTCTAACTCCCTGTTTGAGTTCTTTTCTACTTTCTCTGTATTCCTCCAGTGCTCCACCTGTTTTTAGCTGCCTGGACCTTATGTATGCCTCTTTTTTCTTTTTGATTAGACCCACAATTTCACTGGTTATCCACGGCTCCCGAATCCTACCTTTCCTATCCTTTCTCTTTACAGGCACATGCCTGTCCTGCAGTCCTATCAATTGCTCCTTAAAAGACTCCCACTTGCCAGATGTGGATTTACCCTCGAACAGCCTCTCCCAATCAACAGCCACCAAATCCTGCCTAATCCGGCTGTAGTTAGCCTTCCCCCATATATATATGTCGGGGAGGGGGTTGGGCTGAACATGGGGGTGGGGGTTCACAGAGGCTGTCAATCAGGGGGGGGCGGTTACAGGAGCTGACGAATGGGGGGGAATGTCAGGGAAGCTGGCGATCATTTGAGGTGGGTGGTTGGGAAGCCAGAGATCGGGAGGAGGCAGCCTGGAAAGCAATCGGGAGGCCGGTGATCGGGAGGCCAGCGATGTGGGGTGGGGACCAGTGCGAATGCGCCGAACTCCCCACTGACAGATCGGTGCATGGACAGTGGCGCGCTGATGCCAGCCTCTTGGGTGGGTTCAGGCCCCCCCCAGGGTGCCGGAAATCAATCCCAGTAAGTGCACCCAAAAAACGGACAGGAGAAAGTTATGGGCCTGTGTCTTGTTATTTCACAACTAGGAGTTTGTATCACTTCTCAATGGTGTGAAGATTTAACCATAAATGAAAATCACAAGTGAGAGAATGTTGTGTAAATTTTTTAATGTAAACAGGTTGTTTAGGGAGCTACCCTCCCACCACCGCCCTCGCCCCCACCACCCTCCATCTATCTTTGATCCCAAACTGATACGTCACTTTTAATTTTGGGCCAGATTCTTCGACCTCCCCCGCAGTTGGGATTCTCCGGCCCCGCTGCAGTGAACAGAATTTAGATGAGCACCAAGTTCTCCATTCCCGCTGGCAGCGGTGGGGCATAAACAGCTGGAGAATTCTGGCATTTAACTAATCCTTTGAGAATCCAGTAATTTGGGCTGGGGTTTGCCCAGCCATTTATCTCACTTCCTGGAGTCCATACGCACCTCTGAGCCCCCAGCGTGAGTTGTTTCTGCATACTTAAATATATATAAGTTGATGGAAATCAACTTATAATATATTCAATAAACTTTTAACTTTACTTTAATTTTTTGATCACTTGGCCGTAGGTGCGGGGTTGTGAGGAAGATCTCATTCTCAGATTTCCCCAGTGTAAATCCCATTATGGCCCTCTCACGAGAGTTGGCGACCATAATGGGATTTACCTACATGTTGAACCGGCTGGGAAAATCCTGGCCAGTATTAGTAATGGTGATCATCAAACTACCAGATTATCATAAAAACCCATCTTGTTTACTCATGTCCTTTAGGTAGGGAAGTCTGGCTTTTACGGGACTCAAGACCCATATCAACGTAGTCGATTCTTTACTGTCACTGAAATGGCCGAGCAGGCCTTTCTGTTGTATCTCAAGAAAAGTAGGTTGGACAATATATACTGGCTTTAGCAGCAACAACCAATTCATGCGGACAAATTCAATTAGATTTTAATAACATCGAGGTATTTTTACTTTTGCCTATGTCACAGCAGAATACTGTTGTCAGTTTAGTGGAACAGTGCTAGCAATATTTTTTACTAGCATGGAAAGTTCCCTATTATATATAGACATCCTGAACAAATAGCTAAGATATGAAAAGGGAAACAATCATTGTTGCTGCCTGAAGCTGTGACTTTGGTGGAATAGAGCAAAGCTGGTTGACCATATGGCTCGAATATTACTCGGTGATGCCACAGATAAATTGCAATGTAGCAATATACAAGACACTCAGAGCAAGGTAGGGTTATTGCAATGCATTAAGTAGTCAGCAGAACATTATCAAAGGGGACAACTGAAAGGCTATCAGTTCACAATGAATAAACAGTAAAGCTAACCCATCAGACCTCCCTACAGGGATCATCAGCTTGCGTCTTGCAGGGTCCACTGACTGTCCTTAGTTGGATGACAAGCTTGTTCTCTGGCCAGTAGTTGGACAATCCAGCAAACATTCGTGTCAGGATCCCAACTTAAAGTTGAAAATCCTGCCCATGCAATTAATTACCTTTGAAGTTTAAAGTTTAAAAGTTTAAAGTTTATTTATTAGTGTCATAAGCAGGCTTACATTAAAACTGCAATGAAGTTACTGTGAAAATCCCCTAGTCGCCACACTCTGGCGCTTGTTCAGGTACACTGAGGGAGAATTTAGCATGGCCAATGCACCTAATCAGCACGTTTTTCGGACTGTGGGGAGGAAACCAGAGTGCCCGAAGGAAACCCATGCAGACACGGGGAGAACATGCAGACTCCGCACAGACAGTGACCCAAACCAGGTCTTATGAGCAAAGGTTGAGGGAGCGAGGGCTTTTCTCTTTAGAGCGGAGGAGGTTGAGAGGCGACTTAATAGGGGTTTATAAGATGATGAGGGGGATAGATAGAGTGGACGTTCAGAGACTATTTCCTCTGGTGGATGTAGCTGTTACTCGGGGGCATAACTATAAGGTTCGTGGTAGAAGATATAGGAGGGATGTACGAGGTAGGTTCTTTACTCAGAGAGTGGTTGGGGTGTGGAATGGACTGCCTGCTGTGATAGTGGAGTCGGTCACTTTAGGAACTTTCAAGCGGTTATTGGGTAGGCACATGGGGCACACTAGAATGATAGGGAGTGGGATAGCTTGATCTTGGTTTTGGAAACGGTTCGGCAAAACATCGTGGGCTGAAGGGCCTGTACAGTGCTGTACTGTTTTATGTTCTATGTTCTATAAACCGGGAATCAAATCTGGGTCCCTGGTACTGTGAGGCAGCAGTGCTAACCACTGTGCCACCATGCCACCCAAGTTTAGTCACTGTCATTATTTTGACAAAAGCTGTCAAACTGCAAACAGCAAAACCCCAGGAATAGCAAATTAAATAAATAACCCGTCGACCTGCTTTTGGTTGTGGCAGTAATTCTGTTCTTCATTCAGCGCCATTTAATTTTATATCCACTCAAAAAGAGGGGTTTAATATCCTGTTTAAAGCAGGACACCTCTAACAGTGCCGTGTATTGTGAAGTCCTGCAGAAAGTGCCATCTCGGATAGAGGGCTGAATTTTACAATCAGTGATGAAGCAATGGCGCTTGTTGCTGACCTCAGATCTAACTATCTTTGAGGCAGCGTTTTCCTCTTTCTCTGGCATCAAGTCAAAGGCAACACTTGGCATGCAGCAATAGTGATGAGGGGATAAGGTCCTGAAGAGGGGCATATCATCGCACATTACTGTTATAACAATTTGAAATGTTTTGTATTGCATCTGTCAGATTTATATCAATAAAGTATACGTTTTCAAAAAAAGAGGACTACTGAATAGAGTTATCACGTTGCAGGAATTTTCATCAAGTAGGATTTGGGATTGAGTTATGTTTAATTGCTGAGATTAAAAACAAAGTGAAGTTCCGCAAGCTTAACAAAGCAACCGAAGAGGCTGTAGCTGCATGTTCACCAAACCAGGTAGTTTGTGGAATGCCACAGTTCATCAAATAATAGTTATGAAGAAAATGGGGCCTATTTTTCAATTGGTGACGAGCCTATTATTCCATTAGCAGCAACTTACTACTCTTTGAACTTGACACTTGTGTGGGATTTTTAACTGAATTGAAAGGAGAGTAGTTTATGTTCTTTCAGATATTCGCATTTTCTCCAGAGATCAGGATGTACTCTAAGTTGCTTCAGTTCAGTAATGAGAACATTACAGACATTTCAATATTTTCATTACAGAGAGTAAAATTCTTTACAAACTATATGCATCGGTCATGTTGCGCTCTGCAGTGCTTCAATAAAGTTACACACAGTTAAGATTAATCATGCAGTCCGAGGGGTTGTACAGGGTTACCAGCCCCTTGGTGTACTTTGGCTGAAAGGCCTTACATTGTGGCCTTTCCCCATTGCGCCTTGGCTGACCCAAGCTTGAGTGGGTCACTCAGCATGTAGTCCTTGACATTGGAATATGCCAGTCTGCAGCACTCAGTTCGAGGACAATTCTTTGCACCGGAAGATCAACAAGTTTGAGACAGACCAAAGTGCATCTTTCACCGAGTTGATGATCCTCCAGCAGCAGTTGCTGTTTGTCTCACTGTACGTCCCTGGGAAGGGCTCATAAAGCAGAGTCCTGCATCACAGGGCTGCTTGGGATGAACCTTGACTAATACCACTGCATCTCTGTCCAGACCTTCTTTGCAAGGAGGTGTGTGACTGCCTCTTCGTCCTCCACAGCCGCTTCAAAGGCAGCATGCGTTGGAGCAGATACCTTGGGCATGCAGAAAGGATCAGACACGGAGTGCCCTTCTCCCCATCAGCTAAGCTAGCTGCTTGTTTGAGAGTGCTAGTGATGAGGCATTCTGCCAAATGACTCTGACAGTCTGTTCAGGGAACCATCTGACAGGATCTACCATCTCCTTTTCCTTCAGGGTCTCGAGGACATTAGGTCCAGACCACTGCTGGATCGCCCTGCGGTCAAAGGTGTTTCTCTGAACAATTTTCTCCATGAAGGAGAGGTGATACATAGAGTCCAACTACTCAGAGTGTTTCTTCGCAACACCAAGGACAGATAGACCATCAGTATGCAGTGATACTTGGTGTTTGCATATTGAGGGTCAACACACAGCTTGATGCAGCTGCACGCAAAGGTGGCCATCAGGATGAGGACAGCATTGGGTACAGCTTTTTCTCTCTTATCCGGAGATTTGTGCATGGTGTCCTTCCATACATGATCCATCTTGGATCTCCAGGTGAACTTGAAGATGGCTCTGGTGACTGCTGCGGCAAAGGATTGGGGTCTGGGCTTGACCTGCGCCACATACAGCAACACCAAGAGTACCACACACCTGATGAGCAGGATTTTGCCTGCAATGGTGAGGGAGCATTTCTCTCACACACCCAGTTTCTGCTTTACCTTGGCAGTAGGCTCTTCCCAGTTTTTGGCGCACATTGCAGTCACTCCAAAACATATCCTGGGCACCTTCAGGTAATGTGATCAGATGGTGAAGGGGACAAAGGATAAGTCAACCCAGTTCCCAAAGAACATGGCCTCTCTCTTGTCATGATTTACCTTGGCTCCCAAGGCCAGTTTGAACCGGTCGCAGGTGTTTAGGAGCCTACGTGCTAACGCGGATCTGAACAGAAGACAGCGACATCATCCATGTACAGCGAGGCTTTGACCTACGTGCCTCCACTGCCTGGGATTGTCTTTCCTCTTATGTTCAGATCCTTCCTGATGGACTCAGCAAAAGGTCAGAATACAGCACACAATCAGGTCAGAGGAGAGCTGACAGCCCTGCCTGCCTCCAGATTTGATCTGAAAACTTTGATTCCCACCCATTGATTGAAATTATGCTACTGATGTTTGTGTAGAGCAGTTGGATCCAATTGCAGATTCCCTCCTCAAACCCCATTTTGGAGAACACATCCATCTTGTAGGCATGTGATATTCTGTCAAACACCCTCTCTTGTTCCAGACTGAGGCAGGTGTCCACCCTCCTGTCCTACACATAGGCAACCAATACTCGATTCAGTAGTCCCATAGATTCCCCAGCTACAGTAAGAAATGCCCCAATTTTTCAAACCTTTCTTCACTACTGAATGTCCCCTTTTCTGATCTCCTATTAATGAACCTTAGCCTTTTTATTTAATTGGATACCTGAACAGCATGTAATACTTCAATCATGTAATATTTCATCTTGTCGCAAAACAACTTTATGTTCATACTTTTATAATCAGTGTTTCGATCTACAAACTCTAGTGATGCTCTAGTGATGCAAAGGAAATAGTCATTTTTGATTTAGCCAATTGGACCACTCCAGTCTCAAGGGTAAATTGACAAATATGAGTATTTCCAAATAAGCACCATATAAGCACTGGACAAATGTGAGGTAATGCATTTTGGAAGGTCTAATACAGATAGGAAATATACAGTAAATGGCAGAACCCTTAAGAGTATTGATAGGCAAAGGGATCTGGGTGTACAGGTACACAGGTCACTGAAAGTGGCAATGCAGGTGGAGAAGGTAGTCAAGAAGGCATACGGCATGCTTGCCTTCATCGGCAAGGGTATTGAGTTTAAAAATTGGCAAGTCATGTTGCAGCTTTATAGAACCTTAGTTAGGCCGCACTTAGAATATAGTGTTCAATTCTGGTCACCATACTACCAGAGGCTTTGGAGAGGATACTGAAAAGATTTACCAGGATGTTGCCTGGTATAGGGGGCATTAGCTATGAGGAGAGGTTGGAGAAACTTGGTTTGTTCTCACTGGAACGAAGGAGGTTGAGGGGAGACCTGATAGAAGTCTACAAGATTATGAGAGGCATGGACAGAGTGGATAGTCAGAAGCTTTTTCCCAGGGTGGAAGAGTCAATTACTAGGGGGCATAGGTTTAAGGTGCGAGGGGCAAGGTTTAAAGGAGATGTACGAGGCAGATTTTTTACATAGAGAGTAGTGGGTGCCTGGAACTCGTTGCCGGGGGAGGTAGCGGAAGCGGATACGGTAGTGACTTTTAAGGGGCGTCTTGACAAGTACATGAATAGGATGGGAATAGAGGGATATGGTCCCCGGAAGGGTAGGGGGTTTTAGTTAAGTCGGGCAGCATGGTCGGTGCAGACTTGGAGGGCCGAAGGGTCTGTTCCTGTGCTGTAATTTTCTTTGTTCTTTGTTTATAAGGTCATGACTGCACAGTAGAAGTGGCAAGAGAAATCAAAGCCCTTCAAATGCTTTATTTGATGGGATTAAAAACAGTTAAATTCAACTTATGGCCATGCGCTTTCCAGCATGAAATCAGTTAGACCTCTGAATTTCGCAGTACAACCTGCCATGCTTGAACATGTTGGAATTGTTCTATTTATTGACTTATATTTAATCATCAGGGTTGGCTACTTGAAACATGTCTTAAGATCTGTAATATACAAATCAGGTTTCCACCATGGTTTTAATGTGACACTCAGGTAAAAGGTGCATCCACCACCTTTCACTGATGATGCTCATACCAGTTGCTAAGCGGCCTAAGGACCGAACTTTCAACTGCTGGAGGCCATCAAAATAAAATAGGCCTCGGAAACTAACCATTTAATGTGTAGGCCCCAGAGAAGCAGGAGTGCTCCTCCGCATCAATGCTCAGCACAAACAATTCGCCCGCAGTTGAGAGTCCCCCCTACCCCTACTTACAGCGTATTAGTAAATCATAAACAAGAGAAAGAAGCTGAAGAGAGGTGCGAAAGCGAGAAAATCAGAAGACAGAGTGCGGGATTTTCTGGACGCGCTCACCCCAAGACTAGAAACGCGCTCACCCCAAGACTATGGGCGGCACGGTAGCACAGTGGTTAGCACTGCTGCTTCACAGCTCCAGGGACCTGGGTTCGATGCCCGGCTTGGGTCACTGTCTGTGTGGAGTTTGCACATTCTCCTCGTGTCTGCGTGGGTTTCCTCCGGGTGCTCCGGTTTCCTCCCACAATCCAAAGATGTGCGGGTTAGGTTGATTGGCCATGCTAAAATTGCCCCTTAGTGTCCTGGGATGCGTAGATTAGAGGGATTAGCGGGTAAAATATGTAGGGATATGGAGGTAGGGCCTGGGTGGGATTGTGGTCGGTGCAGACTCGATGGGCCGAATGGCCTCTTTCTGTACTGTAGGGTTTCTATGATTTCTATGAAAATCCCACCCGAGGTCAATGGACCTTTATGGTCCTGTCCTGCCTGCTACGATTCCCGTGGGGGGCGGGACGGGAAAATTCCACCCAGAGTGTGAGAGAGAAAAAGAAGATAAAGGAGAGACTTTGAAGTGAAGTTGCCCGAGTAATCCTGTCACAGAGTCATTCCACACTCCCAGTCAGTTTTTGCTTTCCCACCCCCTCAGTCTGCACTGCACAGAATCCGTGGGAAGGATTTGCCTCCCCCCCGCCGAGCCCTGGCTCCTCCAGTGGGTATTTTACAACAGTGGAGGGGGCTCACTGTTGGCTGCCGGTTAGATTCTCCGGTCCTGCCAATGCCTATGACGTTTTGAATGGTTTGTGAAGGGTTGTGTGGGTCACCTTCAGTGGGACTGGAAAATCCCGCTGTTGGGAAGGGCCTGAAAACCCTGCCCTCAAAGTCCAACCAACTCTACTTCACCGTTTCTCAAATTGCCATGGTCAATACAGGTAAGAATATAAATCAAATACTATAAAAACAAGGACAAGGCATACACAATGGAGATTGAATGATGCCTGCCCATCACTAGCCTTTAAACCTATTTTAATTGACAAATGCTGCGTTTAGGACTTAAAAACTCACAGGATTAGCCAGCTGGAACCTCCATCTATCATCTCATCATATTCCGTGCTGCCAGAGGGAAGTTTCATCATGAAAATAATCCTGAAAGATGTTGTCTTGATTGTGTGTGCGGATTTGAATATTAGATATTATACAGTACTCCGATGACATACTGTTGGATAAACTCTGCAACAAATATGGAGTCATCTGACCTGGGGGTTGAAGGTCAGAAAGAACATGTTAGTGGGTTAGCCGGCATGGCAAATTAAGTAATGTTGTTCTTGCAATTAAATCTGTGAGCTCAGATGTTGATCATTCAACCTGAGATGTGGCATTGGTGACGCTGGATAAATACGGAGGTATTTAGGACTATGTGATATTTGTTGGAGCTGCACTGTCTGCAGTCTGGGCAATTGAACCATTTTATTTGACGGGTGATGGCAGTACTGTCAGTGTGAAATGGAAAGCGTGGCTGGCAGAGCTTGAAGTGTAAGCTGACAGCCGCGGTCTGCTTTGGACAGGGCGATGGAGGCACAGAAAGTAAAGCGAGAGGCCTTATTGTCGTTCATTGTGGGTACCTCAGTGAGGGAAACTTTCAAGATGTTGTCTGACAGGGGAGAAAGGGCGAATAATGAACGTGCAGTGAGAGCTTTCAGGGACCATTCTGTGGTGATGCTAAATTCAGTCTTTAGAGTCTGCACACACAACAATCCCACCCGGGCCCTATCCCTGTAACCCCACGTATTTACCTTGCTAATCTCCCTGACACTAAGGGGCAAGTTAGCATGGCCAATCAACCTAACCCGCACATCTTTGGAGTCTGGGAGGAAAGTGGAGCGACCGGAGGAAACCCACGCAGACACGGGGAGAACGCGCAAACTCCACACAGACAGTGACCCGAGGCTAGAATCGAACACAGCTCCCTGCCACTGTGAGGCAGCAGTGCTAACCACTGTGCCACCGTGCCGCCCTATTTGCTGCTTCTTGTTAAGTATCAGTAAAATTTTGCTTAATAAATTCTACTTGATTCATAAATACAAATTTTTCGTACCTTGTAAGTCAAGCACAACTGAGGAGAAGACAAAAGTTTGGAGCTGAAAGTTTTTTAAATTAAAGGTGTTTTGTACCTCAAAACTCCAAAATATTATACCGAGAAGCCTTGCTGAATGTAGTGGAGGCCAAGAAAGGCATCCTCTTCGCAGAAGGTGGAAGGAGATGGCCGAGCCGTAACACCAACCCTCCATGAGAGGAGGTCTCCAGGGACGTCAGTACCCCTAGCCTCCACCCTGGCTGCCCTGCAATACCACAGACGGATAAATGACCTCATCTGTTCAACTTGTGTAAGTGAACCCTCAACTGCTCAACCTCAATTCTAACCGACTCAATCTCTTCTTATACATCTGGCCCATCTTCCCAGGAATCAGTTTGGTAAACCTTCTCTGCATTCCCTCCACAGCAAGAAAATCCTTCCGCAGTTATGGAGACCAAAACTGCACACAATATTCCAGGTGTGGCATCACCAATGTCATATATCTTGGAGCAAGACATCGCTGTCGTTTGATGTGTTGCAAGACATATTATTCAATACGATCTGCTAGTCTTTGGGACGTACAGGGGCCTACATACCCAACATTACACTGGCACTGAAATTCATAAACCACATTAGTCGTTTGTGTGAGAGGCAGAACATCTTTTTGGTCCGACGGCAGGATCCTGTTAGTGGGGAATACCACTCATGTTGTTACTGCATAGTAACGGCCTGCAACTGCCTGAAGTTATTAAGAGAGACCAGCAAATACTCCATGGCACTTCAGTTCCAGCTATCTTTGTTGTTAGTTATAATTATTTGAACTGTTCGAGACTGTTCTTGCCAAAGTGGCCTTTTCATGCGATTTGTCCTCCTGGCACTCTCAGCACTTTTTGGTCTGGTTAGAAACTCTGGAGCGATTCTCCCATCGCGACCCGCAAATTTTCTGGGGGGTCCGGTTGGAAGAATTGCGTGTCGGCCATTTCGCAGGATTCGCGCATGCGTTCCCGACACATGCGCATCTCCCAGGGCCAGGCACAGTCGGGACTGCGCTGGAAACTGGCGGGAAGAGAGGTAAGTGATTTTAATCTGTTTTAAATCTATTTTAAATGCAGTTTAAATGTCATTATTGTTCTGGCACGGAACTCCAGCGGAGTTTAGAGTAGGGCCCCACGTTCAGGGAGCTAGCGGGAATGAAGTGGGGGGGGGAAATCAGGGACCCCAGGGGTCAGGTGGCAGGAGGTGGTGCCACCTGGGCATGAGCACCCTGGCAGTGCCAGCCTGTGTCCCGGCACTGCCCAAGGGGCAAAGTACCCATGTCAAGGGGGCAGCTTGACACTGCCCATCGGACAGTGCCAAGGGGACGGGGCCTATTGTGGGCGGGGCCTAGGGACGATTGGTGAGGGTGGGGGTCCTGCTGCAACTCTGCATGTGGATTGGTCTGGGCTGGGGGGAGGCCAGCGATCGGGGCAGGCTGGGGGTGGGGGGGGGTGCTCTGCTCTCTGCTGGGGGGGTGGTGGGATCTGCCTCTCGTCAGGGTGATCTGCCTCCGAGGGGAGGGGGGGTTGGTCTGCCGAGGGGGGTCAGTGAGGGTGGGTCTGCTGTGGTGGGGGGAGTGGTGGATCGTCACTGCTGGGGGAATGGGCTTGACATCGGGTTGCTCCGGGATTGGGGAGGGGGGGGGAGGTCAGGGCTGGCCCGGGAACTGTCATGGGGGGCTGTGATTGGGCCTTGGGGAGGAGCTGGAGGGGCAGCATTGCGAGGGTCCTGGACTGGCCACGATCGAGCTGGCTAGCAAACGGGGAGACTGACAGATTGGGGCCACTACGCATGCGCAGAATTCCAGGGCTGTCAGACTCCGGCGTGAATAGGCCTGCCCCCCCGGGTTTTTAATGATATTCACGATTGTGACCTCTGCATTGCACAGAGTGCAGAGATTCAGGTCTGAAGTTGCACTGAAAAAACAGTCATGTTCTAGACCAGTTTTCTCGCCAATTTTGCACTTTTGGGACAATCACCCCCACGATTAGTAACCTTAAGAAAATGAAGACACTATATGAAGTGGGAATAGATCTTGATTCATTGGAACAGGAAGTTGAATCTGTTTGAGTGGAGATGAGAATTTTAAAGGGGCAGAACATATTGGTGGGAGTAGTTTATTGGCATTGATCCTGATAGAGATGATGCAAGTATGTGGTCTTAATTTGGCCATTTGATGTGAACCCAATCTTCAAATTGTGGTTCCTTTGTGTGTGTTCGCATGTCCAAGTATACTTTTGCTTCGCCTTGTCAGTTTGCGATTTCTTCTGCTTTTCCTCTGACATTCTCTTTGCATAGTGGTGACGTCTTAAGATAGTCAGCGGCACTTGAAAGTTATGACTCGTCATTAGTTCAGCTGGTGACCTTCCGGTCAAAGAGTGGGTTGGATTGATATGTGTAAAGTAGGATATGAATGGAGTGTTCAAACACATTCCCTTCTGACATACTAGCACTCAGGTTGTCCTTTGTCATGCTGTTATATCGTTCAATGCCATCATGTGATTGAGGGTCGTGTTACAAATTCAGATGGTGGTTAATTCTATAGCTTGCTAGGAATTTCATGAACTGACTGAAAACAAACTGCGGCTCATTGTCTGTAGTTGCACAGTTTCTCCTATGCAGCAATCTGTTGCTGGCTGCCATTGTTTCATTGTAACAACACCTGGATGTCCTTCTTAGGCAAGGTGCAATACACATTGGTGTAGGGCTTTCAGGATAACCACTTGAGTTTCATGTGATAGTTGTCATCAAGTAATGCAAGAGCGTTGTGTATTCTGTAGTACAGGACCAATTTCTTCCTTTATTTCGCAAGGCCGCTCAGTTTTTAGGTACTGGCTTACTTTTTGAATTATGCTATCAATCGCTGAATTTGCCTTCAACTCCTCTCCCGGAACAAAATTTCCGATTGCGTGTAAAATCACTGTGATCACATAGGGTGGAATTTTCTCGTTCCGTCCACCACGGGAATCGTAGCGGGTGAGTCAGGGCCATGCAAAGGTCCATTGACCTCGGGCGGGATTTTCCAGTAGTGGGGCGAGCTTGTCCGGAAAATCCTGCCCAGTGTCTTCAATGTCACGAGTCACTTCACAATTGTTAACATTCTCTGTGATGGAAGTACAGCTAAGCATGTCAGCTCTTCGGTTGCATGAACCTATGAGATAATCCCTCTCGAAGTTGTACTGATGAAGGTGATCTGGCCATCTGCAGACCAAATCCTGATGTGGCTAATGGTGCAGTCAGTGCTTGGTGTTTGCTGAAGAGAGTGAACTTTCCACCGTGCTGATGGTCACGTGTGTAGATGCTGGATTGTGTTTCCTGTTCTCCAATACAATATTTGCTATCCAGTTTCTGATGACAGGCATGAATGTAAGCGATTGACTGTTTGTTTCCTTCAATGTACTGTGAGAGTCCAGCTTCAATTGCATTTCCTCACACATGACTCCCCACATATGGTTTGAGACACATGAGGACTGGAGGAGAAGCTATCTTCACCTCCAATGTGTCAAACACAGTTTGTTTCCTGTTTATACTTTCTCATTTGTGCATTTTTGTACCTAACTTTTAAAGAGGCCTTGCAATCTCTGCGTACTCAGGAATGAATTTGTGATAAAAGTTCGTAGTGTCGAGGAACAATCACAATTCTTTCACACCAGACACTTCAATATCACAATAATTCCTGTAAATGTTTACTGATACTTTCCCAATGCATAAAGGCGCTGGCAAGCTATCCTTAGAAAATCTAAAGTAGGGCTGGAACGAAAATAGCAAAGGTTTGGTAAAGAGTAGATAGGAAGGGGTTAAAAAAACAGTGGCATAGTTTGCGACTGTAAATTTTCCTGGTGTGATTTATCGCATTGTACTTTTGTTTAATTATCCCCTCCCACGTGCTTATTTTCATAAGCAACATGTTTGTTCCTGCTTTCTTAAAGATGAAATTACTTGATGGCATAACCGGCTATTAATTTGTCAGACTTGCCTTGAGGAATCATTTCATTTCATCCTGTTTGGGTATTGGAGAGATTTGAACTTGCTTCTGAATGAAAGCTAAGTTCCATGTAATACCAAACCTGAGCTTACATCACCTCAGTTTATTGCATCTTCATTGAAGTCCTCATTTTCAATAGGGTGGGTTTGGCAGGTGGCACCTTCATCGATAGCTAGTGATTTGATTTGAAGTTTTATTTTGAAATTCGTAAAATAATATAGGTTCACTAACATGAAGATGGAGGTGATATATACTAGAAACAGTAATCCCATCCTAATGTAAAATAAGCTTGGAATGTTGGCTTTTACAATTAACTTATAAATGTAGGAGACATTTTCTGATAATTGAGTCAGTGACTCACTGTTACATAAATAAAGGGTTTAGAAAGGCGACATATTGCTGCATTGACATACTGTGCCGCAGAATGATAGAATGGAAACTAACGCCCATTATTTTCCACAGAGCGAATCCTAAATCTCAATTTAGTCATCAGGGTGGAGCTGAAAAGAGGAGAGGCATTTTGCCACAGGCTTGGAGAGCAGATTTTTTGGGTGAGCCAGCCTTTGTCTCACATCAATAATTCTAAACTCCGTGCCGTTGGAAGAAGCAGGAAGAAAGTTACTTCGCTTTTCACTTCAGTCATAAAATGGTGTTGCAACATTTTAGGATGAAGCCCACACATTTTGCATTGTGTAGAATTCACTGCATGGAAACAGGGCTTTCGCATGACACCGGGTGTTCATGCTTCACACTAGCCTCCTCCCACCTTACTTTGGTATTCACCATTCTTATGGAACAAGGGAGACTGAGGAGAGATTTGATAAAAGCACATAAGATTAGTACAGTTTGGATAAGGTTGACAAAGTAACACCATATCTATTAGCTCTATTATACAAGGACTAAGTGGGGGGTGGGGGCAGGTTACAGATTTAAGGTTCAGGACAAAAAATGCAGGGAGAATGTGAGGAAGAGCTTCTTATGCAGTGAGTGATAATGACCCTGAACTCATGCCCATCAGAATGGTGGAAGAGGAGGCAATCAAAGGGAAATTGGATGGGTCCCTGAAGCAAATAAACTTGCCACAGGGATTGAGAAGAGGTGTGTACTGATTGGATGGTTCTAGGGCTAGCTTGCATGAACTTGATGGACCAAGTGGCCCCCTTCTGTGCTGTTAATGACTCAACTCTATTGGTGAATTTTACAACCTCCCCGTTGATGTATTTGAAGGTGGGGAGGTGGCAGGGGGTGGGTTGTGGGGCGGGGGGGAAGGTAAAATAAAGTGGATGACCAGTCTGCTGCCCACCTTTCCCTGTCGCCCATATTAGAGAGAAGGAGAAGGTGAGGCAGCAGGCAGCTCATCCACCCTTAGGCTTATTGAGACCTTTAAGTGGACAATTGACTATCACTCAAGCGCCCCCCCATCCACAATTTTCCATTCAACTAGAGAATATGGGGGAATGGTGAGTAGCACAGCTGCATTCACTGCCTGGGTTGATCATGGATAGGAAAAGGAGGGTGTCTCTCTTGGAAAATCCCCTGTGCTTATTGGGGGCAACCCCTAAGATTGCGCGCACCCCTTTATGCCTCTATAATCCGACTCACCACCTCCTCACCTTGTCTGAGGGTGTAGATAACCTGTCCCCCAATAAAGTCCACTACTATGACTCTATGGGTGGGATTTCTCAGTCCTGTCAACAGCGGGCATCATTGTGTGTGGGGCTGGAGAATCCGGGCCTACGTTTTTTCCTCCTTTTTCCTTAATGTCCAGCTTCTCCTGAAATGAATCATAGTTCCCTCAGTTGTAGCAAGTTCCATATTCTAACAGCACTCTGATTAAATAGTTTCTCCAGAACTCCTCATTAATTTTGTTAAGTGACCACCTGATATCTATGGCCCCAGTTTCCAACTACCCTACACATGGAATGCCTAACCGATCAACATCTTAATGTTAAAGAACTTTAACATGTCACCCTCTCAGTCTTTTCAGTATTTTCTTTTCTAGAGAAAGCAACTCGAGCTGATTTAATCTTTCCCTATAGTTATGTTCATTTAATGTGCTTTTGTGCTTTCTACGGTCTCTTGATGTTTTTCCTCTAAGATGGGGATCAGAACTGTACACAGTAATCAAGGCGTGGTTTAACCAAGGTTCTTTACAGTTTTTTTTCAATTTTATTTTAAACCTCAAGATTAGCGTAGAAGAAGTACTTAAATGCTAAGTCACGCATTGATCAGAGAAGCAATGTGTAGGAAGTAACAATTATCATCTTACACAACCATGCCAAGGTGCATGAGCTGTATCACAAAATAGTCTTAAAGTTACTTTAGTAAAACATGTGCAAATATGAAAACAAATAAGTAAATTGATCACCTCTCGGCAATCTAGCATCAATGCTTTAATTACCAATTTAAAAATCAATTTTGCAACTATTTCCTGGTTTTTCAGGTTAAAATGTGATCAATTCAATGGGGAAAATTGACCCCCTCCCCACCCCCCCCCCCCCTTTAGAAGCCTGAATAAATTTGGATTAAATCAGTTCCGAAGAATTTTTATTTTGAACATTGCTATAATGAAGGAAAATACACAAGGAACTTAAAATATATGATCAACCTAAATGGCACAATCATATTATTATCAAAGTCCACAGACACCATTTTAATAGGATTTGACGTCAGAATATCAGCTAACCTCTGGTTAGATATTTTTCACAGGGTAGTACTGAAGGGGTGCTGCTTTGCTATCGTTTGGGTGAGCCATTAAATCAAGGAGCCACCTACCTCTTCGGGTGAATGTAAAAGATCCCAGGGCACTTTACAAAGAGGATCAGGGATGTATTGAAGCAAGTGCTCAGCTTCAAATCGCTGTTTCTGGGAGGCTGAAACTGGAGAACTTCTGCAGAAACTCTGCAGGTCACTTCTGTCTGGGGGACAGTACTGATCCCACTGGTAGGGTGAGATCAAGCTTACAGTGGACTGCTGTAGAGTTTGGCTTGCCATAGGCTTTGCCACCAGTTGTCCCTTTATGAACCCAGTGCAACTGGACCTGGCATGTAAAGCACAGCCAATATTTCAGCCAAATTGGAAGCACAATTTGATAAGTTCTTCTATCTCATGCTGATACCTGGTGTCCAATGATACTTTATTTGGCTTAAGTGTAAAATCTATCTATTCATCTCAGGGCTGACACCACATTGGGAGTGAGAAGCGACACTCACAAAGAATGTCAATCTGAGAAATGTAGACACACATCCCCGATTCTCTGTTCACTTATTTAAATTTAAATATATTGAACATCAAGCTTTATGGTCCCATGATTTCTCAATCAGAACTCACTGTGAGCACTGATCCTCACTGGAAGCATTCAACTGTAGGATAGATGTAGATGAATCAGCTCCAGGAGATGTTAAGTAGTTTCACATTTCATGGTGTGCATTTTTATAGCAAATTGCTCAGTACCTAAGCAGACTATCTTTTATATATTTGGGAAAATCAGAACTCCAGGAATAAGAAACCACAACATATTCTAGTGGAAAATGCCAGACATTGAAAGCACTACACACGAGAGAGATTTGTCTAAAATGAGACAATTGGCGGTACTTTTTTTCCTTCAATTACAGCATGTTGAATAAGTATAGTCTCTAATCTGAGTAATTTGGAAAGGCTTATTGGCTTCCTGAGACATAATTTAATCACATTCTATAAACACACACAATGTGTGAAGGCATTAGAGTTATCTAGTACAGTACGAGAGTGTAGCTTAATGCACACATCATCATCTCCATTCTGGGACAGCTTAAAAGTACAGATTCATGTTTAGCTGTCTCATGGGAAGATGTGATTCAAGTTTTTTTTAATGTAATGAATAACATTTTATTCACTGAGTCTTCATTTCAAAAGCCATAAGCACCTTCCTTTACTAGGTTGTACAATAAAAATTGATTACTTTACAGTTCATGTCAAAAGTAAAGGAAAGTGCCCGTGTTGGAAGCCCAGGTAAACAAGTCTCAGAAAGATGTTGATGTGCTTCAACAGTGAAACATGTGACTTTAGGACAAGTTTCCAATCTTCCCATGTGCCCCAAGCCATTTCTTGGCCTTCTCAGCCTTCAGGAGCTACAGAGCAGGTCAGCACTGGGAATGTAGAATCACACAAATCCCTCTTCTGGCATTGCGGTTCACCTTGGGCACACCGGACATGTTGCATCTGTTGGGCACCCTTGGGGCAAGTCCACTCTTATATGTTTGAATTTGTTATTGAATGTGCAGGGTCAGCTTTAGAGTAAATGGCATATCAGCTACAATGGAACTTAAAACTTGTCCCTTTAGATCGACCGGACAGGCCAACAGATGACGCCATAGAATACTGATTAAAAGAATAAAAAGGGGGAAAAAATTGTATTTATATTTCACCTGGGTATCTTTTTGGAGTAATTCAAAATACTGACAATGAATTAAATTGCAGTGAAGGCACATGTTAAACCATTTCCCATCATTTATAAATATGATGATTGCATTTTAATGTAGCCAACAGTTTAATTAGTTTGACATTCCACATAGTTTTGTTGCTTGTTACTTTGAAAGTAGATGATGTTACTTTGCATTGTGCAGGCAAGCAATGTCATTACAGATTCTGTGCCAGTAGCCTGAGTCCTCACAGTCTCCAGCTATCACCTAGTGTGGAGTGGGTGGAATAGAGCTGATAATTTAAGCACTGTAACCAGTTCTTCCTCTCCTGACCTTCATCTTTTCTTATTTGCTTGGCCCTATGGAAGCTACACTGAGAAAATGCTTTGGTCTCCATGGCCTAGATTTTGCACTCTCCCCTAGCCACTGGCAGGTTTTCAGGTTGGGGGGGTGGTGGGGGGGTGGGGGGTGTGGTTGGGTGGGGGGTCGGTGGGGAGACAGTGAAATTGGATTTCCTCCAGGATCCTGCTTGCCCTGACTTGGAAGCAATTTTGCGGTGAGGTGGACAGGGCGTCAGCAAGTGAGGTAACACACCCAAGCACACCCTTGCCCCAATGAAGGCCAATAAGTGGCCATATGGTAAGGGTCTTTTCCCACCCGGCTTTAATTATTAGGCTGACAGAAGGATGACAGATTATGGGGTGGGTGTGTGTGTGGAAGAGGGGTAGTGGGAGGGGTCACTGGGATAGAAGAATTTCAAATCCTACATCTGGGCAGGAAAGGGGAAGGACACCTCCATCAGAAGCCCCTTCTGGATGGTGGACACATCCCCATGAAAGCCCGGAGACCTCCGGACCTTCCTCACCCCTTGACCTCTCCCTCAGGACCATAAACACCTCCCTCATTTTGGTTGTTTCAGTCCATGTATTTTTATGTCCCCATATACTGGGCATTTGTGTTTTAGGTAAATTCTTTAGCAAAGCATTTTTTAGCGTGGGTACCACCATTTGTACCATCCTTCTGTCACATGGATAAAAGGGATTCCTCTTTTTCCCAAATTTCATTTCGGCTACCAAAATAACTGAGAATGATGACTTCTAAATGAATGTTTTATGAATGCATTTGTGGGGGAGATACACTGGCCTCCCCGCAGTGTGTTTCTCATAGCGGGAGACGGTGTGCCATTCACTAGTGGTGCGATCGTCTGGTCCCACCGCTGTCAAAGGTCTTTCCCATCGACTGCACCCCATGCCACTGGGAATCCCAGGGTGCGTGCCGTTAGTGGCCCAGAAGATCCCGTAGGCGTGAACAGCCAGAGAACTCCAGCAATTATCTTTAATATTCAAATAATAAATTTAACAAGGTTGATATGTTCTAGAAAGGAGAGTATATGAAACACAGGCAATGGGAGCCATGATGTGGAGATACCAACATTGGACTGGGGTGGGCACAGTAAGAAGTCTCACAACACCAGGTTAAAGTCCAACAGGTTTTTTTGTTATCACGAGCTTTCGGAGTGCTGCTCCTTCATCAAGTGAGTTGCTTCAGTCTCCTCCACAAAGCAGAGGAAGAAGTAAAATATTGTAACTGGGATAGGTTGCACTGATTAGCATTGTGAAAAGTCTTAGTGTCTATTGAAGCAAAATTTATTTAATTGCCATTTGACTGAATGAATCACTCAATCTCTAGAGTATCCTTAACATCAATGAAATGAATAAGGTTTAACTAAGAGTTATTAAACCGCCTTCTCTTAAGCAACACCTCTTAGAATATCGAAGAAAAATAAAGCATTTCAGGTGAAAACTATTGGCACATCAGGATAATCTTCAAGAGAGAATAATCCAAATGAAATAAAGTATCAATTCCAGTGAGTTGGAGTTGAAAAATCTTTATTTTTAAACTGGGTTTTCCTTCAACTGTTGATATTAATATAGATTAAAAAGTCAGATGGTGAATAAAATCAATGGAAGATTTGTCTTCTGCTTGTGTGCAAGTGAATTTTTTAAAGTTTATTTATTAAGTTTGTTTATTGTCACAAATAGGCTAACATTAACACTGCAATGAAGTTACTGTGAAAATCCACTAGTTGCCACACTCTGACACCTGTTCGGGTATATTGAGGGAGAATTTAGCATGGCCAATGCACCTAACCAGCACATCTTTAAGAATCAAAAGTCTCTCAAGTGCTGGAGTTTCGAAAATTCAGAAGCAGAATGAGATGACAAGGACCAGTCTCATTTCCCTGTCATACTTCCAGTTATTTATGAGGTGGACATTAAACAAAGTGCAGGATAAGTGAAAAGAAAAAGCCTTTTAGTCCAATACGCTGCTTTCACAAGCCAAGAATAAAATAGCCTATTGCGGGTTCAATCCCACCTATCTAATCTCATGAGGAAACATTCTACATGGTTGATTTCCAGAGATAATCATGCAGAACTCCGCTATATTTTTCATCCAGTGTTTTCATTTGCTAGACCACAACCAGCACTCTCTTAGTCCCAGTCACTGAATACCAAAGCTGAATACCATTTCCAAAATGGATGTGTGCTGTGCTTGAATTTGGGCAGGTTGGTGAATTATTTTAAGCTGTGCTTACCCCAGTCCAATGCCGGCATCTCCACATCATTCCTCCAACAGTCCAAAGATGTGCAGGTTAGGTGGATTGGCTATGCTAAATTGCCCCTTAGTGTCAGGGGGACTAGCCGTGGAAATCCGTGGGGTTACTGGGAGAGGGTAGAATTGTTGTCAGTGCAGGTTTGATGGACCAAATGGCCTCCTTCTGCACTGTAGGGATTCTATAATTCTATCCAAATGCCCATTAATATTGTCAAAGAAGTCTATCAGAATTGATGCTGTCAGTCCTTTAGTCTTTTACTTGGGACTCAGTAGCACCGGAAATCTGCCTTGAGGGGAGCTCAAGAGTTTCAAGTGTGTGAGCCCCTAATTGGATGGAGGCAAGTTTTGTGTCCATTTCAGAGTTGTAGGTGGGCTCTTGAAGCTGGGGTGGGGGGGAGCGGGGTGGGGGGGAGCGGGGGGGGGGGGGTGGGGGGGAGCGGGGGAGGGGGGGGGGCGGGGAGGGTGCGGGGGTACAATCAGAAGCCTTCCTGCTTCAGTGAAGTGTTCAGCTGCAGCATAAGGTAAGCAACTGGGAGGTCATGTCAATAAGAAAGTGCCCTAAACACTTTTTAAAAACTTTAACTAAAGAGCAGAAAAAAACCCCAGGCCATCACCGTGGGAGAGTTGATGGGGGAGGAATGTGGGGACCTCCATTGCACAGCAGCCTTTGATTTTACCCCCCTCCTCACCAAGGCAGGCAGGGAGGATCTGTTGGCCTGCCAGCAATGCCGGTAGCTCACTGGCTTCCTGCCTCCAGGTAGTTATTTCCCCCCCTGTCATGAAGGGAAACTGGAGGCTGACTGGGAAATCCTTCCTCAAATTTAACAAGGCTCTCAATTGGCCTAATTGCTTATTAGGTGACCTTCCAGAGCCCCGAATTCCTCTCTCCCAAAATAGCTGATGTTGGTTGCTGACTTGACAGTCACGCTGGGGTATTTTCAGGGCCCCTCTCCACCTCTGTTCCCACTTTTGTGGGGGCCCTGAAAATTCAGCCTTGTCTTAGACAAAAATAAAAGGGACATTTTTAGATGAGACTATCTGCCCACCTGAGTCTCCCTTTTGACTGGCGGAGGTGTATAGACCTTCCATTGTCTGGATCAAATAATTGACCGCTTAGAAGGAACCTATAAAGAACTTTTTCTAGGGGGAGATCTGTTGCAGCGAGGTAAAATATGAAGTGAGTAAACATCTCATTTAAAGATTAGTGTTAATGCAGACTGCCAACACCCATCATTAACTTTAAGGTATCGGTACCAGACTGCAGAATTGAAGATGACTCATTTGGTTCCAACACTCGAGCCACATTTTCAACAAATCCGAATTGCTGATGTCTTAGTTACTATACATTCCTGTTGGGTACAGGAAAATGCATGGGGTGAAATCTGGGAATAGGATATTGGGTAATAGGATGAGTCTCCTGCACTGTGAGATTCTGTTTTCATTGCACCTCATCCCAGTCCATGACTCCAGACTAATAGGCGACAAAATCCCCAGGATTTTCCTGAGGTTTGGCAGAACCAGTTATACAGTTTCGCCCGGGGCTTTGCTGATCTTCCACTCTGTGATGGAGGTTTTGTTTCTGCTGCAACAATCCCCGACACTTGGCACAAAATGAAGGTTGAACCAACCCTCAAAGATATTCCTATTGACCCATTCCTAACAAGTGGATTTCCATATCACTGGGAGAAATACATTGGGACATCCCTTGAAAGTCCTGGGATTTTCTGAATGGCACCCAAGCAAAGGTTTAAGTTTAAAGTCACCTGCAGCATTGGCACCAAGCTGAAGACTGAGCCTATCTTTAGCAGCTTTGTAATCGAGCATGGATTTCTCCTCTTTGGCAGGTTCTCAATGGCTTTTTTCTTTTAGAAAGGAGCCCAGTTTTGTCAGCATTAAGAACTTGCTGAGCACAATGATTTCAGCCAATGTCTTTGGAAAATCATGAGCTGCCTCTTCATCAGCACTGGCAACTTCAACCCAGACCTTGATGTTATGCAAATTAGACCTGGCTTTAAAACACATTAACCACCCCCTGTTTACATTTTTAAAAACTTTCCCCCTGTTGCCTCTTTAGATCAGCATTACGATTCCTAGCCTTATCCTGAATTATGCCTAAACTCACAGGAGCATAGTGTTGACTTTGATCCTCCAACCAAATTATTAACAGTGTCTCAACCTGAGCAATAGGTCCAACACGCTGCTTCGTTATCACAGTTGATTGAATACGGGCAAACCCTTAACATGCTCCTGAACTCTTAACTTGTCTTTCAATTACAACAGTCATTCTGGGGATATCTCAAGCTTTACTAATTTCAGTTGCATCTCATCTCTTTCAGAGCTCTCAATTATTTCCACTTTTATTTCCATCGTAATTGTTCCTCAGAAGAAGAAATATCTCTTGCACCAGGTTTACGTTTTTCTGTCATTATTATGGGCCAAAGAACTCCAAATTTTAAGAAAGAGTTTGGGAAAATAAAGGCACAAGTAAGTGAATCAAACAGTAACTGAACGTTGATGCACAATAATGTGACATCATGAGGTCACCACTGACGTGGGAAAGTCAAAACTGAGTGTCAATTTACAAATGTCGTAAAGGCCGTTCGTCATAACTCAAACGTTGTAAAGTCGAGGATTGCCTGTATATCTAAAAAAACCATTCAGGAAATCCTCTCAATGATTCATTCTGGATGCCTGTTTGAGGTTTTGTTCAACTGATCCTCAAGTCCAGAAGGATGTTTTTGATGTGTGGATCTAACCCTCCACCTCTTTAGCATATTAGCATTCTGGCCCCTCATGTATGAGAAGGGAAAACTGTTCCTATTGCTCGTTCCACTCACTGGCCCACCTCCCTGACACTAAATCAGAGAATCATAGAATGGTTACAGAGCAGAAGGTGACCACTCTGCTCATTATGTCAATGCTGACCCTCCAGGCACAAAATTCCAGGCCATTGTGTGGATACATGTCTGGCTCTAGTTTTGTGCCATTAAGGACCCTAGTTAGTTAGTATACCTTTTGTTTTAAACTTAATAAATTTTCTTCCTCAATTTACAAGTTGGCAAATTTTTCATTAGAGTAACAGTTTATATAAGAAAGTTTTATCTTGTCTCCATTTGTTTGATGATTAAAACTTCCTTGAAAAACAAAGGTAAAATAATGTTTTGGGGGCTTCACTTGAGCCCAAGTCTTCTATATATGTTTTTGATGATTCACATTTGAGCTTCTCAACCCAATTACGTTTAAGTACATCCTGTTCAAGTTTCTATAAAGAAATCTGGGTCATAGGCACAAACCCCCCTCCCTCCCCACCATCCAAGCCAACAGTTCTAGAGTCTGGATAATGGAATGCACTGCTGGCTGCCCAATTGTCACGGCAGAAGGCCAATTTAACGTTGAGCAACATGCAACATTAGCACCCTGGGGCAGCCGACGGAACTCCAGACTGGAAGACAATGGGGGCGATTCTCCCAGCTCTCTGTGCTGCTCTAGCAGCACAATGGGCTGGGAGACATCAGCGGAGGCTGTTTAGCTGGCTCCCCGCTGGGCGCCATGGCCCCCACGTATCTCCGGGGCCCGGATTTCCGGCGCATCAGATCAGGATTTTAATATTATTAGTGGGACCAGGACTGAAGTTTCCCCCCCCCAACCCGCCAGGAGTGATTCACTCTAGCAGGGTTTATAACAGCTCCCCATAATGGGGAACAGGCGGCCCAATCCCACTGGAGTGAAAGGAGACCTTAGAGGTCCATCAGGAGCTTGTGGTTAAGTGGAGTGCCCCTGGTCATTGCCAGTCTGGCACTGCCCAAGGGGCAAAGTAGCAATGCCCAAGGGGCACTTTGGCACTGCCTACTGGGCATTAGACAGTGCCAAGAGGGCAGGGCCAGAGGGGGCAGGACCTATTGGGGGAGATCAGTGGGGGTGGGTGGGAGTCCTGCTGCTACTCTGCAGTCAGGATCAGTGGCAGAGGGAGGGAAGGGGTTGACTGGGGCTGTCCAAAGAGGTGGGGGAGGGGCTGTCGGGGAGGGTTTCAAGGAGATTGGAACTGCCGATGGTTGGGGGGGTGGAATCGAGAGGGGCGGGGAGGCTGGGGAGATCGAGGTGGGTGGGGTGGGGGTGGGGTCGGGGCTGGCCCAGAGACATCTAGGAGGCCAGTGATCAGGGGGTGGGAGTATTGGAGGGGCAGCGATGGGGGGGGTTGCTGTGCTGGCCAGCGATCAAGCTGGCTAGCGATCAGGAGACTGACAGTGTGGGGCTACTGCACATACGCCGATCTCCGCTATGACAGATCAACGCATGTGCAGTGGCCCGTTCAGCGTTTTGCTGCCGGCCTCTCCAGCGGGAATAGGCCCCAGCCACAGATTTTCAGCGTGAATCTCGCTCGGGGACTCTGCAGTGCTCAGAGTGTGAGAGATTCATTTTGAAAATCCCACTTAAAAAACCAGTGCTAGTTACTCCCACTGTTACGCAAATTCGACATTTAGAAATCTTTGGCTGAACCCCGGCGGATAAGTTCTTGGCGGCAGAGGAAGTAAGGGAGTGGAGGTGGTGTGAGGGGAGATTATATAAGTTCTCTGGAGGGATGCGGGTGTGCCCAGGTAGGAGCAACCCAGGCTGGTTTTGTGCGGCATGACGGATGACCCCCACTGCTCCCGGCTCCACAAAAATTGAGAGGTCTGTCCCCCTCTACCCAGCTACAAGCTAATACAGGGCAGAACACGCAGGCGCCACCAATCTCAGTCCTAAAATGGCACCGGAGACCCATTGATTTAATGGGATGTAGACTTAAATATCTAATTGAGCTGTTCAGCCTCTTCAGGTACCTCCCCCTACCCTCCACTCCCGCCAACTCCCCCCACCGACTGCCTATTCTGAGGCTTCCAGTAAATTGGAGACAGCTGCAGCAATGGCAGCACTCTGGTGATTGGTTCTTCCACACCATTTTTGATGACTAGAGGATGGGAATGAAAATGAAAATTCAGCCCCCCTCCACAACCGCCCCCCCCCCCCCACCCCCCACAACCCAGTCTCCATTGCATTAAGAAATTCACAGCACTTTCTAAATTAGTAAAACACGTGAAACAATCAATATAGCTGGGATATTCCACCAAATGGACTTGTGGCTGCCTTGACAGATTTTCCAAACTGCCCATGGCAAAAACTGTCATGGACGGCACCAGAAAATCCTGGAATATCTCCACTCAAAGACAAACTGGGTGCAACAGACTTCCCGATGTTCCTTCTTATGTGTTTTCTTATAATACAAGCACACTTAACGGTGGCCATTGGTCCTTTCGCATTGATATTGTAAACTTTGCTGAAGTGGAAACAAGGACAAAACAGCACCTTTAATATCGGCTATTCTAACCTCAATCGACTTTGTTTCATGCCTTCAGTGTGAGACTAGGTGCAGCCTCACACATGTACCAAATATGAAACTGTGCAGGTCTGTACAAACACCTTATTAATGTGCCTAACCTTGGTCTGATAATAGATCTCATTCTGATAATTACTCCCACCCTGTATCTGCTTTGTGCTTCACTGACAGAAGTCAATACTTCCTTCTGTACATAATTGCATGTTTACATTTTCCTTCCAACAATGAATAGGGGGAATTTTCCTCCATAATATTCTCATTCACACCCTTTTTCTGTGCCACTTTGCTTCAATCTGGAATCAATTAATTTAAACCTACTTCAGGAAGTTTTTACCATTTTGATACCACTGCTATATGTTTATATATATAAAATATATATATATATATAAGAATCTACTGCAACTATTCCTCATCCATCTATCCTGGGCAGAAAAGGAAATTCCTTACTCTGAAACTCATAGCAGGTTGTTCTTTTTAACTTTTGATCCTTCAGTACATTTTTGAGCTGGCCTTTCTTTCTCTTCCGATAAATTTAGAATTTTTTCTGATTTTTAAAAAACAACCTTACCGGCTATTCGCGCCACACTCCCGCCACCCGTCCGAATCTCCGTTCACAGGATGGAAAATCCTGCCGGTGCGAATGGTGGTAACACTCCAGCCAAAATCTTTTTATTTTGTAATAGGTAAGAAAGGCTAATGTTGAAGTAAAAAGTAAGAAGTCTCACAACACCAGGTGTCCAACAGGTTTATTTGGAATCATGAGCTTTCGGAGCGCTGCTCATTCATCGGGTGAGTGGAGAGGTAGGTTTCACACACACAGCATGTATAGACAAAGACACAATTACAAGACAATGGTTGGAATGCAAGTCTTTACAGGTAATCAAGTCTTCACAGGTACAGACAGTGTGAGTGAAGATAGGGATAATCACAGGTTAAAGAAGTATGAATTGTCTCAAGCCAGGACAATTAGTAGGATTTTGCATACCGAAGCCAAATGGTGGGGGTTACATGTAGTGTGACATGAACCCAAGATCCCATTTGAGGCCATCCTCATGCATGCGGAACACATTTCCACATCGTGAAGTAAAAAGTGCCTCATATTGTCTATAAAATTACCAAAAGCTGTCTGTAATTGAATAAATTTGTAGAATCCGCAAGTTAAGCTCAAATTCATGGGTATTTAGAGATACAGGGGTTAATCAAAAGCACCCAACATGGATTTGGCAAGAGCAAAAATAAAGTGATTCATTTTATTAATAAAGGTAAATGCAGTCAATGTGGATATTTTTGAAGGAATTCAGTAAAATGTCTCAAGAGAGGTTAGAAAAATTCAGGGAAATGTAGCAACTGGGTTAGAATGTTGGTTTGGAGTTAAAGAGATACTTCATGTATTGAAAAAAAAACTTTAGAAATGATGTATTATTGTTCCAAGTTTTGGGTCAATTTTTATTCTAATACATAGAAACATAGAAGATAGGAACAGGAGGAGGCTATTTGGCCCTTTGAGCCTGCTCCGCCATTCATCATGATCATGGCTAATCGTCCAACTCAATAGCCTAATCCTGCTTTCTCCCCATAACCTTTGATCCCGTTCGCCACAAGTGCTATATCTATCTACCTCTTGAATACATTCAATGTTTTGGCATCAACTACTTCCTGCGGTAATGAATTCCACAGGCTCACCATTATTTGGGTGAAGAAATGTCTTCTCATCTCCGTCCTAAATAGTCAACCCTGTATCCTCAGACTGTGACCCCTGGTTCTGGACACTCCCACCATTGGGAACATCCTCCCTGCAACTACCCTGTCCAGTCCTGTTCGAATTTTAAGTCTCTATGAGATCCTCCCTCATTCGTCTGAACTCCAGTGAAAACAATCCTAACCTAGTCAATCTCTCATAAGAACATAAGAAATAGGAGCAAGAGTAGGCCATCTAGCCCCTCGAGCCTGCCCCGCCATTCAATAAGATCATGGCTGATCTGACGTGGATCAGTACCACTTACCCGCCTGATCCCCATAACCCTTAATTCCCTTACCGATCAGGAATCCATCCATCCGCGCTTTAAACATATTCAGCGAGGTAGCCTCCACCACCTCAGTGGGCAGAGAATTCCAGAGATTCACCACCCTCTGGGAGAAGAAGTTCCTCCTCAACTCTGTCTTAAACCGACCCCCCTTTATTTTGAGGCTGTGTCCTCTAGTTTTAACTTCCTTACTAAGTGGAAAGAATCTCTCCGCCTCCACCCTATCCAGCCCCCGCATTATCTTATAAGTCTCCATAAGATCCCCCCTCATCCTTCTAAACTCCAACGAGTACAAACCCAATCTCCTCAGCCTCTCCTCATAATCCAAACCCCTCATCTCCGGTATCAACCTGGTGAACCTTCTCTGCACTCCCTCCAATGCCAATATATCCTTCCTCATATAAGGGGACCAATACTGCACACAGTATTCCAGCTGCGGCCTCACCAATGCCCTGTACAGGTGCATCAAGACATCCCTGCTTTTATATTCTATCCCCCTCGCGATATAGGCCAACATCCCATTTGCCTTCTTGATCACCTGTTGTACCTGCAGACTGGGCTTTTGCGTCTCATGCACAAGGACCCCCAGGTCCCTTTGCACGGTAGCATGTTTTAATTTGTTTCCATTGAGATAGTAATCCCATTTGTTATTATTTCCTCCAAAGTGTATAACCTCGCATTTCTCAACGTTATACTCCATTTGCCATATCCTCGCCCACTCACTCAGCCTGTCCAAATCTCTCTGCAGATCTTCTCCGTCCTCCACACGATTCACTTTTCCACTTATCTTTGTGTCGTCTGCAAACTTCGTTACCCTACACTCCGTCCCCTCCTCCAGATCATCTATATAAATGGTAAACAGTTGCGGCCCGAGTACCGATCCCTGCGGCACGCCACTAGTTACCTTCCTCCAACCGGAAAAACACCCATTTATTCCGACTCTTTGCTTCCTGTCGGATAGCCAGTCCCCAATCCACTTTAACACACTACCCCCAACTCCGTGTGCCCTAATCTTCTTCAGCAGCCTTTTATGGGGCACCTTATCAAACGCCTTTTGGAAATCCAAAAACACCGCATCCACCGGTTCTCCTCCATCAACCGCCCTAGTCACATCTTCATAAAAATCCAACATGTTCGTCAAGCACGACTTTCCCCTCATGAATCCATGCTGCGTCTGATTGATCGAACCATTTCTATCCAGATGCCCTGCTATCTCCTCTTTAATAATGGATTCCAGCATTTTCCCTACTACAGACGTTAAGCTGACCGGCCTATAGTTACCCGCCTTTTGTCTCCTTCCTTTTTTAAACAGCGGCGTAACATTAGCCGTTTTCCAATCAACCGGCACTACCCCAGAATGCAACGAGTTTTGATAAATAATCACTAACGCATCCACTATTACCTCTGACATTTCTTTCAATACCCTGGGATGCATTCCATCCGGACCCGGGGACTTGTCCACCTTCAGTCCCATTAGTCTACCCAGCACTGCCTCTCTGGTAACATTAATTGTATTAAGTATTTCTCCTGCTGCCAACCCTCTATCGTTAATATTTGGCAAACTATTTGTGTCCTCCACCGTGAAGACCGACACAAAAAACTTATTTAAAGACTCAGCCATATCCTCATTTCCCACTATTAACTCCCCCCTCTCGTCCTCCAAGGGTCCAACATTCACTCTAGCCACTCTATTCCTTTTTATATATTTATAAAAACTTTTACTATCATTTTTTATATTAATTGCTAGCCTAGCTTCATAGTCTATCCTTCCTTTCTTTATCGCTTTCTTAGTCTCTCTTTGTTGTTTCTTAAATTTTTCCCAATCACTTGTTTCTCCACTATTTTTGGCCACTCTGTACGCAGCTGTTTTTATTTTAATACTCTCCTTTATTTCCTTCGTTATCCACGGCTGGTTCTCCCTTTTCTTACAATCCTTGTTTTTTGCTGGAATATATTTTTGCTGAGAACTGAAAAGGATCTCCTTAAAAATCCTCCACTGTTCCTCAGCTATCCTGGAGCGGAGGAGGCTGAGGGGAGACTTAATAGAGGTGTATAAAATGATGAAGGGGATAGATAGAGTGAACGTTCAAAGACTATTTCCTCGGGTGGATGGAGCTATTACAAGGGGGCATAACTATAGGGTTCGTGGTGGGAGATACAGGACGGATATCAGAGGTAGGTTCTTTACGCAGAGAGTGGTTGGGGTGTGGAATGGACTGCCTGCAGTGATAGTGGAGTCAGACACTTTAGAAACATTTAAGCGGTTATTGGATAGGCACATGGAGCACACCAGGATGATAGGGAGTGGGATAGCTTGATCTTGGTTTCAGATAAAGCTCGGCACAACATCGTGGGCCGAAGGGCCTGTTCTGTGCTGTACTGTTCTATGTTCTATCCTACCTGCCAGCCTGCTCTCCCAGTCTACCTTAGCCAATTCATCCCTCATCCTATCATATTTCCCTCTGTTCAAACAGAGGACACTGGTTTGGGACCAAACTTTCTCCTCTTCCATCTGAATCAGAAATTCGACCATATTGTGGTCACTAGACCCAAGAGGGTCCTTCACAATAAGATCCTTAATTCTACCTACCTCGTTACACAATACCAGATCCAAAATAGCTCGTTCCCTCGTCGGTTCCGTAACATGCTGTTCAAGGAAACTATCCCGACAGCATTCTAAGAACTCTTCCTCCATTCCACCCTTACCGACTTGAGTCTGCCAGTCAATGTGCATGTTGAAGTCCCCCATGATTATTGCCGTTCCGTTTTTACACGCATCCCTTATCTGCTTGTTTATAGCCCTCCCTACCTCAACATTATTATTTGGGGGCCTATATACCACACCTACTAGTGTCTTTCTCCCTCTACTATTCCTCATCTCTACCCATAATGATTCCACGTTTTGTTCCTCAGAGCCTATGTCATCCCTCAGTACTACCCTGATATTATCTCTCATTAATAGCGCGACCCCACCACCTTTTCCCCACCACCTTCTCCTCATACATCAGTCCCGCCATTCCCGGAATCAGCCTGGTAAACCTTCGCTGCACTCCCTCAAGAGCAAGAACATCCTTCCTCAGAAAAGGAGACCAAAACTGCACACAATATTCTAGGTGTGGCCTCACCAAGGCCCTGTATACATATACATGATCTGGATTTGTGGCTGACACAAAAGCAGGGAGTCTTCAGGAAGACATGGCCATTTTAGTGGATGCAATTTAATGCAGATAAGTGTGAAGTAATGTATTTAGGTAGACAAAACAATGAATGGGAATATCTATTAAATGGAAAGATGCTGAAAAGCATCCATCTAAAGTATAGGTGAACAGATAGGTCTAAGGTCAAATAGCCATGATGTGGAGATGCCAGTGTTGGACTTGGGTGGGCACAGTAAGAAGTCTCACAACACCAGGTTAAAGTCCAAAAGATTTATTTGTTAGCACAAGCTTTCGGAGCGCTGCCCCTTCATCAGGTGAGTTCACTCACTGGCTCTCCAGCTGACATTCAATAACACCCACAGGGATCATTTCCAATGGAAAAGACAAGAACAAGAGAAGATTTAATGGAGGCTTTTAAATCATGAAGGGTTTTGAGAGGGTGAATAGGGAAAGACTGTTTCCTCTGGTTCAGCAGTCATCATTTTAATATCATCACTAAGAGAATGAGGACACGATTAAGACAAAATTCTTATGAACACTTGAGGAAGAGACTGTGGCATTTTTAAATGGAAAATTCGATAAAAATATGAAGCACAAAAGGATAAAGGGTTGTGAGGAGACAACAAACCAATAGGAATTGCTCTAGCAAAGAGCCAGCCCACACATAATGGTTTAATTGCCTCTTTCTATGCTATAACAGGATGATTCTGTGCATTCATGTACTCTTAATCCTGGCGTGCAGTCTTTTAGGAGTTGATTACATACTTTATTAATTCCCTCCCAACCTCCCCCTTTCCCCTACCCCCACCCCATCCCAATCCCAATCCCTTTGGTGAGTCGCTGCCTCCAGATCAAAGCTAGGGTGGGAGGTGGCCTCACCATCATGTAACTCTTCCCAATGTGTGCGGATGAAAAGCTTGCATTTCTTCCATCTTGCTACTTCAGTTTTGGGACCAGAAAGTATGCCCTCAGATTGAATAAGGAGACATTTTCCCCAAACACCACTTTTAACTTCAAATTGGGGTAGCTTATTTGATGAACAGTTCATTGAGCTCATATATTTTGATGAATCAAGTCAACAGGTGGGATTTTCCAGCCACGCTCGACCTGAAGCCGGAAAATCCTGCCCGAGGTCAACGTACCTTTCCATGGTCTGCCCCTCGCCTGCTCCTATTCTCGTGGTGGGCGGAACGGGAAAATTTGCTGCATAATCACTAATTATTGACTAGATTTACCTGTGCAAATATCAACAAGAAGACAAATATGAGGCTCGAAGGTATCATACTCATTGGAGATAGAACATGTTCATAATAATTGACACACAGTGCAGCACCGGTGGCACAGTGGCTAGCATGGCTGTCTCACAGCACCAGGGACACGAGTTCAATTCCAGCCTCGGGTGTCTGTCTGTGTGGAGTTTGCACATTCTCCCCATGCCTACGTGGGTTTCCTCCAGGTGCTCCGGTTTTCTCCCACACTCCAAAGATGTGCAGGTTAGGTTGATTGGCCATGGTAAATTGCCCCTTGATGTATGGGGGACTAGCAGGGTAAATATGTGGGGTTAAGGGGATAGGGCCTGTGTGGGATTATTGTCGGTGCAGGCTTGATGAGCCAAATGGCCTCCTTCTGCACTGTAGGGATTTTATGATTTTCTCAGGTTGGTTTAACCATTTTTCTTTAAACACTGAGAACAATATTATATCACCAGAAAATACCACAGTAATGTAGCAGTGTTGCTGCTAAAACAAGGGCATTACAACAGATTTCAGCACACTATCCATACTTTGCTAAATAAATAAGAATTTGGTCAGATCATTGACTGAGGGTAAATGTTGCTGAAAGCAACACAGTGACCTCTGACCACTATTTGCAGTTAATAGTGAATTCCTATCATCACAAACAGATACAATTTTTTTCTGCAACCGAACACAAGACAAAGAAGGAAGAATCAGGGAATCATTCTTTCAGAGATGCAGATGGGGAAACGAGAGCTGACTGGAAGAGGAAATTGGTCTCTCCTGAAGAAAGCACCATGACAATTCTAAAACCAGATTGTGTGTTGTGGTTTAGATTAAGTGAATGGATGATGGTGATAGTCACTGCTTGTGAGGTGGGAAGGTAAGTGATCTAAAGAAAACAGACAGAAGCACAAATCTCCAATTAAAATGTGAGAGGCAGCAAGAGATTTACGAGTTCAGGAAGGTTAAGAGTTTCCTTTCTATTAAATTCAATTGAAATACAGCATTACAAATTATAGATATTATAATTGAGTGATAATGGCTGGAATTCTCCAGCTGGCCACCACTGCCAGTGAGGACGGAGAATTTGGCACTCAGCCAAATCTCCATTCACTGCAGCGGGACTGGACAACCCCGGCTACGAGTGAGGTCGGAGAATCTGGCCCATTGTTACTATCACACAGCTACTACATTCACAAAATATTTAAGGGAATTCCACTGCAAAAATCATCAGAATAACTTAATGAACTTCCTCAGAAGCGGAAGATTGGAGCGAGGGAAGTGGGATTGTGCTCCTAACTCAGATGTTTGTATGTATTTATCGGGGTTAGGCAGGAGTGCGAGGTTAAAGTTACAATCAGGTCAGACATAATCTTATTGAATGGCGGAGCAGGCTCGAGGGACCGAGTGGCCTCCACCTGCTCCTAATTCATATGTTCGTAGGAGCAAGAAGTCCATGGTCACACCATTAGCAACTTGCTCATCATACTAGATAGCAGGATGAGGGTGAGCTGTGAGTTGAGAAGCAGCAAAAGCCAGGAACATACCATCATCCTCAACATTCTCAGTGATGTCGGATGCCAGAGGCCCCATCACAGCCAGTTCCATTACTTGGAGAACTATCTCCTCTATAGGGCTCAAGAGGTGCAAGCATCCTTGTCCCTTATCAGTTCTGCTCTGCTCCCTTCTGTTCTGTGGCCTTGTCTTGAAAGAGAGAGGGCAGAATGCCCATGATTGTGTACCACTCTGGGTAATGGCTGGGTGTCTGGGTGGTGTCTGGCTGCCATGTTTGAATAGATGAAGGCATGTGGAGGCCGTGAGAGGTAATTGTGAGGATTGCAAAGTGTGTGAGGGTGAAGTAAAGTATTTGATGTTAAGCCATGAGTCAGGAGTGTTGCCAAATGAGTAATGGGTTTGTTTATTAAACAGTGAGAGAGGTTGGTGTTGTGGTAGATAGGAGATGTTATGTGAAGATGTATTCACTGACTCGATCATTCACCGTGAGGTTATTAGACTTATCGTGGCACTGCTACTGCGTCCTCAGGTCAGGACTGCGGGAGTGGATCCTCCTGGCTATCTGCTTCCACTCCATTCTGTGGACAATCCTGGAGGGCCTCATGCTGGTCATGAAACTACGACGTGCCTCTTCCTACCCAATTCCATATTAATGCATTCAATGTCTCATCCTTAACCCTGGAACCCCCTCTTGCCCTCGTGCTCACTTTTTCACTTAAATCTCAACAATAATCGTTTTGTGCAACTTCTGTTTAAGAGGGACAATCTATCTTTAAAAAGAGCTGCAGGATGTGATTTTTAAATAATGCTACTGGGTTCCCCTGATGAAGGTAGAGTAAACTGCAATGTTCAGAAGAGGACTTCGTGCTGCCCACCTTGATCTGAGCAGATGCAGGTGCGTTGTAAATCGCAGCCCTTGGACGGGATTTTCCAGCCTCGCTCACCCCGAAACTGGAAAATCCCGCCCGAGTTCAACGGACCTTTCCATGGTCCGCCCCTCGCCCGCTCCGATTCCCGTGGTGGGTGGGACAGTAAAATTTGCCACCTTATGTCTGAAAATCAGGGACAAATTTCTAACCTTTTATATAGTGAACTTATTACAAATACTTTACTGGTTCTTTAAGGGTTAATGATACTTCCTGAGTTAATTAACTTGTGGGATAATTATGTGGACTTTTGTGGGGCTATTTAGATTAGAGGAATGGTTACTCTATATATCAATGCGCGGAAGCAAAAATAGAACAAGGTACATCTTAAATATAGAAATTAAACTCAACAGCAAATGTTCAAGATATGTGCTTTCCTATGTAGGTGAAAGGCAAGTGTTTAACAGGTGTGGTTCAGGCTCATCCACCAAGTGTACGTGCTTGTCAAAGCATATCTGAGTAATGTTTGTTCCTTTGTGCATTCCCAAGAACAGGTACATTGCTGATGTCAAGGGCTCCATGGCAACACATTATCCATTTGGCACTGAAACAAGGATGGGTTCATGTTACAGAGTAGATCAACAATGACTCACTTCAATAAAAAAATTTACGCACCCTTCAGGTTAAGGTGTGGACATAATGAGTAGTATATCTTTGAGATTATTTGTAAAATGTTCAGTACTACTAAATTGTAGAGGGTACCTGTTGAATGACAGTTATTATTAGTAACTCAGCTCTCTAACAGAATGCTACAACATTGCACTCTCTGGATTAGATTCTGATTAGAGAAAGGATAAAGGTGTAATAAAAGCCTTTGATAGGCAAATACTTAGGTATAGCAAACAAAATAAGCTTGTACACCATTGGCTTTTCATAAAATAGAGAAGGCATTGTGATTCCATTTAAATTTGCATGTAAACCAAAATAGAGAGTCAGTCTATAGCCACAACTCCCTCTGTTTCTCCCAGTCATTCAGTATCTCAGAGGTTTTGTTGGTAGAATGGCTTCTTCTTAGAATGGAGCATGGCTTGTGAATGTAGGTATGCAGGCTGACTTGGTCAATTCACATCAAAGAACAAAGAACAGTACAGCACAGGAACAGGCCTTTCTTTAATCTAATATTTTCTTGCCTCCATGTGGTCCATATCCCTCTTTTCCCTGCCTATTCATGTATCTATCCAGATGCCTCTTGAACATTATTATACAATCTGCTTCCACCACCTCCCCTGGCAGAGAGTTCCAGGCATTCACCACCCTGTGTGTGAAAAACTTGCCCCTTACATCTCTTTTAAACTTCCCCCTCTCACTTTCAACCTATGTCCCCGAGTAATTGATCTGTCGACCCTGGGAAGAAAACTCTGACTATCCACTCTATCCAAGCTTGTCATAATCTTGTAAACCTCTATCAGGTTCCCTCCCTCATCCTCCGACGTTCCAATGAAAACAATCTAAGTTTGTTCAACTTTTCTTCATAATCCATATCCTCCAAACTAGGCAACGTCCTGGTAAATCTCTTCTGCACCCTTTCCAATGCATCAACATCCTTCCGGTAGTGTGACAACCAGAATTGTACACAATACTCCAAATGCGGCCTAACCAAAGTCTTATACAGCTGCAACATGATTTTCCAATTCCTATACTCAATGCCCCGACTGATGAAGGCCAGCATACCACATGCTTTCTTGACCACCTTGTCCACCTGAGTTGCCACCTTCAGGGAACTGTGGATCTGCATGCCTAGATCCCTCTGTATGCTAATATTTCTAAGGGCTCTACCATTTACTGTATGCTTTCCTTCTGCAGTAGACCTTCCAAAATGAAATACATTTGTCTGGGTTAAATTCAATCTGCCATCTTTCGGCCCAGGTCTCCAGCTGATTTATATCCTGCTGTATCCTCTGACAATCCTCCTCACTATTCGCGACTCCCCCAATTTTTGTATCATCTGCAAATTTACTAATTAGACCATCTATATTTTCCTCTAAATCATTTATATATATTACAAACAACAGAGGCCCCAGAACTGATTCTTGTGGAACACCGCTTGTCACAGACCTCCAGTTAGAAAAGTACCCTTCCACTGCCACTCTCTGCTTTCTATGCCCAAGCCAGTTTTGTATCCATTTTACAAGCTCACCTCAGATCCCATATGACTTCACCTTCTGTATCAGCCTGCCATGAGGAACCTTATTGAAGGCATTACTAAAGTCCATGTATACAACATCCACTGCCCAGCCCTGGTCAATTTTTCTTGTCACTTCCTCAAAAAACTCAATCAAGTTTGTGAGACACGACCTCCCCTTCACAAAACCATTATTATCACTAATAAACCTATTCTCTTCCAGATTTGCATCATTTAGGAACAAGAGGACATAATTTTGGATGCTGCACAATGGCCTGGATTTTGTGGTCAGCGGCAAAAGGAGGGCATGAACCACTACCGTCAAATAAAGTTGTTTCTTAAGATCACATGATCTGTGTGGCATAGTTTTCCTTTTACTCGGCTGTGGTTTGAATCTGGCACCAAATGATGTACAGCAGCAGTGAATTCAACAAGCAGGTAAGGAACCATCACCTTGAAGTATTTCCACACAAGAAACCAGAAAGTTTAAAGCACATAAAGGAAAATACATAAGGGGTAGGAGATTTTTGGCTCCCGTTTTCATCGGGCTTGATCGGCGGCGAGAGTGGAAAATCCAGCAGGAGACCTGAATCGCGTTTGAGATAGTTGGTGATCTTCCCAAAGTAGAAGCCATAGTGGATGTTCAGCTAGTCTATAGATGTGGATATACAATGGAAGAAGACATAGTGAACAATGATCAAAAATTCATATGACTGCTGGAGAGTCGCCAGATACATCTGAAGTAGAACAAGAATAAGTTGCAATTGACGCTACATGAATTCATGTACATAGTTCAGTACTGACAGTAAAAAGTTGTCACCCAGATCCTGATAACCTGAGAGCTGTAGCAGTGATGCAGCAACCAACAGACGTGAAAGCCATGCAATGATTTGTTGGATTCGTGAACCATTTAGCTAAATTTTTGCCTGATTTGTCATTGGAGTGTGAACC
The DNA here is from genome assembly GCF_964213995.1 of Mustelus asterias. Classification (NCBI taxonomy): domain Eukaryota; kingdom Metazoa; phylum Chordata; class Chondrichthyes; order Carcharhiniformes; family Triakidae; genus Mustelus; species Mustelus asterias. Next base: position 44,207,557 of record NC_135820.1, read on the forward strand.
ATTATGCAAGCTCACTGCCATGGAGGTGCAGTGATTTTGGGGCACAGAACAAGAAGTAATGTTCACTAAAATCAAGCAATAGTGATGACAATGCCAGTGCTGAAGGAATATGATATCAATGATGAAGTCGCCTGACACTGTGATATCAGCGCGACATGTCTTGGAGCAACCCTAATGCAGCAAGGACAATTAGTTGTATTGGCATCCGGGGTTTTAACACAAACTGAATGATACTATGCTCAGATCGAGAAAGAGTGGTGGGCTATTGTCTTTGCTCGTGAGTATTTTCATCAATACCTGCTTGGGTGAGGCAAAGTGACAGTGGAGTCGGACCACAAGTTCTGAGAAACATTTTCCTCAAATGGTTACTATTTGAGTGAAGTACAGAGGGACCTGTGTGTTCTGGTGCATGAATCACAAAAAGCTAGCAGGCATGTCCAACAAGTAGTTAAGAAGGCAAAAAGCATTTTGGACTTTATTGCAAAGGGTTTGGAGTTTAAAAATAGGGAGGACTTGTTGCAATTATACAGGGTGTTGGTGAGGCCTCACCTGGAATACTATATACTGTTTTGGTCCCCTTATCTTAGAAAGGATATAGTAACATTGGAGGCTGCCCAAAGGAGATTCACAGAATCATAGAATCCCTACAGTGCAGAAGGACGCCATTCAGCCCATCAAGTCTGCACCAACCCCAACCCTTCCCAGCCCCTATCCCTGTAGCCCCACATATTTACCCTGCTAGTCCCCCTGACACTAAGGGACAATTTAACATGGCCAATCAACCTAACCCTTACATCTTTGCACTGTGGGAGGAAACCGGAGCACCCGGAGGAAACCCATGCAGACACGGAGAGAATGTGCAAATTCCACACAGACAGTGACCCAATCCAGGAATCGAACCCAGGTCCCTGGTGCTGTGAGGCAGCAGTGCTAACCACTGTGCCACCCGGTTCACCAGGCTAATTCACCAGGCTAATTCCTGGGGTGAGAGAGTTGTCCTATCAAGAGAGACTAAATAGTCTGAGTATGTATTCCTTGGAGTTTAGAAGAGTGAGGGGTGACCTTATTCAAACTTATAAGATGCTGAGGAGGCTTGACAGGGTAGATGGTGAGATGTTTTCACTAGTGGGAGAGTTTCGAACAAAGGGACATAGCTACAAGAAAAAGGGCTGGTCATTTAAACTGAGGTGCACAGAAATTTCTTCTCACAGAGGATGGTGAATCTTTGGCATTCTCTGCTCTAAAGGGTAGTGGAGGCTGGATCATTAGAAGTATTTAAAATGGAAGTGGATATATACTAAATAGATCAAGGAATAGAGAGCAATAGGAAATGGCACAGAAAAGGAGTTGAGGCTGGCATAAATCAGCCATGATTGTATTGAATGGAGGAGCAGGCTTGAAGGGCCTGGTGGCCTACGCCTGCTTCTATTTCTTGTGTTCTTGTGTGTTCCAAAGTATCTGCAAAAAACATTACTTGTTTCCAGAGATTTCATCTGAATGTGAAATACAAGCAAGGAAAACAGATGTAAATCACTGACATCCTGTCAAGAGCAGCACTCCCGAAGAAGAAAGTTAAGGATGCTAAAACAATATCTGAAATCTTCCAGATTCAATGCAAGGCAGCAGTTTGACATGCTCTGGAAGTCACCAACCCAGCAGAGACAGTGAATGTGACGGATAAGCGCCTTGCTGGAAAAAAGTGAACTACTCAAAAGGATGCAACTCTCCAAGTGATGCAAAAGGTAGTGATGAAATGATGGCCTAACAGCATCAAAGACAGATCTGTGGTCACAAGAGCATATTGGGCATACAAAGATGAACTGGCAGCCCAAGATGACACCTTGTGCAAAGGCAATAGAGCCATTATCCTCAAGGATTTGAGAGGAGAAATGATGAAGTGCTTCCATGCAAGCCACCAAGGAATTGAGTTGACTATGTGGAGAGCAAGAGAAGTGCTCTACTAGCCAAACATGAGCAATTAAATGAAGGACGATATCAGCCAGTGCAGTGCTTGTAATGTGTACCAAGCAAAGCAAGCTAGAGAGCTGGAGGTGATGCATGACATCCCAAACAGATCATGGACGAAACTGGAAGTAGACCTCTTCATGCTAGCAAGAACTGATTATCTTATCATAGTAGGCTACTATTCTAACTACTGAGGGTTAGACCAGCTGACTGCAATGACTACCAGTGAGGTTGAAGAATACCTGAAATCAGACTTCAGTTGTTATAGCATTCGCAAAATTGTGATGACTGACAATGGCCCTCAGTTGACAAGTGAAGAATTCAGCTACTTCACAAAGGATTGGGAAAATCAACATTGTACATCATCTCTGTACCTTCTGGACTGGAAAGGCTGAGGCAGCAGTGAAAATCACCAAAGGAATCATCACAAAATCAAGCAACTCTATCAGTGATGTATGCAAGGCAATCCTTGAATGGAGAAATACACCACTGCAGGCATGGAAAGTAGTCCAGTCCACGAACTAATGGCACATTCACCCAAACTATTCTTCCAATAGCAAAAAAGCTACTGAAGCCAGAAATAGTAATAAACATGAGTGAAAAAAATCAGGAGGAAATGGCAAAAAAACAAATTTCCTTTTGATGAAACTGCCAAACCACAGCTAGAGTTGAGCATTGGAGAGCCAGTCAGGTTACAAACTTTCAACAGGCATAAGCCCACAAGGCAATTTGGGACGTGTATAGAGCTGTTCTCACCTTGATTGCACATGGTGGGTGTGACTAACCAAATATACTGGCACAACCACAGACATATACATACAACTAGAGAAGCTGTTCCTTCACTACAGGCAGCCGATCAGGAAAATGGGATCTCACCAGCTCCTAGAGTGCAGAGCCATTAGTCCCAAAGGTCCACAATTCCCAACAATGGAGATGGAACAACGGCAACAGGTCCCCCAGCAAAACCAAGTGCCTTGGGAACAATAGCCAATGTCAACATGCATGCATGCCATTAAGAGACCCGTACAATTTAAAGACTATGTATTCAATGCATGTGCAGAGACTGATTAGAATAATGAACAATTTTTTGATGCAGGAGAAAATTCGTATGAAAGCAAAATAATGCGAATGCTGGAATCTGAAACAAAAGCAGAAAATGCTGGGAAATCTCAGCAGGTCTGACAGCATCTGTGGGGAGAGAATAGAGCCAACGTTTTGAGTCTAGATGACCCTTGGTCAAAAGTTGTTGTATCGTGGGTAACTTGGTTAACTCACAGTTACACATAATTATCTTTTGTTCATTATGAAAATGTTTAGGATTAAAATGTACTAAGTGTCCTACCTGACTTGTTGGAGTCATGCAACCTCTTCCATGAGGCACAGGCTATGTGGAGCCATGACACATCCAGTTTTAATAAAAACATTGTACTGGAAGTAATGTACTCTTTGAGCACATAACAATCTCCATATCCTCACAGGTGAGGTACACTGCTGTTCCAAGTTAAGATGCAACAATGCAATCTATTTTGCAAGCCATCAAACTAACAGCTGCTCCATTCAAGCCCTTACCACACACTCTCTTTTTGTGCTCAATATTAACTTTCCAATCAATTCATTTTGCTGGTGCCCCTTTGTCTCCCAATCTCTGATCTCAGCAAAGTCTGGCAAATATTTAAAATCCATTTAGAAAGTTATGAAGCTTGAAATAATACTGTTGCCCTCAGATACAGCCATTGGCTTTTAAGTCAGCACATCCCTTTAAATTTCACTTGCCGGACAAATATTTTGCATTTGCAGTTAACTCGATGTCTATGAAAGCTAAAGTTGTGCTGGAAGCTTATACTGATTATTCAAATCTCAAAGTCAATTATGGTGAAAGTAAAAGTAATGTGAACCTTCTGCAATCAATTGCATAGACTCAATCAAACATAAATTCTTCTTCGGTGTTCTGCACTTTATCTGAATTATATTTGCCACTGATTTAAAAAATGATCAGGTAGAGTGCAAAAAGTCTACCATTTTACTACCGCTCAAGTCATTTTTACACCCCAGTGTCTCCTTATTTTTAATCCATCTCTTCTTCACTGTCACATACACGTGGGATGCCAGGCATTCACAGATGATGCTCGTATCCAGCATTGCTAAAGCAAAATGGTAGGATGAATTACTTGTTTCATTTGCATGTCATTAACATACACTCACCCATGCATGAGTAGATATATTCCTTACCGTCATACCTGCCAGAAAATCATACAATTAATGGATAACAGCTATCGAGGTGATATTAGTAATTGGAATCTAATGATTTTAACGAGGCCCACGAGGTGGATCTCTTAGAATACGAGCTCCCAGATTAAGGCAGTAATGGCTTGTCCAATCAGGGAGTCCTGCAGGTGTACATCACGTAGAGTGTCAGGATTACTGGCACTCCGGGTTTATACTCTGTAAGTACCTGTCCGAGTGTTGTTTACTATGTAAATAAATCTAAATTTGGTGAAGGGACACCGGCCTCAGAGGAGATATTTCAGGATCATTAGTGCGAGACCAGGACCGGTGACAGGAAGACCAGCACATGATGAGTGCTGGAGAAAGAGAGTTAGAACAGCAGGAAAGAAATAGGGCTAGATGAAAAGCCAGTGGGAGCACTCTCCCAGAATGAGCTGCAACATCAATGCCATCGCTGTGCGGGATAGCTCTGAAAGTCAACTTCAACATGAGTACAAGCAGGGAAACCCAGTCTGATTTTATCCATTTTTCTATTTTCCCAAAGCTCAATCATTTTTTTCAAATCCTGGTGATCTTGATATCAGATTTCTGTGGCTTTGGTCAAAAGATAGCTCATAGTTTTCTGACAAGGCAGAAGGGAAAAAAATGATTGCATATTTGACTTTGGTAAATGCAAAATTGAAAACTCCAGTGGTTGTTTTATTTGATTATCTTGGACTTTGATCTTTCAGGAACAGCTAGACTGCACTCTTGTATCTTACTTTTGGAAAACATTGGATTCTGCACTGTGCACACAGATAAGATCACTGATATTTGTCTATCGTATTTGTTCTGTGAGGGGAACTGGCGACTGTTAGTATATCTCATTCTATTGTTGGCCAGCATCTTAGTCACTGCATAGCTGCACTCCAACTAGACTGGCTCAATAGTGGATGCAAGTCTCCTGCCTTGTCTTGAAATGAGACAAAGAAAAGTTCCTGACGGATGAGCCAAATAATCATTTTGTGCCTTGGGAAAAAAATTGGGTCCTATGCCTTTCAATCACCATCCTCATCTGCTAATGATTCACGAGTCGCAGATTCTCTTCGATTTTTGTTCAGAGAATTGTGTCATTTGAAACTGCCTTAGGAATAAGAATTTTAACAATGGCTGGGATTTTGTGCCCCCGTTTGCTGCGGTTGCAAATGGTGATGTGGGCACAAAATCTTGCGAGAGGCCTAAAATGAGAATCTTGCTGGTGAGACTGTGGCTTGTCCCTGCCCTCTGCCCATGATGTAACGTGATTCAGTCCCAGGAAGGATGGGAACTTCATTTAAATGCATTGGCATATCATTAGTGGGCTTTCCCGCTGTATTGTCCACCCCCGCATTTGGATGTGGGCAAGGTTTACTACAGGTCTCGAGGCAGGCAAAATGACCACACTGGAGGTGCACAGATAAGTACAGCCCCAGGGGGGAGAAGGACATGTCTGCCCCAGGGAACAGGATGTGGAGATGCTGGCGTTGGATTGGGGTAAACACAGTAAGAAGTTTAACAACACCAGGTTAAAGTCCAACAGGTTTATTTGGTAGCAAAAGCCACACAAGCTTTTGGAGCTGCAAGCCCCTTCTTCAGGTAAGTGGGAATTCTGTTCACAAACAGAGCATATAAAGACACAAACTCAATTTACATGAATAATGGTTGGAATGCGAATACTTACAACTAATCAAGTCTTTAAGAAACAAAACAATGTGAGTGGAGAGAGCATCAAGACAGGCTAAAAAGATGTGTATTGTCTCCAGACAAGACAGCCAGTGAAACTCTGTAGGGGTTACAAATAGTGTGACATGAACCCAATATCCCGGTTGAGGCCGTCCTCGTGTGTGCGGAACTTGGCTATCAGTTTCTGCTCAGCGACTCTGCGCCGTCGTGTGTCGCGAAGGCCGCCTTGGAGAACGCTTACCCGAATATCAGAGGTCGAATGCCCGTGACCACTGAAGTGCTCCCCAACAGGAAGAGAACTCTCTTCCTGTTGGGGAGCACTTCAGCGGTCACGGGCATTCGACCTCTGATATTCGGGTAAGCGTTCTCCAAGGCGGCCTTCGCGACACACGACGGCGCAGAGTCGCTGAGCAGAAACTGATAGCCAAGTTCCGCACACACGAGGACGGCCTCAACCGGGATATTGGGTTCATGTCACACTATTTGTAACCCCCACAGAGTTTCACTGGCTGTCTTGTCTGGAGACAATACACATCTTTTTAGCCTGTCTTGATGCTCTCTCCACTCACATTGTTTTGTTTCTTAAAGACTTGATTAGTTGTAAGTATTCGCATTCCAACCATTATTCATGTAAATTGAGTTTGTGTCTTTATATGCTCTGTTTGTGAACAGAATTCCCACTCACCTGAAGAAGGGGCTTGCAGCTCCGAAAGCTTGTGTGGCTTTTGCTACCAAATAAACCTGTTGGACTTTAACCTGGTGTTGTTAAACTTCTGCCAGGGAACAGGGCCAGAGGGCTTCCTATTAGGAGGTCCATTGGGGGGGGGGAGGGTTCCCTGTGTCTATGATGAGGGGCTGTTCCTTTGTCCATGATTGGTGGAGGGTGGTCTTTGTTTTCATCTTTAGAACTGGAGATTGTGCGCCCTTTAGAAACAGAGCCCTGATTGCTGAAAAGCCAACCTTGTCAGTCGATGATATGAGACATGCCTCCAGCACTTTTGTTCATCAAAGTGCTGGAATATATGGCGCGAAAAGCCAGCTGTGCAGCTGATGTGCTGGACACAACTTTTCTCACCTGAGCCAACATTTTGAAAAAAAATTGAAAATTGCACCCATTGTGTGGCCATTTTGGGACCATGAAATGAACAAATGGGTGAAACATTTTGGCTCATGATCTCTTGTGCCCAGAAGTATGGGAGCTGCCAAATCAGAAGTGTTCTGCAGCCAGGTGGAACTTCCACCATTCAAGCTTCATCCTATCATTTGGAAAAGAGAGAAAAAGGATCTGTGAGGATGTGGGATTTAAGATGGCCCCGATAAAATGAATAACACAAGGACAGCGGTGAGAGCAAGAAGTAGAATCAATATTGGTGGAGATAAAATACAAAGGCTTAAAAAATGCTGGTGGGAGAAGTTTATAAGCTCCCTAATATTATCTATATTCAACAAGAAATAAGAGGGAAAAAGTCAATGCAATAATTGTGGAGAATTTTAATCTTCAACTACATTGGACAAAGTAATTCAGAGTAAAAGTAACTTGAAGGTGAGTGCATGGAATGCATTTGAGAAAGTTCCCTACAACAATATGTCATGGAACCAACCTAGGAAGGTGTTATTTTAAATCCTATTTTTAATGTGACAAGGTCCATTGGTAATCTCATAGTGAGACACTCTGGGAAAGAGTGATCATAATATGATGGAAAGTCACATTGGTCTGAATTTTATCCACCCTCTGGAGACAGGCTGGGAGGCAGGACATCTTGTTAAATTGCGTCAAGAGGTAAACCTGACATTTTCTAACCACTATGAGATATTCTCAACAACAGGAAAGGCAGCAGTGTGGCTGTCCACTGACTCAAGGCAGGCAGTCTATTAAACGATGTAATTGGGCAATTAACAGTTTTTTCCCAAAGAGAACCACCCTGGCGGCAATGGCCATCCCCACAGCTCTGATGCTGAAGGGTTCACCCTTTCCAATCGCCAGGGCCTGGTCTTTGAGGGCACTGCAATATGGAATTCTCTCCACATCCTTCTCCCTGTAGCCTCAGCATTGGCTGTCACTAACACTGGCACTGCCATACCTCTGATTTGATTTGAGAGGCACCCTCATTTGGATGACTATCCTGGCAGCAGACAATTAAGTGGCCACCGCTGGTAAAATCACACCAAGGTCCTGTGTCCATATATGTGGACTAGGTGTCCACTTTGGATCCCTGTGGGCGGGGTCAATCAGGAACTTGGAAATATTCTAGCCATTGAGTTTGAAAGTGACATACAAAAGTCTGAAACTCAAATTTTGAATTTAAGTAAAGGAATTGCGCAAGTGAGAGGGGTGAGTTGGCAAAGATAGATTGGAAAATTAGATGAAAGTGTATGCCAGTAGTTGGGCAGGTGATCATTCAAAGAAATATTTTATAATTCTCAATTGCTTTGCACTCCATTGAGAAATAAATACTCCAGCAGAAAAGAGGTCCATTTGTTGCTAGCCACACAAGGTTAAGGATCGCATTAGATCAAGAGACCATGAAGAACAGAAAGATTCATAGACTCATAGAAGCATACAGTGCAGAAGAACTCCTTCAGCCCATCGAGCCTGCACCGACACATGAGAAACATCTGACGTCCCACCTAATTCCATTTACCAGCACTTTGCCCATAGCCCTGAATGTTATGACGTGCCAAGTGCTCATCCAGGTACGTTTTAAAGGATGTGAGGCAACTCAACTCTACCAAGGAGTGCATTCCAGACTGTCATCACTCTCTGGATAAAAAAGTCTTTCCTCTTATCCTCCTAAACCTCCTACCCCTCAGCTTGAACCTATGCCCCCTCATGACTGACCTTTTAACTAGGGAAACAGCTGCTCCTTATCCACTCTTGTCCATGCCCCTCATAATTTTGTACACTTTAATCAGGTCTCCCCTCAGTCTTCTCTGCTCCAATGAAAGCAACCCAAGCCTATCCAACCTCTCTTCATAACTTAAATGTTCCATCTCAGGCAGCATCTTAGTGAATCTCCTCTGTACCCCCTCCAGTGCAATCACAATCCTTTCTATAAAGCCTGAGGATTGGGAGAGTTTTACATATCTGCAAAGGGTAACCCAAAAACTGATAATGAGAGAGAAAATGAAATATGAAAGTAAATTAGTGAGAAATACAAAAACAGATTGTAAGAGCTTCTACATGTATTTCAAAAGGGAGTAGTGAAAGTAAGTGTGGGTCCCTGGTATGCTGAAATAGAGCAAATTATATTGGGGAACAAGGAAGTCGTAGAGATGTTCAGCAAATATTTTGTGAGTGTCCTCAAATATGTGATTTGCAAAAAAAAGCAAATGTAATGTGAGAAAAAACTTTTTCACAAATAAACAGTTTGGAATACACTGCTTGGAAATGTGGTGGAGGCAGGTTCAATTGAGACATTCAAGAAGGCAGTAGATGACTATTTGAAAAGAACAGTGAACAAGGGCATGGGGAAAAGGCAGGAGAAAGCCAAGTCATAAAGCTCATTTGGACAACCAGTGCAGGCACGATGGACCGAATGGTTTCCTTCACTGCCATAACAATCTGTGGTTCCAGAAGGCACAAAGAACATAACAAAAGCATTGGGGAACCATTAGTCGAATAACAAGATTTCACATTTCTCAACTTTTACTATAGCAAACACACTAACATCAACAAAATTAGCTGCTTCACAGGCAGCTAATATATCAAGCTCAGGCAAAGATCATACTCTTGCAATTCTTCTTGCTGTATACAGCACTTCTAGCAGATGTATAGCATCAAAAGGTTCAGTTTCAAGATACTCCCAGCTTTCCAGCAGGCTCACTTCTTTCTCTTATGTCAGGCTGAATCTTCTAGTGTCCTTCACAAATTATCCTCCTCACTGAGTAAACCAACAAAGCCCATCTTGATGATCCCTTGTTCCTTAAGTCTTCAAACATCCCATCTATTTATTTTCTTACTTTTTAACAGAGAACCAGCTCTCCCCAGCACCCTATTTGGCTGCTAACATCAACATAGCCTTTTCTGCATCTCAAGCAGCTATATTCTCTTTCTCTCTCTCTCTCTGTATCTCTCTGGGCAGTATTTTACAGGTGCGACATGGCCATAAATTGGGGTGTAAAGGGGTTAGTGCGATTGGTGCTAGTTTGGGTGGCAGGGGGGTTGGCGGGGGCTGCATCTCAGCCCGTGGATCACTGTGATTGCCGGGGGTGGGAGCTGCTTCAGGCTGCCTGCAGTACACCCAAAAAATTGATCTGAACCTCTCCTAGTCCCACGCCTGCCCGGCACTTAGAAAAAAACGATAAAATACCATCCTGTATGTCTGTATCTAAAAATAATTCTGTTCCTTTTCTGCGTCAAGTTATGAAGCTGATCCCTTGATTTTCGTTAGATTTTGGTTTGGTTTTCTCTTCCATGACAATCAGATCACATGAGCTTGTCTCTAGGGAGAGGTTTGGTATGGCTACCATCCTCCCTATCCAGAACATTTCTTTACACCTTAAATTAAAGGAGATATTTTAAAACATATTCATAACAAAAGAAAGTGCCAATAGGACACTTAGAAAAGCACAACATGATTAACCAAAAGTCAAAGAGTGGAATTTTCCAGCCCCGCCAATGGTGAATTTTGATTTTGATTTGATTTGATTTATTATTGTCACATGTATTAACATACAGTGAAAAGTATTGTTTCTTGCGCGCTATACAGATAAAGCATACCGTTCAGAGAGAAGGAAACGAGAGAGTGCAGAATGTAGTGTTACAGACATAGCTAGGGTGCAGAGAAAGATCAATTTAATGCAAGGTAGTTCCGTTCAAAAATCTGACAGCAGCAGGGAAGAAGCTGTTTTTGAGTCGATTGGTACGTGACCTCAGACTTTTGTATCTTTTTCCTTACGAAAGAAGGTGGAAGAGAGAATGTCTGGAGTGCGTGGGGTCCTTAATTATACTGGCTGCTTTGCTGAGGCAGCGGGAAGTGTAGACAGAGCCAATGGATGGGAGGCTGGTTTGTGTGATGGATTGGGCTACATTCACGACCTTTCGTAGTTCCTTGCGGTCTTGGGCAGAGCAGGAGCCATACCAAGCTGTGATACAACCAGAAAGAATGCTTTCTATGGTGCATCTGTAAAAGTTGCACCAGAGAGTTTTGTGGTGGGCAGGAGTGGGAAATTGAGAAGAAGTCAAAAGTTGGATTTCCGCTGGTGCAAAAACAAGTTGGAATTTTCCTCTCCGTGCTTTCATTGTGGGCTGATGGTGGGTCTTTTTTTCCATTGATCCACATTAAGAACCTTATTTTCATGAATTAACATGTCAATAATACTTATTAAAAATGCAAGTTTCTGGAATCACGTACTCCCTCCCAAATACATCCCACACCAGCTGGAAATTCGACTGGTCTGAATCACGACTGGATATGAGTGGGCATGTAGCCGTCCACCTTCATTTCACTCATCACTTTAAGGTGAGCTCAGTATTCAAAGCCGACCTACAACAGCACTGCTCCGGGTTGTCAGCGATACAAAAGAAGCAGTGTTAGGCCAGACTGTTGGGGGTGTCTGACTGGGCTGCCCACAGTGAGTGTTATGAGTGTGCAATAGTGCAGCTCACAGTGGGTGTGATGGGTGTGCAAAAAGGTTCCTCATAGTGGGTGTGATAGGTGTGCAATAGGGTTCCTCACAGTGGGTGTGATGGGTGTGCAATAGTGCTGCTCACAGTGGGTGCGATGGGTGTGCAAAAAGGTTCCTCATAGTGGGTGTGATAGGTGTGCAATAGGGTATCTCACAGTGGGTGTGCAGCAGGGCTGCTCACAGTGGGTGCGATGGGTGTGCAATAGGGTTCCTCATAGTGGGTGCGATGGGTGTGCAGTAGGACTGCTCACAGTGGGTGCGATGGGTGTGCAATAGGGTTCCTCACAGTGGGTGTGAGGAGTGTGCAATAGGGTTCCTCACAGTGGGTGTGAGGGGTGTGCAATAGGGTTCCTCACAGTGGGTGTGAGGGGTGTGCAATAGGGTTCCTCACAGTGGGTGTGCAGTAGGGCTGCTCACAGTGGGTGCAATGGGTGTGCAGGAAGGCAGCTCATGATGGTTGCTGCGCTTCTCCTGGAGAAAAGCGCGCATGGTGTGCCTTAGGTCTGAGGCAGGACTGCACTCGAAAACAGAGACAAACAGGGTGACTGGCAGTGAGACAGAGACTTGAGGGTGAAAGGTCCCGGGGAGGATGGTCTTGGCTGGGTGAGGGAATGATGACAGGCAGAGGGAACAATGTGGGCGGGAAAGGTGGAGCCTGCCATGGAAGACTAGAATGCAGGCACAGAAGAGGGAGTTAGTCGGATTCATTTGGCAGAAGTGGGGTTAGTGTGGCACAAGGGGATGGGTTGCACAGAGACTCATGGAGGAGGTGAGGGACATGGTTTTGCAGCCAGTCCTGAAGGAACTATGGAGCCCAGTGACAGGCAGTCATAGTCTGGGGACTGAGGCCAAAAGGTCAGGGTGAGAGGTTAAAGGCAGTCTTGGGGCTCTGTGGGCTATGCTACAAGGCTGTGCATCACATACACATCATGTTCTGTCTCCCAGCAAGGTCTATGTGCTCAATGAGGTCAGGTACATCTAGATGTGTAGGGTGGGTTGTAGTCTCACACTCAGTGGTGATGGGGTTTTCTGGCTCATGACTGGGCTGCTGATTTGGATAGTCATGGTTAAGAGAGACATCTGCAGCCTGTAAGTAAGGAAGAGGTAATAAAAAAAAGGGGGGGAGGGGCAGGGTCGGTTACTCAGAGCTCCCTTGAGGGGATGGTTGCTTTTGCATATTAAAAAGCGTAGAACCTCAAGATGGCTTGAGACTCTATACATGTTAATATACTAAAGCAACTAGTGCTGGTGGATATTCGAATTAAAGTCTCCAGGGAGCTGTGGTTAAGCCTTGGTGCATTATTTTTGCTCCCTGGGGCCATCTCAGGAACTCCTGACCCCACAGCTGGCCTGCAGAGAGTGATGTGTGCATTTGGGTGGCACTTAAACATGGCGCCAGGCACCTCATGGGTAAAGATGGTTGAATGCAGTTTGCTGCACTTGTGTTCCACTGGGTGTCAAGAGGTGAAAACACGTGGATGAATCAGCCTCCACCACTCCATGTGATTCAGCGAGCGGCTTGTCTATGCATAATTAACGAGGCTTCAAGGGAACAATCAGGCGTGAGAACCTAACCTGCGATCAGAGTAAAACCTGTCACTAACCCCTCTAAAATGAAAAATTCTGCCAAAAAATGGTTTAATGAAACAGAAATTATGTTTGATAAATTTAATAGAGATTTTTTAAGGACATAACCAGCATGGCGGATAAACAGAAGCACTGCATATTGTAGATTTGGATGTTCTAAAGGCATTATTAAGGTACTACATGAAGGCTTGTTGCACAAGATAAAGGCTCACAATGTTGTGGTTAAACTATTAACATGGATAAAGGATTAGACTAACGGACAGAAAACAAAGTGGAGGAATACATGGGTCAGGAATACATAAGTCGGCAGTACGTTATTAGTATTGTCGCTGCAAGAATTAGTGCCTCAGCTATTTACAACCTATATTAATGACTTAGATGAAGGGAGCACATTTGCTGATGACACAAGGCTAGGTTAGAAAGCAAGTTGTGCCAGGGGTACAAAAAGTCTGTAAAGGGATCTAGATAGATTAAGGGAGTGAGGAAATAGTTGACAGATGGACTATAACATGGAGAAATGTAAGGTCATTCATTTTGGCAGGAAGAATAGAAAAAAATTAATATTTTTTAAAGGTGATATACTATTTAAATGCTGGTGTTCAGAGGGGTGTGTGTTTCCTTGTACAATAAATGCCACAAGTTAACACACAGGTACATAGAGCAGTAAGGAAGGCAAATGGTATATTGGCCTTTATTGTAAAGATGTTGAAGTGCAAGAGTAAAGAAGTCTTGCTGCAATTGTACACAACTTTGATGAGACCCCATGTGGAATATAGTGCTTGTTTTAGTCTCCATGCTTAAAGAAAGATATACTTGTCTTAGAGAGGCAAAATTGAATTTATTGATTTATTTGGACTGATTTCTGGATTCGGAAGGTTGGCCTGTGAGAAGAAATTGAATTGATTCAGCCTAAGCTATCTGGAGCTTAGAGCAAGATATGGTCTGATTGAGACTTATAAGATCCTAAAGGACTTAATACAATAGATGCTGGACGATATTTCCCGTGGATGGATTGACTAGAACTGGGCGGCATAGACCCAGGATAAGGAATCAGCTCTTTACAACTGAGGCACGGAGAAATTTCTTCACTCAGAGGGTTGTGAAACTTTGGAGTTGGCCACTTCAGGGGACTCTGAGGCCCGATTCTCCCCAAAAAAGTTCTAAGTGCTGAATTGGCAGGAAAAATGGTGTAAATCACGATTGTTTTTTCAGTGGGAGTTCAGACTCGAATCTCCCACACTCTGTGCAACGCAGATGTCACAGTCATGAATATCATTAAAAGCTCAAGGATGGGGCCTATTCACGCCAGAGTCTGACTTCCGGCCCTCTGCGCGTGAGCAGTGGCCCCTATCTGTCAGCCTCCCGATCACTGGCCAGCTCGATCGCTAGCCAGCCCGGGACCCTCGCAATGCAGCCTCCCAACCCTCCCATGGCCCGATTGAGGCCCTCACGACCATTCCCGGGCCAGCCCCGACCCTCCCCCCATCCCGGAGCATCGCAATTTCTAGCCCCCTCCCCCCCACCAGCAGTGACAAGCCCCCTCCCCCCCCCGCCCCACCCGGCAGACACCCCCCCACAGGAGGCAGACCACCCCAGCAGATCACAACCATCCCAGCCCATCCCGATCGCTGGCCTCCCTCCAGCCCCGATCGATCCCCATGCAGAGTGGCAGCGGGACCCCTCCATCCCCACGATCACCCCTAGGCCACGCCTACAATAGGCCCTGCCCCCTTGGCACTGCCCCATGCCCTGTGGGCAGTGCTAATGTGCCACCTGGGCATGGGTACTTTGCCCCTTGTGCAGTGCTGGGGGCACAGGCTGGCACTGCCAGGGTGCCCATGCCCAGGGGGCACCATCCGCTGCTGCCCAAACCCCGGGGGGGGCCCGATTGCCCCCCCTTCACTCCAGCAGGGTCTTTCACTAGTTCCCCGAACATGGGGAGCTACTCTAAACCCCACTAGAGTGACATACTCCTGGGGGGGGGTGGGGATGGGTGGGTGATGCTATCAGGCCCTGAGAATTCAGTCGTGGGCCCGATAATCACATTTAAATTTCATTAAAAACAGATTAAAATCACTTCCCTGGTCTTCCTGCCAGTTTCCAGCCTGGTCTTGACTGTGTCTGCTCTCCGGTGGTGGGAGGCGCGCATGTCGGGAACGCATGCACGAATCCCGCAAAATGGCCAACACGCTCATTTCTCAACCAAACACGCCAAAAAATGTGCACGTTGTGAGGGGATAATCAGGCCCTGGATGTTCAGTCAGAGTATATTCAGATTGATGGATTTTTGGACTCTGAGGGAATTAAAGGATGTAAAAACTGGGCAGGAACATGGAGATGAGGTTGAGGATCAGCCATGATCTTACTGAATGGCGGAGCAGGCTCCTATGTTTTTATGTTCTGGACCAGCTATCATTAAAAGGCATACAGCAGGCTGCTCAAAAGGGGTAAGAAAACATCTTAATAACATCATTTCTGTGGAGCAAAGAGGTCTGCTCCTCCTGTTTCCATAAATACACCTTGGGCTGCTGCTGCTAACCCTGATTCAGCAACTCTGCTTCCTCTTTCTAACCCAGGACCCATTGCCAGAACAGAATGCCCTTCACCGGCCAGCTGCAACACGCTGCCTGGAATCTGTTAATGTGCCTGTTATTCTGCAGCCTTTCAGTTTAAAGCAACTGAAGCTCAATGCCCACTTTCTAAGGTTATGGTGTCTACAATGGATTGAGGTCATAAATCGTTCAAAATGCAGCCTGTTATCTTCATACTTCCCCCACCATTTCCAGGATTTTATGCAAGGAGTGACATGAAACACATTTCCCCAACCATGGTCAGGGAATGCTTACGGCACGGAAGTGCTAGAAATAGGTAACATACAACATGTAGTGAAATGAACTCCAGATAGCAATTAAAGCCATATTGCAAAGAGACCCCAGAGCAAGCTGAAAACTAGCATATCACTCAATGAGGGGCAGAGACACAGCATAAAGAAGACAGTGGAAATGTCATTGCAGTGTCAGTGCTAAAGGGGAGTACATTCAGTACCAAAGTCTTGGAGACAAAGTCTAGTTTCTATCACCCTGGCTGGTGACATTTGAAGCTTGACAATGACACCAGTGGAACACAAGTGCAGCAGAGTCCGTTCACCCATCGATAGGAATTCTGAAGGTCCACGTGAATGAGATGGATCTGTACAATATTTTGGCTTCAGTCTCCAGGATAGAGGCAATGAGCCGACTGCTACAGAATTTTGCGTTATGAAGAGGAAGAGGAAACCACCAAAGCTTCCAAATTAATCAGGTGCTAACAGCATGCCAAGGATCATCCATTGCCAACTGCAAGCAACCTTCATACATACGTGATTAAGGAGACCTTCACTTTATATAACATCTGTCGATTCCTATCTACTTTCCCCTTTTCTATGAACAAGGTGTCACCACCTGCAGTCTCTCCTGTGCGCAACTGATTTATGCAGCTGCTAGACCTGCTACCTCATCCTAATGTTAAAAATACACATTCCAATCAGAGAATTTTTATTAGTGTTTCCCGCTCTCTCATTTTCTCTGATTGCTCAAGGTACTGT
Source organism: Mustelus asterias (assembly GCF_964213995.1). Taxonomy (NCBI): domain Eukaryota; kingdom Metazoa; phylum Chordata; class Chondrichthyes; order Carcharhiniformes; family Triakidae; genus Mustelus; species Mustelus asterias. The sequence continues at coordinate 44,224,247 of NC_135820.1, forward strand.
TTGGTTCCACCATGGTGCCAATGTGTGACATACTGGCCGGAATGTTATCGGCACGCCCGCCTCGGAATCAGGGCAGGCCTTGCATGCCGAACAGAATTCTCCGCTGGCCTCGGCAGGGTCCGAAAATTCCGGCCACTAAATTTCTTAAGTGCTCCCACATATGTGGGACACCAGTGTGAACAAGTAAAGAATCAGGTTAAAGTCCAACAGGTTTATTTGTTAACATATGCTTTCGGAGCGCTGCTCCTTCATCAGGTGAGACTGATCTGATGAAGGAGCAGCGCTCCAAAAGCTCGTGATACCACATAAACCTGTTGGACTATAACCTGGTGTTGTGAGACTTCTTACTGTGCCCAACCCACTCCAACTCCGGCATCTCCACATCAAGTAAAATACCAAAAGAGAATGATAGGTGCTGGAAACCATGACAAAAGGCTTTTAAGGGGAAAAGTGTTTAAGGGAAAGAGCACATGGAGGTAATAGCTGGCCATGTCAAGGTGCCTATTGATGCTGAGGAACCCTATTCAGGGTTCACTTGGTGAAGCCCTTGAACACATTTGAGCATTGTTTGGAACTGAGACATTGTAGTGCAGTGCATCCATGAGAGTTGGACTGAATCCTCTTGTCTTGCTTGCTCTTGTCAGTTCGTCAGATTTCTTGTGTCATTGAACGGTCATCCAGGAGATGACGGAAGCAGCACTTACAGTCAATGTCACCTTCCTTCTTTGCGCTTTTTCTCTGTTTCAAACAGAATGCCCTCCTGACCCTCATTTTATGCAGTGAGACCTAATGATGGTGCTCAGTAAAACCAATCATTTCCACCTTCAAGGTAGTCTTTTAGTAGCCCTGGGCACTTGTAGCAATTCCAGAATCAAATATACCTTAAAGCAGAGTTATGTCCAACCTGCCACACTTTCTGTGGAATTACCATTGGAAACATTCCATTAGACCCAATAGGCCCTCTCTTTTTTGATGGATCTCAATATTACCAATCACCATATTGCTCAATTCGATCTCTTTAGATATATATGTAATTGGCTTTGAATCATTTTTTGATAACGTATTCCACAATTGCAATGTCCTCTGTGCAATAAAATTCCACCTACCTTCCTCACTAATCCTATGCTGTTTAATATTCAAGCTATACTTCACCAGAAAGAAAACCTGGATTTCTATTCATTTGGCTTCAAAGTTTTGCTCTTCCAAAGAAAAAAAGTGAAATTTTCTTAATCTTTCTTCTTAAATTAAATTCGCAAAATCATCATTGTTGTTATTAGTTGAAATAATGATGAGAATAGCTTGATAGAAATTAAATTACCTTTGCTCGCCATTGTTGACAGGAACTGTGCATTATTCTTAAAATACACTGGGGATTTGTTTGGCAATGCTATTTTGAATGTTATATTTCCCCATTCTCAGGACGGCACAGCGGTTTGCACTGCTGCCTCACAGCGCCAGGGAGCCGGGTTCAATTCCAGCCTCGGGTGACTGTGTGGAGTTTGCACGTTCTCCCTTTGTCTGCATGGGTTTCCTCCAGGTGCTCTGGTTTCCTCTCACATTCCAAAGATGCGCTGGTTAGGCCTGGTGGGATTGTTGCTGGTGCAGGTTTGATGGGCCAAATGGCCTCCTTCTGCACTGTAGGGATTCTATTGTTTGCTTTATTACAGTGCTATCTTTCTATTTTTGTTATTGATTTTGTTTGCTTTCTTTTTACTATAGCGCAATGGGGAGTCCTGACTTGTCATTAATTGCTGTGTTGTCTAGGTCAATTTATCGGCAGAGAATTGTATTCCATATGATCGAGGAAAAGACCCACCAAAAATTAATCTTTTAAAGAAAACAATCGATTTTGGAAACAAGATAAAAGTGTGCACATAAATTAAAAATGTATGGCAGGGGATAATTTTTATATTGTCGGCACACCTTACCCAGACCTTTGGAGTGTGCAATGTCTAATAATTAGAGAGAACCATGATATGAGATAAAATAGAAATGAAGAAAATAAGACCATTGGGCCCTTCATGTCTGCTTCACCGTTCATTATGATCATAGCAGATCAACCAACTCACTAGTCTGATCCCACCTCCCCTCCCATAGCCTTTGATCCCCTTTGCCCCAAGAGTTATATCTAATTTCTTCTTGGAAATATATAAGGCACGATCTTACCGCAGCCCAGTCAAATTTCCGTTCACTGCAGTGGGATGGGAAAATCCTGCCGGTGTGAATGGCCATAACATTCTGGCCACAATGTTTTGGTCTCAACTGCTTCCTATGGTAACGAATTCTACAGATTCACCACTATCTGGGTGAAGAAATGTCTCCTCATCTCAGTCCTAAAAGGTTTACCCCTTATCTTTAGACTATGACTCCTGGTCCTGGACAAGCCCACATCCTTCCTGCATCTACCCTATGTAGCCTTGTTGGAATTTTATAGGTTTCTATGAGATCACCACTCATTCTTCTGAACTCCAGCAAATGTTATCCTAACTGACTCAATCTCTCCTCATATGTCAGACCTGCATCCCAACAATCAGTCTGGTAAACAAAGAACAAAGAACAAAGAAAATTACAGCACAGGAACAGGCCCTTCGGCCCTCCAAGCCTGCACCGACCATGCTGCCCGACTTAACTAAAACCCCTTACCCTTCCGGGGACCATATCCCTCTATTCCCATCTCATTCATGTACTTGTCAAGACGCCCCTTAAAAGTCACTACTGTATCCGCTTCCACTACCTCCCCCAGCAACGAGTTCCAGGCACCCACCACTCTCTGTGTAAAAAATCTGCCTTGTACATCTCTTTTAAAACTTGCCCCTCGCACCTTAAACCTATGCCCCATGGTAATTGACTCTTCCACCCTGGGAAAAAGTTTCTGACTATCCACTCTGTCCATGCCTCTCATAATCTTGTAGACTTCTATCAGGTCTCCCCTCAACCTCCGTCGCTCCAGTGAGAACAAACCAAGTTCCTCCAACCTCTCCTCATAGCTAATACCCTCCATACCAGGCAACATCCTGGTAAATCTTTTCTGTACCCTCTCCAAAGCCTCCACATCCTTCTGGTAGTGTGGCGACCAGAATTGAACACTGTATTTCAAGTGCGGCCTCACTAAGGTTCTATAAAGCGTCAACATGACTTGCCAATTTTTAAACTCAAAAACCCGGCCGATGAATGCCGTATGCCTTCTTGACTACCTTCTCCACCTGCATTGCCACTTTCAGTGATCTGTGTACCTGTACACCCAGATCCCTTTGCCTATCAATACTCCTAAGAGTTCTGCCATTTACTGTATATTTCCTATCTGTATTAGACCTTCCAAAATGCATTACCTCACATTTGACAAACTTTTGCTGCATTCCCTCTACAGCAAGAACATTCTTCCTCAGATAAGGAGATCAAAGTTGCACACAATATTCCAGGTGCGGCCTCACCTAGGCCCTGTATAATTGGAGCAAAACATCCCTGCAGGGGCAATCATGGTTAAATAGCTGGCAGTTTGTACAAACAATGAACGTTACGCATGAGGCATGTTTGATAGAGATTATTGGTAGATGAGTGATAAGGGTGTGGGATAAACTTAGCAGTGTCTGAGGCTGGTCGTTCAGTTGGTGACGTATGGTTTTTGAAAGTATATTCACTGACTTTGACCACTCATTGAGACCATTGAACTTTTTAATGTCACTATGCTTCAGTCCTCACATTGACTGTTGTCTGGTTTCACTACTTTTGCAAGTTCTGTCTGGTGGCTCGCTGGCCCTGCATAGCTGGAAGACATCTCCCCTCTCCATGCTGAGACTACATACTAGAAAATCATAGAAACCGTACAGTACAGAAGGAGGCCATTCAGCCCATCGAGTCTGCACCAACAACCATCCTACCCAGGCCCTATCCCCTAACCCCACATATTAATCCCTGCAACCTACGCATCCTGGGACAGTAAGGGGCAATTTAGCATGGCCAATCACCTAACCTGGACATCTTTGGACTGGGGGAGGAAACCGGAGCACCCGGACGAAACCAACGCAGACACGGGGAGAATGTGCAAACTCCGCACAGACAGTGACTCAAGCCGGGGATCGAACCCAGGTCCCTGGAGCTGTGAAGCAGTAGTGCTAACTACTGTGCTACCGTGCCGCACATATGGAGTATTGTGTACGGTTTTGGTCTCCTGCTTAGAATTGCATTAGAAGCAGTTCTGGGAAGGTTCACTCGACTGATTCCTACGAAGAAGGGGTTATCTTATTAGGAAAGGTTGGACAGGTTGGGCCTGTATCCATTGGAGTTTAAAAGAATGAGAGGTGATCTTATTACATACATAAGAATGTAAGAACTAGGAGCAGGAGTAGGCAATTCAGCCCCTCAAGTCTGCTCCGCCATTTAGTTCGATCATAACTGAGCTCATCTCATAAGAACATAAGAACTGGGAGCAGGAGTAGGCCATCTGGTCCCTCGAACCTGCAACCATTCAATGGCTGATCTTTTTGTGGACTCAGCTCCACTTACCCGCCCGCTCACCATAACCCTTAATTCCTTTATTGTTCAAAAATGTATCTATCCTTGCCTTAAAGACACTCAATGAGGTAGCCTCAACTGCTTCACTGGACAGGGAATTCCACCGATTCACAACCCTTTGTGTGAAGAAGTTCCTCCTCAACTCAGTTCTAAATCTGCTCCCCCTTATTTTGAGGCCATGCCCCTAGTTTCACCCACTAGTGGAAACAACTTCCCTGCTTCTATCTTATTTATTCCCTTCATAATCTTATATGTTTCTATAAGATCTCCCCTCATTCTTCTGAATTCCAATGAGTATAGCCCCAGTCTACTCAGTCTCGCCTCGTAAACCAACCCTCTCAACTCCAGAATCAACCTAGTGAATCTCCTCTGCACCCCCTCCAGTGCCAGTATATCCTTTCTCAAGTAAGGAGACCAAAACTGTACACAGTACTCCAGGTGTGGCCTCACCAGCACCTTATACAGCTGCAACATAACCTCGCTGTTTTTAAACTCCATCCCTCTAGCAATGAAGGACAAAATTCCATTTGCCTTTTTAATTACTTGCACCTGCAAACCAACTCTTTGTGATTCTTGCACAAGGACACTCAGGTCCCTCTGCATGGCAGCATGCTGCAATTTTTTACCATTTAAATAATAGTCCATTTTGCTGTTATTCCTACCAAAATGGATGACCTCACATTTACCAACATTGTACTCCATCTGCCAGACCCTTGCCCACTCACTTAGACTATCTATATCCCTTTGCAGACTTTCAGCATCCTCTGCACACTTTGCTCTGCCACTCATCTTAGTGTCATCTGCGAATTTTGACACACTACACTTGGTCCCCAACTCCAAATCATCTATGTAAATCATAAACAATTGCGGTCCCAACACTGATCCCTGAGGCACACCACTAGTCACTGATCGCCAACCAGAAAAACACACATTTAGCCCCATTCTTTGCTTTCTGTTGGTTAACCAATCCTCTATCCATGCTAATACATTAGCCGTAACACCGTGCACCTTTATCTAATGTAGCAGTCTTTGGTGCGGCACCTTGTCAAATGCCTTCTGGAAATCCAGATACACCACATCCACAGGTTCCCCATTGTCCACTGTGCATGTAATGTTCTCAAAGAATTCCACCAAATTAGTCAAACATAACTTGCCCTTCATGAACCCATGCTGCGTCTTACCAATGGGACAATTTATATCCAGATGTCTCGCTATTTCTTCCTTGATGATAGATTCAAGCATTTTCCCTACTACAGAAGTTAAGCTAAACAACTATAGTTACCCGCCTTTTGTCGACCTCCTTCCTTAAACAGTGGTGTCACATTTGCTGTTTTCCAGTCCGTGGGAACCACCCCAGAGTCCAGCAAATTTTGGTAAATTACCACTAGTGCATTTGCTATTTTCCCCTCCATCTCTTTTAGTACCCTGGGACGCATTCCATCAGGGCCAGGAGACTTGCCTACCTTTAGCCCCATTAGCTTGTCCAACACTACCTCTTTCGTGATAATGATATTTTCCAGGTCCTCACCTGCCATAGCCTTCCTGTCATCAATTTTTGGCATGTTATTTGTGTCTTCCACTGTGAAGACCGACATAGAATACCTGTTCAATGCCTCAGCCATTTTCTCATTTCCAATTATTACATCCCCCTTCTCATCCTCTGAAGGACCAATGGTTACTTTACCCTCATGTTTCTCTCAGCCTCATCTCCACCATCCTGCCTGCTCTTCAGAACCCTTCATCCTGCTACTAATTAAAAACCTAACTATCTCCTCCTTATATTTGTTTAGTGTTCCGATGTCCACCACACTCTGGGGTAGAGAGTTCCACAGGTTCACAACCCTTTGAGTGAAGTAATTCCTCCTTATTTCTGTTTTAAATCTGCCATCCCTCTGCCTAAAATTATGGCCTATTGCTCTAGAATTTCCAACAGGGGGAATCATCTATGTCTACCCTGTCAATCCCCTTTTACATCTTGTATACCCCAATTTGGTCTCCTCTCATTCTTCCAAAATCCAGTTAGTATAGGCCAAAACTGACCAATCTCTCTTCATAAGATAAACCCTCATCTCTGGAATCAATCGAGTGAACATTCTCTGAACAGTCTCTCATGTATTTAAGTCCTTCCTCAAGTAAGGGGATCAAAACTGTGTGCACTACTCCAGATGCGTTCTCACCAATGCCCTACTCAGTTGCAATAGCACTTTCCTACTGTAATACTCGACTCCATTAGCAATGAATGTTAAAATTCCACTTGCTTTTCTTATTACCTGCTGCACCTGCACACTAACTTGCTGCGATTCATGCATGAGGACACCCAGATCCCTCTGCACCGCAGCATTTGAAGTGATCGCCAGCCCGGACCCCCACCCCCACCCCCACCCATGGATATTGCCGGTCCTGACGCCTCCCCCCCCCCCACCCCCCCACCGCCTCCCCCCAATCCCTGATCGCTGGCTTGGACACCCCTCACCTCCATCGCCGGCCTCCCGATCGCCGGCCTCCTGATCACCAGTCCCAACCCCACTCCCTACATCACCAGCCACGAATCCCCTCCGACCCGATGGCCGGCCTCCTGATGGCCACACCTGGCCTCCGATCCCCGACTCCCCCCCCCCCCACCTTCCCAATGGCCAGCCTCCTGATGGCTGGACTCGGCCTCCAATCCCTGACCACACTACCAATCACCAAGCCCTATGCAGAGTTCCTCCCATTCCTTCCCCTCATTCCTTCCCCCCTCCCACCCCCCCACTGGTCTGTCTCTGCCCCTGTCTGGCCCCGACCCTTCAGGCCCCACGCCCATAGCACTGCCCAGTGCCTGGTGGGCAGTGTCAGGGTATCAGGCTGGTACTGCCAGGCTGGCACTGCCCAAAGAGCACCACCCCTGCCCCCGATCTCCTGGGGAGGTCTCAATAGCCTCTGGACCCACCAGTGAGGCCATCATGCCTGGTCCCCGTTGCCGGGGACATTACGTGATTCCCGCTGGAGTGGACTTCCACCAGCGAAGTCAAAACCTTAAGCGAGCCCAGACAATTGAGTGCATGGCTCACTAAAGTGATGCCAATCTGTATTAGCAGATTGTAAAAAATGGCCGGATGCTGGTCGCGATTCCCATTTTTAGCCAACTGCTGACATTTCCAAGCCCGCAACTCAAACAGCGCAGGGGGCCAAGAAAATCGTGCCCATCATAGAATCCCTACAGTGGGCCATTCGGTCCATGCTGACAATAATCCCACCCAGGCCCTATCTGCGTAACCCCACGCATTTACCCTGCTAATCCCCCTGACACTAACGGGCAATTTGGATTAGCAAATCTGCCTAACCTGCATATTTCTGGACTGTGGGAGGAAACCAGACCACCCGGAGGAAACATGGGGACACGTAGACATGGGGAGAATGTGCAAACTCCACAAAGACAGTGACCAGAGGCTGCAATTGAACCCGGGTCCCTGTTGCTGTGATGCAGCAGTGCTAACCACTGTGCCACCGTGCCTACTTTCTGCCTTTTGACTTTCTGCCTTTCTCCCTTTTTGAACAGGGGCATTACTTTAGTTTTTTGCAATCCAATGGAACCTTTCCAGGGTAAGAAGTCTCACAACACCAGCCTCCATCACAGCACCTCACTGTACCGCAAGCCCACAGATAACCTCATGATGCTCCACTTCTCCAGCTTCCACCCTAAACACGTAAAGGAAGCCATCCCCTACGGACAAGCCCTCCGAATACACAGGATCTGCTCGGATGAGGAGGATCGCAACAGACACCTCCAGACGCTGAAAGATGCCCTCATAAGAACAGGATATGGCGCTCGACTCATCGATCAACAGTTCCGGCGCGCCACAGCGAAAAACCGCACCGACCTCCTCAGAAGACAAACACGGGACACGGTGGACAGAGTACCCTTCATCATCCAGTACTTCCCCGGAGCCTTCAACATGTCATTGATGAAGACGAACATCTCGCCAAGGCCATCCCCACACCCCCACTTCTTGCCTTCAAACAACCACACAACCTCAAACAGACCATTGTCCGCAGCAAACTACCCAGCCTTCAGGAGAACAGTGACCACGACACCACACAACCCTGCCACAGCAACCTCTGCAAGACGTGTCGGATCATCGACACGGATGCCATCATCTCACGTGAGAACACCATCTACCAGGTACACGGTACATACTCTTGCAACTCGGCCAACGTTGTCTACCTGATACGCTGCAAGAAAGGATGTCCCGAGGCATGGTACATTGGGGAAACCATGCAGACGCTACGACAACGGATGAATGAACACCGCTCGACAATCACCAGGCAAGACTGTTCTCTTCCTGTGGGGGAGCACTTCAGCAGTCACGGGCATTCAGCCTTGGATCTTCAGGTAAGCATTCTCCAAGGCGGCCTTCACGACACACGACAGCGCAGAGTCGCTGAGCAGAAACTGATAGCCAAGTTCCGCACACATGAGGACGGCCTAAACCGGGATGTTGGATTTATGTCACATTATCAGTAACCCCCACAGCTTGCCTCCTGGACTTGCAGAATTTCACAAGCTGTTCTGTCTGGAGACAATACACATCTCTTTAACCTGTGTTGAATGCTCCCTCCACCCACATTGTCTGTACATTTAAGACCTGGCTGGTTGTAGAGATTTGCATTCTAATCAGTATTCTGTCATTTGATTTCTGTGTCTGTTTGCACTGTTTGAGAACAGATATCCACCTCCATCTGACGAAGGAGCTGTGCTCCGAAAGCTTATGGTATTTGCTACCAAATAAACCTGTTGGACTTTAACCTGGTGTTGTGAGACTTCTTACTGTGCTTACCCCAGTCCAACGCCAGCATCTCCACATCATGACCTTTCCAGGGTCCAGGGAACTTTGGAATATTATCACCAATACCTCCTCTACCTCTGCTGCCACTTCATTTAAGACTCTAGGATGTACGCCATCAAGTCCTGGGCACTTGCCTGCCTTTAATCCCGATAGTTTGCTCAGTACATTTTCCCTAGTGATGATGAATCACCATCAAGATTGAATTTAAGAGGTGAGGTAAATATAAGGATGTTTCCCTTTATGGGAGAGACCAGAACTGAGGGACGCAATTTAAAAATAAGGAGTCTTCCATTTAAGATGGAGATGAGCAGAATGTTTTACACTCAAAAGGTTGTTAGGCTATGGAATTCCCATCCTCAGAGAGCAGTGGAGGCAGGATCATTGAGTATTCTTAAGGCTGAGCTAGATAGATTCTTGATTATCAAGGGAGTCAATGGTTTATAGTGACAGGAAAATGGAGTTGAAGCCACAATCACATCAGCCATGGCCTCATCAAATTATGAAGCAAGCTTGAGAGCCTGAATGGTGTACTCCTACTCTTAATTCATATGTTTGAATGCTCATGCACCATGGCCTCCAGTTCAGCGTTTGAGAACTTAGCGGTATATTCAATATCCCAGGACTGAGACGATTGACGTGCAATAATCACAACTATCTTCCTTTGTTCTAGGTAGGACCCCAACCAATGGAAAGTTATCCCCTCAATTGCCTTGACTCCAGTTTTGCTAGGGCTCCCTAATTCCACACTCAGTCAGTTGCTGCCTTGATGTCAAAGGCATTCACAGTTACCTCACCTCTTGAATTCAGCTGTCTTGTCCATGTTTGGACCAAAACTGTAAAGAAGTCAGAGTGACCCTGGCGAAGCCCAAACTAAGCATCAAAAAGCAAGTTATTGCTCTCTAAGTGCCACTTGGTAACACTGTCATAGACACATTCAATCACTTCGCTGATGATCGAGAGTAGACTGATTCAGTGGTAACTGGCCAAGTTGAATTGTCCCTGCTTTTTGTAGACAGGTGCTGCACTGGTAGAGGCTCCCTGCACATTATCCATTGTTCTAACCTTCAATGATCTGAATTAGTAGATGTATGTGACACGAGTGTCAAAGTCCGAGAGTCCTTAACTTTTATAACCTTGTAAATGTAAAGGAAAATAAAAATCGATATGACACGTCTGAAAAAGCCAGTGCAAACAATAGCACATGATCAGCTGAACAGAATTACATTGAGTCTAATTTTAGAAAAACCGGTGATGATACTGAACTCAACTATGCGCTGCACAATATTCTGAAGGACTGACGGAAAGATTCACAGAGATAAACCTATCAGCTATGACTCTCATTCACATCACAAACTCACTGTGTCCCAGTGTCATTGTGTGCACTCACACCATATTTCAGTCAGTGGGTGTACATGGGACGTGGATGTGAGCCCATCAACATTTAAGCAACCAATTAGGCCCATTCAGGAGTCAATTAAAAACAATTTCATGAGGCCCATCGACCTTTCTGGCTGACAGGTGGGGCCAATTGACTAGGCGGCCTTGAGATTTTAGTTACAACCTGCTTGCAGGGTTGGATGTTGTCAAGGCTGAAATAAAATCTAAAAAGGTGTGTGGGGACTGAGGTTTTCTGAGTTCCGCTGTTGGTGTTTGAATGTGTTACCTAGACAGAGTTTGCTGCATTTTCTCATCACACTTAATTTGTGGAGATCCGCAGCTTCTGGGGCCATCTCAGCAGCTGAGGAAGCCCGAAGAGGTGACAGCCCTTTCCTCGGTGCCCACCCTTTACCCACCCCACCCTAGCAGTGCTAAGCCTTTCTCAGTCTGTGTTCATAGAAACCCTACAGTACAGAAGGAGGCCATTCAGCTCATCAACAACAATCCCACCCTGGCCCTTTGCCTGCAAACCTACATATTTACCGTTCTAATCCCTCTAACCAACGCACCCCTGGACAATTTAACATGGCCAATCAACCTAACCCACTCATCTTTGGAGTGTGGGAGGAAACCGGAGCACCCGGAGGAAATCCACACAAACACGGGGAGAACGTGCAAAATTCACACAACCGGGAATCGAACCCAGGTCCCTGGAGCTGTGAGGCAGCAGTGCTAACCACTGTGCCACCGTGCCATCCCACAGTGTTTCTTGCTGGCTGCCTGTTAATTGGCCAGCCAGCATAAAATCGCGTTCTGATGCCAATCATGGCCAGAAGTGCATTTCCCATCGCTTTTGGGCCCAGTGAGCACGCACAATGAGCGCAAAACCCAGGCCCAATAATCTGAAACTGTTTTCTCTCTCTACAGATGCTGCCTGGCCTGCTGCGTATTTCCAGCACTTCCTGTTCTTAAAGCACCATACTATTTCCTGATGCCTATTGACGATCTCTCAGTCAGAGATATTTCTGACACCTTCAGCTCAGTCGCATTATCTGGAATCAGTTGCTATGGGAAACTGAGGCAAATTCAATTTAGGTGACCATAAGAACTTAAGAAATAGGAGCAGGAGTAGACCATCTAGCCCCTCAAGCCTGCTCCGCCATTCAATAAGATCATGGCTGATCTGATAGTGGGTTCAGTTCCACTTACCCGCCCGCTCCCCATAACCCTTAATTCCCTTAATGGTTAAAAATCTATCTATCTGTGACTTAAACACATTTAACGAGGTAGCCTCTACTGCTTCATTGGGCAGAGAATTCCAAAGATTCACTACCCTCTGGGAGAAGAAGTTCCTCCTTAACTCTGTTCTAAATTGATTCCCCCGTATTTTGAGGCTATGCCCCCTAGTTCTTGTTTCTGGAATCATGCTTTGTCCTACTTCTATTTTGAATATTTCCCAGAATAGAATCTTGATTTGGGAACTTTACATCTGTACCTCAGTTGAAAGATAGACAACATCAAGAACTGGAACAAACCAAAGTGCCACATGCAGAGAAAAGCTGAACCAACTAATTAAATACTGTTTATGGAGCTTACATAAACTGTCAAAAGAATGTTCGACAGATGTTGCAGCCTTTTTCTTAATGCTACATGTGCAGAATCCAAATTCTGGACAATGTTGGTGCAAAATGTTATAAAAAGGAGTCAATGTAATGACAAAGCAAAGGATATGATCATGGTTAGATATGAACCTGATCAAATAAGGGTTCTACATGATAAAATGATTCTGAAATTTGTATTTCAGGATACGGTTCTGTAACAAACTATTCTAATACCATATTTAGCATAGCATTGCTTCGCGATAGCATTTTAAAAGTCTTTGGGGTGAATTTTCTGAATGATTTCAATGCCTGTTACGTCAAAGAAGCAAGATTTGTATCACTGTTGGCCAAGAGAAGTATTTACACAAGAGTTTCCTGGGTCACCTTATTTGCAAACCTATTGGGGTTTTGAATGGCATAAATCTTGTGTATTTGGCTGGATTGCATGGAAAATGGAGTGCAACCTTTGTAAGAGGATATCAATAAATATATTAGGAACTGACTTGCTCCAACTGGGTAAGGAAGATGTCCAAAGATGTGCGGGTTAGGTTGATTGGCCAGGTTAAAAATTGCCCCTTAGAGTCCTGAGATGCGTAGGTTAGAGGGATTAGCGGGTAAATATGTGGGGGTAGGGCCTGGGTGGGATTGTGGTCGTTGCAGACTCGATGGGCCGAATGGCCTCCTTCTGCACTGTAGGGTTTCTATGATTTCTATGATTTCTATGATGTAGTGATTACCTCATTCATTTAATGCTCAGAGAACTTCAACGCATTTCTCATTAATCCATTATTCATACTACAACAGGAACAAGCAGCTGAGCCCTGCAGCAGAGTGCCCAGGATTAGAAGAAGAACAGATATCGAGCGTGCAGAAGCCTAAAAAGCTAAGTCATTTGCCACCACATTGGATAAAGACATCGCCACTGCAGGACCTCTCCTTCCAGTTAAGACCTCAGGTCCTTCTTCATTGCCATCTTTGTACAGTGGGCAGTGGAGGTGTGGTCAGTGGCAGTTCCAGCAGAGGTTCAGGAGAGAGAAGTACAAATTGGGAAGTGCGGTATGGTAGGCCTCATCGTGTCTGATTTTGGGTGGGATCATGTGGAAGAATTTGACTGTGAAATCTGACGGTGACCCCCCAGAGCTACCACTGATTAAAAATGCCAGTCCACATTGAAATTTAAATCACAAAACAATAAAGGAATTTCAAAAATCCTCCTACATAACTCAAAGAATAAAGAACAAAGAAAATTACAGCACAGGAACAGGCCCTTTGGCTGTCCAAGCCTGACCCAACCAAACTGCCCAACTTAACTAAAATCCCCTATCCTTCCGGGGACCATACCCCTCTATTCCCATCCTATACATGTACTTGTCAAGACGCCCCTTAAAAGTCACTACCGTATCCGCTTCCACTACCTCCCCCGGCAATGTGTTCCAGGCACCTACTACCCTCTGTGTAAAAAATCTGCCTCGTGCATCTCCTTTAAACCTTGCCCTTCACACCTTTAACCTATGCCCTCTAGTAATTGAACCTTAAACCTCGCACCTTAAACCTATGCCGCCTAATAATTGAAACCTATGCCCCCTAGTAATTCAAGTACTACTCCAGCTGAGAACGTCAGCACCATTATCCTCAAACAGATTCTAAAACTTCCCATCAATTTTGAAGAACAGCTTTTCATTATATTTATTCATAGAGTCTCCACAGTGTTGAAGGAGGCCATTCAGCTCATCGAGTCTGCACCAACAACAATCCACCCAGACCCTATCCCCTTAACCCCATACATTTACCCCGCTAATCCCTCTAACCTATGCATCCCAGGACACTAATGGGGAATTTTTCATGACTAACCAACCTAACCCACATATCTTTGGACTGTGGGAGGAAATCAGAGCACCCGGAGGAAACCCATGCAAACATGGGGAGAATGTGCAAACACCACACAGACGGTGATCTAAGCCAGGAATCGAACCCAGATCCCTGGAGCTGTGAGGCAGCAGTGCTAACCACTGTGCTACCGTGCCAACCATAAAGTAAGGGTGGAATAATATACAAGGTCATAATTAATCTGTGCTCTATCCGGAAAGGCTTCTTTAATGCTTTAAATTATTAAAATATGTTTAAGTGAATAATTATTTCAAAAGCAACATCAAAGATTGTAACACATTGAGGAAATGCACAATGGGCAAATTGAGAGTTATAGACAATAAAGCAATTATTCTACATTCTTATATTTATAGTTGACAGTATTAAATCCATTATTTTACATAATGCACCATTTCCTGATGTGTAGTGTCCGACCCTTGTTTATATATTTATTAACCACCAGCTATGGAAACATTCAAAGAGATGGCATGAGGGAGAACGTAAAGACTGAACAAAAATACCAAAAGATTGTATCATTGTAATGATTTTTGCAGGCCATCAGTGCTACTTACACTGTCCATTGGCTGCATGCATCAGCAGTGACCCAATTGCGTAACTTCCTAACACTACTTACAACTAGTCTGCACTGCGTAAAGCTAGCCGGCACTTCTTAAAAGGAAGATGCTGCTGGAGGTGCTGGAATCATAAGATCATGAGAACTAGGAGCAGGAATAGGCCATCTGGCCCCTCGAACCTGCTCCGCCATTCAATAAGATCATGGCTGATCTTTTCGTGGACTCAGTTCCACTCCCCCGCCGCCGCCCCCCCCCCCCCTCCCATGTCCCCGCTCACCATAACCCTTAATCCTTTACTGTTCAAAAATCTATCTATCTTTGCCTAAAAATCATTCAATGAGGTAGCCTCAACTGCTTCACTGGACAGGGAATTCCACAGATTCACAATCCTTTGTGTGAAGAAGTTCCCCCTCAACTCAGTCCTAACTCTGCTCCCCCTTATATTGAGACTATGCCGCCGAGTTCTAGTTTCACCCGCCAGTGGAAAAAACTTCCCTGCTTCTATCTTATCTATTCCCTTCATAATTTTATATGTTTCTATAAGATCCCCCCTCATTCCTCTAGATTCCAATGGGTATATATGATCATTGGAAATTGTATTGCACAACAATCAACAATGGCTGACAAAGAGAAAGAGAGCACGTACCAGATTTTGAATGTTTATCTGGAGCTCTCCTTCTCAAAGACCTCCAGGATATCAGAACTCCTCAATATAAAACTGTCATGCACTCTCCTGGGCTGTCTGGTGTAGAAGTGCATGATATTCAACTGATGGTCACATACCAATTGCACATTTATTGAATGGAAGCCCTTTCTGTTCATGAATCTTCCTGGATTCTTCACTGGGGCCTTGAGGGTGACGTGAGTGCAATCTATAGCCCCCTGCACATTTGGCATCCCTGTGATGGCTGCGAATCCTGCAGCCTGGGCTTCCTGCTGGACCCTGTCCAGGTCAAATTTAATATACTGGCCAGCCTGGGCATACAGGGCATCCATGACCCCTTTGACTCACTTGTGGCCAGATGGTTGGGAAATGCCACAAAGATCTCCCTCAGGCAGTCTGGAAGGACCCAGTGGCATAAAGATCTAAGGCGGCCATCACTTTCACAGCCACCGGAGTGGGTGACCCCTGTGTCCCGAGGTGCCAGGTCATACAACAAATGGCATGGGTATCACGCTGTCTCCTTTTGGAGCCGGAGCCATTGGCGGCACGCGATGTCCGACAGCTGCTCAAACTACACTCGTGTGCAGAACTGCCAGAGTCTCCGCTCCCTCCTTCTCCTGCATTCCACAGACCCCCCCCCCACTCCCTCCCCCCCCGCTTCCCCCACCCGGGCGAATGGCGGCCACATCCTGCCTCTGGTGGCCAACTCCCTCTCCTCCTGTGAGTGGTAAGGCCTGGGCCTCCTCTGCCCACAATTCATCCTCCTGCTCCTCCTCCTCAACTCCAGCAGCAACCAAAAAAACAGCAAAATCAATGGGTTACATCGCAAAAGCCATCTCATCAATCTGAAGAGTGGGGTGGGGAATTTGAGGAAGGCGAGAGAGACAGATGGAGAGATTAAAGAACTCTGCTCACCCCCAGCCCAGCAACACACACTCCCCATACCCCTCCACAGTCCCCCGCAACACACACTCCCCATACCCCCCCTCACACCCCCAGCAACACACACTCCCCATACCTTCCCACACACCCCAGCAACATTCACTCCCCATACCCCCCACAGACCCCCAGTAACACACACGCCCCATAGCTCCCACAGTTCCCAGAATGGCAACACACGCTCCCCGTATCCCCCCCACAGCCCCCCAGAATTGCAACACAGCCCCCCTGTATTCCCCCCACTCACAAACACACGCCCAGAACCCATGCAGTCGTGGCCCCAGACACTGCTTTACAAGGCTGCAGCACTGCCACTTCCGAGAGTTTCCAGCCCATCCCCCACCAGCAACAGTTCTTGCTGCTGCTACCACTAGGACCCAGAGTCAGCGCTAAGACCCGCGGTCAGCGCTCTGACCCGGGTCCGCCCTGAGAGGCTGACGTCGGACCCCGCGAACAACAGCAACCTCACACCCCCCCACACACACTTGCAGGCCCCCCCATAATGACCGCCACTGAACAACCCCCCCCCCCCCGAGCAGCACAAAGCAGTTTGAAGGCAGAAACTTACCTCCTCGCTCACCCTCACTGCTCCAGCACCTGAACCCGACTTTTATACTTGAGGTGTTCTCTGACCGATCCGGCTGCAGTGAACGAGGTTGTCAAGGCGGTGAGCTGGGACGATTGGGACTGAAGCTCACTCATTATATTGTGCTGAATGCAAAAAAATGCAAACTGACGTTTTGCCAGTTTTGGGTGGGGTCCCGATCACACCGATTTTGTTTCTTGGTAAAATAGGAATGAGCGTGAAAATGTGCGCCATTCCCGCTCGTCACATCATGCCCGATTTTACAACTTTTTCCTGCCACAAAACAGGCGAATGAGATTGTAAAATTATACCCAGCATTTCAGATTTAAAGGAGTTACGCTGTGACTTTCTGCCCACATCCGCCACGAATGCAAACGGCAACATGGGCGCAAAATCTTGCAAGAGTCAGAAAATGAGAATCTCACTGGCGAGGTCAAGTTTCCAATCCTTCCCATCCCTCACCATTGACATAACAAGGTTCCTTCCCAGAAAGGTCAGCAACCTCATTTCAATAAATTATAATAAAATTAAAGGGGTTCTCCACGTAATTGAAATTCCACCCTCCTAGGCATAATGTCAAGGTTTACAACCGCCCTGGCACTGCCACCTCACACCCTGGCACTTTCCCTGACTCTGCCCCCGACACTGCCACCTGACACTCTGGCACTGCCCTAAAACTGCTTTCTGGCACCCTGGCAGTACGAGGGGCAGTGCCTAGGGGTAATGCCAGGGGACAGTGCCAAGAGCTGCCCCTCGACTGCTGCAGTCAATTCAACTTCTATTCACTTTATTGTCAATAGAGTAATTCATTTCAGCTACTTTGCTCGTTCATTAAAAAATTTGCACATAAATGGATGATAACAACAAAAGAAAGAAAATTACCCTAACACAGAGATCTAACTTTAATTAAAATATGTATCAGAAACTATTCCAATACATTAAAATAATCAGTCAGTGACTCTTATCCTGAGTGCATACCCTCATCCATCATCAAACTCCTGTGAAAAGTTCTTCTACAGAAGGATATAAACGAGTTTAGGAATTTGTCTTGCATTGGAGACATTGTAGTCACAGTGTTGTTCGGACTTCAGAGGTTTGACCAAATGACAGTGAAGAAACGGTGATATAATTCCAAATCAAGCTGGTATGTGGCTCGGAGGAGAATTTACAGACTTTGTGTTCATTGGAGCCCACTGTCCTTCTTCTTGTTGGTAAAGTTCGCAGGTTTGGGAGGTGTTGCCGATGGTGGTTTGTTCAGTGCATCCTGTAGATCGTGCAACTGTGTGCTGGTGGTGGAAGTAGTGAATGTGTAAAGCGGTGGATGAGGTACTGATCAAGTGGCTTCTTTTACCTGCATGATATCGAGCTTCGTGAATGTTGTTGGAGGTGCACTCATTCAGGCAAGTGGGGAGCATTCTTCACACTCCTGACTAATGCCTTGTAGATGGTGGACAGACTTTGAGGTGTCAAGAGGTGATTTATTCACCACAGAATTCCCAGCCTCTGGCCTGCTCTGGTAGCCACAGTATTTATGTAGTTGGTCTAGTTAGGTTTCTAATCAATGGTAACTGCCCAGGGTGTTGACCATCGTAATGCTGTTGAGCATCAAGTTGGAGAGGTCATTGTCTGGTACTTGTATGGTGCAAATGTTACTTGCCACTGATTGGCCCAAACCTAAAATTTGCCAGATCTTGCTTCAGGCAGACACAGACTGTTTCAGTAGAACAGTGCACAGTCATCAGTGAATGTCCCCACATCAGACCTTATGTTAAAGGTGACACCTTGCTGAAGCAGCTAAAAATGGTTGGGCCTAGGACACTGCTGTGAAGAATTCCTGCAGCACTGTTTGGCCTCCGCCACCATCTTCTTTTGTACTAGATATGACTATTGTGGAGAATTATCCTCCTGATTCCTATTCAATTTTGCTAGGGCTCCTTGATGCCATAACTTGGGTTAAAAAATCCTTTGATGTCAAGGGCAGTCAGTTTCAGGTCATCTCTTGAATTCAACTCTTTTGTCCATGTTTGGACCTAGGCTGTGATGAGGTCAGGAGCCAAGTGACCCTGGTGGAACCTAAACTGAGCATAGCTAAGCAGGTTATGTGTAAGCGTTGCTTGGTAGCACTGTCAACAACACCTTCTATCACTTTGCTGAGGATTAATATTAGATTGATGGGACTGTAATCGGCTAAATTGGATTTTTCCTTCTTTTTATGGACAGGACGTGCCTTGGCAATTTTCTGCAGTATTGAGTTGATGCCAGTCCTGTAATTGTATTGGAACAACTTGGCAAGGGGTATAGCATGTTTTGGAGCACAAGTCTTCAGTACTAGTACTGGGATATAGCAAGGCTTATAGCATTTGCTATATCAATGAATTCAGCTGTTTTTAGGTATCACCTAGAGTGAATCAAATAGGTTCAAATCTGGTGTTTGTGATGTTGGGGACCTCAGGCCAAGATGAATCACCCACTTGGCACGACTGGTTGAAGATGGTCACAAATGCATCAACCTTGTCTTTTACAGTGTTGCGTTGAGCTATGACATCATTAAGGTTGGAAACATTTGTGGAGCCATCTCCTCCAGTTAATTGTTTAATTATCCACCACCATTCACAACTGGATGTGACAGGACTGCAGAGCTTTGATCTCATCCATTCTTTATTGGATCACTTAGCTCTGTGTAGCCCATGCTGCTTCTGCTATTTAACATGTATGGTCCTGCATTGTTGTGTCACTCGTTGGCACCTGATTTCATTGAACCAGAGTGGGTCTCTGGCTCAGTGGTAATGATAAGTTGAGGGACATGCCGGGCCATGAGGTTACAGATTGGGGTGGAATGCAAGCTTCCAGATGTCTATTTTGAGCTGTTAGATCTGTTCTGACTAATCTCATTCAGTATAGTGGTAGTGCTACACAACACAATGTAATGTGTCCTCAGTGTGAAAATGGGACTTTATCTCTACAAGTGCAGTGTTGCCTGCCCTACGAATACTGGCATGGACAGATAAACTGGTAAGGGTGAGATCAAGTAGGTTTTTCTCTTTTGTTGATTCTCTCATGACCTGCTCCAGGTCCAGCCCAACAGATATGTCCTTCAGGACTCAGCTAAGTTGACCAGTAGTAGTGCTACTGAGCTAGTCTTGGTGATGGATGATGAAGATGACACTAAAATAGATGGGATAGTAAGTTGTAATAAAGAAATAAGAAATTTACAAATGGATATAGATCAGTTAGGTGAGTAGGCTAAAATGTAGCAGATGGAGTTTATCGTGGATAAGTGTGAGGTTATCCATTATGGTCAGAAAAATGGAAAGGCAACAGATTGTCTAAATGGAGAGACATTTCGGGACATTTCTGTGTGGCAGGATCTGGGTGTCCTTGTGCACGAGTCACAGCAAACTGGTATGCAGTGACAGCAGGTAATAAGGAAAGCAATTGAAACTTTGGCATTTATAGTTAAAGGAATAGAGTATAAAAGGAAGAAAGTGCTGCTGCAACTATACTAGGCATTGGTGAGACCACACCTGGAGGACTATGTACAGATTTGATCTCCTTATTAGAGGAAGGATGTAGTGGCATTAGAGGCAGTTCAGAGAAGGTTCACTAGATTGATTTCAGAGGTGAGGGGTTTGTCTTATGAAGAAAGATTGAGCAATTTAGGCCTATACTCGCTAGAGTTTAGAAGAATGAGAGGTGATCTAATTGAGGTATATAAGATATTCAAAGTATTGCCAAGTGGTCAATGACCTGAACAACTAGGACTGACACAGAATTGGACAATCTAAATATAACAGCAGTCAACAGCTTCTGTAGCCAGGTCTAATGGGAATTCAGGCAGGCCAAGTTTAGATACAGACGCAGGTCAGAAACCAGCAAGGGCAAGCCTAGACTTGCCCTGGAGGCTGGAACCAAAGGTGCTCATCCGTGATGAAATAAGGACAATATTTGTGTGCTCCGAGTTCCTATGTTCCGAGTCTCCCAACCAGAGTATATTCTGTGCCCTCATTGCTCTCAGTGCTACTTCCAAGTGCTGTTCAACATGGAGGAGTACTGATTCATCAACTACGGGAGGGCAGTAAATGGTAGAAATTCCTCATCTTCTCTGACCTTACTCTCCCATCATCACCATTCTTTAGTTCACCTATCTCTCAATAATTTCCCGAAAAATCTAGTCCTCTATCTCTTTTCCATTATTTGATGGTGTATAAAAGACACCAAGCTCCTGGTTCTTTTAACTCCAAGCCATTAGATTTTTTCTTTGTCTCCTCAAGACCATTTTTCGTTGCATTTTATTTCATTTAATTAAGACTGCTCCCCCTCCTTTATTCTGTTCTCTATCTTTCCTGAGTACCTTCTACCCAGGAATATTAAGCATCCAATCCTCCCTTTTTGTGAGCCAACTCTCTGTTATCACCATTATTTCATTGTCTCAGAAGGATATTTGCTCCAGCAACTCATCAACCTTATTAACCACACTTTCTGCATTTGCACGCATGCACTCCAAGCATAACATAGATCTATTTGTATTTCCAATTATCTCACCTGATGCTGTCTTAAGGATGGGTGGACAAAGCACCAGCACTTTCAATTAAGCATCATCTGCACTCAACTGGAATTGATCTGTCTCTCCAAGAACAAAGAGCTCTTTGCCATTATTCCTGAAGACTCTTTGAGACACAAATGAGCCAAATTATTTTTTTTTTTGAAATCTCCAGCTCCCACCAGAGTTGCAATTTTGTCCTTCTGGGATCAATTACCTGAGTGAGTGATGATTCTGGGTCTGTAGAAGGCCTCAAAGGGATTCATGCCAGGTCTCATATGGCATGAGTTTGGTAATGGAAGGGGTTCACAGGGTAATAGAGGAAATGTGTCCCCCCATAACACAGGTACAACTGAAACTTCTGTCCACGGCCAACAAAGGACTTGTGAAGACATTATATTCAATATAATGATATCCACAGTAAAATATATGGATACTAATTACATTTTCTACCTAGCAATTTCACGCTCCAGTTAAATTACAATGAAAACAATATAAATTACTTTAAATCCTTGGTAGGCCTGTTCATAACATCAACAGTAAAATGTTATTTGTCCTGTCCACATGCTTGTGTAGAAAACTATTGCTTCAGCTGTGACTATTGTACTAAATATAAACTTCATTGTTTCCCATAAAAAAAGGTCGATCAGCAATTTTATTTTTTTCTTTGTTTAGTATAGAATTAATTATTTAGTAATTTTGTTTAATTCAATGAGCGTGCTTGGCAGTAACCAGGGATTCACTTGCACTATTAAAAAATTGGAACAAACTGGAACTGTGGGTGTGGGGCTAAGAGGTGCATGTTTGTAATGTGCATCTCTGTAAATAAATTGTGTAAAAATGAAAAAGAAATCATCCTGGGGAGGATGCAGTGTATTGCAAGATCTGAACGTTTTGTTACATTTCACTCGGTGCTGCACTCTCTATTGGAGAAGTGTAAATAGAATTAGTTCAATAATGGTTGTCTGCAGCTGAGCATAGGTTAATCTTATTAAGTGCAATGCATAACAGAAAGGTGGTAACAAGGATGGAACGGAATTTTCTCTTACAATTCATTTGAGAAATTAAGAACTGGAAGAACATTGGCCGGAATTTTCCAGCAGTTCTCGCCAGTGGTATCTTCTGGTCCCGCTGAACGCAAACCCTCCCATGGGATTTCTGGTGGCATCAGGTGCATGGAATGGGAAACCCCGTTGACAGCGGCGGGATCTTAAGCTGGCCAATGGTGGGCCACCTCCAGCACCACAAAATACGCCGTGTGGGAGCATGGAAAATACCGGCCATTTTGTTACATTACTTGGTTTTGAGGAAGTTTGAGTGATTTGAAAAATTGCTTGATTGTGTGTGATGCGCGATTAAATCACTCGGGAGGCTGGATTGTACCCGGGAAATAAAGGCTTTTATTACTAACAAGAATGGAGCACACTATATACAATACAATCCCAGACTAAAGGGTCACCAGGCAGTGCAGTGACCTTTATACTTCCCCAGGTAGGCGGAGACAACTGGAGTGTACCACAGAACAATATCAACAGGTAGAACAGCCCAACCCTAACCCCAACAGTAACAACAGTAACATATCTACAAACACCCATAGTGCTGACCATCCATGGCTCAGCACTCATAGTGGTAACCAACTATGGTTCACCACAGTGTGTACACATTGGGTGGGATTTTCCAGCCATGCTCGCCCCGAAACCGGAAACTCCTGCACAAGGTCAATGAACCTGTGCATGATCCGCAACCTCCCCTGCCCGCTACAATTCCAATGGCGGGCGGGACAGAAAAATCCCAGTCATTGTGTTTGGGTACACAGTGAGTCAGCATGGTACTAAATTGAAAAAATGCCACTGGAGGAATCTTTGGGGGCAACGGGCAAATTCAACCCTAACAAAGAGGACTGGTGTAGTGACAAGTGAAGGTTACACATTTAGCCGAAAGTGAATATAACAGGAGATGAGGATAAAGTAAAGTTTTTCCTCTCCATGATGGAGCCAGATGCTTTTCAGGTGGTTGTTAACTAATGTTGCCCAGGAGATTCCTGTGTTGTGGAATATGCTGCTATTAATGAGATATGGCATGACTAGGAATGAAATTGCACTGTGAGGTGAATTCCATGAAGGAAGCAGTTGTCAAGTGACGTCGTTGTAGATCACATTCTCAAATTTACGAAACTCTCTCGTCACTGTGGGAATGGCATGAACTTGGTAATTGACCTCAGAGACATGTTTGTAGGTGGCCTAAACAACAATAAAACCCTGGCTAACCTTTTTGGAAAAGGCAATAAGCTGACATGGAAGGATGCCTAAGATAAGGCCACAGCATTGGAAATAGCTGAAAGAGATGGTTGCAGATTGCAAGCGAGTTATTTGCCTGAGTCAGTAGAGGAGGTCCACCAGATTTCAGCATGATCCAGGTCACAGCAGCCAAGTTCACAGTCTCAGAGTCAGAATCCTAGATGCTATGACTGCCATGGTAGTCACCAACCATCTGAATGCCCCTATTTCCAATTATAGTGCTATGCCTGTGGCAAGTCAGTCATGTCCAGATGGCACGCAAGAGTAGAGGAAACAGTAATACGCCAGCTCATGGTAACTCTCAAGACCACAGTCATGTACAGATTGAAGTTGTGGCAGATACAACGCTAGTTCAGGAGTCTGGAAATCCTCAAATTCACAAATCATATTCGTAGAAACAAAAGTTGATGTTATCAAGAAGGAAGATCAAGTGTTGGACTCAGTCAGCGAACAAGAAAAACAATACATTCAAGATGAGAGTAACAGGGTTGAAGACAGAATCACAGCATCCACAGTAGAAACAAAAGTCAGGGATTCACAATTTATTTTTATTATTAATGCAGCTGCAGCTGTGTCTGTTATCTCTGAAGGAGAGTACAAATAATCCCATAATCACATTCCCCTATGCAAAATTGGCATGAAACTGACTAGTAATTCCAGTAACAGCAGTTCAGCGTTCGGTTTATTTAGTGTGAGAATGGAATATGATGATCCTATTACTTACCAATGGGAGTAGTGGAAGAGAACAATGTCTCCCTAATGGAAAGGAATTGGCTGAAGAAGATGTGGTTAAATTGGGCCGTTATTTACACTATGGATCAGTAAGAGTATGTCTGTCATTAAGAAAGTGCCAAGAGAGCACAAAGCGATCTTTGAGCAAGTAGGACCAAATAATAATAAAATTAGTCATCAGTACAATGCTAAGTATTGTAAATCAGCTGATCTTGCAAATGTGGAGGTTCTTTTGAGATTGTTCAGAATGAACCCTGGAGACAAGAAGACTGAAAATTCTGTAGTCCTTTTATGTTTGTCCATCTCGAAACAAAGAGATGTGTGAATTCCCTGAATGCGAGCGAATATCCATATTTAATTAGATATTTGCTTGTGACCTGGTATTACCTACAGGTTGAATGCCAAAGGTCACATGATTTTCGGCAATCATTTTAATAGCTTCTTTGTGTCAAGTTTTTAAAAACATTGGCTGTTAGGAAAGCAAAGGTAGTTTTAAGGGGTTTATATTTAAAAGTAAACATTAGAAATTAGGTATAGTTTTAAATAGAGTTAATTTAATGTTTTGGTTCCTGATAGGGTAAACCCTTCCTCAACTCTGCCAGAAGAAAGGCTGAACAGGGCAAGGGAGCTGCAAAGAGGCAGGCTTCCCAAAGAACCAGATATTGTCCAGTAACCAGGGAATTGGGATATAAAGGATGTTTGAAGAAGACTGAAGTTAAGAGAAAAGAGAACAAGGTATTGTTCAGGAGGATTCAAGGGGAAAAGTAAACACTGTGTTCCGAGTTAAAGAGACAACTGCAGCAACCAGAATTAAAGGGGGAAAGCATATTTCAGGACTAAATCAAAAGTTTGATGCATTTTAGTAGAGTCGGGGAATCAAGAGTTAAAGCAAATGTGAACTGTTTGTCCAAAGATCAAAACAAAGAAATCCTAAAGGGGAAGTGGTAAAACCTGGATGCTGGATTTGTCGTTAAAAGTGGAGCAGAAGCTTTGTTTAAAAGAGTCGTTGAGAAAACCTGGATTGGTTTTGAAATGCAAGTCGCTAATGGAAAGTAACATTGTGAAAGATTTTAAAGTGTGCTTTTTGGAAGTGGAGTTTGGAAACTCTCATGTGACAACCATCTGGAGGATTTTGAGGATAAATCCACAGATATTCACTTGAGGTTCTGAGTGGAGAGTGTATTTGACCACAGCCATCTTGTGTGTTCAAAGGGATGTTGCGCTACTGAGACCGTTGTCGCTTAAGATATATTTTGTAATACATAGAAACATACGTAGAAAATAGAAGCAGGAGCAGGCCATTTGGCCCTCCAAGCCTGCTCCACCATTCGTTTTGATCATGGCTGATCATCAAATTCAATACCCTGATCCAACTTCCCCCTTGATGCCTTGATCCCTTTAGCCCCAAGAGTGATATCTATTCCTTCTTGAAATTACACAACGTTTTGGCCTCAACTACTTTCTGTGGTAGTGAATTCCCCACATTCACCACTCATTGGGTGAAGAAATTTCTCCTCACCTCAGTCCTCCAAAATTTACCCCTTATCCTCAAAATATGACGCTTAGTTCTGGACTCCCTCAACATCGGAACATTCTTTCTGAATCCAATATCCATGTTATCCATGTTCATCTTAAAATCCATGTATATTAAACTAAGGGGGAAGTAAAGGAATATTGTATCACAGTCCAAATCTTTCACGTTTTCTTGTTGTTAAAACTAATCTGTTGTCCTGTGACCCTGTTCCTCCACATTTTATTAAAAAAAAGTAAAAGTTACGGTCTTTTGAGTCAGGGTTCCATTCCAGAATCTTCCCGTCCAGCTATAGCATCAACTGGAATTGTGACAATTGAAAGTCCATATTATGACATCTCTGTACCAGACATGCCATCTTACAGAATAACCCCACAGTCCACAATAGGTTTGCTCATCTCAGAAGTTACTGTTTAAGCATACTCCTAGGACAAGGGGCAATATTCTCCCATCCCACCCACGGCGGTTTTGGTGACAGCCAGGAACTGATAATCTAGCAAGAGCCAAAAGGTCGGAAACCCACCAGTGTAAAATTGTGGTGTAATTCTCCCAGTGGTGGGCTAGTCTTCCTGTTGGCAAGTGGCACGAATCACATTTGCATTCATTTGCATCTCATGAATGCTCATTAAAACAGCTGCCTGAAGCCCATCAGGCATTTCAGTCTTGAAAGTCTCACTATCAGATGAGACCTCCTCAGCCTATCCCTTGAGGACTAATTGGGAACTCACCCATCATACACTTAGATTAAAGAATTACACACATCTCCCTGACAACACACAAGGTACCAAGTGGTACTGAGGTTGATATCACATGAATGTTTAAAGGGGACATTCCGAGTTGAGGAAGGCTGAACTTCAGGATAAGAGAATTGCAAAGATCCAAACCAAGATATTTTTATCTGATCATTACACCTACCCATGGAATGGTTTTCAGAAAGTGCAATTGAGCATCCGTGACCCTGAGGTAACATCAAATTTTTTAAACTTTCCTAATCCTACCACTACCTCGATGCAGCTCTGACATCCATGGCAGGGATAGGGGTTACCTGCTGACTGTTACATTCTGATACCTGAGATTACCTTGGCAGACATCCTCTGGTGGCCCGAACCCGGGAGGGCTCCGGCCTAATAAGTGTCTCCTGGTCAGGGGCTGAAGCACCCTCGACAGCTTGCGCTGGTGGAGTTGGTGCAAGCACAGGGAGAGGAGACTCTGAGCTGGTGCACATCTTGGAGTGTCCTGACTAGAGATCCTGGGATGTCCGGCTAATGTGCCGTCTCAGCGTAGGTGCCAGAGGACCCGGGCATAGAATCAGAGAGTCAGAGTCAGAGATTTACAGCATGGAAACAGGCCCTTCGGCCCAACTTGCCCATGCCGCCCCTTTTTTTTAAAACCCCGAGGCTAGTCCCAATTGCCCGCATTTGGCCCATATCCCACGATACTCATGTAACTGTCTAAATGCTTTTTAAAAGACAAAATTGTATCCACCTCTACTACTACCTCTGGCAGCTCGTTCCAAACACTCACCACCCTCTGAAAAAATTGCCTCTCTGGACACTTTTGTATCTCTCCCCTCTCACCTTAAATCTATGCCCTTTAGTTTTAGACTCCCCTACCTTTGGGAAAAGATATTGACTATCTAGCTGATCTATGCCTCTCATTATTCAAGTCTTTAACTGAAAACCAGGCAGGAGGTTAACTACAAACCACAATACAAATTCACGGGACTAATTAATTTGATAATTACCCTTCAGAAAATTCCAATAAATTGTCTATCAAAATAAGTGGCAAATGTCAATTTTGAATCTCCCCTACATCACCAGCATGTTATCTGGTCTGGCTGCAATCAGATACAACATCTCAGCATCACCTGGCCTTTGAAAGGCACATGAATGGAATGGAAGCTGCATGGAGCTCTGGGAAAGCTGCCAAACAGTCCTAGTAATGACCCAGAACCAAGTAACCCAGAACCAGCCAAGCAGAGATTTGCAAAAAGGTTTCAGAATCTCCAATGCTCCAATCCCATCACTTATAGAAGACAAGTTGGTGCCAATGCAATTTCTCCCCTATTTGCAGTGGATGCTGTAAACAAGAGATTTTCATCGCAAAACCCCACCTAAAAGTGTCCATTAAATTTCCTTTTGGCCTTTTCTGCTTCATTGGGAACAGTGTCCTTCTAATTACAGTCCCACATCCCTAGCATCTTCCAGGTGAATCTACACTATCCACTCTCCATGGCTTTAATGCTCTTTCTGTAATGGAGCATCTAATCTGCATCCAACTGTGGTCTAACCGATGCTTTGAATAAATCTGCCATTGTTTCTTCCATTAATTGTCCTCATTTATAAAACACAAATTCTAGCTTCTTATGGTTTTAAAAAGCTGAAAAATTCAAAAGACAGAAGTTAAGGGCACTCTACTTTAAATGCATCACAACAAGGCAGATTATTTAAAATCACAATTAGAGGTAAATGGGTATGATCTAATTGCCATTAGGAAACAAGGATACAGGACGATCAAGACTGGGAAACGAAGGACATTCAACATTTAGGAAGGAGAGTCACAAAGGAAATGGAGGTGGTGGTGTGCTGATAAGGAGTGGGATCAGTACATTAGTAAGGGGGGGGGGGGTGGAATCTCAGATCAGAAGAACAAAATGTGGAATCTGAAATCAAAACAGAAAATGCTGGAAAAATTCAGCAGGTCAGCATCTGTAGAGAAGAGATTTATTTTCAAGTCTGTATAACTCTTCCTCAGAGCAGAGTGTGGTATCTGTTTGGGTGGAGCTAAGAAACAGCAATAGGCAGCAAATATTGCCAGGTGACAAACGTCACCCCACTGTTTGAGTCGGGAGAGTGAGAGAAAACAGAACTGCAGACCATTTAGCCTTAGTAGGGAAATGCTGGAATCTCTTAAAGAATGTGATAAATGGACATTTAAATAATAATGATCTGATTGGGCATAGTCAACACGAATTTATGAATGGGAAATCATGTTTGATGAACCTGGAGTTATTTGAGGATGTTGCTAACAAAATTTATCAATAAAGCAGTCCTCACCCTTTAAATTGGAAAGAGTAGAAATAAATCAATCTTTTCATCTCATCGAAACATTTCACACTCTCACCCCTAAAGGGCAAACATGTAACAACCATGAATAAAATACATTTCAATTACAATAAACCCCACTGACAGAGGGTGAACCGCTTTTTTTTGTAGAACTGGAATAAAAGGAATGGGAAGATGTAAAGCCGACTGCACATTACTGTCTCTGCTGCACTAATGTTTCAGCATGAATTGCTGCTACATTATTATAACAAATACCAATTAAAGCAGGAGAGAATGGACTTGGGAGTACAAACATGGTTCCTGCAGGAGATAGGGCATCTGGAGGGAGGTCAAGGTCCTTCATCCCCATGTGGACTACATCCTGATGGTGCTCACCAGAGTATGTGGCCATGGAGTGCAGGGCCAAGCACAAATCCAATAGGACCTACTGGACTAAGATCTCCATGTTGGTTTCCAACTGTCCCATGGTGGCCTTGAGGCACTCACATGTCGCTTGCTGAGTGATTGTCGAAGCTTGTTTGACTGCCCTTCTTTGCATCTCCAGCTGGAGATACAAAGTCCAGAGGTTTGTCTGACAGTCCAGAGGTTTGTCATCCGACTGGGACAGAGCAGGTGACTGGTCTCTATCAGCCCTCCGAATGCCAGAGACTTGGGCTGTCCCTGCATCCAACTGCTACAGGGACCTGCCTGTGAGTTATTCTCCAGGAAGTGACCCCAAGTCTAACCTTCAACTACATCCCACTGAGGTGTATGTCTGCACTGGTAGAAGGTGCAGGTGAGTGTGGTGACAGTTCTTCCTTAGTGCCTTCATTCTCAGACATGCTCAGGGGGCTCAGAGACTCTCAGAGCTGGCTGGCTGCCCGTGATTTGTTGCTACCTGAAAAATATAAAAGGACAATTTCAGTGGATGAGCTGAAGCTATTTCTGAATACATGGCACTCAGTGTGAATTGCCGGATTGGGTGAAGTGATGGAGCTGAGCTAGTTAGTTGCAAGAGGCCAAGGTCTGTGCCACCACAGGAGTGATCCCTGTCCCTGCCAGCAAGCTCTGCTGCAGCCTCCTCGATTTCAGTGAAGGCAAATACCTCTGCCAGCCCTCCCCCAATCTGGGCTTGCTCTCACTTATTATGCACAAATATTGTCCTGTATGAAGACAGAACAAAGACATTGTGATCAGAGGGAATGGAGCAGAGGATGGGTGAAATGTATGTCCCCTGTTCTGGTGTGCCCTCCCCAGAAGGGACAGAGGATGAACATAGAACATAGAACAGTACAGCACAGAACAGGCCCTTCGGCCCACGATGTTGTGCCGAGCTTTATCTGAAACCAAGATCAAGCTATCCCACTCCCTATCGTCCTGGTGTGCTCCATGTGCCTATCCAATAACCGCTTAAATGTTCCTAAAGTGTCTGACTCAACTATCACTGCAGGCAGTCCATTCCACACCCCAACCACTCTCTGCGTAAAGAACCTACCTCTGATATCCTTCCTATATCTCCCACCATGAACCCTATAGTTATGCCCCCTTGTAATAGCTCCATCCATCCGAGGAAATAGTCTTTGAACGTTCACTCTATCTATCCCCTTCATCATTTTATAAACCTCTATTAAGTCTCCCCTCAGCCTCCTCCGCTCCAGAGAGAACAGCCCTAGCTCCCTCAACCTTTCCTCATAAGACCTACCCTCCAAACCAGGCAGCATCCTGGTAAATCTCCTCTGCACTCTTTCCAGCGCTTCCACATCCTTCTTATAGTGAGGTGACCAGAACTGCACACAATATTCCAAATGTGGTCTCACCAAGGTCCTGTACAGTTGCAGCATAACCCCACGGCTCTTAAACTCCAACTGAAGTTGGATCAACAAGACAGATGGGTTGGTAGTGTTGTGAAGTCTTGTTGAGAGAGTAAGTGTTGATATGTGTCCCTGTGACTGAACATGTGAGATCCGTGAAGAGAGCAGTTTGAGTACATGATACCATGCTGAGAGTTTAACAGTGGAAGGAGCTGTGAGAGGACTTACCCCTGGTGGAGTGGATAAGATCATTCATCTGCTTCCTGCACTGAATGACACTTTGCGGGTGGGAGGCAGCCATGCTGACCTCCTGGGCAATGGCCTCTGTTATATATATTAAAAGGGCGCAAGTTGTTTTAAGAGCTGATCACATAATTTGATGGCGATGTCAGTAGGGTCTTGCAGAGACTTCTGTTTTATTTTCAGTTTTTTACTTGATGCAGAGCAGAGAACAGCTCTTCAATTAAACCTGTTGTGTGTTTGGTGGAATCTATGGGAGCAATTCTCCCAAAAGTGCTGAATTGGTGGGAAAACTGTTCTAGATCACGACTGTTTTTTTCAGTGCAGCTTCTCACTCGAATCTCTGCACTCTGTGCACTGCAGAGGTCACAATCAGGAATATCATTAAAAACCCAGGGAGGCGAGGCCTATTTGCGCTGGAGTCTGACAGCTCTGGAACTCTGCGCATGCACAGTGGCTCCGATCTGTAAGTCTCCCCATTTGCTGGCCAATTCGATCGCTGGCCAGCCCGGGACCCCCGCAGTGTTGCCCCTCCAGCACCCCCCACGGCCTGATCGCAGCCCCCACAATTTCCGGGCCAGCCCTGACCCCTCCCTCCGCCCCGAAGCACCCCGATGTCTAGCCCACTCCCCTGGGGTGACAGGGATGGGGGATCCCCCGTCATCCTGGCAGATGCCTGCCCCCCCCTGCCCCCAACCTGGAGTCAGACCCCCCCTGGGAGGCAGGATCCACCCCCCTCCCGGCAGACCACCCCTCTCCAGCCCACCCCTATTGCTGGCCTCCCTCCAGCCCAAACCGATCCCCATACAGAATGGCAGTGGGACCCCACCCCTCCACACCCACCAATCGCCCACAATAGGCCCCATCCCCTTGGCACTGCCTGATTCCCGGTGGGCAGTGCCAAGGTGTCCCCTGGGCATGAGCACCCTGGCAGTGCCAGCCTATGCCCCCTGCCAGCCTATGCCCCCTGGCACTGCCCATGGGGCAAAGTGCCCATGCCCAGGGGGCACCACCCTCCCCCACTGCCCGATCCCCTGGGGGGCCCCGTTGCCCACCCTTCACTCTGGCGGGGCCTCCTGCTAATTCCCCGAACATGGGGAGCTACTCTAAACCACGCCGGAATGAAGTACTCCTGGCAGGGTGGGAGATGCTATTGGGGCTGGCACGGGACGGATAATCACATTGAAATGACATTTAAATTCCATTTAAATCATATTCAAAATACTTACCTCACTTCCCGCCGGACATCTGCGCGTTCCCGGTGGTGCCATTTTCTCCCTGTTGAGAGATGCACGCGGGTCGTAAATACCTGCAGGGAACCCGCGAAATGGCCGACACATGCATCTCCCAACCCGACCCGCCAAAAAGGTTGCAGGTCGCAATGGGAGAATCTGGCCCTACATGTGCAAACCAAATCTTTTCTCTTTCTGTTAAAACCCACAACCCCTAGTTTGGACACTATAGCCTCCTCCCCCCAGGTTGGAGAGCTGAAGTTTGTGTGCTTTCTCGAGCGGTCCCTTGGGGAGAGCACATGTTGATGGGTCCAGATTCCTTGAATAAGGAAATTGGGGACCCTAGGAAATGAAAGCTGTTGCTGCCTACTTCTTGAGGCCTTTTTCCTCTAGATTTCTGACATCCTGCACAGAATGGTGAAGACAGGTGGGCTGGAGAGTATGATACAAATGTACCGGGCTTGTGCTGATCCATGGTGACAGGACCTTTGAACTCACTAGCTGTTGGAGGACGGACGAATCAGCTGTCTGCCCATCAGGTGATTCAAAGGGAAACTCACCTGCGCGTAATTAATGAGTCTCCAAGTGAAGAATCTGGCTTGGGATCCCGCAATTCTGGCAGGAGTGGCACCACCGGAGCCTTTGCACTTCGTCTCATAAATTCCGATCAAAGTTTAAGCTTAAGCTTGACGGCAATAGCAAAATAAGAGATTAGTCATGATACATGGGGCTTGAAACTTAGGAAATAAAAGCAAAATACTGTAGATGCTGGAAATCTGAAGAAGAGTCATAAGGACTCGAAACATTAACTCTGTTTCTCCCTCCACAGGTGCTGCCAGACCTGCTGAGTTTATGAAACTTAGTTCAGTACTGTTCAGACTGTGAGGGTAAAAAAAGACTACTAATGTGATAAAGGGAAATCTGTGATTGAGGTTGGAAAGAGACGAGGTGCATTCACATATCTAGTGAAGTTTAAAGAGTGATTCCATCAGTGTAATTTGCTTGAAAGAGGGAATCTGACAAAATGTGAGCAGGAGAAACTCCGATAGTCCAAATTTCTCCTCAAGCCCAAAATGAAAGCCAAAAAGAAAGTAAAGTCAAAAAGAAATTGAAAGTTTGTCAGTATCACAGAATCTGCCAGTCGAGCAAAGTGAGCCAGAATCTTTCATTAAGGCAACTCAATCAATGTCACAGTCTCAGCCATTAAGGTAAAGTCACAGTTTCGGGTTGACACAGCCAGAGATGTTGAGAGAACGGATTCAAGCTAATTGAAATGGGAGGTGACATTCAAACAGAAAGAGAAAGAAGCTAGATAGGATAATGATGATGTGTAGGAAGAAAAAAAGTTGTTCTTTTTATTTCTTCTTGGCAAATGATGGTAGTTTTGTTAAATACACCATGGTGTTCAGGAAAAGAAAATAATAGGGGCGATTCTCCTGGCCTGCTGCACTGCTCGAGTAGCACAGTGGACCGGGAGACATCAACAGGGGCCATTTTGCAAGCTTCCCACTGGGCGCCACAGGACCCATGTCTCCAGGACCAAGTTTTTCAGTGTAATCTGCTCTCCATTGGAAATTGGCACGGAGCTGATTACAATATGGAAATCGCAATTTCCATCTGATTAGCAGGCCCGGGACTGAAGTCTCCGGGTCCACTAGCTTCTCCCCCCATCCGCCCCCTCCCCCTTCCCCGCCCCCCCCCCCCCCAACCCCCCTCCCACCCCAGCCAGGAGTGGTTCACTCAGCAGGGTTTGCTCCTGCTCCCCGCTAATGGGTACAGGTGGCCTGACCCCCCCAGAGGTAAGAGAGGCCACTGAGGCCGCCCCGGAAGGTTGGGGTTGAGGGGTGCCCCTTGGGCAGTGCCAGCCAAGCAATGCCACCCTGGCACTGCCCAAGGAGCAAACTGGCATTGACCAAAGGGCACCTTGGCACTGCCCACCAGGCATCGGGAATGTTCATCGGTGGCGGGGGGGGCGGGCACGTTTGGGACTGTCAGTGGGGGGAAGATCAGGGCTAGCTGGGTTGGGGGCTGGAGAGATCAGTGCTGGCTGGGTGGGGGGTGTCGGGGCCAGTGGGGTTGGCCCAGGGAGGTCCAGCGATCTGGGAGTTGCGGGGCTGGCCAGTGATCGGGCTGGCCAGCAATCGGGAGGCCGGCAATGCGGGGCCACTGGTTGACAGATCAGCCGGCGCCTGCACAGTGGCCCGCTCAGCGCTATGCTGCAGGCCTCTCGGGCAGCAATCGGCCCTGCCCACAGATTTCCAGAGTGAATCACACTAGGACACTCTGCCTTACACAGAGTGTCGGAGGTTCATTCTGAAAGGCTCGCTCAAGAAACCAACGGGATTTACTCCCATTTTCTCACATGTTGGGAACTTTGGATTTCTTTAGGGAGAATCTGTCAGAACATGTTAATTACTCTGGCAGTATTAGTCACAGCATTTTGATTGTGATTACAGAAAAAACATGTAATCCAACTTGTTTCCCTGAGCCTTTGTGGAACAAATGAGACACTCTGCAATGCCACAAAGAACAGAAGACTCAATTATTGGCAGATTTTGAAAGAATCCAGGCACTGGATTCAGGCATCAATATTGCAGAAAAATAAATGTCAGGCAGAATGGGAATTAAAGCACTTTTAGCAGACTTAGCTATTACACCAGAAAGAACATCAAAACAAAAACAAGGGGAGAATGAATCTCAGGAATGCTGAAAGAACAGTTAATAGGTGCTTCTGGTGTGATACAAGGTATCATTTTGTGGTGAATTACTCAAAGCCAAGAGGTAGGGTCCTTGAAATAACACTTGACAAAGAAAACTCTGAGGAAGAAGATGAAGATAATGATGGTTTTAAAGAAATGATAGTGGTCACAAGGAATTTTAGCCCTGTGACGAATGTGTTATTTGTGGACACCTTTAGCGCTGTAGTGCAAGATAGAACTTGTACCCCAATAGCACGTGAGACAGGTTGGTTAAAGTATTAGAAGCAAATTACTGCGGATACTGGAATCTCAAACAAAACCAAAAAATGCTGGAAATTCTTAGTAGGTTGGACAGCATTTGTGGAGAATCATCCAGTCTTGGAACGTGAGTTCCATCCTCTCTCTGCAGATGCTGTCAGAGCTGCTGAGATTTTCCAGCATTTTCTGCTTTGGTTAAAGTGTTATTTTGATTCACTAAGTAATGGAGGTTGACACGGGATTAAGGAATATAAAAGTGCTACTTGCTCTATGTTTCGCGATGTCAGCACATTGAGGTCACTAAAGAGAGTTGTAATTCTGTGTGAAATGGACCATTCTGCCCATCGCGTCTGCACCGTGTATCTGACAGATCACCATAGCCAGGCCTCATCCCCGTAACCCCATGCATTTACCCCACTAATCCCCCTAACCTA
This sequence comes from Mustelus asterias, assembly GCF_964213995.1. NCBI lineage: Eukaryota > Metazoa > Chordata > Chondrichthyes > Carcharhiniformes > Triakidae > Mustelus > Mustelus asterias. The sequence goes on from NC_135820.1 coordinate 44,260,011, forward strand.
AACACCTTGGGACACTGAGGGTCAATTTAGCATGGCCAATCCATCTAACCTGCACATCTTTGGACTGTGGGAGGAAACCGAAGCACCCGGAGGAAACCTATGCAGACACAAGGAGAACGTGCACAGTCAGTCACCCAAGGCTAGAATTGAACCGGGTGGGGCGCTGTGGGACAGTAGTGCTAATCACTGTGCCACCATGCTGCCCAATAACATTGTTTTAATGTTACACAGGCAATTTCCTCACTCCGCTTGTCAAAGATTAAAAATCTTGCTAAAAGATGCTGGTGCGGTTGATGAAGAGCATACAAAGCTAATGGAAGAATTTATTGGAGAGTGTGCAAGCCTTCTATTGGCAGATGATTTATTAAGGTACTTGCCATGGCTCTAAAGGTTTGCGATAAAGAAAGATATCTTAAACTCACATTTTAGGGACCTGGCAACCAGATTTATTCTTTCCACATTAATACATAGTCAGGGCAGAAGGGTTATTATAGACCAAAGCATGGAGAAGTGGATAGTGAGCAGTCTTGGAATATCAAAGTTTCTGACTGATAATGTGGAGAATCTGCCAATGAGTTTAGAAATATGTGTGAAAACATGAATATCGTGGTCGTGAATACTGCAGCTGGAAGTCCTTTCAGCAATGGGCTCTGCGAAAGGAATCATGCAGTGATCAATGAAAAGATGTGTAAAAGTGAGAGAGGAAAATCAATCAGAACATAAATTGACAATCCAAACAATTGATCCTCATATTATTGGAATGAATAACAAAATCTCGGATTATGAATAACTCATTTGAGTGAACACGATATCTTTTATCCTAAATATCCATGCCCTTTGCGATGAAGATCTTGACCAATAGAATATGGTAGATCAGGGGCTGGATAGTGGCAATGTGAGTGATCATATGTACATGAGCTATCACATGCACAACCAATTAGCCTAGAGTGCTGCTCGGAGTGGTATCTATGTTCCACAATAGTCCAATGAATGGAGGGATGTGTAAGAAAAGTTACATTTAAATATTAGTTGAAATTTCAGAATAATAGCCAAGATGTGAGGGCCATATATTGGCAGAAGAAGGTGAAAGAATAGAAGGTAAAAAAGCAAAGTGTATGCACTGCTAATAAATGACTCTTAAATCATAAAATGATCATATCAGAAAAAGAACCTCCAATAACGCAAGAGGAAGATCTCACAGTAATGGGAATAGATACTGCAGCAGTCCATGTCCATATGCAACAAAACCTGGACAACATCCAGGCTTAGGCTGAGTATTACCAAGTAAAACTTGCACACACACAAGTGCCAGACAATAATATCTCCAACAAAAGGGAATCTAACCATCTTCCGTTGACATTCAATGGCAGTATCATTGCTAGATACCCCACTATCAACATCCTGTGGGTTACCATTGACCAGAAGCTGAACTAGACTAGCCATATAACTACTGTGCCTGTAACAGCAGGTCAGATGCTGGGAATTCTGCAGAGAGTAATTCATTTCCTAACCCTCCACATCCTGTCAGCTATCGACAAGTCACAAATTGGGAGTGCAATGGAATACTCTCCACTTGTGTGGATGAGTGCAGCTCCAACAACACTCAAGAAGCTTAGCATCATGTAAGACAAAGCAGCCTGTTTGACTGGCATTCCATTCACCACCTTAAACAATCACTCCTTCCACCACTGACAGTGGTAGCTGGGTATACCATCCACAAGATGCACTGCAACAACTCACCAAAGCTCTTTCAACATCTGGAAAAGTAATCTTTTAAAATTTTTAGACTGCATACTCATGGGACTGTGGGTCAATTAACACAAAATTAATTGTGATACGTTTCAGTTGGAACTGTTTCTGGAACTGCCCTAAGAGGCAGTAGAGGCAGAAGGAAAAATATGGAAAATAAACAATGCAACTATGGCTTGATGTGGTATTTTTGATATGGTATTTGTTGTATCTGGTTTGCGGAAAATAGGTTGTATTCAACTCAAAGGTAACCTTTCGGGCATCTCCATGATGCATGTAGATGATTTCTTATCGGAAGGTTCTTTTTTGAGAAATATGTTATCAATCAGATTTAATTTGAGTCTAAAATAGGGAGTCAGTCTTGTAAAACTTTTAAATATGTCTGTTTAGACATTAAACAAAGTAAGTTTGGGGTAGCTTCAAATTAACAATCCTGCTGAAAGAGTGTTACTCCCATCCCGGTTAATGGTACCAGGTTATCACAGAAAGGCAATATCATCTCCAAAAGAGAGACAGAGCAATTACAAAGCTCAGTTGGTCAGTTGAATTGGTTGGGCAGTTGGGAAAATGTTGGTGTATTGGAGATAAGCATTGTGATGGAATACCCTAAAGTAGGGAATGTTTTAATGACAAATAAAAAAAAGCCACATTAGAATATCCATCAGGAAGATTAGACCATAGGAACACAAGAGATAGGAGTAGAACATATAACCCATTGAGCCTGCTTCGCCATTCAGTACAATCATGCCTGACCTTGGGCTTCAACTCCACTTCTCTGCCTGCTCCTGAGAACATGCAAATCATGATTAAAAATGACCAGCTTTAGTCGTTCCTCTCTTATATTCTCAACTTCATTCATTCAGTTCTCTTCCAGGCAGACGTTCGTCCGTTCCATAGCTAGTAATTCCCAGAACAGATCTCTAGTCTGTTGCCAGGGGCTTATAGTTTGAGGGGCGTCGCTCCACATCAAACATGGCTGACCAAGAGTCTCTCCCACTTTTCCCACCAGCCATTGGTGTGTTTGGAAGCATTTGCAGGTTGACACACAACCTTTTTGACCTTGTAACGACACATCTTCCTTGGCCATCAAGTCCAGGGAAGGGATTTTCCGGGCAGAAGTTTCCAGCCGCGCATACCCCAAGAAAATCCCACCCGAGGTCAACAGACTTTTGCATAGTCCGTGCCCCGCCCGCTACGATTCCTGTGGCGGGCGGGACAGGAAAATTCCACACCTGGAGTGGGATTCGAACCTGAAGCTTCTGGTTCAGAAATAAGAATGCTATCTGTTGCACCACATAAGCTTTTCAAAGTGATTTACAGTCAAGCAAATACTTTTGAAGTGTTAGTACTGTTGTAATGTGAGACACACCAATTTGCAGCCAGCAAGCTCCCACAAACAGCAATGTGATAATGCCCAGATAACCCATTTTTGTGAGGTTAATTAAACACTAAATATTGGCCAACTCCCCTGCTGTTCTTCGAAATAGTGCCATGGGATCATTTACACCTACTTGAATGGGCAGATTTGACCTCAGCTTAACATTTGACCTGAAAAATGCAACACTTTTGGAAGTGCAGCACTCCCTCTGTGCTGCATTGGAGGGTCAGTTTAGATTTTTGTTCTCAAGCACTGGAGTAGGATATTTCCATGGTATAATTTAATTTAAGAGATGCCCCCACTTTCATATTGCTACAGGGCTTAGAATTGCCAGAGCCCCTCATCAACAGTAGTCAAGAGTGATATATTTGGTAAGGATCTTGTGGTCTGTGTGTGCTAACCTTCTTCACAAGCAGATAGAAAAAAGATAAATGTTGTAATAAGGAAAAAGAGAGAACATGTCTGTCACTGATGTGTCCAGGCCTGATGTGACTATGAGCAGGAAGCATCTTGTGTTTGGTACTCTTTGTTTGTCACATTTGTGAAGCCACAGAGGAAGTGAATTCTCATGTTGGCAATGTCGCCCTTGTGAAACTATTTACAATTGCAAGCATTGGGTGAATACCTGTGCATTTGGGAATCACTGGAACAATTGCCACAATTGTATATATTCTTCCTCCGTGATGCTGCATCAAGGCTTCTCAGAGATATTCGCAAGATGAATTGGAAACATTGCAAAAATTGAAGTAATATTTATCTTGGCATCCTTCTTGAGACTCCAAATGTCTTTTTCACCTGCTTCCAGGTTAAATCTGGAGATGAAAAAGTATCTGCTTTTTCAGCAGGTCCATCCTGCTCAGGCTCTGGAATTCAGTGAAAGTGGTCTTTGTTTGAAAAAGAAACAAGTCCTTCAGCAGCACCTCCAGCAACTTTACTCGCAGGACGGCTTTAAAGATGATTTGCAATCGCCTTGCTGGCTTGTCTAATCATTTATTTAATATAAAGTCAGCACACCCTGCCTTTGGGGCAGGAACTCTGATACCTCTGCTGCTCCCGACTCCACATCAGCTAAGTACCTTTTTGTCCAAAACCTACCTTTCTGGTCGTACCCTCATTCCTGCAACATTCAGAGTAAACCAATTTCCAGTTACGCATCTAAAGCAGGTGTTAGCCCTCTTATTAACTTCTCGATGCATCTACAGCTGTTTTAGATGGCCTTTAGGACTTGAACCAAAATAGTTCAGGCATGGGAGACTGACCCCCTAAAATGGACGTCTTTGCATCTTTTTCCTGCCTGGAAAATGGGGGCAATGAAGTCAAATTACACCCTGATTGTTTGAGCACATTACCTTCCCTAACCCACATTAAGAGGCTGGTTAAATCAGTGTAAATGTTTGTGGTTATCAATGTATTTAGCATAGAGTACATTCCTCAACGTGTTCACATGTTTTTGCGTCATAATGGATGGGGGATGTGGTTTTCATGGGCCTTAATAAATAAGGTTAGGTGCATACTTGCCGGTATGAAGTCACTGGATGGAAGTTGGAGGTTGATGAGTTCATATAAGGAATAAAGTTAATGCAATAAACTGATAGTCCAAATGAACATACGAATTAGGAGCAGGTTTTGGCCATTTTGGCCCATTTGATTTGGCTCCGCCATTTAATAAGTTCATGCTGAACTGATTGTGGCCTCAACTCCATATTCTCGCCCATCCCCAATACATTTTGACTCCCTTGTCGATCAAGAATCTATCTATCTCTGCCTTAAAAATATTCTATGACCCTGCCTCCACCACACTCTTGGGAAAAGTGGTCGTAAGACTCACATCCTCTGAGAGAAAAGATTCTCCCAGCCCACTGCACTACTAAAGCAGCGGGCCAGTGGATCAAGCGGAGGCTGCGAAGTTGGCTTCCCGCTGCGTGCCACAGCCCCCGCAAGTCTCCAGCCGCCGGATTTCCAGCACTGTCAGCTCCACACTAGAAATCAGCGCAGAGCTGTATAATTTATTTCAATTGCTATTTGTCACCAATTAGCAGGCCTGGAAATGAAATCTCTGGGCCCGCAACATCTCCCCCCCACCAGGAGTGTTTCACTCCAGCAGAGTTTACAATAGTTCCCCAATTGCGGAGGTGGTGGTGGTTGACCCCTGCTGGAGTGAAGGGGGGCTATGGAAGCCCCCCAAGAGGTCAGGGGCAAGGGGGTGCCCCCTGGACTTTGCCAGCTTGGCAGTGCCAGCCTGGCCCCCTGGCACTGCCCAAGGGGCAAAGTGGTGATGCCTTGGGGCCAGCTTGGCACTGCTCACTGGGCATTGGGCAGTGCCAAAGGGGCAGGGCCTGAGGGGGCTGGAGCCTACTGGGGGCACGGCTTCTGGGAGGAGATCGGTGGGGGTGGGGGGGTCCTGCTGCCGCTATGCAATTGGGCTGGGTGACAGGGGGAGAGAGGCCAATGATCGAGGCAGGCCATAGGGGTGGGGGAGTGGTCGGCCTGCTGGGGGGCTGAGGCTGCGGTGGGGGGGGGGGGGGGAAACAAGGCAAGCCGTGGGCTGGGGGAGAGTGGGTGTGGGAAGGGGGGGGGGTGTCAGGGCTGGCCTGGACACCTCGGCGGGGCCAGCAATTGCGGGGGGGGGGAGTTGTTGCACAACCAGCAATGCAGGGGCGTGGGGCTGGTCAGCGATCGAGCTGGCCAGTGATTGGGAGGCCGGCAGTGCAGGGCCACTGCGCACGCGCCAATGTCAGTGCTGATAGATCGGCGCATGCGCAGTGATCCACTCAGCACTATGCTGCTGGCCTCTCCAGCAGGAATGGGTCCCGCCCCCTGATTTTTAGCGTGATTCATGCAAGGGCACTCTGTGATGCACAGAGCATGAGAAATTCATTTTGAAAATCCCGCTGAAAAGACCAGCGGGATTTACTCCAGTTTTTACGCGAATTGGACACTTAGAATTTTTTTGGGAGAATCCCACCCAAAATTTCTTATTTCCATCTTCAGAGGGTGACATCTTATATTAAAACGGTGTCCCCTTGATCTGGTCACTCCCACAGGGAAAACATCCTTTCAGCATCCATCCTGTCAAGTCCCCTCAAGGTCTTATAGGTTTCAGTAAGATCACCTCTCATTCTTCGAAATTCCAATGAAAACAGGCCCAGTCCATAAAGTGGCAGATGGTAAAAATACACATGGGTGTGTTTAGCTCATACCAAGCTTTTAAATGCATGGTACTCTGCAATTTGTGATTTGCAGTTTTGGGGGTAAATTTTCCAGTCCCGCTCCCCGTGACAATCGTCGTGGGCAGGACAGAAAGTTTGACGGACCATTTAATTTCCCTGGGAGGGAATTTCTGGTCTTGGGGCAGGCGTGACCGGAAAATTCCGCCGGTGCAAATTTGGTTTGACTACAATAATCCTTGGGGGCGATTCTCCCAGCCTGCAGCGCCGTGGACTTGGAAACATCAGTGGAGGCCGTTTTGCGGGTGTCCCATTTGGTGCCACGGCCTCCACGCGTATCCCAGCCAAAGGTTTTCAGAATAATCAGATCCGTGCCGATTTCCAGTGTGGAGCTGCCTTCAATGTGCTAATCCAGATTTACATTTCATTAGCCGACCCGGGATTGAAGTCTCCAGGTCTGCTAGTGTCTCCCCGCTGCCAAGAGTGGTTCACTCCAGCGGGGTTTACTCACTGCTGCTCACTGACGGGAACAGGCAACCGACCCCAGGAAGTCAGCGGTAAGAGGGGTGCCCCTTGGGCAGTGCTAGCCTGGCATCCAGGCATTAGGCAGTGCCAAAGCTGGGATGGAGCCAGAGGGGGAGGGGCCTATTTGGGGGGCCTATGAGGGGGCGATCGGTGGGGGTGGACTTGCCGCTGCAAGTCGGGATTGTGGGCAGAGGGAGGGAGGACAGCGATCGGGGCTGGCCATCCAGGTGGGGGTGGGGGTGGGTGTCGTGGCTGCTGGGGGGGCGGGTTGGTACTGTCAGGGGGGGTGATTGGGATTGTCGGGGGCGGGGTGGTGGGTTAGGACTGTCGGGAGTGGGGGGGGGATGACGGGAGGAGGGGGCGATTGGGTGATCGTGGATGGCCAGGGAGTGGGGTCATAGGGGTTGGTGCGGGAAGGTCCAGGGCTGGCCAGCAATCTGGCTGGCCAGTGATCGGAACACCGGCAATGCGGAGCTACTATGCATGCACTGATCTCAGCACTGACTGACCGGCGCATGTGCAGTGGCCCGCTCAGCGTTATGCTGCCAGCCTCTCCACTGGGATAGGCCTAGCCTCCTGATTTCCAGAGGGAATCCTGCTAGGGCATTCTGTGATGCAGTGTCAGAGATTCATTCTGGACATCACGCTAAAAACATTGGCAGGAGTTATTCTCATTTTCATGCGAATTGGGGACTTAGAATTTTGGGGGGAAAATCCTGGCCCTTTATCCATGGGTATTGTCATATTTACCAAAACAGGGCTGATGACTTATTGTAATTTCCTAAATATTACCTTTGTCTACATAACGTTTAGTAACAATAGGGATATATGAAAGTGTATGTATGTTGTATGTATATCTAAGCAATTAGAATCATAGAATTATGCAACACTGAAGGAGACCATTTAGCCCATTATGCCTATTCTCTTTGCTGAGTTAGTCATCTAGCTCCATTCTCCCACCTTTTCTCATATGTTTTTGAATTTCCTTTATCAAATGTTTTTGCCTTCCCTTTGAAAAACTATTATGACTTAATTTTTCACCACCATTTTGAAAGGGCCATCCAGGTTTTACCAACCCTCTATCGAACAGACTCTCTGAATCTCCCCCTTCATTCTTAACCTTGTCTGCCCTTTTGAAAAGGGCTCCAGTTTTTCTGCTCAATGATCATTATGAAAGAAAGAATATGCATTGATATGGTGCCTTTCATGACCTCAGGAAACCCCCACATTGCTTCACAGCCAGTGAAGTGTGGCCTGCTGTAGAGAAATGTAGCAGTCAAATTGAGCGCAATGAAACCTCACAAAATGGCAAAGGGATAAATAATCAGTGAAACTATTTTACTGATGTTGGCTGAGGGAGAACTTGCCCAATGTAATGGGAGAAAGCTGTTCTCTAATTAGTGTCAAGGGACCTTTTTCTATCTATTTTGATAACTGCAGATGAGTTCTGAGTTCAATGATTCTTTTGAAAGATGTCACTGCATTAATGCTGGTCTGAAGTGTCAGGCTAAATAATATTCCAGTCAATGGAAAGGCTGGTTGATCCAAGCTTGATCCATCGCCAAAGTTGAATTTGATTCCATGTTCACCTGACTTAGGGTGTGACCAACTGAGCCAAGGCTGACATCTGTGATACTATTTTAATACATCTTTTTTGAACACTTTCCTTTATCTTTTTAAAACATCTAAAAGTGGACATAATTTTTAATGATAATTTAACAAATATTCTGTATAAGTTTAGGATTACCACTTTGACTTTGCACGTTGTGCCCCTATTTATAAAACAGATGTTTTTATACCTTTATCAAATTATTATCTTATTTGTTGATTTTTGTACATTTTGAACTGACATTATATTCCCCCAGAAAATAAACTCTATTTTCCTAAAGGTGGCACGGTGGCACGGTGGTTAGCACTACCTCACAACGGGTTCAATTCCGGCCTTGAGCGATTGTCTGTGTGGAGTTTGCTCATTCTCCTTGTGTCTGCGTGGGTTTCCTCCGGGCACTCCGGTTTCCTCCCACAGTCCAAAGATGTGCGGGTTAGATCGATTGGCCATGGTAAATTGCCACTTAGTGTCAGGTGGGCTAGCAGCGTAAATACATGGAGTTGAGGGGATGGGGCCTGTGTGGGATTAGTCTCTGTGCAGGCTCTATGGGCCGAATAGCTTCCTTTTGCACTGTAGGGATTCTATGATTCTAAATTTCTGAACACGAACCAAGAATGCCCTTCAAAATAAGATTTGGATAATTGCTACAGCATGGAGTTCAACGCATTGATATTTCAATGCAAGTGAAGCTTTCCTTGAAGCTGGTGTATAGATCTGGCAAGCATTTGCAGGATAGCCTGGAAAAGAGAAAGAGTAACAGTGTGTTCATCTGGGCCTGACCATTATTTATTATATAAGTTGTGATATTTTTCTTCGTATAAAAAGCCACAACAGAGGACTAAAGCAAATAATGCTGGTTAAAACATCCCGGCCTGAATCTTAGCACTGTTCACGCTGGCAGGATGTTCCCATCCCGCTGCAGTGAACGGAGATTTGGGTGGCTGCCAAGTTCTCCAACTTGTTGTAGCAGGAACGTGGCGTGAACGGCCGGTAAGACAGTGCCCCCACCCCCCCCATTCACAGGTGAGTTCATTGTGGTACAGTTTGTCTCCATGGCCATCTGCACCAAAATGTCTTCTAACCCTTGACATATTGTTTTGTACAGTAATTAGGTACACTGTCAGTGAACAGCACTCTTTTCCTTGAGCCCAAAGGTCGTGGGTTCAGTTTCAATGCAGGTACAACGGGCAGGATTTTCCGGCCGTGCTCACCCCAAAAATGGGAAATCCCGCCCAAGGTCAATGGACCTTTCTATGGTCTGCCCCTCATCCCCTCCGATTCTCCTGGCAGGCCGAATGGTAAAATTCACCCATTGTTGAGGTTGATGCTCCTGCAGAACAGACTGAAGTTCCGCATTGCTGATGATGCCATCCTTCAGGTAAAACATTACATTGTGTTTTCATCAGCCTGTTCTTCTGGATCAGGTGCATTTTAATGATCCCGTGACACTATTCAAAGAGCTAGGAGGTCTCCTGGGGATTCTGGGCAATACTCCTCCCTCCAGCAGAAGCAGGTGAACAGCCCTGACACATGGCATCTTGCTCTGTGCAAATTGGCTGCTATATCTGCTTGCATCAACAAGACTGCTTCACTGTAATTTTATTCCATGTTATGGACTTTGAAAGTTTTTTTTTGATGACTCTTTGTAGGAAATGACTCAGACTTTTAATAAAGACTGTAAATTGTATGTGCCTTAAATTTTCCAATTTGTTTAAATCATAATCTTTTAGACAATAAAATAATTGGACAAATTCACAGAAGAATAACAATTGCTCTGTCTGCAAATGCATTCTCTTTCCAAAAGAATTGTAGCTTTGAAGTCCCAGTGTTTTGCGAAAACACATATTCCATTACATTCCGATGGGCCACAAACTACATTTTTGTGGTGAATAATGTAGTTATGAGAGCGTATGTTCTTCATCTTTCAGATGTTTCATTTCCACACATTTGCTCATTGACTATATATTGACCAGTTTTTTTTACTTTATGCCAATGTGGAATTATGTGAAGGTTAGAAGGAAGCAAAAAACTAAAGATGATCTAGAATAAGTGGGCTTCCTCTGGATGCTCCAGTTTCCTCCCACAGTCCAAAGATGTGTGGGTTAGGTGGAGTGGCCATGTTAAATTGCCCCTTAGTGTCAGGGGGACTAGCTAGGGTAAATGTATGGCTTTATGGAGATAGGGGCTGGGTGGGATTGTGTTTGGTGCATGCTCCTTGGGCCGAATGGCCTCCTTCTGCACTGTAGGATTCTATGACTATCTATCACTCTAAGTGCTCATTAAATTTAAATTACAAGATTTGATTAAATATTAAAAAGTAAATGTACTTTTCAAGATCATTGAAGAGATAACAGCGACAGACTTATATGATTTATGTTTAAATTGAGGGGTGATAGATATAGGACAGAGGACAGATGTCAGAGTAGGTTCTTTACTCAGAGAGTAGTAAGGGCGTGGAATGCCCTGCCTGCAACAGTAGTGGACTCGCCAACATTAAGGGCATTTAAATGGTCATTGGATAAACATATGGATGATATTGGAATAGTGTAGGTGAGATGGGCTTTAGATTGGTTTCACAGGTCGGCGCAACATCGAGGGCCGAAGGGCCCGAACTGCACTGTGATGTTCTATGTTCTATGACTGAAAAGCTGAACAACCATTTGACAACCATATAACCTCATAAAATTGCACAATGTAGCTTAAACCAAGGGCAATGACAAAGGAATTTATTTACTTTCTATAGGAGTTAGTTCCCACTGTAAAAGGCATTGGGCAAAATCAAATGAATGTTAAACTTTGTTTGTAATTTTAATCTATTTGGGTACAAAATGTTACTTTCACTCTTGTCTGAAGTGCGAAGAGCGCCTGTTACTTCTTGTATGCATTGCTCGGTTGTGGGGAATTCAAGGCATCATTTAAAATTACAGATTCAGTCAGGCATCTAGGAAGAGACTAGGCAAGGGGTGGGGGTGGGGTGGGATGGGGGGGGCAGCATGCTGGCACAGTGGTTATTAGGGGTGGCACAGTGGTTAGCACTGCTGCCTCACGACACCAGGGACCTGGGTTCGATTCCTGGCTTGGGTCACTGTCTGTGTGGGGTCTGCACATTCTCCCCGTGTCTGCGTGCGTTTCTTCCGGGTGCTCTGGGTTCCTCCCACAGCCCGAAAGACGTGCTGATTAGGTGCATTGGCCGTGCTAAATTCTCCCTCAGTGTACCCGAACAGGCGCTGGAGTGTGGCGACTAGGGGATTTTCACAGTAACTTCATTACAATATTAATGTAAGCCCTACTTGTGACACTAATAAATAAACTTAAATTAGCACTGCTGCCTCACAGCGCCAGGGACCCGGGTTCAATTCCAGCCTTCGGTGACTGTCCGTGTGGAGTTTGCAGGTTCTCCACGTGTCTGTGTAAGTTTCCTCCGGGTGCTCTGGTTTCCTCCCATAGTTAAAAAATGTGCGGGTTTAGTTGATTGGCAATGCTAAATTGCCCCTTCGTGTCAGGGGGATTAGCAGGGTAAATACGTGGGGTTATGGGGATAGGGGCTGGGTGGGATTGTTGTCAGTGCACTGTAGGGATTCTATGATTCAATGACTATGGCATAGACGTTAAAAAATACTGTGACGTTTGCTGCTAGGGGCAATACAGATGAAAGTTTTGATTGAGATTTTAATTCACTCTGCAATTCCTCAGAAAGTTCCTGTGTGCTGAACCCTGAGGTGTTTTTTTCTACATTTGGCACATCTGGAGCTTGGCATGCAGGAGGCCAATGTCAATGTCTAAGTTCTCCAGCTTTTCACTGCTCCCCTGTACTGACACCAGAAATCTCTCATGTCATAAACAATAGAAGTACCAAATGTGAAATTGTTTTCAATATCCTCAGGCACTGCTTTCAGTATGAGTGTCTTAATTCATTTTAGTAACAGGATTTTCTGGCCCCGTTTATACTGGGATCCACCACAGCAGTCTCGACGGCCCAGCTAAGGGTGCATTGACTTTTAGCGGGACTAGATGATCCCAGCAGGGGGTGGGGTCAGAATATCCCGCCCCGTGTTTTGCTACTAGGATATAAAGATAAGTCAATGCTAAAAATAAAGTTGATTCTGGAGAACAATATATTCTAATACTAGAAGATTTGACCCTTTGAGGTGTTTTGCTCACACTCTGCATTCAAGATACAATGGACGCACATTAGAACCAATACTTTAATAGCTTTTATTCAAAGAACCATTTAAAAATAATCAGTATTATGAACCCTACTTCAGCTCAGATTAAATGCTGCCAATGACATTTTTCATTGAAATTCACCATTGAAAATCACACCTGTGTCTTTTCCCTCTGTTTTACCTTTTAATTGTGAGCTTAATAAGCTCTCCAATTACACTGGTACTAAGCATTACTAACCTTTAATAGGGTAGAAAATCGGACCCAATATAAGACATGCTAAATGCATTTCAACCACTCATGAAAGAGGGATATTTTTGGTAAAACTCCACTGAACAATGAATTTCAGTAGGAAGATCCAGGTCCCCATGAATATTATATTTTTTCTCTTTGCAATGTTTGTGTTTTGAAATTGTGGACCATGCTTTGTAGGTTTAAATGTGGAAGGCAAGGCAACAAGTATCGAGGTAACAAGTTTGAACATAGATGAATTAAATGTTTGATTGCTTCCTATTAAAGGGAGGGAGCGGCTAGCATTGTGAAGAAAAGGATTGCAACAGCTATCAGAAATGGCCAAGGAAAACTAATATGTGTAATAAAGGATAGTAAACAGCTGAGACATGGAGGCACAGCAAGAATAAAGAGGAAGATCTGTGCATTTCCTTCCTGCCCTGCTGCCAATCGTTATTCACCCTACAATGGACAGCAAACTCACTATGCGATATACAATCATACAAATTAGGAGCAGGAATAGGCCACTTGGCCCAACTCCGCCATTCAATAAGATCATGATTGCTGGGGTTGTAACATCCTGCCTACCCGCAATAACTTTTTACCCCCATGTTTATCACAAATCTATCAACCACTGCCTTAAAAATATTCAAAGACACTGCTTCCACCGTCTTTTGAGGAAGAGAATTCCAAAGATTCGCAACCTTCTGAGAGAAAGAATTTCTTCTCATTTCTGTCTTAAATGAGTGATCTCATTTTTAAACAGTGGCCCCTAATTCCAGATTCTCCCACAAGAGGAAACATCTTCTCCACATCCACACTTTCAAGACTACTCAGAACCTTGTATGTTTAAATCAAGTCACCTCTTATCAGTAGGATAAGGCCCAGAGGATAGAAGTCTAGCTTGTCTAATCTTTCCTCATAAAACAACCTGCCCATTCCTGGTATTAGGCTCGTAAACCTCCTCTAATGCATTTACATCCTTCCTTAAGTGAAGAGACCAATACTGTACACAGTATTCCAGATGTGATCACATCAGTGTACTGTACAACTGAAACATAACCTCCCTACTTTTATGTTCAATTCCACTTGCAATAAACAAATTCTATTAGCTTTCCTAAACTTACTGTGCCTGTACTCTAGTCTTCTGTGATTCGTACACTGAAACCCCCAGATCCCTCTGCATCTCACTGTTTAGATTATTTTTTACTCTTTCTGCCAAAATGGACAATTTCACATTTTCCCACATTGTATTCCATTTGCCAGAAAGTCCCTCGTTCAAAACTATTGTGCCTGATCGAGGAGCTCAACATCAGGTAGGGGGAGGCCTACTGAGAGTCACCACCCTGCTCTTGCTGTTCTTCCCCCTTCCCTAGTGACCCCCATTCCATGGCACCTTTTCCTGCAGTCGCTCGCCTGTGCTTGGAGCCATGGGCAATCTAAGGCCTTGTGGGTGTAGTACCACCACCAGCCATCGTCTCCCTGGCAGTGCTGTCAAGCAATGAAGATCTGCCGGCTTTTGATTGGCCAGATGCTCATACTAAATGGGACTTTTGCCCCAGGGAAGGCCCAACGCTGCCCAGTTAAGTGCCACTTTCAGGGAACTATAAACTTGAACCCCAAGATCCCTCTGTACATCAATGCTGTTCAGGGTCCTGCCATTATTGGTAAAGGCCAAGTTACTGTTTGTCTTTGTCTAATTATGGTTCATAACATGGAGGGAGTAAGGGGACCAAGGATCCTAGAGACAAATTACCAAATGGAGAAAATATATGGTGACCATAAAAATCTTTCTTATCAGGACCTTTCAGCTGTTACCGATTGATCCTGCAATGGACGCAGAGTGGGGCAAATTGCTGTTAAACCACTTCCCTTTAAGCGGAGCATCCTGTAAGATACTGTCTTTCTGTACAGAAACAAACTTGATTTGAGAATGAACAGACATATTTTTGGAGAAGCCACTGAACCCGATAACAATCATTTGGGCCCCAGCTGGACCAGCTTGTTTCTGATGCAATCTTTAGTCTGGAATGTTCTCTGTTCATTTTTGCACAGAAAACCAACGGTGCCTCAATAAAGCTGATAGCTCACACTGGTTTTATGGTACAAGAATCAGAAGGAGCAAAATGTTTTACTGATACCCCCCCTGAGTTTAGGAATAAATAATATGAAAGAAAAGATTTCCGTGTTTTGTTCTACTTAATGAATTCATCGATTATTTCAAGTTCTTCCTGTTTTTGTAGTTCTTTTATGCCAAGTTTCTCTGTTCTTTCATTTTCATATTAATCTGTTTGACATACTATTTCCAATATTGGTATGGTAGTGCAGTTCTTTTATGTTACTAGACTAGATAATCCATAGCCCTGGGGAAACAGTCCAGGGAAAATGAGTTCAAATCCCAGCACTATTGTTTGAGAATTTAAACTCAGTTTTCAAAAATAATCTGGAATTAAAAAGCTGATAATGCTAAAGGTTATCATGAAGCTGTCAGATTGCCGGAAAACCCCACTGGCTTACTAATATCCAAAGATGTACAGGTTAGGTGGATTGGCCATGCTAAATTGTCCCTTAGTGTCCCAAGATGTGTAGGTTAGGGGAATTAGCGGGGTAAATGCATAGTGTTACGGGGATAGGGAAGGGGCTCGGGCCTGGGTAAGATGCTCTGTCAGAGCAGAGTAAAGAGTTCCCTGAAAGTGGCACTTAACTGGGCAGCACTGGGCCTTCCCTGGGGCAAAAGTCCCATTTAGTATGAGCATCTGGCCAATCAAAAGCCAGCAGATCTTCATCGCTCAGAGTAAAAAATAATCTAAGCAGTGAGATGCAGAGGGATCTGGGGGTGCAGACTCGATGGGCTGAATGGCCTCCATTTGCAATGTAGGGATTCTATGATGATTCTTTGAATATCCTTTAGGAACAAAAACCTGTCATTCTTATCCAGCCAAGCCGTTGTGTGTCTCCAGTTCTCCACCAACTTTGTTGACTCTTAACTGCCCTCTGAAGGGGCCTAGCAAGTCAATTCTGTCATTCTGTGATTCTGTGCCCTTGCCTTTTGAAAGAGCGCCATGGTATATTTCACTTCCAATTGAACCGAGCCAGAAATGGGTGCTAAATGGATGCAATTTGAGAGGGCAGAGGCGTTGAACACAGAGGGACCAGCAGTGGATTGGAGGGTTTCTGTTGGGCCAGGGGCAGCATTACTGGCCATTAACCAGGTATTTTTTAAACTTATGTGCAACAGCCTGCAGCTGTCCCTTTAACGATTGCTGATCCAACCACTCAAAATTCAGTTCCTTTGCTGCAGGAAAGCGACTTAAATACTTTGGTGAGGATCTTACCTTTTCTGGGTGGGAGACTGACCATCTATTTTCAGATCGGCTCAAAATTCACATCAAGTGGGGATCAGGTGAGAAACTGCAATATGTTCACCTTGGAGTCTGATCCATCTATACCAGGAACATGCTTCACAGGATGAACTTTCTAATTTAGCATAAATCTATCATATTAGATTTATTTAGTGTGCACATGATGTGATATAGAAAACATGTCAAGAGTTCTGCTACATTGAACATTCCCCCAGCCAATGGGCTCACCATCACTTGTGTACTGGTATTAAGGTCTACTTATCAAATAAGCAATAGAGTACATCTGATCGGAAAAGGAGGCCCAAGTTCAGTCCTAGAATGGCAACGTTAGGTCTGCATTTACTACCGACCCAGGTCCAGTTGTGTCTTTGGGTCACCCCTTAAAACCCTTCGCAGCACAGTGGTGGTAAAGACTGTAGATCCTTGATTTCTTTCCCTTCTTTTTGGGGAATGCCAACTTCTCAGGCCCAGGAAAATCGCTCCTATTGTTCTATTAGGATCTCATGTGCATTTTCTTTGCAATGCCTACAACTAAACATAGAAGGTAGCAGGAGGAGGCCATTTAGTCCTTTGAGCCTGCTAAACTGATACAGTTGAGGTACTTACTGTGAACCATAGTAAACATTTTAATTTTATCACCAGAAAGTTGCAGCTCGCTCTGTAATAATTTGCTGTAGCCACTTGCGGGTGAACAGACACTCGTTAAAAAGTTAATAATTTATATGCATGGTGACACATATCTCGGAAACATAAGGGAGTATCTTATCAAGGAACTCATATCGCTGGAAGGTAGTTTGCACTGTTTTAGGGGCACCTACCATGCCACCTTATTAACGATTTAGATTAGAACTAAATGTAATCGTCAGAATTTTACCACCACACCCGCCACGGAATCAGAGTGGGCAAGGGGCAGATAATGGAAATGTCCGTTATCCTCAGGCGGAATTTTCCGGTCTTGCTCGAACGAGGCCATAAAATCCTACTCAATATCTCTAAATTTGCAAATGACACAAAGCTGGGTGAGAGGGTAAGCTATCAGGGGGATGCAGAGATTCTTCCGTGTGATTTGGACAAGTTGAGTGAGTGGGCAAATGCATGGCAGATGTAGGATAATGTGAATAAATGTGAAGTTATCTGTTTTGGTAGCAAAAACAGGTAGGCAGATTATTATCTGAGTGTCTATAGAATGGGAGAGGGGAATGTGCAACAAGACCTGGGTGTCCTCATACACTAGTCACCAAAGGTAGGCATGCTGGTACAGCAGGCTATAAAGAAAGCTAATGGTATGTTGGCCTTCATAATGAGAGGATTTGAGTACAGGAGTAGGGATGTTTTGCAGGGCCTTGGTGAGCCACACCTAGAATATTGTGTTCAGTTTTGGTCTCCTTATCTGAGAAAGAATATTCTTGCTTGAGTGGGAGTGCAGAGACTGATTCTGGGGATGGCAGGACTGACAGAGAAAGCAAGATTGAATTGATTAGGATTTGATTCACTGGAGTGTAGAGAAAAGAGGAGGGGAGGGGGGATCTCATAGGAACTTATAAACTTCTAACCAGACAGGGTAGATGCAGGATGGATGATGCCAATGGCAGGGGAGTCCAGAACCCACCAGAACCCAGGGGTCACAGTCTAAGGATTTGGGATAAACCATTTAGGACCGAGATGAGGAGGAATTTCTTTACCTAGAGAATGGTGAACCTATGGAATTTGCTAGCACAGGAAGCAGTTGAGACCAAAACATTGGGCGAAATCTTACCAAAAAATGGCAGAGTGTTGCTTCCAGCGAGAGAACCAGAAAAACCAGGTTTTCGCTCCAGATCTTACAACACCTTACCAAAAAAATCAAGGGGGGGGCGGTCTGTTTCACGCCATCATGCAGGGGGCAGTGCCTCAACACAGTGGCAATGTCCATTGCACTAAGATTAAAGTATGCCCCGATCAGAGCAAAAATAACCTTCCTCCCCAGCCCACCATGGATGTCTCAGGGGTTCCACACCCTCCCATCCCTAATTGGAGCTAGCATTCGACTCCAACTGCCACTCCCCCCTCCCCCGACCCCATGATCGGAGCTGGCATTCACTCTGACCCCAGCACCACCCTCCTCCAATCATAGGCCCCTCTCCCTGTGATTGTTGGCCCCCTCCCCCTTCAATCACTGGCCCCTCCCCGCCTGCCCATATAGTTAGAGCTGGCACCACCTCCTCCCATGATTATAGGTATCTTTCCCCTGATCATCAGCCACTTCCCTCCCTCACCCCTCCCAAACTCCCATCGCCTGCATCCCTATGTCCCAATCTGCTCCAGCCCACCACCATACACAAATGAATCCCACCCCCATGAAGCTCCCACTGGAGTCCACCAGTGCCCCGGCACAGGTTGGCATTTTCAGATTGGCATGGGCATTGTACAAACCTGGCAGTGCCAACTTTTGCCAAGGGGCAGTGCCAAGGGGCAGTGTCAATGGGCAAGGGAGCATTGCCAGGCCATTGCCTGGCCATGTTCCTTTCCCCCAGAGGTTATACTCACCTTTGTGCCCCTGGTGTGATCGCTACAACTAGTTCACATCTGGGTGAACCTGTTGTAAATGTCACGTCGGCATAGTTTGATAATATGGCAGGGGATCAATATCTGATGAGGGGGCATGGTAATAATATTAACATATATTTAAATAAATGTAAATCAGGTTCATGCCTATTATCAGCATGAACCTAATGACTCCACTGACAAAGGGCAAGGAAGATCCAAAATCACGATCTCGCTGGCAACTTCCGGATCTTGAGCTCCTGCTGGCATTCTCACGGATGGCGGGAGTGAGCAAAACCCTTCGTCCTTTTCAAGAATGAGTTAGATATAGCTGTTGGACCAAAGGGATCAAAGGATATGGGGGGAATGTGGGAAAGTGTTACTAAATTGGATGATCAGCCATGATCATAATGAATGGTGGAGCAGACTCAAAGGACCAAGTGGCCTCCTCCTGCTCCTATTTTCTATGTTTCTATGTTTCAATAGTGGTGATCTTTTAAGTCACTCATTTGGATTGAGAAGTGATACTTTGACTGGGAAATATAAAGAGAGGAGATTTTGTCTCACTGCCTCCCTCTTCTCAAGCAGTAAAGAGGTGGAAAAGGAATGGAAACCCAATGAAAATCAGTTCCACCAGATTTTCACACAATTACTAAATCTCTTGATATTCAAGATGGGTGTGCAATCAGATTTGAGCATTCAAAAGGATATGTGCATGCACTCACCTCTATTTTCAGCTCCAGGGTCATGCGGAACAGTATCTCTACCATGCCAATAAAACCCAGTAAGAAGTTTAACAACACCAGGTTAAAGTCCAACAGGTTTATTTGGTAGCAAAAGCCACACAAGCTTTCGGAGCTGCAAGCCCCTTCTTCAGGTGAGTGGGAATTCTGTTCACAAACAGAGCATATAAAGACACAAACTCAATTTACATGAATAATGGTTGGAATGCGAATACTTACAACTAATCAAGTCTTTAAGAAACAAAACAACATGAGTGGAGAGAGCATCAAGACAGGCTAAAAAGATGTGTATTGTCTCCAGACAAGACAGCCAGTGAAACTCTGTGGGGGTTACAAATAGTGGGACATGAACCCAATATCCCGGTTGAGGCCGTCCTCGTGTGTGCGGAACTTGGCTATCAGTTTCTGCTCAGGAATAAAACCCAACAGAGGGCAAGGAGATTTACAGGCAGGATGAAATTATAAAGGCCCACACATGTTAAAGGAAAATGCATCAGGCCTTTTGCCATGAGCAGGTACAATTATTTATCTCCTTATTTTGCCCAGACACCAGAGTGTTTGTCACACTCAACCTGATACCAAGTAGTGAAGCGGAAAATGTCAATGTAGAATCAGATGATGAAGGAGCAGCACTCTGAAAGCTGGTGATACTAAATAAACCTGTTGGACTTTAGCCTGGTGTTGTGAGAGTTCTTACTTTGTTCCTCTGTGTCATTGTGCCATTAGATCAATTCCTGCCCACACTTCACTGAGGCACCTTTGACACAAAGACAATTAAGTTCAAGAGTTCCCACCCGCGCCACCCCCCCCCCCCCACCCCCCCACCCCCAGCCCACCAGGGTATAATAATTTCCTACTTATCTTACTTGGGGGAAATAGAGTGAGTAGGTCCAGTGATTAATGTAATAAAACTTTCTGAGTGACTATCATAATGTAAAAACGTTGCTCATCCCCGGTCTGTCATCCACAGTTTTCAAATTACTGCACCCTAACTAGTTCATAGGTGCCATAAAATAAACTCCCAAGGTTTAACAAGCCCTGGATTAGAATGACAATCACATTGTCCTCAGGCCTTTTTCAAAGCCATTCTGTAACTGGCCATTGCAGAGCAACACGTCTGGAATTTTTCCTTCCCCTATAAAAGCCATCTGGTCTTAACCCGGCATCTGCTCCTGCGCCAGTTCACCCAGAACCAGGAATATGCCATGCGGAAATTTCCTTCCAATTAATAGATTAACCTCCGATCATAAAGAATCTCATTAAATTGAAATGAGCCTATTTTTCACATAATCAGACTGATGGGAACATTTTGATGGGACAATGCTTTTACACCCGTTCAGAGTCCATCATCCATTGTTTGAAATGAAGTGTAAAATCAGACAGGGTGGAAAATGAGGGTCCCACCTGAACCTTTCCTGCCAGGCAGGTAAAAATTAACCCTACTGTTTTCTTTCTATGAGTGCTAATTTTCTGATTATCAAAGTGTTCCAGAGTGATCTAGCAACATGCTTTTTTATTTTGGTTCCAGTTTCTGCCAGGATCATTCAGTGCCTGAACTCATTACAGCCTTGGATGAAAAGAACTGAGTTCCAAAGGTGAGGTGAGAGCGACCGCCTTCGACATCAAGGCCGCATTTGACCGAGTGTTGCATCAAGGAGCCCTAGTGAAACTGGAGTCAATGAGAATCAGGAGGAAAACTCTCCATTCATTGGACTCATCCCTAGCATAATGGAAGATGGATGTGGTGGTTGAAGGTCAATCAGCTCAGTTCCAGGACATCACTGCAGGAGTTCCTCAAGGTAGTGTCGTGTGCTCAACCATCTTTAGCTGCTTCATCAATGACCTTGCTTTCATCAAAAGGTCAGAAATGAGGATTGCACAATTTTCTGCATCATTTACAACTCCTCAAATACTGAAGCATAGAAACGTAGAAACTAGACGCAGGAGTAGGCCATTCAGACCTTCTAGTCTACTCCGCTATTCATTTTAATCATGGCTGATCATCGAATTCAATATCCTGATCCCCATTTCCCCAATATCCCTTGATCCATTTAGTCCCAAGAGCTATATCTAATTTCTTCTTTAAATCAGACATGTTTTGGCCTCAGCTACTTGGAAGCTACATGGAGGCAGTCCATGTCCAAATGCAGCAACACCTGGACAATATCCAGGTTTAGGCTGACAAGTGGCAAGTAACATTGCCATATAAGTGCCAAGCAATGACCATCTCCAATGAGAGAGAATCTGACTATCGCCCTTGAAATTCAATGGCATTACCATCACTGAATCATCCACTATCAATGACCTGGGAGTTACCATTGACTATAAACTGAACTGGACTGGCCATATAAATACTGTGTGTATGAGATCACAACAGAGGCTAGGAACGCTGCAGTGATAACTCACTTCCTGACTCCCAACAGCCTGAGCATCATCTACAAGGCATAAGTCAGGCTTGTGATGGAATACTCTCTCCTTGGATGGATGGCTGCAGCTCCAACAACACACAAGAAGCTTGACACCATTCAGGACAAAGCAGCCTGCTTGATTGCTACCCCTTCCACAAACATTCACTGGCTCCACCACTGATGAACAGTATCAGCAGTGTGTATCATCAATAAGGCGCACTGCAGGAATTCACCAAAGTTCCTTAGGCAACACCTTCCAAACTCACGGCCATCGAGAAGAACAAAGTCAGCTGACACATGGGAACACCACCACCTGTCAGTGCCCCTCCAAGCCATTCATAATCCTGACTTGGAAATATGTTGCCGTTCCTTCGCTGTTGCTGGGTCAAAATCCTGGAACTCCCTGCCTAATAGCACTGTGGGAGTTCCAATACAACTGCAACTTCAGCGGTTCGAGAAGGCAGCTCACCACCACTTTCTTTCTCAAGGACAATTAGGATTGGGCATTAAATGCAGCCACACCCACATCCCGTAAATGGATTTAAAAAACGGTGTGTCAAGTGATTATCTTTTTGCATATTATCTTTCATGTCCTTCTATGTAAAATCACCCTTTTATCTCACTCGGAACAATTGTTCATACTTTGGTTCTAATGGCTGGAGTTTTAGCTAATCCTGATTTACTGAGGTGAACTCATGTTGCACTGCTCCCAAGGTTGTATGTGCTGACAGCTACCGAAAGTGCAATTCCAGGGCTAGTATGATTCTGCCACGTACAAGGAAAATTTGATTCACAGGCTGTTCTCTATCCAAACATGCAGGCATGATCTTTGAAAGGAGAGAAGTTCTATCCAGGACAATGGGTGTCAATACTACAAAGGTCACTTATCAGTATGCATGGCATAAAGTTGAAAACACGGTTAAGCCTGTGTCCACAAACCCTCCAACCTTTGGTGAGGTCAAGAAGTTTAATGACTTGTGCAAAAGTACAAAGGTAAGCTGACAGACATACACAAAAATGACTAAAACAACAGAAATGGATTATAAGGTCAGACATTTTGACTTTTATAACATATGAAGTTTGATACCACAGCAACATGACACAAGAAATCAATGTAAAAATGGTGTTCAAATAGATTCGACCCACACAACTAAACCTGCCTGTTAATGTAAATATATTTTTAAAAACGTAGTATATTACAGTTGCCCTCTCTGCTGCCCTCTCCGTTGGTGAGATGTAAAGAAAGTTAGTTCAGTAATGGATTCCTGCTTTTGACATGTGCTAATTTTACTTAATGCAGAAAGTCGTCGGCCAAAGATGTGCAGGCTAGGTGGATTAGCCATGATAAATTACCCCGTAGTGTCCAAAGGTATGTTGACTCGGTGAATTAGCTATGGTAAATGCAAGGGATTAGGGGATAGAGCGGGGAGGTGGGCCTGGGCAAGATGCTCTTTTGGAGAGTCGCCATAGACTCATTGGGCTGAATGGCCTCCTTCTGCACTGTAGGGATTCCATGGTTCTATGATTCTACTGTTGGGACATGCCTTTCATCCAGGAGTGCTGGATCCATCGGGAAGTTCACCATCTCAACCCTTTCAATCTGTTTCCCATAGAGATCACAAAAAAGACCATCGGTTCCACCACTACCCAATTACCACAACCATTCTTTATTTATACAGAAGCAGGTCTCTGGAAGGTACAAATTGAGTGCTAAACTTGCAGACATGTTTAAATCATGGCTATCAGCAATTAGCACCAAAACTGTAGATGAAAAACAGACTTTGAAACTGGCATTTCTTAGCGCAGCACCCACTTTGCATCTGTTTTCACCCTGTCACCAAAATAGCAGTCACTGACTCTTGTTGAAAGTGGTTCCTTGAATGGCACCAGCCCTTCGAACCTTTTCCAATTTCTACAGTGAGTGTCAGCAGGCTATCCAGCCATCATGGTATCAGACATTGCTGCTGTGATCAAATCCTCACCAGAACCACCTCCCCTCCACCAGACTCAATGTGAGCGATTATCCGGCCGCGCCATGCCTGGCACAAATCACGCCAATCCCGTAAAATTGTGTGCGGGCCTAAAAATAAGTTTTGCGCCCGTCGCCAAATGGTTTCCAATCATCCTGCTCCCTTGCTACTCCCGCAAACTGGATCCCGCCCACAAAGGCACGAGACCAATTAACATATTTTAAGTATCATTAAAATATACTTAGCCCATTCGACGCCACATTCTCCCAGCTCCTAGGATCTTCTGATCTTCAAGCATGGTGCGAATCTGGCAAGAATCACGACTGGTCTCCACTAGCAGTGCCCATCAGGAAGTGCCCAAATGGTATATTGACACTGCCAGTATGTAAGGGGTGGTGCCAAGGGGGTGGGGCCTGAGTGGGAGTGGGGCCAGAGTGGGGGTCATGAAAAGGGGGCTTTGTGGGGTGGGCTTTGTCGAGGGGTCATGAAAGGGTGGGGCATGAAGGGGTGGGGCATGAAGGGGGGCATGTTTGGGATCATGAAGAGGACCCATTGAGAGGGCCACAATGCCCTGATCCATATTGGGGAGGGGGGGGAAAGCACGCTGCTGATGAGGGGAGGGGTCCAAATGTCTGGAGGGATGGAGGGCGTCTCCAGTGCACTGCGAAATTGGGAACCCTTCCAAAAAGGCGTCCGATCGCTTTGCAGTCATGTTCACCGGTGTGTTTAGGCTCCGCTCCTCCCAAAACTGGTGAGCATCTCGCCACTCTCCCAAGCAAATGACTAAATGTGGTCAGGTCTGCGCTGTACAGACAGGCATGGATCGCTCCAGTTTTCTCGCCATTTTGACACTTGGTGATTTTTTGGGAAAATTCCACCCAATATGTTAGCCAATTTCCCACCATTCCCAGCCTGTAGGCTGTGGTGCAGCACCCATTTGGCAACCACTGTTTGCTTGCAGTATTTACGTGAGGCTGGAAGTCTAATTTGGCTCAGGTCTCAGGGTCCGAGGTGGGCTTCTTAAAAGGCCCACTAGGTGTTTGTGTTAAAATAAGAACACAAAAGCCCTCCAATCTTCACACCCCCTCATCCACTATAATTTCCAATGCCCATCCATGCCACTTCAAGCTCCTTTCTACCTCCATGGCCAATCATTCCCCCATACCAATCGATGTCCTTCCAATCACCTCATGGCCCCTCATACCCTCCCCCCCCCCCCCAATGCTAAACTATAGCACATAAATACCATGCACTGTATAGAAATAATTAACTCTTTAATACAGTAAGATGTGTTAAAAGAAAATGTAAATGGTAATTAATTCATAACTTTCTACTATGTTAAAAACAAACCTTTCAATCGAAAGCAATAAATTGGCAACCATCCAGACAATCGAAATATCAATAAATCACATCGTGTATGCTTGGCTGAGAGCACAGCCAACCATTGTTCTTGTTGAAACCGCTGCACCCCATAGAAAATGTTGCTTGATTGACAGCTTGCTCTCTCATCTTTTCTTATGTTTATTTACACAAGGGAGTCAAGTGTTTCAAGGGATTGCGTCTTTTGTTGTCGACATGAGCAGCCATAGGGGATGGGTGGAGGGGCAGAGCTTGGCATTAGGGTTATGAGGGGCCATAGGGGTTGGTGAGCATAGCATGGCACAGGGGTTATGAGGAGGATATTTTGAATGTATCTGTGTAAATGCCCCCTCATGCAGACTAGGGTTTATGACCTCTCTGAGGGATGATGAATCATGAATCTTTAAAAACCTGGCTCAACTGCATGAATATTGTGGAGGAGAAGGACATGTCTATCTTTGCGATGGAGCTGACCAGGTCAGGAGTGCTGGATGCAGTCTATTGACAGGAACCAGCCCAAATCCTTTAAAGGCATCCTGACAACTAGACAACCCACGAATGACGTCAGGAATCACAGGGTCACGACCTGCTTGATATTTTTCAAAGGCTCCTACGTCATTCAGACTTGGTGAAACTCTAGGTCAAGGTGAATTTTCCCCCCTCTGAGCCGAATTCAGTCAAAGAAACAACACAGGTTCAGCTTCTAATGAAAGTGACACACACCAGCTCTCTCAATCTTGATCATTGAGGGATTTCGAGAAGTTCTGGGGACGTGTATGTTTAGAACAATGTCTGGTTATGAGTGCGTTACTGAGTGAGTGGAATGACAATATAGCCAACCTGCTGTGAAGCTGTCACATCCTTCTTACATAATTTGATCAAAGGGTGGTTACATCGATGTGTAGCTGGTGAACAAAAAGTAGTTCATGCACCTCTCCCACACCTTAAGGAGTGCCTGAAGAAAAGGTTGGACATGTCAACAGAAACGATGAATTGAAAGTAATCTTTCATTTTCACTTTCCATAAAGCTTAAAGCTAAAACTAGTTGCAATATAAATCACAGAGCCAATATCACTGCATCACGTGTGACCAGTTTTAACAGGTTTGCAATGTTAATTCTGTAGCTTCATTGAATTACAATACTCCCTTGTGTATCTTCTAATCTACACTAAAAATCTGGATTCAGAAATCTAATGAAAATATCAAGAAGGAAGGTGGATAAGCCAGAATATGCAGCTGGGGACCTAAGCTTGATAAAATCTGTAGATAAGTATTATATGCAAGTACAGGCTGGTGAGCATTAGAAGGTAGGAGTGAGTTTCACATTCGGAGGGTGCGGAATCCAATTAAGGTGAAGTTAAAACAGATCTGGGAGTGATGTCAGATTTGGCAGAGTGGCAGAGAAGTTCAATTTCCATTCACCTGTTTATTTGGTGTAAAATCAGTGTAAAATCTGCAAATGTTGGCTCATGATTGATTGTGTCTGAACATTGTTGGAATTGTGTCAGTTCCCATAATATACCAAGTGGCTTTTAACCATTGACAATGGATGGGGCACAGTGGGCTGCATGAATATATTAAAACTAGAGTCCCGTCCCTGTTTAAAGATTCCTTTTACATGGTTGAATAGCTGGCAGTGTGTGCAATGTGAGTATGAGGCTTATAGCAAGGATAAATGTGTGAATCTGAGGTGAGCTATGAATAATAAGTATGAGTCCTGCTTGATAGAGACTATTAGTCAGTGAGTGAATAGGTGTGATGAATGGAGTAGCAGGATTGTGGTCCATTTATGAGGTTTATCCTTGACATTCAATGTCATTATCATCACTGAATCCCCCACTTTCAACTTCCTGGAGGTTACTATTAACTAGAAACTGAACTGGACTAGCCATATAAATACTATGGCTACCACAGCAGGTCGAGGGCTAGGAACCCTTGTCTACCATCTACAAGACACAAGTCAGGAGTGTGATGGAATACTCTCCACTTGCCTGGATGAGTGCAGCTCCAACAGCACTCAAGAATCTCAACACCATCCAGGAAAAAGCAGCCCGCATGTTTGCTACCCTTCCACAAATATCAACTCCTTCATCCACTGGTGAACAGTGAAAGCGGTGTGTACCATCTACAAGATGCATTGCAGGAACTCACCAAGGTTCCTTAGGCAGCACTTTACAAACTCACAACCACTACCATCTAGAAGGCCAAGAGCAGCAGGTACCTGGGGGTATCACCTGGAGGTTCCCCTCCCAGTCACTCACCACCTTGACTTGGAAATATATCATTGTTCCTTTACGGTCTCTGAATCAAAATCCTGCATCTCCTTCCCTAACTGCACTGTGGGCGTACCTGCACCTCAGAGACTGCAGCAGTTCAAGAAGGCAGCTCACCACCAGCTTCTGAAGGGCAATTAGGGATGGGCAATAAAAACTGGCTTAGCCTGGGTCCCGTAAAATGAATATTTAAAAAATGAGAATATGGCATTTGAAGATGCAGTCACTGACTGTCACTACTCATGTAAAGTGATTGGACATTTTGTGACACTTCTTCCAGATTCTTAGAGTTAAACAATTGGCTTTGACCACAATGGCTATCTCCTCGCATTACCTTCTTAGTGTCTGTGGGGAGAGCCTCTTGGCCCCTTGACAATAGAAGACCACTATTCTCCTGTTCACCTCCTGCATTAAAGGCCTTCAGCGCTGGATTGGAGATCTTGGAGCATGCTCTTTGACCTGTTGCACCATTTTCACTCCTCCTTCTGCTCATAAGTTCTTCTCCAGCTACTTCCAGCATCTGCTTCAGTCAAACTGCACCTCACCTTTAAGTGATGTGAGCCTCATACAAACTTGAGACCCTTGCTGAGTCATGCAGCCACTTAACGGCATGCTTAGCACTGGGCTGCATGCTGCTACCATTTAAATTAGTAGGCAGCTCAAACTTTGTGGGTTAATTATACACCATGATAGCCATATTCATTTTCCAGTCTTACCCAATTCTTTTCGCCCCAAAATGCCCCTTCCTAATTTCTCATTTGTCCCATTTCATGTTGACATTTGCTTGCCTGTCAGAAGGGTGGATGGTGCAATGTCAAGGGCATCAAGCTACCAGTGTAAAGTTTTCATTAAAGTTATTCAAGGTTCAGATGGGACCTAACTGGGTAGACACTGAGAGGTTGGGGAATCTAAAACACTGGGGCACAGTCCCAGGATAAGGGGGCAATGCTCTAAGAATGAGACAAGGAGACATTTCTTCACTCAAAATGTTGTGAATCTTTGGAATTATTTATCACAGAGGATTGTATAGATAGTCCATCGTAGAATATATTTAAGACTAAGAAAGACAAATTTTGGGTCACTCAAGAAATCAAAGGAAATGGAGAGCAGGTGGTAAAATAGAGTTGAAGCCCAAGAACAGCCCGTGATCATACGTCTTCTTGGTTCTTAGGGTACAACAGCACACTACAAAGACCATTTTTGATATGTGAGTATACGTATTCACACACTGGGTTGAGGGATCTAAAAAAAGCATCAGTGTCTACTTTGTGTGTGTGTGTTCAGTTGAAGCCTCTGTCATTCTATCCAAGGAGAAGATATTGGCTAAAAAAGCTGTTTCGAGCCACATCTTGGTTATTACTCTGATGAAACTACGGAAGCAGATAATCATTTCCTCTCGAGTTACCTCATTCAACTGCCTCAGGAAAGTGAAGAAAAGGGCGATCATTATAATTGCTTAAACATTGAACAAGCCATTTGTAGAAAATGGGGATCCAGCATTTCCAGGCAACGTTTGTGCATTGTTTTCTTTACAAAGGTGAACAGTTAAGAGCAAGCAGTTATGTTTGCCTGTAAGACTATCTGATAATGTAAATATAAAGCAAGCAGCTTCTGTTCTTAGTCAATAGCCCTCAAAATTCCCTCCATTTTCACTTAATCGTTTCACCACATTTCTCTCAACAATGCAAAACCAAATGGTATTGTTCCATCTGCTAATTGGCCAAAAAACTGAGTGAGATATGAGCCAATCAGAGGCATTTTAAACCAATATGGTCACAACCTGTACAAGGAAAATGAAGGAAGTAGAGAAACCCAGATAAAACATGCATTTAACATTAAAATACAGAAAACAAATTCCGTAATTGTATAAAAGCAGAGAATTAGAGAAAAACTAAAGGCAACTGGCATCAAAGCAAAGTTTATAAAACATTTATTTTGATTTAATCCATACCCTTTGAATCCAAGGTTTTTTATATTGTCTCTCACTCTGATGACTTTTTTGCCCAACACTTAATAACTGTAGACTCATTAGAGTCATTACAGCAAAGAAGGAGGCTATTCAGCCCATCGGGTCCATGTCGATTCCCCACAGAACAATCCAGTCAGTCCCGTTCGATCCCTGCAGCCCTGAAAGTTTATTTCCTTCAAGTGCCCAACCAATTTCCTCTTGAAATCATTGACTGTTTCTGCTTTCACCACTCTCATGGGCAGTAAGCTCCAAGATGTTATCATTCACTATGTAAAAAGTTCTTCCATGCATTTCCCCCGCATCTCTTGCCCAAAATATTAAATCTGTGTCCCCTTAGTCCTTATACCATCAGCTGATGGGAAGGTATTTTCCTTCTCTATCTTATCTAAGTCTGTCATAATCTTGCACACCTCTGGCAACCCTCCCCTCAATCTCCTTTGCTCCAAGGAAAACAGCCCCAGCCTTTCTAAAGTAGCCTTGTAGCTAAAGCCCCATCCCTGGAACTATTCTGGTAAATCTCCTCTGGCCCTCTCAAGGAGTTTCGCATCTTTCTTAATTGTGGTGACCAGAACTAGAAGCAATACTCTAGCTGGGGCCTAACCAGAGCTTTTAAAAGGTTCCTTCTTTTTCTACTCAATACCTTTACTTATGAAGCTCAAGTTCCCACATGCTTTGTTAACCACTCTCTCAACCTGTCCTGTACTCTCCAATAGTCAATGCACATGCACCTCCAGGCTCCTATGTTCCTACACACTCTTTAGAATTGTGCCATTAAGTCTATCTTGCCTCTCCCTATCCCTTCTGCCAAAATGCATCACCTCACACGTCTCAGTATTAAGTTCCATCTGCTGCATGTCTGCCCATTCTGGTAGCTTATCTATGTCTTGCTGCAGGTAATTCATATCATCCTCACTGTCACTCCAAGTTTGGGATCATTAGCAAACTTTGAAATTTTGGTCAGAATTCCAAGACCCAAATAATTTTTTATAGCAAAAATTCAATAGTCCTAGCACTAAAACTTGGGGAACACCAGTGTCTACTACCCCACATTCTGAAAAACAACCATCCACCACAACTCGCTGCTTTCTGTCCTTAAGCCAATATTTTTACTCAGTTGGGCACCAACCCCCTCTTTTCATAAGCCTCAATTTTGTCAATTTGCCTTTTATTTTGTACTTTTTCAAACGCTTTCTTAAAATCCATAAAGACAATGTCCACCATATTCCCTTCATCAACTTGCTCTGTTACTTCACCAGAAAAATTAAATTAGATTAGTCAAGCGGGATCTGCCTTTTACAAATCCATGCTGGGTCGCCTTAATTAACTCAAACCTCTCCAACTGTCTGTTGATTTTTTTTTGCTGATTAAATCTTACCATCATTGATGTTAAACTGACTGCCCTGTCATTGTTAGGAATGTCCTCACACCCTTTCTTGAATAAGGATGTCACATTTGCTACCTTCCAATCTTCGGGCACTGCCTTCATATCCAAGGAAGGTTGAAAGCTTATATGACAAGACCTTCTGATATCTCTACCCCACTTCCTTTGGCAACTTGGGATGCAGGCCACCCAGACCAGGTAACTAATCTACTCTGAGCACAGCCAGCCTTTCCAGTAACCTCTCCCTTTCAATTTTCACACTATCCATTGCCTCCACTATCTCTGCTTCTACTGATATTTTGTCAGAATCCTCATAGAATCTCTACAGTGCAGAAGGAGCCCATCGAGCCTGCACCAACTCTCTGACGAAACATCCCATCTCGGCTCTATCTTTGTAACTCCAAGTATTTACCCTGCTAATCCCACTAAGCTGCATATGTTGGAACAATTTAGCATGACCTGTCCACCTAACCTGCATATCTTTGGACTGTGGGAGGAAACTAGAGCACCAGGAAGAAACCCACGCAGACACGGGGAGAAGGTGCAAACTCTACACAGACATTCACCCAAGGCTGGAATTGAACCAGGTCCCTGGAATGTGAGGCAGCAGTGCAGACCACTGTGCCACCATGCTGCCTTATGCATATATGATGCAAGTCCACATTTATGTGGCTGACTCTTAACTGCCCTCAGTGGCCTAGTAAGCCATTCAAGACAACTAAGGATGGGCAGTAAATGCCCACATGCATAGATTTAGTCTTTTTTAAGTTGTTTTTTTCCATTCTAAACCCTAATGATTTTAACTCTGTACAAGTGGGTTCATTTTGAATGGATTAAAATCAGGCCTAATAAGTCAGCCTACAAAACTTTGAAAGCATGTGTTACTCTTTTTTTATTTTATTCATGGGACATGGGCTATCATTTGTTGCCTAATTGCCCTTGAATTGAGTGGCCATTTCAGAGGGCAATGCAGAGTCAACCACATTATTCTGGACCTGGAATCACATGCAGGCCAGAACAGGTAAGGATGGCAAATTTCCTTCCCTGAAGAATATCAGTGAACCAGATCAGCTTTTATAATAAGTTTCATCCGTGGACTTTTAATTCCAGATTTCTATTGAGTTCAAATTTCGCCATCTGTCATGATGGGATTCAAACCCCAGTCCTCAGAGCATTACCCTGGGTCTCTCCCACCCCACCAATCTTCCCAAGAAACACTGCTAGCACTTCTTCAGTAATAAATGGCCCATAGCTAGTTCCTGGTGCCCAAAGTTCCAACTTGCACTGCTCTGGCATTTACAACACATTGATTGACTGGCCAGGAGTACCTAAAATATATTTAAATCAGCTGATCTCATATCGGTGTGCAGGCATATACAGCATTTAAGGGACAATGCTACCAGCTCTTAGATAATTAATAGAAATACTGTATGCAGTTCTGGTCACCCTATTATAGAAAGGATATTATAAACTAGAAAGAGTGCGGAAAAGATTTACTAGGATGCCACCGGGACTTGATGGTTTGAGTTATAAGGAGGTTGGATAGACTGGAACTTTTTTCCCTGGAGCATTAGAGGCTTGGGGTGATCTTATAGAGGTCTATAAAATAATGAGGGGCATAGACAAGGTAGATAGTCGACACCTTTTCCCAAAAGTGGAGAGTCTAAAACTAGAGGGCATAGGTTTAAAGTGAGAGGGGAGAGATGCAAAAAGGTCCAGAGGGGCATTTTTTTCACTCAGAGGGCGGTGAGTGTCTAGAACAAGTTGCCAGAGACAGTAGTAGAGGCGGGTATAATTTTGTCTTTTAAAAAGCACTTAGACAGTTACATGGGTAAGATGGGTATAGAGGGATATGAGCCAAATGCAGGCATAGTGGTAAATACTGGGCGGCATCGACAAGTTGGGCCAAAAGGCCTGTTTCCATGCTGTAAACCTCTATGACTCTAAATGTTGGAAATACACAACAGAACTATTAGTATCTGCGAAAAGACAAGTTAATATTTTGAGGGTCATTTTAACCTCACCTACCAGGAGAGAAGAAAACTGGATTGAGTCAAATGTTGGTTTTACTGCATATCCAATTTTACTTCGCATTGACTTCAATGGAGTGCAAGATTAGCATTCAGTTTGGTCCCATGAGATTTCCGCCCAGTAAGTTAAATTACCCTCGAGTCTAGAAACTTCAACAAGCAAAGTGTTAACCTTCATTTAGTCTCAACATTTTCTGCTCTTATAATAGGATTATCCTATAATCACCTGGTTATACAAGATCATCCTGTTTCTGTAGGAGCACAATTTTTGTACCTTGCATACTTCTTGCTTGTGGGCACCCATGACTTATTGATCTAGTTCACTGCTCATTTTGTTGCTGCCGCCAAGTAATTCATTATTGTCGATGAGCAAAGCCAAGAGTTTTTTTTCCCGTAAGCTTCCATGTAAAGCTCGGTGCTGGCTTTCTGATGCTAAGTATTGCTAAAGAATAAACTCAATCCATTAAAAAATCATATTTTGTCTGAAAAGTGTGTTAAATTATTTTAATACATGAGTTCTCATTTTGAAATATAGGTTGTGTGTGTTCAATACTATGTATCATAATTCAAAGATTTGTGATTACTGTATTCGGGTTAGGTACATTGTTCACAGATTAAAACTCTGATATTTTCTATTCAAATATTAGAATGCTCTTGATGGCTGGGGAGAATATTTTTGTGCACAGATAATTACAGATTTTGCCAAGCTGATATTTTGACAAATGTCTTGCTTATTGAAAATGAAGCCTCCCACATCTGATAAATTAACTGATATCCTCTACAATACTTTAACATAGTCAACTGTATGAGATTTGTTTCTAACCCTTAATTTGTATTAAACAGCTGGTAGCCTGAGATAAAAGGTAGCACGGTGGCACAGTGGTTAGCACTGCTGCCTCACAGCACCAGGGACCCGGGTTCGATTCCCGGCTTGGGTCACTGTCTGTGTGGAGTCTGCATGTTCTCCACGAGTCTGTGTGGGTTTCCTCCCACAGTCCGCAAGCTGTGCTGGTTAGGTGCATTGGCTGTGCTAAAAATTCTCCTTCAGTGTATCCGAACAGGCGCCGAGTGTGGTGACGAGGGGATTTTCACAGTAACTTCATTGCAACGTTGCTGTAAGCCTACTTGTGACACTAATAAATAAACTTTAAACATTTCTAAAACAGTTATTTGGATATCTGTTTCCAATATCAATACACCAAGAGTAAAAACAATTGAGTACAATGTGCCAAGGCACAAAACTTCAGTGAAAGAAAATGTATTTAAAATATTGTGGTATCTGTGAGATCTCGAAGAGGGAAGAAAAACAGCAAAAGTCATGATAGTAATCTTCTTCTGCTTTCTCCACTTTCACAGTCATTTCTCTGACAGAAGTAAAGACATGTAGAGCAAAGATGTTTTGTTACTAGTTCCTTACTCGTAATAATGGCAATGGGAGGGTGATGTGGTTTATTGTAGGTATCGAATCTTTATTTATTAATCAGCATTGGTGACTTAAATATTTTCAAGGTATCTACCATACAGACTGTATTGGCATATGTATGGTGTATCAACATTCTGGGGGTTACTACTGAACTGAACTAGACCAGCCATATAAATACTGGGACAGTAAGAGTGGGTCAGGAGCAGAGAATTCTGCAGAGAATAACTCACTTCCTAACTCTCCAAATCCTGTCCACCGTCTACAAGGCATAAGAGTGTGCTGGAATATTCTCCATTTGCCTGGATGAGTGCACCTCCAACAACACTCAAGAAGCTTGACACCAGCCAGGACAAAGCAGCCTGCTTGATTGACACCCCATCCACTCCCTCCACCCACCAATGCACAGTGGCAGGAGTGTGTACCTGCAAGATGCAAGGCTCCTTTGACATCTCTTTCCAAACCCGATATCATCTAGAAGGACAAAAACAACAGAGTCATGGGAACGCCATCACCTGCAAGTTTCCCTCCAAGCCACATGCCATCCTGACTTGGAAATATATCACCATTCCTTTAGTGTCACTGGGTCAAAATCCTAGATCTCCATTCCTAACAGCACTGTGGGTGTATCTAAACCCGACTTCAGTGGTTCAAGAAGGCAGCTCACCGCCACCTTCTTAAGAGCAATTAGGAATGGGCAAGAAAAGTGCTGTACAAGGTAGTGAAGCCCCATGTCCCATGAAATAATAAAAATGTTAAGTTGTGTTGAAAATTGTACATTTACATGGCATTATTCACACCTTCAGGACATTCCAAAGTGCCTTAGAACCAAGAAAGTACAATAAAAAAGGCATTTGTCACCATGTCACAATGTGGGAGAACATGTGGACTGGTTAATGTGCAGAATAAAGGACTTGAATTGAAGCACCAATACATTACAACACTGCAGGACAGTGTTATTACACTGCTCAAGTCATGGTCTTATTCCACTATAATACTGTGCTGTAGTACAGGGTAAAATCGCCATAGTCCCAGATGACCAGAGGCTGTGACTGGTGGTGATTTAACCTGAGGATCACCACACCTCAGGCGAGGGGCATCGCTGAAAAGACCTCAGCCGGTATGGGAATTAAATTGAACCTGCGCTGTTGGCATTACTCTGCATCACTAACCAGCTGTCCAGCCAACTGAGCTACACCAACCCCTATATAATACAGAACAATGCTGCATTGCCAAATGCAAAGTCCCAGGTACATAGGTACACTGCACATTTGGAGGAGTTTGGTTAATATAATAGTACTTTGCACAAAAAATAGATATGGTAATTCACCAACCCACAACTCTGCAAAGTGGAAGGACAATGAGTTAGTACACTGATGCACTGTATGAGCACCCAATGTTATGCTAACTTGAATAATAGGGACCACACTGCATTGGAGCCAGCCATTAGTGCTCTGATACACTGATAAAAGGGCATGGGTTGGTGTGCCAACACTGTGCAGTGTAGAGCAAATCACTGCATTAGTACAGGACAGAATATCATGGGATAGAGCACTGACACTCTGAATTGTAAAAGTAATAGGGCAGTATGAGTATGCTACAGAATGACATTATAGAGGGTAACTGAGCTGACAAACTATGCTGCAAAATAAGAGAACATGTGGTAATGCACTGCACTGAGGAGTGTATAGAGGGTAATTGCACTGACATACTAGACTGCAGAATCTAGCCCCGTGATCTACAGTTCTCCCAGCAGTTATCCAAAAGACACACCAACTGGAGAAAAGGCACTTTCCCCAACCTAGGAAACATCAGAAGACAATTCCGGTTGCATTGCTCTGATCTTCCTCCTCTTCATTAGTTCAGGGGAAGTGGAGGCCTGAGAACATGGGGACATGATAGAAAAATTACATGGGTCACTTTACACATTAGGTCTTAAATATAAACCAAAAAAGACATATATATATATACATATAAATAAAGGCAGCGAGGCAAGATATTTGTTTTTGAACTAAAACTGATTTTAATTTGATTTTAAAAGAGAAAAATAAATACAATATTGCTCATTTGATAAAAATAATTTCTGCTATTTCTTTGACCCACAATCAAAGTTGATTTAAAATTGTAGCATTCCTTTTCCTGGTTATCGTACAACGAAATCTTTAACAAGTCACCTGGTCCCTCCTGTGAAGTCCTATTCGCTTTAATAACTTAGTTAACTTTGCATAGCCATAATAATCGACACATTTACAGCCTCTTCTCCAACCCATCCCAGATGACCTACTTTAACCGGGTTTTTAACCAAACGTGGTCGGGAAAAGGGATGCTGCAGCTTTTTTTAAGTCAACAAATCAACACATATTCCTAAGTTGTAAATAGCTACCATTTTTTTTGCCCCCAAACTTTGTACCCAATTCGAGTGCTGGACTGGACAGAATAAAATGTTCTCCAACAGCACTTGTATTGCTGAGTCATTGCGAGTGACGCAATTCAAATGAAAACATTATCAGCACTGATTTTCCGAACTGCTGAAGACCACTTAGACAAACCACGTCCGAAATATCTAGTTCATTAAAAAAAATAGAAACCAAGAGGGGGACAGTATAAAATATGGAAGAGAGAACCTTTAGTCAACAGCAGTCTCGACCCCGTCTCTTGGAGACAGGCGGCGCCACTGGAGAATTTTACAAAACGGCAGTTCAAGCACTTTTGTGTGTGTGTGTCAAAATAATACTTTTTAAAAAAATATTCAAAGATCTACAGTAATGCTTCTGGATAGGAGCACGAACCCTCCCCAACCTATGCATACATAAAGAAATAGAATATCTCTGGAGGAGGGGGAGAGAGAGAGAGAGAACAAGCCCCCCAGACATTTAGAAAACAGTTTCTGTCATCTGACAATTACAAATGAATCTCACACTTGGCAAGTTACACCGCTGTTGCATCATGTGTTTCTACTGAACAGTCAACAGTTAAGCACGGCATCATTTTATATACATTAATATATATATAAAACCCCACAACTCTGGTGTCAAGAAGCATCACTCATCCCTCTCCCTGCAGTTAAGTTAACGCAGAGTAAAGGTCATCTAAACGATTTATATATATATATATATATTTATATAAAACCTCGGTTACTGCAATGTGCTGTAAACACTGAGAGAATCCTCTATATACAAAGAGTCCTTTTGATCGCCTCCTTTTTGTTTTTTTACAAGAGTCACGATATCTTTTTTTTAATAAAAGATGTATAAATATTGGGAGCTGGCCGGTGCAGTGAGTGTCAGCAGTTGTTGGCTGCAGTGAGCAGGGTGTGCTCGGGCAGTTGTTTGAATAAGTTTCTCAGGGTGGCCAGCTCCCGACTCAGTTGCTCCACTCGCTTCTGCAGCCGCTCGTTCTCGGCGCTGAGTTCCAGCACTTTGTGCTGAGTCTCCACATTCCTCAGCTTGGCCTTGTCCCGGCTCTTCCTCACCGCGATGTTGTTCCTCTCCCTCCGCAGGCGGTACTCGTCGCTGTGTTTGTCCACCAGCTTCTTGCTCTTGCTCTTGCCGCCGCCGGGGGCCAGGCGGCTGGAGTCGCCCGAGTTGGGGGTGGCCGGCGGGGTGGAGGAGGACAGCGAGGAGGCGGTGGACAGGTTGCTGTTGCTGCCGCTGGCCACGCACTGGTACTGCAGCAGCGGCCTCACGTACGAGGAGGAGGAGGAGGAGGTGGTCGAGGTGGAGGAGGGAGCCGCCGGCATGCCGTCCTCCTCCCGGGACTCCTGCTTCACCCGCTTGCCGTCCGGGCTCTGCTCGAACACGGGCTCCAGCCGGGTCTCCAGGAACTGCGGGGTGCAGCTCAGGATGTTGCCCTGGTGCCTGCCAGCCGCCGCCGAGCTGCGCATCATAGACAAGTAGGCGCTGTAGTCGGGCAGCGATTTCTTCTTGTACTCCTCCGACAGCATGATATCCGCCAGGAGGTCGCTGCTGCCGCCGCCGCCGCTGCTCAGCTCAAAGTTGCCCCCTGCTGCCGAGGCGCTGGCCGGGTCGATGTACGGGCTGAAGTCGATGGCGCTCTCGTTGTCCCCGATGCCCAGATCGGTCATGGAGCGGTCGCGGTGCAGCTTGTTCAGGGCGCAGTCCGACTCGTAGAAGTTGGCCACTTCCATCAAATTAGTGTAGGTCTGAGCCGCCGGGTAGCATGGCGAGTCGCAACGCGAGTCCCAACTGGTCAGACTTTGCATGAAAGCCGTGGTGGCGACAGACGGAAGAAGGGGTTACCAACCCTTCGCGAAAAGAAATAAAAAATAAAATAAAAGGCTGAATGAAAAAATAAAGGGCTGGAAGAAAGGCTGTCAGCCGCAACTCCTCTCAGGTGTGTGTCAGAGCTGGACTTTGCACACTGTAGCTTGAGCTGAGATGCAGTGTGCCTTTGCTGTGCTGGCCTGAGGTTTAAAACTGCTACAAACTCACAGCTACTTCTTATATTTATAACCACACAGCTCCTGTCATTGACGTCAGCTGGCACTCTGCCACCCCGTCCAACTTTTTCTCTCTCTCTCACTCACTCCCTCTCTGCCAGATCCAGAAGATGTGGCGCCGTCCTTTAAAACATAATTATTATTCCTGATATCTGCCCAGTATTTTTCCCCGCCCCCCCCAACCTTTTTTTAAAAAATCCAACTCATTAGGGAGGAGCGTGGATCTACTCTTTATCTACTCCATAAACCGACTGTCAGTTGGCAGATAGGAGTAGTTGTAAGATTGTTTTTTTTCAAGTGTGTTATGTTCCGGGGTTTAGCCGTGCTTGGAATCTGAGTCCTTATGTGGGGAGCTGTCGCAGTAACGTGCATGTTTAGTTTCAGAAACGAAACTTTAGTCTTTAAAAAAAAACTGCCGACGTTCTGTCAAATGTGCACGATCACAAGATATCAGAGGCCACCCGAACGCTGTGCTCCCTCTTCTAACGCATCATCAAGAACAACTTGTGTCTGTGTAGCCCTTTTTAACAAGGTTAAATATTTCACAGATAGGAACGTTGTCAGAGAAAGGTTGACAGGTCTCAAAGGAGGAGGGAGAGGTCCAAGGACGTGATTTTACAGCTTAGGGTCGAAGTAATTGAAAATAAAGCCACCAATGATGAAGGAAGTGGAAAATACACAAGATTCATTCACAAGAGGCCAGACTTGGTGCAAGGTGCAGGTGGGGGGAGGGGTTATATGGAAAGAGGCAGATAGTAGCAAGATGATGGAGGAATTTGAACATGCGGGTAAGAATTTGTAAATATTGTCTTTCCACAAGCAGAGGGACGATTGGCGGATTGAACGTGAGGATACAGCAAATGACATTTTGGATGGGCGAAGGGCAGCAAGGTGGTTAACACTGCTGCCTCACGGCGCCAAGGACCCAGGTTCGATTCCCGGCTTGGGTGCCTGTCTGTATGGAGTTTGCATGTTCTCCCTGTGTCTGCGTGGGTTTCCTCCGGGTGCTCCAGTCTCCTCCCACAGTCCAAAGATGTGCAAGTTAGGTGGATTGGCCATGCTAAATTGTCCCTTAGTGTCATCGGGACTGGCTAGGGTAAATGCATGGGGTTATGGGGATAGGGCCTGGGTGGGATTGTAGTTGGTGCAGACTCAATGGGCCAAATGGCCTCCTTCTGCACAATAGGGATTTTATGAAGGATGGAAGATGAGAGGATGGCAAGGGGAGAAGTGCAATCATACAGTCTGAAGGTAACAAAAGCATGGACAAGGGTTTCAGCAGAGTGGAGCCAAAGGCGGACATTAAGATGGCACCGGAGCATTGAGACTTCTTGCAAGCTGTGCCCAGCATACCCTCTAATTCTATCTAAACTCTACTCTTAACTCTTTCAAACGCTGTAACAATGCTTTAATTCAATCTCAACAGATTTGGCACAAGAAAAGCTTGTTCTTGCTTCCCTGCTTTTGACCTACCTGATATTAAGTTGATCTTTTTCTACACTCTAGCTATGACTGTAACACTATGTTCTGCACTCTCTCCTTTTCTTCTCTATGTACGGTATGCTTTGTTTAGCGTGCAAGAAGCAATACTTTTCACTGTAATACATGTGACAATAATAAATCAAATCAAATGTTGTGTTATAGCGATGGAAGTAAGTGATATTGTAGACGATATGGAATCAGAAGCTTAGCTCAGAGTCAATAGAACACCAAGATTGCAGATACAAAAACAGAGAATACTCGAAAATCTCAGCAGGTCTGACAGCATCTGTGGAGCGAGAATAGAGGTAACATTTTGAGTCTTCGTCAGAGCTGAAGACAATAGAAAATAGGATGATATTTATACTGTTAGGATGGGGGGGTGGGGGGGGTGGTAATTGACAAAGATGTCATGGACAAAAAGAATCTAAATAGTGGTGCTCATTGCTAAGAAAGGTGCTGATAGCAGCCATTAAGAGATCAGAATATGTAAATGACAGAACAAAGATAAGCAGTGTCAAATGACAACATGAGACATGTAATAGATGACTCTAGTGGGGGTGGGGGGAGGGGAGATTGTGGAGGGGAAGATAGAAAGCGAGATTTTTGAGAAGTGAGAAAATGAAACGATGGAACAAATTAAAATTTTAAAAATGAAATAAAATAAAATGAATGGGAATGTTGAGGAGAGAGTTCATGCTCTGAAGTTGTTGAACTCAGCGTTCAATCCTGAAGGCTGTAAAGTCCTTAATTGGAAGATCAGGTGCTGTTCCTCCAGTTTGTGCTGGGTTTCACTGGAACATTGCCAAGGATGGTCATGTGGGCATGAGAGCAGGATGGTGTAGCCCCTTTACCTCCTCCCTGCTCACCATCCAAGGACCATAACACTCTTTTCAGATGAAGCAGCGCTGCATGTGCACCTCCTTTAATCTGGTTTATTGCATTCGCTGCTCCCAATACAGTCTACTTTACATCGGAAAGACCAACGGCAGACTGGGTGAC
Organism: Mustelus asterias; assembly: GCF_964213995.1. Lineage (NCBI taxonomy): Eukaryota > Metazoa > Chordata > Chondrichthyes > Carcharhiniformes > Triakidae > Mustelus > Mustelus asterias. The sequence goes on from NC_135820.1 coordinate 44,301,212, forward strand.
CGCTTTGCAGAACACCTTCGGTCCATTTCAGCACACCATCCTGCTCTCCCGTCCACCGTGTCCATGGGTGAGAGGGCCAATCCATGGCTTACAAAGGAAATTAGAGATAGTATCTGATCCAAGGAAGAAGCATACTGATTGGCCAAGAAAAATAATAGGTCTGAGGATTGGGAGCAGTTTAGAATTCAGCAAAGAAGGACCAAGGGATTGATTAAGAAGGGGAAAATACAGTACCAAAGTAAGCTTGCGGGGAACATAAAGACTGATGCTAAGAATTTCTGTAGGTACGTGAAGAGAAAGAGGTTGGTGAAGACAAATATAGGTCCCCTACAGACAGAAACAGGGGAATGTATAATAGGGGACAAAGAAATGGCCGAGCAACTGAATACATACTTTGGTTCTGTCATCACAAAAGAGTACACAAATCAAACACCAGAAATGTTGGAGAATGCAAGATTTAGTGAGAGGGAAGAACTGAGGGAGATCAATATTAGTAGAGAAATGGTGCTGGGAAAACTAATGGGATTGAAGGTGGATAAATCCCCAGGGCCTGGTAATCTACATCCCAGAGTACTTAAGGAAGTGGCTGTAAAAATAGTGGATGCAATCGTGGTCATCTTCCAGGATTCTATAGGCTCTGGAACAGTCCTTGCAGATTGGAGGTTAGCTAATGTCACTCCAATATCCAAAAAGGGAGGTAGAGAGAAAACAGGGAATTATAGACCAGTAAGCCTAACATCAGTAGTGGGGAAAATTCTCAAAGCTATTATCAAGGACTTTATAACGGAGCATTTAGAAAGCAGCGGCAGGATCAGACAGTCATGGATTTATGAAGGGGAAATCATGCTTGACAAATCTGTTGGAATTCTTTGAAGATGTAACTAGTAGAATTGGCAAAGGGGGGGTCAGTCAATACATTTTGACTTTCAGAAAGGTTTAAGTCCCGCAAATAAGATTATCGTGCAAGATTAAAGTGCATGGGATTTGGGAAAGTGCATTGAGATGGATAGAAACCTGTTTGGCAGAGAGGAAACAAAGAGTAGAAATTAATGGGTCCTTTTCAATTTGGCAGGCAGTAACTAGTGGAGTGCCCCAGGGATCAGTGCCTCAGGGAGAGGGGAATGTGCAGCGGGACCTGGGTGTCCTTGTGCACCAGTCACTGAAGGTAAGCATGCAGGTGCAGCAGGCAGCAAAGAAGGCAAATGGTATGTTGGCTTTCATTGCGAGAGGTTTTGAGTACAGGAGCAGGGACGTGTTGTTATAATTATACAGGGCCTTGATGAGACCACACCTAGAATATTGTGTGCAGTTTTCGTCTTCTTTTCTCCTGTTCTTGCTCTTGAGGGAGTGCAGCCAAGGTTTACCAGGCTGATTCCAGGGATGGGGAAGCTGATGTATGAGGAGAGATTGACTAAATTAGGATTGTTTTCGCTGGAGTTCAGATGAATGAGGGGGTTTCTCATAGAGACTTATAAAATTCTAATAGGACTGGACAGGATAGATGCAGGAAGGATGTTCCCGATGGTGGGGGTGTCACAGTCTGAGGATACAGGGTAGACCATTTAGGATAGAGATAAGGAGACATTTCTTCACCCAAAGAGTGGCAAGCCTGTGAAATTCATTACCACAGGAAGTAGTTGATGCCAAAACATTGAATGTATTCAAGAGGCGGCTGGATATAGCACTTGGGGCAAATGGGATCAAAGGTTATGGGGAGACTTGAGGTTACTGAGTTGGATGATCAGCCATGATTGTGATGAATGGCGGAGCAGGCTCAAAGAACTGAATGGCCTCCTCCTGCTCCCATCTTCTGTGTTTCTATGTGTCCATCCTTGGCCTGTTGCAATGTTCCAGTGAAGACCGACGCAAACCGGAGGAACAGCAACTTATCTTCCGATTGGACACTTTACAACCTTCTGGACATAACACTGAGTTCAACAACATCAGAACATGAACTCGCCCCTCCACCTTCAGCACATTTCCATTTATTTTATTTCATTTTACCTTTTTTAATTTCTTCCATCATTTCATTTTTCCACTTCTTCTAAAATTTGCTTTTTATCTTTCCCCGCCTCCTCCATGGTCTGCACCTCTTGCCCCTACCCCAGCCCAGTAAAGCCATCAGTAACATGTCTCAGGTTATCCTTTGACACTCCGCTTCCCTTTGTTCTGCCATTTCCACATACTGATCTCTTAATGGTCGTAATCAGCACCTTTCTTAGCCTTGACAACCACTATTTCCATACACTGTCTTTTTGCCTATGACATCTTTGTCAATTCCCCCCTGTGCTTCTGCTCACCCTAACAGGATAAATCTAAACATATTTCCTATTGTCTTCAAAGGGTAATCTAGATTGGAAACATTAGCTCTATTCTCTCTCCACAGATGCTGCAGAGCTTTTGAAGCATTTTCTGATTTCATTTCAGGTTCCAGCATCCGCAGTAATTTGTTTTTATGATAAGGTTGCAGATGCACAGGCTTAGCTTGAGACGGTGGCCAGTGCAGGAATGGTAGCTGGAGAATAGAGGTTAAACTCAAAGCCTTCAGTCTTCCAAGATTATAGAAAACTTCATTGGAAAAGTAACATGTACATAGGAGGGGTTGAATTAGATGGTGAGATTGTAGAATTGCATTTTAAGAGATAGTGGCAATGCAGAGCTGAGTGATGAGAAAAGAATGATGGTGAGATGGAGCTGGATGCTGAGGGAGATGGTGAGATGGAGCTGGATGCTGAGGGAGATGGTGAGATGGAGCTGGATGCTGAGGGAGATGGTGAGGTGGAGCTGGATGCTGAGGGAGATGGTGAGATGGAGCTGGATGCTGAGGGAGATGGTGAGATGGAGCTGGATGCTGAGGGAGATGGTGAGATGGAGCTGGATGCTGAGGGAGATGGTGAGATGGAGCTGGATGTTGAGGGTGATGGTGAGATGGAGCTCTGTGTTGAGGGTGATGATGGTGCGATGGAGCTGGGTGTTGACGGTGAGATGGAGCTGGATGTTGAGGGAGATGATGGTGAGATGGAGCTGGGTGTTGAAGGAGATGATGGTGAGATGGAGCTGGGTGTTGAGGGTGATGATGATGGTGAGATGGGGCTGGGTGTTGAGGGTGATGGTGATGGTGAGATGGAGCTGGGTGTTGAGGGTGATGATGATGGTGAGATGGAGCTAGGTGTTGAGGGAGATGATGGTGAGATGGAGCTGGGTGTTGAGGGAGATGATGGTGAGATGGAGCTGGGTGTTGAGGGTGATGATGATGGTGAGATGGGTCTGGGTGTTGAGGGTGATGATGGTGAGTTGGAGCTGGGTGTTGAGGGTGATGATGGTGAGATGGAGCTGGGTGTTGAGGGTGATGATGATGGTGAGATGGGGTTCGGTTATGATGGTGAGATGGAGCTGGGCGTTGAGGGTGATGATGGTGAGATGGAGCTGGGCGTTGAGGGTGATGATGGTGAGATGGAGCTGGGTGTTGAGGGTGATGATGGTGAAATGAGGCTGGGTGTTGAGGGTGATGATGGTGAGATGGGGCTGGGTGTTGAGGGTGAGATGGGTCTGGGTGTTGAGGGTGATGATGGTGAGATGGAGCTGGGTGTTGAGGGTGATGATGGTGAGATGGGGCTGGGTGTTGAGGGTGATGATGGTGAGATGGAGCTGGGTGTTGACGGTGATGATGGTGAGATGGAGCTGCGTGTTGAGGGTGATGATGGTGAGATGGAGCTGGGTGTTGAGGGTGATGATGGTGAAATGAGGCTGGGTGTTGAGGGTGATGATGGTGAGATGGGGCTGGGTGTTGAGGGTGATGGTGAGATGGGGCTGGGTATTGAGGGAGATGATGGTGAGATGGAGCTGGGTGTTGAGGGTGATGATGGTGAGTTGGAGCTGGGTGATGATGGTGAAATGAGGCTGGGTGTTGAGGGTGATGATGGTGAGATGGGGCTGGGTGTTGAGGGTGATGGTGAGATGGGGCTGGATGTTGAGGGAGATGATGGTGAGATGGAGCTGGGTGTTGAGGGTGATGATGGTGAAATGAGGCTGGGTGTTGAGGGTGATGATGGTGAGATGGGGCTGGGTGTTGAGGGAGATGATGGTGAGATGGAGCTGGGTGTTGAGGGTGATGATGGTGAGATGGAGCTGGGTGTTGAGGGTGATGATGGTGAGATGGAGCTGGGTGTTGAGGGTGATGGTGAGATGGGGCTGGGTGTTGAGGGAGATGATGATGGTGAGATAGAGCTGAGTGTTGAGGGAAATGATGGTGAGATGGAGCTGGGTGTTGAGGGAGATGATGGTGAGATGGAGTTGGTTATTGAGAGTAATGGTGATGGTGAGATAAAGCTGGATGTTGCGTCTTAGTAATGGGTTAACAGACCTTCCAATTAAGTCCTAATTTGATGTCAATTATTCAATAGTCACTGGACTGTGCTAAAGTGACCAATATGGATAGGCTTCTGGTTTTGACAGGAGTTAAGATTGCAGATAATACCTTATTCAATCAAATAACAGAGGCCTTAAAGAATTTTTTAGGGAAACATTCTATCACTACGGCTCTTATGGTACAATTGGGTCAGTCAGTGATAAAGCAGAATGTGGAAGATTCACTATTCACAGGATGGTGAGATCGTATATGCACAGCAGGCTATGAGAGTATTGCAGATGATTGGGACTGAGAAATTATGAGGACAGAAACCCCTTTAATACCTATAGCAGGAGGAAGTATATGGAGAATGGTAACAGGAAAATGAACCCCCAGAAATGCCCAGGCTATGATAAATAGGTGTTTTCGGTGTGACTCAAAATCTCTTTATGCTTTCAACTGTCCGAAACAATTTTAATAGTGTTTGAAGCTACACATGACATGGAAGAATCAAAAGAGGAAAGAGCAAGTGACCAGAAAGAAGGCATTGTGCTATTAACGAGAAGTTTTACTCCTGTAATGAGAGTTTTGGTTCCAGAGTCCTTTAATTGTGCTGTATTAGACAGTGGCTACACATCCACCGTGTGTGGAATTGACTGGTTAAAATGTTACCTGGACTCTTTAAATACTGAAAATTAGAACACGGTTAAAGAATTTGAAAGTTCCACAAGTTTCAGTTTAAGGGGATGATAATACCCTTAAGTCACTGAAAAGAGTGTTGATCCCTTGCATATTGCTGGAGTGAATTATTTCGTTAGGCCAGATGTTGTGCAGGTGAGATATCTTTGCTTCTGAGTAGACTGTCAATGAAGAAAGCACACTTGAAACTGGATAGGGAAAATGATAAGGCAGCAGTTTTTGGAAAAAAACGGTGGACTTACAATTTACACAGGATGCTGTTGTATTCCGTTAATGACAATTTTTGGGTAAATAGGTATTAGCATCCAAAAATGGGACTTTAGCTGATAAAAAGCTCATTGTGTTGAAGCTGCATTGGCAATTTGTGCATCCATCGCCTTGGAGGTGGAAAAATGTATTAGATGATGCAGGGGTAAGAGATGAAGACTATACTAAGCTGATCGAACAGGTCAGTGATCGCTGCGAGGTTTGTAGGAAGTAGAGAAGGACACCATCACGACCGATAGTAACTCTACCCTTAACCAGAGATTTTAACTCAGGACCTTAAGATCTGGGATAAAGCAAACAATATATTTATTTTGCACTTTGTAGATTTAGTCAATCAGTCATTGTATGTGGTAAAGAAAAGAGTAATTTTTTCTGGATCAGATTATGGGAAAATGGATAGGGACAGGAATGGAGCTACCGGCAAAGTTCCTTACGGACAATGAAATGGGGGGAGTAGAAATTTGCTAATGAGTTTAGGGAAATGTGTGAAAACATGAATATCATAGTCATGAATACGGCTGCGGAAAGCCCATTTAGTAATGAGGTGTGAGAGAAACCATGCAGTAATAGATGACGAAATGCTCCAGAAAGTTTTGGCAGATAGACCAAATTGTAAGTTAAATTCAGCCTTAGCATGGCCAGTACATGCAAAGAATTCATTGCAGATGGTTGGGGGCTATAGTCCCTGTCAATTAGTATTTGGTAGAAATCCCAAAATTCCGTCCGTTTTGACCAGCCTCTAGCTTGGGAAGGAACTACTAGCTCTGCCTTTGCTGAGCATCTAAATGCATTGCACATAAGTAGAGCATTTTTGGAAGCAGAAGTCTCTGAAAGAATTGCAGAGCTTTAAGGCATAATGTACGGCCATCAAATACAGTTTTTCAGCAAGGAGACATAGACAATTTTAATGAACGGAAAGGCCCAGGGAAGGTTATAGGCATAGATGGCAAAACAATTTTTTGCAACATGGTAATCAGATTGTTAGGGTACATTCATCAAGGATAATAGGTACAGATTACAAACTTGCGAATTTAGAGTAGATGAACACGATGAGGAAGTAGGGTCATCTGATACTCACATGTTACAGAACTATGAAGACCAGCTAACTGAAATAGACAGGGTGCCTGTAGAGGAACACAATAATGCTGATAAACTAGAACAGGCCATTTTTCCAAAAGGATAACTGCCAAAAGTTGGTACAAAAGTGACATACTTGCCTGAAGGGTCTAGTCAATGGAAGGATGCAACTGCCATTAGTAGAGCAGGGAAGGCCACTGGAAAGTATAAACACTGAATGTACAGAATACAGGGGAGGATGTCAAGACCATGGATTGGGAAATCAAAGTTCAGAAACGTAGCGCCAGTTCAGATAGTAAGACTGACAGTGAACATGATCACAGGAAGAAATCGAGAACTATTGAAGGAACATTCCACAAAAGGAGGGAAATATCAAGCGGTGGTAGTACAGAATGAGATATCAGGCGGGATATCAGGCGGGTAGCTTGACAAGGTCTCGGAATATGAGTAAGACCACGAATGCTACTAGGAGTAGAAACCCACATGCTCATGAGATTTTGGTGGCTTCCAATAAATTAGATGAACAAATTATGAAAGATGCCAAACAACTAGAACTGCATAGTTGGAGTGAATTTGGGGTACACACGGAGGTACCAGATAGGGGACAATGAGCTCTATCTCACAGATGGATTTGCACGGAAAAGGTGCTTCCCGATGGAACATAGAAGGCAAAGGCCAGGCTTGTGGTGAAGGGATTTGAAGAAAACTTGGAAGATCAGGATTTAAGGGTGGATTCCCCTATGGCAGGAAAGGTTATTTTAAAGATCTTCTTGGCTCTGTTAGCTACAAAGGCATGGCAATCTATAGATATAAAAACTGCCTTTTTGCAGGGGCATCAGCTTCAGAGAGACATTTTTCTCTGTCTTCCTAAAGAGGCAGCTAACACAGAAGGAAGTTAAATGTGTATATGGGCTAAATGATGCATCTAGAGTTTGGTATTTTTCGGTAAGATCAGTTTTGTTAAAGTTAGACTGCCAGTTGAAAGCAGATCTTGTGATGTTTTACTGACACTATGAAGGAAATCTTTCTGGTATCTTTATGATGCATGTCAGTGATTTTTTTTGTGGGGTGGTAGCAGTGATTTCAAAGCTATAGTAATCTCTGGGCTGAGGAAGGAATTCAGGGTTGGAAGTCAGGCTTCAGGCGCTTTCAAATATATTGGGCTGGAAATCGGACAGACTGAGTCAAGTGTCACTTTACGTCAGCAATCTTATTTGGAGAGCATCAGTCCGATAGCAATTAGTCATGATAGGCTTCACAAAAGGACACGGTGGTTTCTAAGAGGGGGAAAAAGAGGAACTCCGAAGTTTGATTGAGCAACTGCATTGGCTAGGTAGACGTACCAGACCGGATGTTAATTTTGAGGTCCTAGAGTTGAGTACGAAAATGAATGAACCCACAGTGGAGGACATAATGTGAGCAAACAAAACATTGTCCAAACTAAAAATGCAGGACTGTGTTTTGAAGTTCCCTTTTTTGGGTGATATTAACCACCTGAAACTCATAGTTTATAGTGATGCATCCTATGCCAATTTATGTGATGATGATGGATTCTCAAGCGCAGGAGGTTTTATAATATTTATTTGGTGGGGGGGGAATGGGAAATGTTGCCCCCTTGTTTGGAAACAAAGAAAATAAGGAGAGTGGTAAAAAGCACGTTGGCCGCCAAGACGCTAAGCCTTGTAGAGGCAGTGGATATGGCATTTTATATATCCCAGATATTAACTGAAATTTGGGGGTTAGGGGATTTGGGTAAAATACCCATTCAGCGTCACAGTGACAATAAATCCCTGGGGAAATGTGCACTCCACAAAATGTAAATGAGAAATGGTTGAGGATCAACATAGGCAGTTTAAAGCAAATGCTGGATAAAGGGGAAATATCAAATTAAATGGGTCGTTAGTAGTTATCAGTTATCCGATTGTTTCACTGAGAGGGGCTAGTTCGAAGAAACTTTTGGACATTATTAAAGAAGGGCATATCTTTGTGGGTTTTTCCAGAAAAAGAGGAAAGAGAGTATTTTGTGTTTTCTGTTCTTCTGTGGAAAACCAATATTCATCAAAATATTTTTCCCCCAAGGAAGGGGAGACTGTTAGGAATGGGTTAACAGACCTTCTAATTAAGTCCTAATTTGATGTCAATTATTCAATAGAAGTCACTGATATATAAAGGGGCCATAGGTGGCACTATTTGTTGGTGGAGAATTGTGTGGAGTTGTATCAAAGAAATAAAGGTATTTTATGAAGAAACAGAACTCGTGTCTCTTTTACTCAACAGCAACCTCGAGGCTCAAACATTGAGGGTGATGATGACGGTGAGATAAAGCTGTCTCTCAGTGCTGGATTTCCAGCCGCATCAGGTCTGCACCAGAAATCGGTGGGAAGGCACAAAGACAATTTAAATGCATATTTGCATATAATTTAAATGTGATTAGTGAGCCCGGGACTAATGTCTCCGGACTTGCTAGCATCTTTCCTTCCCCCGCTCCCCCCCTCCCAGAGTGGTTCACTGTAGTGAGGTTTTGAGTAGTTCCTGACTAACGGAACCAGCAGCCCAATCCCGCTGGAGTGAAGGGGGGGGGGGTGCAATCGGGGTCGCCCAGAAGGTCGTGTGGCCAGAGGTGCCCTGGGCATTGGCACCCTAGCAATGCCCAAGGGGCAAAGTGCCAATGCCCAGGGGGGGCACTGCCCATCAGCCATGTAGCAGTGCCAAAGGGGTGGGGCAAATGGGGGGCAGGGCCTGATGGGGCAGGGCCTAGGAGGCAATGGGTGGGAGTCCCGCTGCCACTCTGCATAGTGATCAGTGGGGGAAGGAGGGAAGGCAGCGCTCGGAGCAGGGGGGAGGGGAGATCAGGACTGTGGGGGTTCGGGGGGGGGGGGGAATTAGAACTGTGGGGGTTCGATGGGGGGGACTGCTGGAGATCGGGCTGGCCTGGGAACAGTCAGGGGGCCAGCAATCGAGCCATGGGGAGCTGGAGAGTCAGCACTGCGGGGATCGCCAGCAATTGAGTTGGCCAGCAATCGGGAGGCCATCAATGCACATGCGCTGGTCTCGGCACTGACAACTTGGCGCATGTGCAGTGGCCTGCTTAGTGTGCTGATTTCAGCCTCTCCAGTCGGGATAAGCCTTGCCCTCTAGTTTTAATGATATTTACGCTGGTGGCCTCTGCAGTGCAGAATGTGGGAGATTCTTCTCTGAACTCCCACTGAAAAAAACCAGTGTGAATTACTCCAGTTTTGATGTGAATTCGACACTTAGAATAGTTTTGGGAGAATTCTGCCCATTTGTTATTTAATGTCCTCTGAACTATGTCCAAAGAATTAGTACATTGAACAATGTGTCAATTTAGTTTTTACGAATATACACTGGTATATATTAATTGATACATTAATCATAGTGGGCAAAATACTTTTTAAAAATTAGACTTGAGGATGACCTTTGAGATTTTTATCACTTGCATATATTCACCTGGGCACATACACAATTGTGAAGTATGTAAGCATAGATTTACAGACCTTGGTGTGAGGGGGAAAATATCACACTTTATTAAATTATCTGAGTGTTCGAATCAAATTAACCATATATTCTTCCGTAATTTAAATTGGAATGATAAATCTGTCATCTCCATTCAGATTGATACTTGGGGTTTTCTGAACCAGTTTGATTCACCAATCACCGCCTCAACATGATTTTCTGGGTGTTGCATTGTGATTCTGTGATGCAACAGGTCTGAAGGCGTAAACAGCTGTACTTCCACCTAGTGTTGATCTGCTGTCACTGTATAAAATAGAGAAGGAAAACACAGCAGTAACAGGACCCCGGAGGACCTCGCATTGCAATGAATTTGAAGCACAGCCACTGTTTTATAGGCCAGCATTGAAGGCATTTTTCACACAAGCAGCAATGGAATTAATGACCAATTAAGTTGTTTTTTGGCGGCGCTCATCCAGAAAGGATTTGCTGACCAAAATCCCAGAAGAACACCTTTCTTCTCTTTGAACACGCCAGCCAGAAAATCCCACTTTGGTGCTATCCCACCACTGATTTTTCACCCATTACAATACCGGGGTAGAAAATCACAGGCAGGATAGCGTGGAAGTGTAACGCCCTGGCTTGTGATCTGTGCGTCAGTCCAAGTACCTCTGACAAAGCCACACTGCGTAATTTTTGCAGCTCAAATACTAGTGTGGGACTTGAAACAACAAATATCTAAGTCAAGAGCAGAATTGGCTGAGCTTGATTTTAAAAGAGTGACTCTCTTTGCAAAAATGGCTATAATTCTGACTAAAACAGCTTTTAATGTTTACGTACGCATTTTGTACCCAAGAATGTATAACACTAGAATCTAAGGACTGGATTTCACATGTGCCTGCTGAGCATGTTTTTGGTGGAGATGGCATATAAAATAGGGTGGGTGCCAACCCCTCTACCATCCCACACACCCTTGAGCTCACCAGCAAAATGTCAAAATTGGCAGCCCCATATTTAAGTAAATAATCAAGGTGTCATTGAGTTGTTAACAAACCAATTGACCCTAATAATATGCAGCACAGACTATAACACAGTTGGCTTGTTTTTAAAGGGGCAAACGAGAACGGGATAATATCTTTGGGGGAGGGGTTACCTTTGCGCTTTGCCTTTTCTTTCTACTCGACTGCTTGCCAAAACCTGCTACTCCCATGTCCCCACCCTAAACTGCCCAAAACTTCCCTGCCCAACACCCTGAGCTTACCTTGCTCCAGGATACGTGGCATCTACTTCATAGACCTGCTTGCAGTCCTGGCAACGCCCACTGATGCACTCTTGGGGCTAATGGCTAATCAGATTGGCTGGCATCTCCCAAGGACAGGACATTTACCCCCCCCCCCACCCCCCCCACACGCACCAGTGAGGAACACAAACACTAAAAACAAAACTTTACCCCTTAATCGCGAATACTGGCTTAAATAGCACCAGTGTTTTTATTTTCCATATGAACATGTTCTGTGCTAGAAATATTGAACTGAACAAGCAAATGAATTCATATTCCCATTCCAACATTAAATACTGTACCTCTAAGTCCTGACTCACCCGAATTTAATCTTTGATTTAGCATTCCTCGGAAGAGACAGGAGTAGAAACAGAAGCTGTCTCACATGCACCAAGGGATGAAACCTGTTGACTGTGGAGATGGGGGGAGGAGAGGACTCCTAGCAAACTGTAGAAATAAGAAAGCATAAATGTTCATCACAAGTTAGATGATTCATAAACATGCCTCACCCACCATGCTTTTGTTGAACATATTCAGTTTTGTTGCCGTTACTGGAATAAGATAGAATCATGAATAAGATTTTTATTATGGGGAAAATAGACAGGCATAGACAATCCCAACAGTGGTGAATGATTTGACACTACATAGGAACTTGATTGTAAAGCTTCCATCCTCCAAAACAATGAGTTGAATCTGTTGAACAAGTTCACAAATAGTGACTTATGTAACAACTCATCACAAGGTGCAGCGTGGACTTTAATATCATCTGATACTTCATTGAAGGTTTAAAGTCTTAGCTATTTGAAGAGTGTAATAGGGACAAGAAAAAAACAGGAGCTCGTGTGGAAGGCTGAGTAATTTCTGATAGTATCCTTTCTGTGAGATTAGTGACTGTCTTGTCATCTGAGGTTCAATCGTTCATTGTAGTGTACCTTCTGGAATGACTCAGTGACAAGAAGCTCAGGCCAAAGGTCGAAGCTTTTCCAATCCACAGCATTTAACATTTACATGACAGTGTTCTTTAAAGCTCTCCATTGATTAATGAACCAAACTTAATTACAGTTTAATAGTGCACAAATATTTAGATAATAAGGATATAATCGAGTTCAATGTGCTTGAAAGGGAGAAAAGAGAAACCATTATTAAGATTCGAGATTTAGGTAAGGTTGACTGCAGCGGAATGAGACATGACTGTCCATATGTATAGTACGATGGACAAATCGATTTGTGGGTAATTTGGTGGAAGATTTGGGGAGGCATTCAAAAAAACATTTATTTATTGTGAGACAGAACCAGTCCATATCAATGTAAGGCAAAAGCTCTACCTGTCAAAAAGCCAGCCATGAATGACTAAAGAAGCAAGAGGCAATGTCAAACTTAAAGAAAAAGCATACAAAAGTAGCACGGATCCTGGTAAATGGAAAAGGAGACAAAAGTGACAAAACCGGTAGTAAGAACTACAGCAAGAATATGAAAAACTTGGAAAGTATATCAAAACCAAAACAAAATATTTTACCATTATATTAGGAAAAATAGGGTAGTTAGGAGAATTGTGGACCTTTTAAAATGATAATAGTAATACTTTAAATAAAAATAAGGACTTTATTCATTCAAGAGTCATGCTGGCTAGGCCAGCTTTATTGCCACCCATTGCTAATTGCCCTTGAGAAGGTGGTGGTGAGTTGCCTTCTTGAACTGCTGCAGTCCGTGGTCTATTTTCATCCACGGTACTAAGAGTTTCAGAAATTTGACCAGTGACATTGAAGAACTAGCAATATATTTCCATGTGGCTTGGAGAGAAACCTCCAGTTGGTAGTGTTCCCATGTTTCTGCTGCCTTTGTCCCTCCTAGATGGTAGTGGTCATGGATTTGGAAGGTATTGTCTAAGGAGTCTTGGTGAGTTCCTGCTGTGCATCTTGTAGATGGTACATCCTGCTGATACTGTGCATTGGTGGTGAAAAGAGTGAATGTCTGTGGATGGGATGACAATCAAGCAGGTTGCTTTGTCCTGGATGATGTTAAGCTTCCGGAGTTGTTGGAGCAGCACTCATCCATACAAGTAGAGTAATTTATCACACTCCTGACTTGTGTTTTGTGGATGATGGACAGAATTTGAGGAGTCAGGATGTAAGCTACTTTTGGCAGGATTCTTAGCTTCTAATCTGCTCTTGTAGCCATAGTATTTATATGGCTAGTCCAATTCTGATTCTGGTCAATGGTAACCCCAGGATGTTGATAGTTAGGATTCTGTGATGATAATGCCATTGAATATCAAAGGATGATGGTTCGAATCTCTTGTTGGAGAAGATCTTGCATGGCAATTGTGGCGCAAGTGTTACTTGCCACTTGCCAGTTCAAGCCTGGATATTGTCCTGGTCTTGCTGCATTTGGACATGAACTTCTTCAGTATCTGGAGTCATGAATGGTGCTGAACATTGTGCAATCATCAGTGAAAACCCACTTCTGATTTTATGACAGAAGGAAGGTCATTGATGGAGCAGCTTAGATTGCTCGACCTAGATACTACCCTGAGGATCTCTTGCTGAGATGACTGATCACCAACAATCACATGTTCCTTTGTGTGAGGTTTGAAATGGCAGGCATGCTGAATAAGTACTTTGTTTACAGTAGAGGAAGAGGCCAACACACGAACATACATGCCAGATACCACAAGAAAACTGAATTAGTTTTGGAAACTAAGCAAATTAATAGTAAAAAAGTAATGATACAATAAAGAGTGACAATTTTTTTCACTAACTCTTTTAACCAAGAACACTGAGTTGTCCTCTCATTCGAGGACAACTCAGTGGCACAGTGGTTGTTAGCACTGCTGTCTCAGCGCCAGGGACCTGGGTTCAATTCTGGCCTTGGGTGACTATGGAGTTTGCATATTCTCCTCAGGTCTGCATGGGTTTTCTCTGGGTGCTCCAGTTTCCTCCCACAGTCTAAAGATGTGCAGGTTAGGTGGATTGGCCATACGAAATTACCCCTTAGTGTCCCAAGATGATGATATAGATTAGCCATGGGAAATGTGTGGAGTTTCGACGATAGGGCGGGGAGATGGACTGGGTAAGATACTCAGTCAGATAGTCAGTGCAGACTTGATGGGCCAGATAGCCTCTTCTGCACTGCAGGGATTCTATGATTTTATGACATGTACAATTATTGTTTTAGTATGTTTCATTTTCCTGATACTCCTTGCTCCGATCCATCTGCTGGTTGGGCCTGGAATGAATCATAGAATCCTACAGTGCAGAAGAAGGCCATTTGGCCTATCGAGTCTGCACTGACCACAATACCCCCAGACCCTATCTCCATTACCACATGATGGAAGAGGAGAGGGCTGCAAGAGCTAAGGCAGGAGAGCTGTCTGCAATTTTACCCTCTGGCACTGGATCAACAACTCGAAGGCCTGGAGAATAGTAAATGAACAGTGCTGAGACAATTTGTTTTCAGTTTGTTCATTACAATAAAGTTCTTAAGCTTGAAATCTGGTTGTGTGAACTTCCAGTCAGTTGCTGGAAATTCAATTATTTTAAAATCATCAGTCTCAAAGGGGATAGTAACAACATACTCACCCATATTTGGTCTGGCATATTCGCTGTCTGTCATCATTTCCAGTTCAAAATCCCAGAGGTAATGACAATTGGATGGGATCCAGCAGAACAGCTGCCCAACTCATTTCCTGCCCCACCTGCTTCAGATGCACTTGAAATAAGGTGGAACAGGCATGTACAAAACTGCCTTGTTTATGTCTGAAGCCTCTGTAGCTTGGTTTTAATGCAGATTTTAACAGAGCAATTTAAATTTATTTCAATGAAAAACCATTGGACATCAGACCCTGATGGAAGTACTTAATAAATAATTGTGGACTTTAGTATCGAAAGGGTCAGGGTCAACTATTTGGATTTTGTTTTGATTACTTTCAGCTTTTGTGGTAGTTGTTCTACCTTAAGATGGTGCAGAGCATTCCAGTGACAAAGTGTTAACTTGTCAGAACATGTGGATGAAAAGTCCTTCCATGTAGTAACTGGTGCCACCTATTGGCTAAATCGCATAATATTTCACACTTTATGCAATAAGCATTGTTATAAAGAGGCCTAACAATAGGTTATGTTTGAAGGAAAAACATATAATTCCCATTAACCAAATTTCCTTTATTTTCTCAATTTCCTGTTTTATTTTGTATCCATGATGTGGAGATGCGCCGGGTAAACACAGTAAGAAGTCTCGCAACACCAGGTTAAAGTCCAACAGGTTTATTTGGTAGCAAAAGCCAGTAGCTTTCGGAGCGCTGCTCCTTCGTCAGGTGAGTGGGAGTTCTGTTCACAAACAGGGCATATAAAGACACAAACTCAATTTACAAAATAATGGTTGCAATGCGAGTCTTTACAGGTAATCAAGTCTTAAAGGTCTTTATATGTCCGTTTGTGTCTTTATATGCCCTGTTTGTGAACTGAAATCCCACTCACCTGACAAAGGAGCAGCGAGCACTCCGAAAGCTAGTGGCTTTTGCTACCAAATAAACCTGTTGGACTTTAACCTGGTGTTGTGAGACTTCTTACTTATTATGTATCCACATTTGCACCTAAGAAAGGATATACTGACCATAGAACGAGTGCAGCAGAGGTTCACTATGCTGATACCAGGGTTGGCAAGATTGTCCTATGAGAAGAGGACCTGCATTCACTAGAGTTTAGAAGGGTGAGAGAAGATCTGATTGAAACATACAAAATTCTAACAGGGCTGGACAGACTAGATGCAGGGAGGATGTTTTCCCTGGTTGGGGAATCTAGAACCGGGGACGCAGCCTCAGGATACAGGCTAGACCATTTAAGATGAAATGAGGAACAATGTCTTCACTCAAAGGGTAGTGAAACTGCGGAATTCTCTATCACATGGCCGTGGAGGCCAATGTGTTCAGGAAAGAAATAGATTTTAAAAAAATATTATTGGCATCAAGGGATATGGGGAGAAAATGGGATATGGTATTGAGATAGAGGATCAGCAATAATCCTATTGAATGGTGGAGCACATTCCTAGTTTCTATGTTTGACATTCCCCATTCTGTACAATGCGCTTTTGCCAAGATATCTCACCTGATACAATAGCTCTCCCACAAAAAGCAGAAAGTAAATGAGGTATAAATTAAATTTTAGTTATTTGCTATTTAAGCATGATACAAAGTTAATGAAGACCATTCACTCTGACTGCATTTCAGAAAAACCATTATACATGAAATACAAACAGTGATAACTTGCTTATGAATATTTAACACCAATTCCAAGCTGCTCCAGAGGCAGGAAATAAAGCAAACGCAGAACTGAGATGGAGAGATTTTGAAGAGGTGCCCAAATGCTTGGACAAAGAGAAGCTACCAGGGCTGTCTTAAGGAACAGAAGGTTTTCATCTTTCTTTCCATGAATAGGTCACGCTTCAAAATGCAGGTGGTCCAACACATATACCACATCTTACATGACTGAAAGAGAAAAAATTGAATAATGTTCATAGAATCCCTACAGTGCAGAAGGAGGCCATTCGGCCCATCAAGTCTGCACTGACCACAATCCCACCCAGACCCTATTCCTGTAATCCCACATATGTACCCCACTAATCCACACCCCAGGACACTAAGGGGCAATTTAGCTTGGCCAATGCACCTAACCTGCACATCTTTGGATTGTGGGAGGAAACCGGAGCACCTGGAGGAAACCCACACAGGGAGAACGTGCAAACTCCACACAGACAGTGACCCAAGCTGAGAATTGAACCCGGGTCCCTGGAGCTGTGAGGCAGCAGTGCTAACCTTTGTTTCACCATGCCACCCGAATCTCTAGATGAGATTCTGGCCACTTCTGATACTCTGGAGATTCATATGGTCGAAAGACTTAATCTGTGGTGGAAACAATGGGTTGGAGATTGGTATACATTGCAGCCAATAATAAATGGGAGCAAAGCATTCAAATTTAGCAATGGGCAAACTGCACCAAATCTGTATCGGCATTGGTTCCATTGCTCAGTTTGCAGTGCCATTTTGTTTAGTACAGGAGCGGGTCATTCAACCCCTTACCAAGCATAAACCATCACATCTCTATTTGCTTGCAAGCACATGATCCTTTTCCTATGCATACCTTCAAATTCCCACCATCCATTCAACACTCCCATTCTTTCTGGTCTTTATGCAATTTGGTATTTCTCCCTCATAGTCACTGTCACCAAATGCACTGCATCCATTGGTTGTATGCATGGCATTAGTCATTAAGAGGTCTATTCTTTCCCCCATTACAGGAAGACTCCGTAACACAAGGTTGAAGAAACCAGAGATGCTCCCCAACAAATCTCAGTTGACAACTGCAGAGGAGGAAATGCTGGACGTCAGCAATGTCTGTGTCTCTGGCCATTGGAAATGGGGACCTCCCAGCCATTCAGTGGCAGAGAATTAAATATTGACCCATATGTCATACAATGCCACTTCTGATACTCTGGAGATTCATATGGTCGAAAGATAACATGAAATCATGTTGACTTGATTTCAGTAGGCAGTTAAATAGATACAATCATTTTCATGATAAGTTGCAATATACTTGCCTTGTTCATATTAATTCATATATTTTCTCTCCACCAGAGTCTTCATGCATGCAAGAGTTGTCTGTGGATGATTCATTCTGAGGGTGTACCGTCACAACATTCATGTTTCCTGTGCACCAGCCCAGTGCGTGCACTTCGTGGTCCCAGTTTGACTATTAATTAGGATGTCACCTGATGCCTCACACCCATATGTAAGCAATAGCAGACAGTCTGGCTGGAAGAGCTGTGGAGTGTCTGTGTCTAAGGGCACAGCCATTTCCAAAATTTGCTCTGCTGTGGCCTGGGCACCATCAACAGAAAGGATAATCATTGAGGGGCAGTCGAAAATCTGTGACATGCGTTCCAAGCACATGGTCCACAATTGCAGCTCAAGCATAAGTGAGTTAGTGTCAGAGTACATTGAGGATATCTTGCTATCAACATAAAGCACATTAAATAGAATGATAGTAGTCTGAGCCTTGGCTTTAAAGCACCTCACTGATCCATATCAAATTGCTCTCCAGATAAATGGTAAAGTTAAAGGTTATTTATTAGTCACAAGTAGGCTTACACCTAACCAGCACATCTTTCAGACTGTGGGAGGAAACTGGAGCACCTGGAGGAAACCCACACAGACACGGGGAGAATGTGCAGACTCTGCACAGACAGTGACCCAAGCCAGAAATCGAACCTGGGTCCCTGGTGCTGTGAGGCAGCAGTGTTTGCCACTGTGCCGCCACAGCTGCATGATGGCAAAGGGAGACATGGAAATTAGAACTCCACACAGGGCTCTCACTTCTCATCTGTTACATCCCTGTCCCTCCCTCTCAGTCCTTCACTTGCTGTGCCCTCTCCTGATGGCCATACCTGTTCTTCCAGATGTAGGTGGTGCAATCTTTAGTAGGGTCCTCAAGGTCTCCAAAACCCAGAGGGCAAAAGTCAATAACTTCTCAGCTGTCAGGGCAGGAAACCAAGCAACCTGCCTCTACCTCTGCTAAAGCCACAAGAGTTGCCCACATAAGAATAGTAGGAAATGGAAGAGGAAATCTTCCTTGTTGCATAAGGGAATATGAATGTATCATGCGCCAGTATATTCTAAACTTCAAACCAATTTTTATATTTTAAAACAGAACACAAAAGATGGTTGCCCAAGGTTCGCCTGACTCCTTTTATGGATAGAAACCACTCCCCTATCTCAAGAGGAACATTCCAGATTGATTTTGCATCAATGCCCTTTCCTGAAATTAATAAGGATATTAATGAATTGAATGGACCATTCAAATGCAAAGACCCAAGCTGCCTCAAACTTAAAAATGTGAAATCCACAACACAAGACACAGGTGGCACAGTGGTTAGCACTGCTGCCACACAGCGCCAGGGACCTGGGTTCGATTCCCAGTTGGGTCACTGTCTGTGCGGAGTCTGCACATTCTCCCTGTGTCTACATGGGTTTGCTCCGGTTTCCTCCCACAGTCCAAAAGATGTGCTGGTTAGATGCATTGGCCATGCTAAATTCTCCCTCAGTGCATCCGAACAGGCATTGGAGTCTAGTGACTAGGGGGTATTCACAGTAACTTCATTGCAGTGTTAATGTAAGCCTACTTGTGACACGAAAATAATTAATCTATAATCAACAGTGGCATTGTGGTGAGCATTGCTGCCTCACAGCGCCAGTGACCTTGGTTCAATTTTGACCTTGGGTGACTGTGCAGTTTGCATGTTTGCCCTGTTTCCTCTGGGCGTCCCAATTTCCTGTCACAGTCCACAAATGGGCAGGTTGGGTGGATTCGCCATGCTAAATTGCCCCTCAGTGTCCAAAGGTAAGTAGGTTAGGTGATTGGCCATGGTAAATATGCAGGGTTATGGGGACAGGACAGGGGTTGGGCCTGGGCAAGATGCTCTTTTGCAGAGTCAGTGCAGACTCAATGGGATTGTATGGTTCTAACTACCCACCCGTAGCTGATGTATTCATAAAGACACCAGCAAAGCCTGATGGTTAAAAGGGCTAACTCTGTTTCAGGATAAGGACTAAGGGTGTAGCAAAGAGCATGATGTACAGCTATGGAACAAACACGGGAATTGATTGGACAGTGGTAGATGCTGTGCCTTGAACAGACAGTGATTGAACACAGAGCAGTGTGTCGTGTGCCTGAGAGAATTACACCCCCTTGACAGAGGCAAGACTCCATATTCATGACCAAAAAATCAGTGATTGACTGTCCTTGGAGTATGTGACTGGAAGCATGATCAGTGCCAGTAGGATCTGTATAGGGAGAAGAGACAGTGACATCAGCAGCAGTAACCCAAGATCAACCACTGTAGAAGCAAGACCCCAAGTCTGGGACTTGGAGACATTGGAACAAAAACCATCACCAGGGAATCTGATCAGTTCGTGTCACCATGGGTAGTATCTCTAAGTCCAATTCATGAGTTTGGATATTTTGTGAAGTTTTGATACTTTTTGAATACTTGTGTGTATAATGGAGTAGGTCAAAGATTAGTTACTTTGTAACAATGTAAGTCAGAGTTTAGTTACTTCGTGTATAACAAAGCTTGATGCCTAATGTAATTTTGAGGTAACTTGGTATAGCATAATAAAGGAGATTTGTTATACAATAATTCAAGAGTTTAAGTGTCTTTGTCACGTCGTCAGTTGACCCAAGTTTGAAGTAAAGTATATTTCTTCGTCACAACTAAGGCTTACATTAACACTGCAATGAAGTTACTGTGAAATTCCTGTAGTTGTCATGCTCTGGCACCTGTTCAGGTCAATGCACCTAACTAGCACGTCTTTCAGACTGTGGGAGGAAATCGGAGTACCCGGAGGAAACCCATGCACACAGACAGTGACCCAAGCCGGGAATCGAACCTGGGTTCCTGGTGCTGTGAGGCAGCAGTGCTAACCACTGTGCCACCGTACCACCCCATGCATCTTATTTGGAAAAGGATTTTGCATTTGTAAAAGATCACATGATGCAAGATAGTTTCTGTCAACTTTTGAATCAGCTGGAAGCTGCTTGCAGACAGAGTTCCTGGGATCTGATATCCTAATTTTTAAAATTCATTCATGGGATGTGGGCTTTGCTGGATTTGGCCAGCATTTATTGCCCACCCCTAATTGCCCTTGAGATGGTCCGCGTGTGAAATGCTTTAAGTCATTTTACTGTGTTAATGGGCTGTGGTCTCATCAGTTCTCACTGTGGCTTTTCAGGTACTTGAATTATTCAGATGGAAGAAAAAAACTGCTGAAAAGATTCAGATTTCAAGCAAGCAGCAGCTCCGTACAATCCTTTCACTGGTGGTGAAAATAAACCTGAATCTTAATCTACTGGGAATGTTGCTCAGTTAGATGTTGTAAAATAAGGTGAACTGTAACTGAATTATATTGTACTCTATTTTTAACATCCTGCTTAATGTAATTCAATGTGAGCTCCATTATTTTTGTAATCAAGTTACTAACTTGCTCACATAGATGGATCGAACGGTTTAAGGACTTTTTTAAATGGTGCATATAGGAATTGTAAATCTTGTACATTTCTTGGAACTTTAAGAACAAGTCACTGAGCAATCAATTGTATGAAATGCAATGTGCTGTTTTGACATGGTGAGATATGTTCAATGTAAGTCTCATTCTTTATAGAGCAAATTCACAACATCGTGAGTGAGCAAGTATACCAGTTTAGCTTATTTAGCAGCTTTTCTGACCTTCTGGGTCAATAGGTCGTGAGTTCATGCCCCTCACCTGGACAGAAGTACATAATAGTCTGAAGTTTCAGCACAGCACCGTGGGATTGCTGCATTGTTAGCATTGCTGTCTTTCAGCTGAAACATTAAGATGCGGTCCTGTTTACCTAATGTTCAAGATTACATACCACTGAAAAAAGCATTTTCCTCAACCAAAATTCTAATCAGCTGGTCATTCATATCATTGTTTTGTGGTATGTTAGTGATTGCAAGATGGCTATCAAGCATGTCTACATAAAACCACACCAAAACTAATTAATTATATACAATAATTTAACTTGATGGGCAGCACATGCTTCACAGTACCACGGACCTGGGTTTGAATCCATCCTTGGGTGGCCGTCTGTGTGGAGTTTGCAAGTCCTCCCCGTGCCTGTGTGGGTTTCCTCCCACAGTTCAAAGATGTGAAGGTTAGGTGGATTGGTCATGCTAAATTGTTTAGATTAGGGGGAAATGAGTGTGTTAAATGTGTGGTGTTATGGGCATAGGGCGGCGGGGGGGGGGGGCTGGGTGGGATGCTCTTTCAGAGAGTCAGTGCAGACTCGATGAGCCAAAAGGCCGCCTCCTATGATTCTATATAAATGCTAGTAGGTTAATTATGTGTCAGTTCTCATCCACAAACTTGAGTAGGAGGGAAATGTAAGTTTAAGCATACCAGAAACGCCTGTCCTAAGATTCTCCTCCTCCTCTGATAACGTTGGGGACTCATGTTGGTGTATATTGCAATAGTTTCATGAGTAACAGCTGCCATCTCCAGCCTCCCCCTAGTGGCCAGGCTTTGTATATGGACCTTGAGGTAGTTAGTTGGGGTGTACTAACAAGGTTTGCTCACAGCTCACTCCTGCTTCACCGGACTCAATCCATCGAATGGGCTGTACAGCGGTCTCAGGCAAGGCTAGCGGAGGTGGAGTCTGCTTCCTAATCAACACCTCATCATGCCTAGACGTAGCAACACTGGCAACTTTCTACTCAGTAAGAAGTTTAACAACACCAGGTTAAAGTCCAACAGGTCCAACGGAGCACCCGGGTTTCCTCCGGGTGCTCCGGTTTCCTCCCACAGTCCAAAGATGTGCGGGTTAGGTTGATTGGCCAGGTTAAAAATTGCCCCTTAGAGTCCTGGGATGTGTAGGTTAGAGGGATTAGCGGGTAAAATATGTGGGGGTGGGGCTTGGGTGGGATTGTGGTCGGTGCAGACTCGATGGGCCGAATGGCCTCCTTCTGCACTGTAGGGTTTCTATGATTTCTATGAGGTTTATTTGGTAGCAAAAGCCACACAAGCTTTCGGAGCTCTAAGCCCCTTCTTCAGGTGAGTGGGAATTCTGTTCACAAACAGAGCTTATAAAGACACAGACTCAATTTACATGAATAATGGTTGGAATGCGAATACTTACAACTAATCAAGTCTTTAAGAAACAAAACAATGTGCGTGGAGAGAGCATCAAGACAGGCTAAAAAGATGTGTATTGTCTCCAGACAAGACAGCCAGTGAAACTCTGCAGGTCCACGCAACTGTGGGAGTTACAAATAGTGTGACATGAACCCAATATCCCGGTTGAGGCCGTCCTCGTGTGTGCGGAACTTGGCTATCAGTTTCTGCTCAGCGACT
Source organism: Mustelus asterias (assembly GCF_964213995.1). Lineage (NCBI taxonomy): Eukaryota > Metazoa > Chordata > Chondrichthyes > Carcharhiniformes > Triakidae > Mustelus > Mustelus asterias. Next base: position 44,324,270 of record NC_135820.1, read on the forward strand.
CTGCGCTGTCGTGTGTCGCGAAGGCCGCCTTGGAGAACGCTTACCCGATAACTTCCTACTCCCCAGATCTAGAATCATAGAATCATAGAAACCCTACAGTGCAGAAGGAGGCCATTCGGCCCATCGAGTCTGCACCGACCACAATCCCACCCAGGCCCTACCCCCACATATTTTACCCGCTAATCCCTCTAACCTACGCATCTTAGGACTCTAAGGGGCAATTTTTTTTTTAACCTGGCCAATCAACCTAACCCACACATCTTTGGACTGTGGGAGGAAACCGGAGCACCCGGAGGAAACCCACACAGACACGAGGAGAATGTGCAAACTCCACACAGACAGTGACCCGAGCCGGGAATCGAACCCGGGACCCTGGAGCTGTGAAGCAGCAGTGCTAGCCACTGTGCTACCGTGCCTCCCGGTACCTGACGCTAAAATGCCACCCCTAGTACCTTCCATAGGAGTTCACCTCCGTTATCCTGATGGCAGTTTACATCCCACCCCATGCGGATGTGAGGATTGCACTGGACGAAATATATGCCACTACGAATAGCCTTGAGACAAAACATCCTGAAGCCTTGTTCATCATGGCCGGGGATTTCAATCAGGCCATGCTCAAGAGCGTACTATCAAGTTACCACCAACACATCTCTTGTTCCACCAGAGGCTCAAACATCCTAGACCACTGCTACACGAATATCAAACACGCTCTATTGCCCGCCCACACATTGGCAAATCACACCACAAGGCTGTGCTCCTGTACCCAGCTTACAAGCAAAAACTGAAGCTGGAGAATCCATCAAAGAAAGTCATGCAATGTTGGTCTGAGGGATCAGATGATCTCCTATGGGGCTGCTTGGAGTCAGTGGTCTGGTCAGTATTTAAAAACTCTGCGACCAGCCTGAATGAGTACGCCACTACAGTAACTGATTTCATTAGTAAGTGTGTAGAAAACTGTGTGCCAAAGAAGCAAATCCGTGTGTTCCCCAACCGGAAATCATGGATGAACAGGGATATCCACTGCTTGCTGAAATCCAGGTCTGAGGCGTTCAAGTCAGGCGACACTAACCTTTACAAGAAAGCCAGATACAATCTAAGCAGATCGATCAAAGATGCCAAAAGACAGTACCGGACCAAGCTAGAGTCCCAGGCTAGCCACACAGACCTCCGCCGACTATGGCAAGGTCTACAAGTCATAACAGGTTACAAGGTGAAGGCATGTAAAATCGCCAGCTCCAATGCACCCCTTCCTGATGAGCTCAATGCATTCTACACCCGTTTTGGGCCAGAGGTCAGCGAGAGCATGCCCTCCACCCTGGAAGCCCTGGATGAACCTGTATCTTGGGTCACCATTGCAGATGTCAGAGCAGCTTTCTCGAAGGTCAACCCATGGAAAGCGACTGGCCCGAATGGGATACCTGGATGGGCACTCAGATCCTGCGCGGATCAGCTGGCGGGGGTATTCACAAACATCTTCAACCTCTCTTTACAACAATTTGAAGTCCCTATCTGCTTCAAGAAGACAACCATCATCCCGGTACCTAAGAAAAACCAAGCAGTGTGTCTTAATGACTATAGGCCGGTGGCTCTGACATCCATCATTATGAAAGGTTAGTCATGGCACAAATCAATTCCAGCCTCCCGGACTGCCTGGATCCACCACAGTTTGCCTATCACCGCAACAGATCCACAGCATCTCCCTGGCCTTGCACTCAACCCTGGAACACCTAAATAACACCTATGGACATCTATGTCAGACTCCTATTTATTGACTATAGCTCAGCCTTCAACACTATTATTCCCACGGAACTCATCTCCAAACTCCGTGGCCTGGGCCTTGGCACCTCCCTCTGTGACTGGATCCTGAATTTCCTAACCCACAGACCACAATCAGTAAGGATAGGCAACAACACCTCCTCCACGATCATCCTCAGCACCGGTGCCCCTGTTCTCAGGTTGCCCCTGTTCATGGGTACTTATATACCTATGACTGTGCAGACAAATTCCCCTCCAATTCGATTTTCAGGTTTGCTGATGACACCACCATAGTGGGTCGGATCTCAAACAATGATCAGACAGAGTACAGGAATGAGATCGAGAATCTGGTGAACTGGTGCAGCAACAATAATCTCTTCCCTCAATGCCAACAAAACGAAGGAGATTGTCATCGACTTCAGGAAGCATAAAGGAGAACATGCCCCTGTCTACATCAATGGGGACGAAGTAGAAAGGATCGAGAGCTTCAAGTTTTTAGATGTCCACATCACCAACAACCTGTCCTGGTCCCCCCCAATGCTGATGCTATAGTTAAGAAAGCCCACCAAAGCCTCTACTTTCTCAGAAGACTAAGGAAATTTGGCATGTCAGCTACGACTCTTACCAACCTTTACAGATGCACCATAGAAAGCACTCTTTCTGATTGCATCACAGCTTGGTATGGCTTCTGCTCTGCCCAAGACCACAAGGAACTACAAAAGGTCGTGAATGTAGCCCAATCCATCACGCAAACCAGCCTCCCAACCATTGACTCTGTCTACACTTCTCGCTGCCTCAGCAAAGCAGCCAACATAATTAAGGACCTCATGTACCCCGGACATTCTCTCTTCCACCACCTTCCGTCGGGAAAAACCTTCATCCAGGGCTTCCAGGGTGGAGGGCATGCTCTCACTGACCTCTTGCCCAAAACGGGTGTAGAGTGCATTGAGCTATTAGGAAGGGGTGCATTGAGATCATGTACCAACCAACTCAAGAACAGCTTCTTCTCTGGTGCTGTCAGACTTTTGAATGGATCGACCTCGCACTAAGTTGATCTTTCTCAACAGCCTAGCTATGACTGTAACATTACACTCTGCACTCTCTCATTTCCTTCTCTATGAACGGTATGCTTTGTTTGTATAGTGCGCAAGAAACAATATTTTTCACTATGTTAATACATGTGACAATAATAAATCAAATCAAATAGATGATCAGGAACCAAGCAAGTACCTGCCCATTTTATGTTGCACTCTTGCCACACAAGTGGGTTTAAAATTGACCCCTTAGTCACTGACAGCTCACTTCGTAAACTACAATCTGGCTAACTTTGAGGATAATTTAATGCCAACTAAAATATAATTTCAGATCTACTGAGCCGGTACTATTGCCAAGTCTTTTTTTTAAATGAATTTCCTTAATTATATTAAATGGTTGATCATAGAATATTTGGAATGAAATGAGTTTGATTAGATCTGAGCCAAATGCTTTGAGTACCAATGATAACTGACAATTCATATTTTCCCAGTTACCCAAGACACTGTTCATAGTGTTAGGAAAACAAAGCGACAGGAAGATCTGGGTCCTGCTTGCGGACAGCTTCCAACCTCATAGTCTCCCAACTCCAGACAGCCCGCTTCTACCTCCTTCCCAAAAATCACAAACAGGACTGCCCAGGTAGACCCACCATGTCAGCCTGTTCCTGCCCCACTGAACTCATTTCCTCCTGTCTTGACTCCATTCTCTCTTCTCTTGTACAGTCCCTTCCCATCTATATCCTGCGATTCCTCTGATGCTCTATGTCATAACAACAACTTCCAGTTCCCTGACCCAAACCACCTCCTCCTCACCATGGATGTCCAATCCCCTTACACCTCCATTCCCCACCAGGATGGCCAAAGAGTTCTTCGCTGAACAATCACCATCCACCTCCACTCTTTTCCATCTGGCTGAACTTAGTCTCTCACTCAAAATTTCTCCTTTAACTCGTCTCACTACCTCCAAATAAAAGATATGGCTATGGACATCCGCATGGGTCCCAGTTCTGCTTGTCCCTTTTGGGATATGTGGAGCATTCCCTGTTTCAGTCCTACACTGGCCCCCTCCCACAACTCCTTCATCGGTACATCGATGACCCAGACCTTCCTGTCACTGGCCATTTCAACACACTACCCTTCATTCCTGTCCACATGTCCATCCTTGGCCTCTTGCAATGTTTCAGGGAAGCCCAATGTAAACTGGAGAAACAGCACCTCATCTTCCGATTAGGTACTTTGCAGCTTCCGGACAGAATTCAAGTACTGGAACTCACTACCACAGAAAGAAGTTGAGGCCAAAACATTGATTTCAATAAGAAATTACATATAGCTCTTGGGGCTAACAGGATCAAGGGATGGGGTGCAGGGGAGAGATTCAGGATATTGAATTTGATGAACAGCCATGATCAAAATGAATGACGGAGCAGGCTCGAGGGGCTGAATGGCCTACTCCTGCTTCTAGTTTCTATGTTTCTATTATTTCAGAGCATGAACTATCTCCTACACCCCTACTCCATCTCCATTTATTTTATCTAGTTTCTTCTTTTCACCATATTCATCAATTTTTATTATTTTATATTCTTATTTTTCCATTTTTAAAATCTCGCTTTCCATCCTGCTTCACCATCCCTCTACCGCATTCCTGCACTCTGCACCTTTGTTCTGCCATTTACACATTCCAATCTCTTAATGGACGCTCTTAGCACCCTACCTTTTCTACCTTTATCATCACCATTTACATTCCCTTTGTCTTTTTGTCTATGCCATTCCTATCAATTACAGCACACCCCACCTCACCCTGCCCCACCCTCACAGTATAAATCTTGTCCGATTTTCCTTGTCTTTAGCTTTGATAAAGGTCATCCAGATTCGAAATGTTGGCTTTATTCTCTCTCCACAGATTCTGTCAGAGCTCCTGAGATTTTCCAGCGTTTTCTGTTTTTGTTTCAGATACCAGCATCCGCAGTATTTAGCTTTTATCTTACACCTAGAACCTGCTTGACCTGCTGAGTCTACCCAGAAAGGAAAACACTGGCCAGTCAACTGCAGAAGCCATAGAAACTGAGGAGCAACTCCTACCAATACCACCAAAAAGAAAGATTTGCATTTGTGTAATATTTATCATTGTAACTGGACATTTCAAAGCTCTTTACAGCCACTGAAGTATTCTTTGAAGTGTTGTCATTGCTGTAATGTTTAGTAAATTTAATATTAATAACTTCTCTCAGCTGCCTTGGAACCATCTGGCAGGTGTTACATATACACAATCCCTCTGGGATATATCTTGTTATTCCCCAATTAGGTGCAACCTGACTTCATTGTCATTTGTATTTAGAGCCACTGCTTCAATAACCTTTAGAGAATGTTTTCTAAGTGTATGTTTGTTAAGTCAATTAGGCCCCAAAGGGACATTCATAGCTGTCAGAAAGTCACTCGTATAGTTTTCCAGTGCTATTTATGAGTACACAACATAATGGCTTAATTTAGACAGAAACATTATAGCTTTTCTTGTGTCTGAAATCGCTATATTAACATGACATGCAGCTCTCCCAATGATGTATGTTTCTCCCAATGATACAGCATTTCCTTTTAATACAGACAGTCATGTTATGTTATTGTGTTTGATCTTTAAGTTGTCTGGCACTTGTAAGTCTCTTGTTAGCAATGCCTTTAATTAGTATTTCTTTGCTGTGGATTAAGACTTCAAGGAGACAGAATACTGAGGGGAGTACTTACAGTGTAAAGTATCCCCCCTCACCCAATGTGAAAATAGTCCCTAACACCTATTATTTAATTAAGAAACCTATGGTGTTTTATGCATAATCCCCAAGATCAATAAAATAACTGGGGTCTTGGGGCCACCTCCCTCACACACAGACATAACCAGAGAAACAGACAATTTGATTGCATAACCATTCATCCATTATGGGAAACAAACAATAAAAGTTGATCAGACATATCAAAACCTGACAATCAAAAATGCTATGATGTGGAGTTGCTACCATAGAGACCCAGCATTGAGTGTGTACACAATAAACAACACCTTACAATTTGTCAAATTGAACATGTGCAGCAATGGTTTGCAAAACAGGTTATCTGAATTTTGTGAAACTCCTGACTTCTTAAAATAATTCCAAGTTGTCTGAAGTTGGATTTACTTGAGGAAAGACTTTCTTACAGGCATCTGGATCCTGCTGCGAGGCTCAAATTGGGGGTCAGGAACCCACACTGTGTAGCAAAACAGTCACTCACCTGTGACTCTGCAACACCTTCCAAACCCAAAACCACTACCATCTAGAAGTGGCAGCAGCCACATGGGAGGACCACCACCTGGAAGTTCCCCTTCAAGCCACTCAATATCCTGACTTGGAAATATATCGCCGTTCCTTCATTGTCACTGGGTCAAAATCCAAGAACCCCGTCCCTAACAACCCAGTGGGTGTACCTACACCACTAGTACAGTTCAAGAAGGTGGCTCATCACCACCTTCTCAAAGGCAATTAGGGATGGGCAATAAATGCTGGCACAACTAATGATGCTCCTATGAATGAAGGTGATTTTCACAGTAACTTCATTGTAGTGTTAATGTAAGCCTGCTTGTGACAATAATAAACAGTCTATAAAAACTGAATTAAAGAAGTTCTTTGATTGGCTAATCAACGACCAGAGGACGGGTTTACCATCCAATTAAGGACATCAGATGGGATCCTGTAGCCGAGAACCAATCAGAGATTCTCTAGCTTGAGTGGAGCAGCAGTTGAATGACTGGAAAATCCCAGTCAACCTCCAACAATTGGCTTTAAGTGGTTGCCTGCAGGTGGATAGCCTTGCCAATTCTCCCACCCCCCACCTCATCTCACCTCTGGGAAGATGGTTTGGGAAAAAGGTTTGGGAAGCCAGGCCAGAAGGTGCACAGTGGGTGATATCATCTTATCATCTTGAGTGAGGAGTGGTGGGAAGGTGATCCTGATGCATACAAAGGATCCCCCTGAAGGAGGTACTACCCCCTTCCTTCCTGCCTTTTAAGCATTTGGGTTAAAAAAAAGGATCTGCTCTCTCCCACCTGCCTGCCAACACCAAATGTATTATGGCGTAGACTGTAAATTGATTTGTCAACAAGCTCAACTGTCCGTTAATATACTTTTAAAAATAAAAACACCAGAAAAATGCCAGAAAATCTCAGCAGGTCTGACAGCATCTAAGGAGAGAGAGTAGAGCCAACATTTTGAGTCTAGATGACCCTTCATCAGAGTGTGCAGACTGCCAATTTCAGTGCCAGCCAACCTACCATTATATGGGGACCGTGGACTGCCACAGTTCAAGAAGGCAGCTCACCACCACCTTCTCAATGGCAATTAGGGGTGGGCAATAAATGCTGTCCTAGCCAGCAACACCCACATCCAACAAATGGATATAAAAAAGGTCGAGGGTTGGTGGAAGATAGTTTACCTGCCCTAACCCTGCCAAAACATGTCCAGCGGGTGGGCTGTAACATTCAAGATGTGGAGATGCCGGCGTTGGACTGGGGTAAACACAGTAAGAAGTTTAACAACACCAGGTTAAAGTCCAACAGGTTTATTTGGTAGCAAAAGCCACACAAGCTTTCGGAGCTGCAAGCCCCTTCTTCAGGTGAGTGGGAATTCTGTTCACAAACAGCATATAAAGACACAACCTCAATTTACATGAATAATGGTTGGAATGCGAATACTTACAACTAATCAAGTCTTTAAGAAACAAAACAATGTGAGTGGAGAGAGCATCAAGGCAGGCTAAAAAGATGTGTATTGTCTCCAGACAAGACAGCCAGTGAAACTCTGTGGGGGTTACAAATAGTGTGCCATGAACCCAATATCCCGGTCACACACGACGGCGCAGAGTCGCTGAGCAGAAACTGATAGCCAAGTTCCGCACACACGAGGACGACCTCAACCGGGATATTGGGTTCATGGCACACTATTTGTAACCCCCACAGAGTTTCACTGGCTGTCTTGTCTGGAGACAATACACATCTTTTTAGCCTGTCTTGATGCTCTCTCCACTCACATTGTTTTGTTTCTTAAAGACTTGATTAGTTGTAAGTATTCGCATTCCAACCATTATTCATGTAAATTGAGGTTGTGTCTTTATATGCTCTGTTTGTGAACAGAATTCCCACTCACCTGAAGAAGGGGCTTGCAGCTCCGAAAGCTTGTGTGGCTTTTGCTACCAAATAAACCTGTTGGACTTTAACCTGGTGTTGTTAAACTTCTTACTGTGTAACATTCAACCCATGGAAATAAGATGAAATAGATGGTTTTTTCAGAAGAGGAATTCAGCTGGGATGAGTCAGATCAATTTTTATTCAGCAAAATTCTATCATTCTAGCTGGAACATTTTGACCATTGAGAAGAATTAAATTTTAGGTCCTTTGAATTGTTTCCAACATATAAGCCACAAGAGCGCATTGGCCATTCTTGTAAACTGTTTCAACTGCGTGAAACAGTAGTTTGTGAGCACAAATCCATCTTGAGAGCAGTTGTTTATGAAAGACAGCAGAGCATGGGTCAGAAGGAATTCATATGGTCCTGTATAGATCCAACACAGATAATCACAAAAAACAAAATTTGGCCTTTTGAAAATTGGAAAGTGAAGAAGAACAGAGTAGCATGAGGAATAGAAACTCAAAGAAAAATGTAATAAAATATGGAAGAGATAAGGAAGAAAAATCAGCTATTGGAAAGGCTGAAAGACAGAAAAAGAATAAGATAAAATATAGATTAGACAAAAGGTCAGTGTAAGTGGGACGGGTATGGTTTGTATGAAACCTGCAACAGGCAGTGCACCCGGTAACAGATCCTTAGCTTATTCTCGCTCCTTCTGCAATACTATCTCTCCACCAACCTTCAAAAACCGCCTTAAAACTTTCCTCTTCAACTGCACTTTTAATTCATGTTTCTATTGTGTATTTATGTACAAGTTCATTTGAAACTGAACCCTTTGTCCTGAAACACTCTAAGTAACTTGACACTCCTTTAGAATGTGCCTGAGTGACATGCAGGGAATTTTACTGGAGCTGAATAAATAGTAAAGTAACATTTTACCTAATACTGATTTTTCCTAGTATCCAATATCCATGTGCCACTGGAATAAGAAAGGAACAATAGAATGAACTATTAAGAATAGTTTTTTAAAAGAACTACTTCCGCCTTCCCCTTCCAGCACCACCTATAACCCCTTCCAGCCCAACAGCCCTCCGAGATCTCTGTGCGTCTCCAATTCTGGCCTCTTACATAAACCCAATTAGAATTGTTCCATCATTGGCAGCTATGGCCTAAGGTCCTAAGCTTTGGAATTCCATCCCTAAACTTCTCTACCTCTCTCTCATCCTTTAAGAAATTCATTAAATTTAACCCGCACAAAGATCTGCGGGTTAGGTTGATTGGCCATGTTAAAATTGCCCCTTAGTGTCCTGAGATGTGTAGGTTAGAGGGATTAGTGGGTAAATATGTAGGGATATGGGAGTAGGGCCTGGGTGGGATTGTGGTCGGTGCAGACTCAATGGGCCAAATGGCCTCTCTCTGCACTGTAGGGTATCTATCTATCTATCTATCTATCTATCTATCTATCTATCTATCTATCTATCTATCTATCTATCTATCTATCTATCTATCTAAAACCTACCTTCTGACCCAGTATTTGGTTATCTGTCTTAATATCTCCTTGGGTGATTTGTTGTTGAGTTTAATTGATAATGTTCTTGTGAAATACCCTGGGACATAATACTGTATAAATGCAAGCACTTGTTGGTGTTTCCCTAAATTTGCTCAGTGAGGTATAACATATCTCTCCGGACATTTACACATCTCCAGATAAAAATAAGATTTTGCAAAGTAGCGAAAATAGGATCTCCTCCTGCTTCAAGGCTTTAGGCTGGAATTAGACAGCAATACTGCAATTCAATGCTGAAAACATCATACCCTCTCCATTAGTGGAGAAAGGCATTGAAATAAATATTCTTTAATATTTAATCATCTTCAACAATCTGCCAATTAAAATCCATGTGTAATTGTACATTTTAAATTAGCTTCAAGTGGGGTCACACTCTGACACTAATCTGACTGTAGTTTTAGGCTTATCTACTTTTTGTGAAGTGACTATGCAGTAGAGTTGAAAACAGTAGATTCAATAATTTTCCTGTCAATCCAGTTGAGCTGGAGGAAGACCAAGCCAGTTGGTTTGGAGGCACATGACAGATTTAACAATGTGTTAAATACATATTTTAAAGTGCTTATTAGAGAAACAACTTGGGGAATCAACATTCCTGAGGCACAGGGCAAAGGAAGTAGGTACAGAGCTCTGTTCTGTTGTCTCTTTATCCCCTGACTGCCCAAGAATGTCCAGAGGCTTCATCAGCAAGCCTGGGTGGGTATCTGTAATAGACATGCAACTTACACACCTATTCCAAAAAGTTCGACAGGCCATTTCTGAGCTTCTATCATGATACAAAGAGACTCATAGGGGCAGCACCATGGTTAGTACTGCTGCCTCATAGCGCCAGGGACCCAGATTTGACTCCCAGCTTGGGTCACTGTCTTTGAGGAATCTACATGTTCTCCTCGCGTCTGCATGGGTTTCCTCCGGGTGCTCCAGTTTCCTCCCATAGTCAGAAAGACGTGCTGGTTAGGTGCATTGGCCATGCTAAATTCTCCATCAGTGTACCCGGACAGGTACCAGAATGTGGTGACTAGGGGATTTTCACAGTAACTTCATTGCAGTGTTAATGGAAGTCTACTTGTGACACGAATAAATCAACAACAACATTCTTCCTGTAGCAACACTAGTTTGGTGTCCTGGCAGAGCCAATGCAAATGGTACAACTGCTTGCCTCCAACCCACTGCAGACTCAAGGATCCTTGTGGGGACTGGGGACTGACTGAAAACACGAGGGAAAACTTCAAAGTTACATTTAATTAGCGTCAATTTCAAATGTGAACGCTCAACTGGAAAATAACCCTTGCTATTCACAAAAAACAAGAGACCAATAAATAAACAAATTCAAATTCATTAAGGATTCTTTGTTGAAAAATAGCAAAAATCACTTAGATCAAATGCTTACATATATGTATTTCGTAACAATTTTTGGAGCAACAATATCAACAGTACAAGTATAAGGAACAATGTAACAGAGGCAATTATCTTTAGAATTATGTATCCTCCCTTAAAGTATTTCTGACTCTTGCATTTCTTGTCTGACTTGCTTAATTAAAGAAATTGAAGGACCTGATATGTCCTGGGGCAAAATCTATGTTCACAGCGGTGTACTGTTAAAAATTCTGAAGTTGAAATGGAGGTGTTTACAAAAGTTTTGGCCAGGAGCACAGCACTGCCATTTCAACACCCATACCCACACAGTTCATGGTGGATGGGCTTAAAATCACGACTACAGAGTTATCTTGATTGGCCTGCTTAGAGTTTCTCCTGGTTGAGTCTAGACTTGGTTTAACTAAAAAAAAAGTTCCACTTGAACCTAGCTTATCAACAAACTCATCGTCCAGGCTCACCACACTTAAACCCCTGCTTGGGTGAAGTACCAAAGTACATTGGTACCCGTGGAACTGTAATCCAGCCTGGAGACAACATCTTCAGCGATAAAGAGGAAAGCAGGAATCATGGACTCTGATGTATTTGCTGGGAGAGGAGTTTCCCAGCAGCTCTGTACCTGGTGGCTGTGCTACAGTTATGATGCTTTGGAGGAGCTGTATTCACCGACGCAGTCAGATCTACAACCAATGCTTACAGCAGGTACAGCACTGACTTACAAGAGAATGTGATCGCAGACATGCACTTTTATTCTCCAGATTTACCCTGGAGAGCTATCAGAAATCTTTGCTAAATCAGCTAATATGTCGTACTCGCCTCTATTGAGCAAGTCATGAATGTTCTCTTTGACATTGTGCCCCAATTCAGAGGCTGTAACACTTTTCAGAACATTAAAAGTATAGGTTTTCCTTCATCCAGAAATATTTCAGTCTGAAGAACTTAGTAATGAAATAATGAACTTAAGATTTACATTTTTCAAGCGGCTACAATTGTCTCCCAGCCCCAACTGTATTTGGCACAAGGTGCTCTCAAAAGTTCAAACAAAGCGCTTGATTAAGCATGTCTTAAAAACTTGCTGGGGAAAGCTTAGGGGATGCAGTCAGTTAAGGCAAGTGACTCCATAGCCAGGTAAAAGTTGCTTAGCTGTTGTAAGGACTGTTTGGAATGAAACAAATGTGTTGGCATAATGCAGAGTCTGTTTGATTTGATTTATTGTATTGGGAAACAGTGAAAAGAATTGTTTCTTGCGCACTATACAGGCAAAGCATACCGTTCATAGAGTATATAGTGGAGAAGGAAAGGAGAGGGTGCAGAATATAGTGTTACAGTCATAAGAGACTTAAAGAGAACATTATTACAAAATTTAAAGGAGTTAGAGTTAAGTTTTACGAGCATAGAACAAGAGTAAAAGATAGAACTAGAGGGTAAGCTAGGGACAGCTCGCAGGAAGTCACCTCGCTCCAGTGCCATTTCTTTTTAGCAAGTGATAGAGTCATAAAATAGCCAAATCCCTTGATTAATGGTTGCCAAGGAGGCAGTGCTGCTGCATGAGGTGGGTACGGGGAAGGTTTCCCTCTTTGGCAATCTGAGGCACTCTCCTCATAGAATAGCACTGCATAATTTCTGGCAATGCAAAAACATTGAGAGTGATACCTTAATTGCCATGAGCATTATTATTCCTAAAGTGTAGGTTAGTTGTGGCATCTTTGCGGCAGATGGTGTAGATCTGTAATTGCCTCCAGGACCTGTGGAGTGAATTCTTGGTTTTTGTTTAGCATGTAGACCTAAGTATTTGGTTGACTGCAAAGGAGGTTGCTGGCACTCTGCTGCCAGCTGATCCCTCCCTCATCTCATATCAGTTCAATCATGAAATATGTTTCACTTCAAAATGAAACATCATGATTTATTTTACCTTAGTTTATCATTTGCCAGGGTCTCTGTCCTTAGATACTCCGTTTGTATTGCATGAGTTTGTTTGCGTGGGTTTTGTCATGTGCCCTGGTTTTTCATCTCATTATGCTCTACTGAAATCTTGTGACTGCTTCAAGTGTTTGTGACTTAGCAGATGCTTGGCCTGATTCCCCAACTCGGCATCCTGAGCAGAGGGTGGTACTTGCAGTCACTGCAGATCCAGAAATTGTCAGCCTACATTGAGCAAAACGAATCATGAGTAGTCAGCATGACAAAGACCAGGTGGAAGTTGCCCATTTCATGGAGAGCAGAGTCAAATCCTCTTGTGGGCATGGGAAAACATGACCTGCACATTTCCGAGGTTCGTAAACGGCACAGCCATGATTTCATACACCATTTGCTTCTTTCCCCTTTGGAGTTGTGTTCACAGTGCAGTTTGTGAGCCACACTGGAGTGCACAAGGGGTGTGGTTGTGAACGTAGGTTCCCAACAGTGTTTAAAGACCACCTAAACCTCACCTCCCACACACCCCCATTTCAGCCCATGCCACTTCAGATCACCCTTGCCTCCCCTTGCCAGCTCTATGTTTCCCATGTATACTCCATAGCCACTCACCCAGTAGGTACTATGTATGTCCTCAGATTCCATGCAATATCAATGGAAAAAAATTCCTTAGGGGAAAAATAAAGCTCTCACCATCTAATAAATGTCTTCATATCACTGATACTGAGAAAAGTGCATTATGCCATTAGCGTGTCAACAAATAAGATTTGATTTGATTTATTATTGTCACATGTATTAGTATACAGTGAAAAGTATTGTTTTTTGAGCGCTATACAGACAAAGCATACCGTTCATGGAGAAGGAAAGAAGAGAGTGCAGAATGCAATGTTACAGTTATAGCTGAGGTGTAGATAAAGATCAACTTAATACAAGGGAGGTCCATTCAAAAGTCTGATGGCAGCAGAGAAGAAGCTGTTCTTGAGTCGGTTGGTATGTGTCCTCAGACTTTTGTATCTTTTTCCCGATGGAAGAAGATGGAAGAGACTATGTCTGGGGTCCATGGTCCTGGCTGTTTTTCCGAGGCAGCAGAAAGAGTCGATGGATGATTGCTTCGTTCGTGACCCTTTGTAGTTTTTTGCAGTCTTAGACAGAGCAGGAGCCATACCAAGCTATGATACAACCAGAAAGAATGCTTTCTATGGTGCATCTGTAAAGGTTGGCAAGAGTCGTAGCGGACATGCCAAATTTCCTTAGCCTCCTGAGAGAATAGATGCATTGGTGGGCTTTCTTAACCAAATGGACAATCTGTTATAACAACTGCTTAATACTGTCATTCATTCTCAGATGAACCAACTGTATTGAAATCCATTATCACCTGAAATTCAGTTAAGCATTGATCATGGTCACAGCTGTTGAAACAGTAAGCTGGGAAATAAAGGACAGAAGGTGCTCATTGCAATGTCATAGAGCACCTGTCAATTATTGTTTTTTTTTTACAGCAGCCAGAGACATTCAAATCACAGTATAAAAAATGACAGGACAGGCTGACAGGTCACGTTATAACACTTTTCACTGTCTTATAGCCTTTACCATTGAAAAAACACTGTAATGCATATTAACAAATTCACAAGACAGTAAACAACGTCAGGGTCAATTTACTTTGAAAGGAAGAATCTTTTTGATGAATCAATGCATTTAAAACACATATGCATTACAAGACAGTGAAAGGCATGGAAACACTTTACATTAGCCTTTTGGAATATTCCGGATTTCTCAGCAGACTTTCTATTTTCTTCATGAATTCTCAAACCTGGCATTCTTTTAATGGGCTTCCAAAATGTTGAAGTGGAAATTTTCGTGCTTATTGACTGTGATAGAAAAACTCAACAAAGTTCGTTCCGACAAAATAATTAGCTTTTATTTACTAAAGACTGCATGCAGTTTTGGCTGAAAACTTGAGTTCAGAGAGCAGTTGGTACAACTTGCTAATTCCTCCTTAAGTCCACCATTACACAAAGAATCAGTTCAGTATTTATACATAATCATTATCAGTTTGCGTAACCAGAGCATATTCAGGAATTCAAATAGTAATAGAATCATAAGCAATGTCATTAATCATGTCATAACTTGCTGACCTCCTTGAACTCTTTGTCTCATCATTCATACCCTTATCTTGTCCTTTGATGGAACAGAAAAAGGTCGGTGACTCCTTCATCCTTGACCTTATCTTGTTTTATTTACTCATACAGTCTTAAAGTTATGCGGAGTCAGCCTTGCTTATATTGTACCAAATAGCTGACCAATTTTCCCATCATGCTATTCCTTAGTTCGTACAACTTTACAAAAATATTGTATCACGATGGAAATGGTGTTTGGTAGGAAATCCAACTTTTGTTCCTTGTTTAAAATGGGGAACTCAACCTCAGCAGGGGCGGGTATGTGTTTTGCACACTAGGTACTCATAAAAGGGAAAAGAAGATGGCGTGGATTTGGCTACATGGACAAAGATCAGATTTCTTACAAAAAACACTCACGTTTTTTACTGAAACGTGCCTCCACATTCAGATGAAAATTTAGCCCCTATCTAGAATTGCCAAAGAACAAATCATGAGTGATTGAGTAGGAGCAAGTGGTCAGCAACAAGGGTAGTGGGAGCAGATAGCAGTTTACAGCTTAGGGAGTGGGTGAGAAAGAGTGCTAACACTGTCCATGCTTGGTGAGTTAACAGTGAGGCAGGACTTCATGTATTTACATGCTTACACTTTGAGCATGTTCAGGATTCTAAAAAAGGCTCTCATGTTTTATAGAGGAGAAAGATGGTAGCAGTAAAGCCACTGGTGCTGTATTTACTACCACTAGGAAGGAGAAAAATTTGAGTTTTGCTGCAGCATTTAAAACAAGTATAAAAAGAATACAGGAGGGCCAATTCTGAGGGACAACATTCCTCACCGAAGGGTGCAAGGAAGAGATCCAACCCAATATTAGGTCAGGACATTTTTCTGATGGCTATCTAAAAGAGGAATTAGGCTCTCTAAAAATGTAAATAAAGAGCTAAAGTTTGTTTAGGACCCCTTCTGTGAAACTGGATATTGTAGAATGAGGCCTACTCTGCTGTGAATTCTTCAGTGATCCTTGCAACCTAAGCAGAGGCTCCCAACAAAGGTAACATTTTTGTAACTTAAAAATGTTGCTGTGGAGCCAGAAGAAGCAAGAATGCTCTCCAACCCCATCGTATACTAACTGCCCCCTTTCCTGGCTCTTGTACCTTCAGGCCATGGCCAGCAAATCAAATGACATGAAATTCATTTTCTCCAAATGGGTGAGCTGCTTTTGGATGTGCAAAAGGTGCCCAATTAATATTAATGAGGCCTAATTCAGGTCGGCATTGGACCTGCCATCCACTTAAGTCTGAAAATGGATCTAAAGGTTTTTCAATCTTACCATACGTCCTATAGGAATGATTAAGGCATGACTTATCTCCTTCCTTTTGGGGCCTCTCAGTCTCATTACCTAGGTGAAAGGAATATTGATCTATTCTCAGGGAACCTCTGAAAAACAATAATGTATCAAGTTCACTGGCAATTAGTATGAAAAGTCGTATTACTTGCACTACAAGATTTTGAACAAGAAATGTTTACAAAGAGTCTGCACCTGAAAATCTGATAAGCATAGAATGTATACACATGTATACACTAGAATGCATCCTAGCTCGCCACGTGCTGTTAGTTCTGTGTTCTCCCATTGCAAAAGAAATGGTATTTATAACAAAAATATCAAAGAATGGCAATTGGAGGAGGAACATCAACAGGTAAAGCTGTAGGAGAAATAGAAGTAGGAGGCAAGGTGCCAAAATCAAGGTGGTAAAGGTAGGGCAAAGGAGAGCACAGGTTGTTCCAGATTCAGCTGAATTGCCACCAAATATAGCAATGGCCATGTACTTATAAATACTGCTATTTATTCAAGGAGTCATGTAGGTTGTTTGCATAGCTATACTAGCTTGTTTATTTTTAAATCTTAAGACATTACATTAGTGGAAGCCGCTAGCTGTTTAGAATGAACAATCAGGCTCAATGAGATCCTCAGCGTTTGGCCATTGTCACCAACTAGAACTTTTCCTGTCCAAGCATATCAGCCATTTTGGAGGAACTAGAAAGTGCAAAAGGTTTTCGTTGGGTGAAGAAATGTGTACTCGTGAGTATGAAGGGAAGATCAGGAGTATGCCATTCTTCCATGGTGTAAAGTGACCACAATACATTGAGAATTCCATGAATCTAGATTTAAGAGGCCCCAGTCTTCAAAAGCACAATGATTGGGGGCATAATTTTCATGTGCATGCAATGAAGTTGGTTTCCATGTGATTGTTATAAAATGGGTGGAGTCCACTATGCATAATCAGTAACACTGGAGACACTGATGGTCCATAAGACTTCGGTCACAAGAAGTTGTCAGGAAGAGGATTTGAGGACATTGGTCGATTCTAGAGTGGATGTGATCATTGTTGAGTAAATATTTTGAGCTTCTGCCTTTTTTTGAGACTCACAAAGTTGATTGGATCTAGTATGACCCTGACCCATAGTATATCCAAGCCTGTGCCTTTCACCAAAGGGTGGTCACGAATGTCATGACAGTACACATTATTTTTAAGACCCCTCCAATGTTACCACTTGAGGGAACCTTACACCTGAGAAAGGTCTATTGCCATTTGCCAATCAGGGATAGTAGTTTCACTGAGACAAGAATTTCCTCAGTCCTCGTTTCCAGTCACCTATTCTCCATCCTACTCTCTGGTTTGCCTGAAACTTTCTGGTCATCTAGTGCAAAAAGCTCCCCATGGCTGAGTGTTGTAGAGTGGCACATTCCAATGTTCAGGACTATTTGCCAGGGCAGGATTGGGCAACCACCACAAAGGCTCAGTAGCCTTTCCCCATTGTACACCGGGGGATCTGGAGCCAGTGTAAAACCCTTCAGGCTGTGTGGGACAGAGAACGTTTGACATAAAATGTTAATGCATATTGTAAATATAATGGGGATGATTCTCCCAGCCCACTGTGCTGCTTTTGCAGTGCAATGGGCTGGGAGACTCAAGCAGAGTTCATTTAGTGGGCTTCCTGCTGGATGCTACATCTTCCACACGTCTTCAGGCGCCGGATTTCCAGTGCCATCAACTCCATGGAGCTGTAGAATTTATGCAAAAACACATTTAAATGTAATTAGAGGGCCCGGGAATGAAATCTCTGGGCCCACTAATCTTTCCCCTCAGGAGTGTTTCACTCCAGCGGAATTTACAATAGCACCCCACTTGTGGGGAGCTGGCGGCCTGACCTCGCTGGAGTGAAGGGGAGGCATCGAGGTCCCCCAGGAATTCGAGGGTGAGGAGGGTGCCCCCTGGTCATTGCCAACGTGGCAGTGCCAGCCTGGCCCTGTGGCACTACCCAAAGTGGCAATGCCCAAAAGAGCACATTGGCACTGCCCACCGGGCATTGGGCAGTCAAGGGGTGAGGCCAGAGTTGGGGTGGGGCTAGAGTGAGGACGGGGCCTCTCGGGAGGTGATCGGTGGGGGTGGGGTGTCCTACTGCCACTCTGCACTTTGGGGTCAGTGACAGAGGAAGGGAGGCCAGCAATTGGGGCTGGTCATTGGGATGGGGGGGGGGGGGGGGGGGGGGTGAAATCAAGACGGGCTGGGCTGGAAGGTGGGGGTGGGGGGTCGAGGCTGGCCCAGACACATCGGGGGGGGTGGTCAGTGATTGGGCCATGGGGGCAGCGATATGGGTTCTCAGAGCTGGCCAGCAAGTGAGCTGACCAGCAATCGGGAGGCTGGCAGTGCGGGACCAGTGTGCATGCGCCGATGTCGGCACTGACAGATCAGCGAGTGCGCAGTGGCCTGCTCAGCGCTATGCTGCCAGCCTCTCCAGCAGGAATAGGCCCGGCCGACTGATTTTTCACTGGGAGATTCGCTTTGAAAATCCTGTTGAAAAAACCAGCAGGATTTGCTCCAGATTTTACACGAATTTGACATTTAGAATTATTTTGGGAGAATCCCACCCAACATGTAATTGTGAGTTTAGTGAGGCACTTCACAGTGAAAGAAATTGAACTTTATTGCACTTTATATGTCAAATCTGAACTATTATGTAATGCACTTTTACAAATGTTATGAATAAAGTATATTTTTGATGAAAAATCCTGTAAAAACAAATAAATCAGGATGCACCTACTTGCTCAAGGACCAATGGAGCAGTCGTGGAGGTGAGGGGCCTGAGAAATTGCACCCGCGTTCCCCCTCATTTCCATCCCGCCACCCTCAGCCCACTACACGTAGGTGACTCTCTTGATCATAAGTTTGCTACATTTTTGTTGCACATTTTCACTCTCTGAAGAATCAAATGGACACAAAACGTTCACCGGAATTTTCCTGGCACCCCCGCCCCAGACGAGGCTCACAGAACAGCATTCTCGGTTGGCCTCGGACGGGATCTTACGAGCCTCAGGTCAGCATGCCAGTAAAATTCCAGTGGTTAATTTTCTCTTTCTAAAGATACTGCCAGACCTGCTGAGCTTTCCAGCATTCTGTTTTTATTTCAGGTTGCTGCATCCGCAGTATCCAGCTTAGTTCAGTGTTTATTTCACTGCCATTTCTCATCCAACAATGCCTAGCTTGAAGAAGCACTGCCTTTCTCTGTAACGGGATTTCTGTCTGTCTCCTTTACCAAGTTCACCTTCATTGCTTTCCATTTCCCCCTCTGTGTTTGACAAGGTGTTTACCAAAACTCGCTTCCACAGCCACATTTTCTTTTAGTGACTGCCTCCAGCTACAACTTGCCCCACATGGATTCCAATTGAACTTCCACCTCTCATGTTCTGAATCCACCCAGGATTACAGGTATCTTCAGAATATACAAAGCTCCTCAGACTGCTGTTCTCGCCACATCATGAGATCCATACTCAGTGCCATGTGCTGCCAGGTGTGCATACTCGAGCTCTCTCTCCAGTAGCACTGACTCACCTTATCTCAAAGCTGTCCTTGTCATCAGTAAGAAGTTTAACAACACCAGGTTAAAGTCCAACAGGTTTATTTGGTAGCAAAAGCCACACAAGCTTTCGAGGCTCTGAGCCCCTTCTTCAGGTGAGTGGGAATTCTGTTCACAAACAGAACTTATAAGACACAGACTCAATTTACATGAATAATGGTTGGAATGCGAATACTTACAACTAATCCAGTCTTTAAGAAACAAAACAATGGGAGTGGAGAGAGCATCAAGACAGGCTAAAAAGATGTGTATTGTCTCCAGACAAGACAGCCAGTGAAACTCTGCAGGTCCACGCAACTGTGGGAGTTACAAATAGTGTGACATAAATTCTGATTCTAGGATCGCATGATAAAGACTCAGGAGGAAAAAAGCAGAAATATTTATGTGAAATAGTGTGACATAAACCCAATATCCCGGTTGAGGCCGTCCTTGTGTGTGCGGAACCTGGCTATCAGTTTCTGCTCCGCGACTCTGCGCTGTCGTGTGTCGCGAAGGCCGCCTTGGAGAACGCTTACCCGAATATCAGAGGCCGAATGCCCGTGACCGCTGAAGTGCTCCCCAACTTCAGCGGTCACGGGCATTCGGCCTCTGATATTCGGGTAAGCGTTCTCCAAGGCGGCCTTCGCGACACACGACAGCGCAGAGTCGCGGAGCAGAAACTGATAGCCAGGTTCCGCACACACAAGGACGGCCTCAACCGGGATATTGGGTTTATGTCACACTATTTCACATAAATATTTCTGCTTTTTTCCTCCTGAGTCTTTATCATGCGATCCTAGAATCAGAATTTATGTCACACTATTTGTAACTCCCACAGTTGCGTGGACCTGCAGAGTTTCACTGGCTGTCTTGTCTGGAGACAATACACATCTTTTTAGCCTGTCTTGATGCTCTCTCCACTCCCATTGTTTTGTTTCTTAAAGACTGGATTAGTTGTAAGTATTCGCATTCCAACCATTATTCATGTAAATTGAGTCTGTGTCTTATAAGTTCTGTTTGTGAACAGAATTCCCACTCACCTGAAGAAGGGGCTCAGAGCCTCGAAAGCTTGTGTGGCTTTTGCTACCAAATAAACCTGTTGGACTTTAACCTGGTGTTGTTAAACTTCTTACTGTGTTTACCCCAGTCCAACGCCGGCATCTCCACATCTTGTCATCAGTTCCATTTTATTCTTCATCTCATCCAGTGCCTTAACAAGAAGCTTTTTCTCTTCCTTTTAGGTTTTCAGGAACGCAAGCTGCAACAACTTACTGACACCAATGCCTATCCGGCGCCCTCCGCACCTTCCCAACCCTCTGACCTCATTCCTTCTTCTAATTCCACATTTGACCAATTACTTCGATTCATCCGCAATTCCTTTTGCAGTTTGAGACTTTTTCCACGATGTTTAATAGAGACTCCTGATACTTGAAGTTCATCGAGTTTCAATTGAAAATCTATCTTTGTTGAATTTGATGTTACAAATTTATCTTTTAGATGTTTCAATCCTCATTCAAGTGTTCTACTCCCTGTCATCAACACTCCAATGTTCTAGCCAGTTCTCGTTCCTCATTAGCAATTCTCATCTTTCATGAGTGAAAGTTTGTTCTCTACACTGACAAGTTTTTTCTTCAATTGATCATTATCAGCAATAAGTTTCTCATGCTTGGCCACAGTAATTTTGGTGAGCTTGGCAAGATCAGCAATGATCAAGCAACTGCTGCAACACAGTCGTTGCCATGTTACTGTCTACACGAGCCCAATCATTCCCCAACATAAAATCTACCCTTCAATAGGTAAAGTAAGAACAAATGCCACAGTAACAATTCAATTTACTAAGTCACTTCATAAATTGACTTTACACAAAGGAACAGGTAAATATATCCCATGGATACCCCTTTTGATACTTCTCCTTCCATCAAACCATCTGGAACACAAATCATATTGTCAGTCACCACCAATGACTGAACTGCCCCAGTCTCTCTCAAAATATTAATTTGATTATTTCTTTTGTTGGTGGGGTAAGGGAATACTTCTACGTTAGAGACAAAACTTCTAAAACCTCCAATAACCTGACCCACTTTAGCAGTATTCAAGTAAGAATCCCCTTGACTATTCTAAGCCATGTCCCCATTCTAGTGGGTTCTGAGGAAACATGTTTCACCTGTATCATGGCCATTGTTTTAAAGCTCATTTCAATTTCTGGTACAGTCTTTTCTAAAAACTCCTAAATGTTCCTATTACTGTCATTGGTTTGCCATTCAGTTTCCAACAATAGGTTTTGAGATGCCCTGTCTCATGGCAGTAGAAGCATATTAGTTTCTTTACATCATTTTTATCCTGTAAACTATAATTTCCATTGAACAAAAGAGCTCCTGCCTTCTCCCTAAAGCTAGACTCTTTTCCACTCTTCCAGCTTCCCTGCTGGTTTTCATATGACAACATACTAAGACACAGCTGTGAGAAATATATGCATCTCCCAGAGCTGCTACCTCTTTGAATTTGATGTGTGACACTCATCCAGGTAGGATTTACTTGCTATTGGAAAGCTTTTCCTGAATTTCTCCGTAATTATGATTTCCTTCACAGTATCAAAAATTTGCCCTAAATTAAATGAGGGAACCATTGATCCCATCCATATCTTTTATTTTTCCCCAGCGAATTCAACAAGCTTCTAATTGGATTTCTTCTGCATTGCCCTAAACTTTAATTCATAAGCCTTGGGAACAAGCTCAAAAGTGTTAAGGATGCCTTTTTAACTGTTTTCCGTTGAAAGAATTGAGCAAACATCCAAAGCTTTACCCATCAGGACACTTTGTAGCTTAAAGGTCCAGGAGTTCTACGGCCACTTAAATTTTGCAGCAACTTTCTCAGATGACATAAGCTATGTCTCAACTCCATCCTCTGTAAATTTAGGAATGAGGCAAAGGTTCTTGGTCAAATGGGACTTCTCACCTCATCTGAATTACTCGACTCTCTTTCATCCCATAAGCTAAGCTTTTCTTTTGCCTGTTCATGCTTTCTGATTTTTTTTCTCTCTTTGAAACTCTCTTTCCCTTTCCTTATCTCCTACCTCCTATGCTAACCTCTCTCTCTCTGTCTCTCTCTGGAGTCCAAGTTCAATGTTTACATTTCATTTTCTTTTCCAGTTTGAACATTTTCATTTCTCTATATTTTCTCTATCTCAGGCTGTTTATTCTGTAACCGAATTCTAGCTAATGAGATTGATTTACCGTCTGGATTAAATTCTCCTTTAGTTGGCCTCAACATCAGCCCAATTCACAGGGTTTCAACCTCATCTTCCAGGACTCCATTCCCTTGGATTCCTAAGTCTGCACTGCAACATAATCTCATAAGCACAACTTCAGCTCTTGGCCATGTCAAGCAGAATACTACTGCTCCAAAGAGGTACCATTTCCTCAATGGCACACAGCAATGAGTAACCAACATTTTGTTGCCTTCTTCGATCGCCGAAGTTTCTTCCAAGCCCTCTTCAATCTTCGGGGCTTCTCCTGAATCCTCACCACTTAAAGTTTGCCAACCGCAGTCCTTTTTCTGCTTGAATTCTCTTTCTCTGCTCCTCTTTCTTCTTGACTGCGATCTCTCCCCGTCCCCTGTCTGGGGTTTTTCAGATTACTGTGCTCCACTCCTGATCACATGATGGGGTACTTGTGACATTTTCTTTTTGCACAGGCACACTGGGCTCGTCCTCAGCCCGAAGAATTACAAAAATGTCAGATTGTGCATGGTCACCCCTACTCCCGGCCTGCAAATGTATGAGACCTCCAAGGCCTATCAAGACTTGGAATTCCTGGCTCCCACTCTATAAGTAGTATAAGTACTAGTAAGTCTAGACTTTATAACACAATTCCCCCAGTGCATCCATATGTTGCCACTATCACTCCCTTTTAAGTCTTTCACAGATCCTATTCTTTTCTCTAGTCCAGTGTTAGCATGTTATCTACTGCCTTAGAAAGTGTTTTGCTATTTATCCTTGTGTTAGACAAATTAGAACTGTTGTTTTGCCACAGAAATTCTCCAATTGTTTAGCCTCAAGCCGATAACTCAATTTACAGTCTCAGACAATACTCAGCCTTTGTGATTGGAAATGACTTGGTCTCCAAGGTGGACAATGGAATTTAAACCATACAAATGCATACAGGCACACAACGGCAAATAACTATTAACTTTCCTTCATAAGAATGTATGAGTCATGTGACATTCCATGTAGATGCTACAGAACAGTGATACGTAAACCTGATACTTTGTTTTGGTGATCCTAGTGGACAGGTTTTAATTATAGAATATACATTACTTTCAGTAATTAACTCAGGGAACTAATGATCCCTCATTATATTTGTTTAGGTGGAATCAGCTGACTCAAATTCAGTACAAGAGTTACTGATTGGAATTTAAAAAATATACTTGAAATGCTCTGAGAATTGAAATGTTATGTTTTGATTATTACATCCAGAAAGATCCTAAATATATGTCGATAAATATATATTTTAGCCATAGCTTACAAAATACTATTGTTAAAATTAGCAGATTTTTTTATTTGTTCATGAGATGTGGGTGTCGCTGCCTGGGCCAGCATTTGTTGCCCATCCCGAATTGCCCTTGAAAGGGCAGTTAAGAGTCAACCACATTGCTGTGGATCCGGAGTCACATGTAGGCCAGACCAGGTAAGGATGGCAGATTTCCTTCCCTAAAGGACATTGGTAAACCAGATGATTTTTTAAAAAACAACAATCGACAAAGGTTTCATTTGATTTGATTTGATTTATTATTGTCACATGTATTTACAGTGAAAAGTATTGTTTCTTGCGCGCTGCACAGACAAAACATACTGTTCATAGAGAAGGAAACGAGAGAGTGCAGAATGTAGTGTTACAGTCATAGCTAGGGTGTAGAGAAAGATCAACTTAATGCAAGGTAAGTCCATTCAAAAGTCTGACAGCAGCAGGGAAGAAACTGTTCTTGAGTTGGTTGATACATGATCTCAGAATTTTGTATCTTTTTCCCGAAGGAAGAAGGTAGAAGAGAGAATGTCCAGGGTGCGTCTGCTGCCTCCTCAAACAGTCTCAGTCAGGTTAGTTATGATGTGGAGATGCCAGCGTCGGACTGGGGTAAGCACAGTAAGAAGTTTCACAACACCAGGTTAAAGTCCAACAGGTTTATTTGGCAGCACAAGCTTTCGGAGCGCTGCTTCTTCATCAGGTGAGTGAGGACTTGTGTTCACAAACAGGGCATATACAGACACAGACTCAATTTACAAGATAATGGTTGGAATGCGAGTCTTTACAGGTAATCAAATCTTAAAAGGTACTGACAATGTGAGTGGAGAGAGGGCCAAGCACAGGTTAAAGGGGTGTGTATTGTCTCCAGCCAGGACAGTTAGTGAGATTTTGCAAGCCCAGGCAAGTCGTGGGGGTTATAGATAGTGTGACATGAACCTAAGATCCCAGTTGAGGCCATCCTCATGTGTGCGGAACTCGGCTATCAGTTTCTGCTCGGCGATTCTGCGTTGTCGTGTGTCGTGAAGGCCGCCTTGGAGAACGCTTACCCGAAGATCAGAGGCTGAATGCCTGTGACTGCTGAAGTGTTCCCCGACTGGAAGGGAACACTCCTGCCTGGTGATTGTCGAGCGGTGTTCATTCATCTGTTGTCGTAGCATCTGCATGGTCTCCCCAATGTACCATGCCTCGGGATATCCTTTCCTGCAGCGTATCAGGTAGACAACTTTGGCCGAGTCGAAAGACACCGCACTGACCTCCTCAGAAGATAAACACGGGACACGGCGAACAGAGTACCCTTTGTCGACTAGTATTTCCCTGGAGCGGAGAAGCTACGACATCTCCTCCGAAGCCTTTAACATGTCATCGATGAAGACGAACATCTCACCAAGGCCATCCCCACACCCCCACTTCTTGCCTTCAAACAACCGCACAACCTCAGACCATTGTCTGCAGTAAATTACCCAGCCTTCAGGAGAATAGTGACCATGACACCACACAACCCTGCCACAGCAACCTCTGCAAGACGTGTCGAATCATCGACACAGATGCCATCATCTCACGTGAGAACACCATCCACCAGGTACACGGTACCTACTCTTGCGACTCGACCAACGTTGTCTACCTGATACGCTGCAGGAAAGGATGTCCCGAGGCATGGTACATTGGGGAGACTATGCAGACGCTACGACAACGGATGAATGAACACCGCTCGACAATCACCAGGCAGGAGTGTTCTCTTCCCGTTGGGGAACACTTCAGCGGTCACGGGCATTCAGCCTCTGATCTTCGGGTAAGCGTTCTCCAAGGCGGCCTTCATGCCACACGACAGCGCAGAGTCACTGAGCAGAGACTGATAGCCAGGTTCCGCACACACGAGGACGGCCTAAACCGGGATCTTGGGTTCATGTCACACTATCTGTAACCCCCACAGCTTGTCTGGACTTACAAAATCTCACTGGCTGTCCTGTCTGGAGACAATACACACCTCTTTAACCTGTGCTAAATGCTCTCTCCACTCACATTGTCTGTACCTTTTAGACTTGATTACCTGTAAAGACTCACATTCCAATCATTATTCATGTAAATTGAGTTTGTGTCTTTGTGCCCTGTTTGTGATCAGAACTCCCACTTACCTGACAAAGGAACAGCCTGTTCCGAAAGCTAGTAGCTTTTGCTACCAAATAACCTGTTGGGACTTTAACCTGGTGTGGTGAGACTCAGTAAGAGTTTTAACAACACCAGCTTAAAGTCCAACAGGTTTATTTGGTAGCAAATGCCATTAGCTTTCGAAGCGCTGCTGAGACTCAGCCAGAGCGTCAGAAGCAACATCTCACTCCCACGCCCCGCTACTCTGCCCTCAGCTGACCCCTTACGTCACAGACGGTGCCAACTCTGATTGGCCGCCAGCGTTCCACAGCAGACCGATTCCGATTGGTTCCAGCTGGCGAACCGGACATTCTGATTGGCTGCAGTAGCCCTAAGGGCACTGTGATGTCACGCGGCCCCAGCCTCGCCCCGATTGGCTGGCAGCTTCGCGCTGTGGGAAGCCGGGGGGGGGGCGAGTTGAAGATGGCGGGCGGGCTTTCCCGGAGTGAGTGCTTGGCCGTGCCCGGCCCCGCTGAGGAGAGCTGGCACCAGGACGGCGAGCCAGAGGTAGCCCGCTGGGGCCCTCAGCATCCCGGCGCCAAGGAGCTGGCGCAGCTCTACTCTCCCGGTAAGAGGGCGGCGGCGGCTGGGCGGTAGCCGATCTCTCTCCACCCTCCTTCTCCGGGTCCCAGCTGGAGCGGCCTCGGGCACCAGCCCCGGGAGAGAGAGAGAGGCAGGACCCCCCTTCACTCAGCGTTATGGGGCATTAATCACCGCGGGGCCCCAGTGGAAGTGGAGGGTGTATGTGAGGAAGGGTTAGCTGATGGCCGGGGAATGAGGTGCTGTGTGAGTCACTCCTGATGTGGAGATGCCGGCGCTGGACTGGGGTAAATACAGTAAGAGTTTGAACAACACCAGGTTAAAGTGGATATGCGCGATCTTGTTGGAGATCCTCTCCACTTGGAACCGGCAGTATGCGGTGTCGATGGTAGTCATCATCTCCGTGACTTTAACCTGGTGTTGTTAAAACTCTTACTGAGTCACTCCTCACAGGGAGGGTGGAGGAAATCATCCTAAAGAGCTGATAGTTCCTGCACCTCTGGAGGGGCTGGGACCTCCCAATACTGGAGTGCCAATGATGAAGGAAGGAGACTTTTTAAAAATGGATTGGGGATGCGAAGACTTCTGAAAGTGGGAATAGGGGTGATAAAAGCTCCCTTGATGGTGCTGGGGAAGAGGTGGAGAAGAGATGTTGTGGGGTTAAAGGGGTGTGTCCCAGTATCCCTTTAACTGTGTGATTGCAAATGACCATTTTGTGTGTACGTCAACTGTGCTTTGTCATTTTAAAGATCTGGATCAGGCCCCCCCACTGCAGAGAAAATTATGTTCTTAAACTGCCCTACGTGGAGCAAGTTTAATCTGCGGTCCATGTTAACCTCAATTGGTTTCAGCCTGGGTGTTGGCAGGGTTGCCCCTAGGTTGCACAGTAGGAAAAGGCAAGCAAGATTCCTGCATTGAAAGGGAAAAGAGTGAAACAGCTGCTAAGGTTCTAGGTTCAGGTAAGGCTGACTTCAAGGGGATGAGACAGAGACTGTCCACAGTAGATGGAGCAAATCTGTCAATGGGTAAACAACATGAGTGACAAATGCCCAGGCAGGATAGAATCAGTGATCAGGCAGCTTGATCTCCTATGCTAGGCTAGAATCAACGATCGGGGTGTTTGATGAGCTTTAACTAAGCAGTCCCCTGATGTAATTTTTCAAAGCCATCTCGGCCTTTTGGCTAAGGTGAAGTGTCAAATGAAGCCCAAGATGGGGTGCAATGTCTCATCTTGTCAGCTTGGATCCTGTTTGTCTCTCTTGTGGGGACC
This sequence comes from Mustelus asterias, assembly GCF_964213995.1. NCBI lineage: Eukaryota > Metazoa > Chordata > Chondrichthyes > Carcharhiniformes > Triakidae > Mustelus > Mustelus asterias. Next base: position 44,352,534 of record NC_135820.1, read on the forward strand.
CAACTAGGGTCTCTACTAGGGCGGCACGGTAGCACAGTGATTAGCACTGCTGCTTCACAGCTCCAGGGTCCTGGGTTCGATTCCCGGCTCGGGTCACTGGCTGTGTGGAGTTTGCACATTCTCCTCGTGCCTGCGTGGGTTTCCTCCGGGTACTCCGGTTTCCTCCCACAGTCCATAGATGTGCGGGTTAGGTTGATTGGCCAGGTTAAAAATTGTCCCTGAGATGTGTAGTTAGAGGGATTAGCGGGTAAATATGTGGGGGTAGGGCCTGGATGGGGTTGTGGTTGGTGCAGACTCGATGGGCCAAATGGCCTCCTTCTGCACTGTAGGGTTTCTATGTTTATGACCATGAATTGTATTCAATTTGAATTTGGTTTTTTGGATGGAATAAAAATTTGGAAAAAAAATCCCCAGGATAAATGACTTCCATTATGGTTTTGAAAAAACATTGTCATCACTCACCTGATAAAGGAACAACGCTCCAAAAGCTCGTGATACCAAACAAACCTGTTGGACTTTAGCCTGGTGTTGTGAGACTTCTTACTGTTCTTATTTAATAAGATAAAAAGTTCCATCTCAAATTGTGGATGACACAAAAACGAGTGGTATTGTAAGTCATATGGATGGAAATGTAAAATTAGAAAGTGATATTGATAAAGGGAAAAAAACTGGCAAATGGTTTTCAGTGGATGCATGTGGAGTCATCCACTTTGGACTGAAAGGATACAGTTTCTAAATGGTGAAAAATGGAACTCCAGAGACTTTGGAGAGGGGGAAGGGGTTCAATGTGGGGAAGGTTGGATGGCCAAAACAGATTAAAATATCATGAACAGTTACAATAATCAAAAGGTTAATGTAATGCTGGCTTTCATATCTAAAGGAATAAGTTACAATAGGTAGAAATCATACATCATGTTTCAGGTATACAGAGCTCTGGCTACACCTGGATTATGATGTGCAGTTTTTGGCATCCCACCGTAGGAAGGATATACTGACCTGAGAGAGAATGCAGAGTAGGTTTAGTAGACTGAAACCTGGACTTTAGCTACACAGGAAAAATTATGCAAACTAGCATTGTCTTCCCTGGAGTTTAAAAGGTTAGGGATGATTTGATCAAATGTTTCAAGATATTAAGGGGGAAAAATAGGGGAGATCTGAAGAAACTACTTCTGTTGAGTCTAGCACTAGAGGACTTAGTTCAAAAATTAGAGCCACATTTTTCGGGACTCAAATTAGTAAACACTTAAACACAAAGATGATAGAGTTTGCAGCTCTCTTTGGCAAGTGCCAATTGGTTTTAGATCAATTTTTAAATTTAAAAAGGAGTTAGGTACAGAGTTAAGTCTCAGATCTACCATAATCTCATTAAATGACATAACAGATCTGAGGGACTAAGCGAGTTGCTCCAGTTCCTGTGTTCCCTGATTGTGTATTGATTTGCTGTGTGAAGTCTTGGTGATATCCTGGATGGGTTGTATTCACAAGTGAAGAACATTGGCCTCCTTGGCGTGCTTGAGCTACCCACCAGCATGGAGCTGGAAAACAGAATGGAGTTCATTCTTCAGAAGTGGAGGCAAAGAATCTAGATCTGAGGACACTTCTTAAATTGATGAATATGGCCTTTGGTTTATGGTTATAGAGTAGGTCAAATTTCTGTTTTATTACGTGGGATCTTGCATTTATTACTACTGAGTATCTGTTTATGTTTGCAATCGATAAATTTATGAGAGCTAAATTAAATTTTACTTCTAATATGTAGAATCATGGGATTCTACTACTGTTTTGATGATTGTATCCCTGATTCTTAGAATTTTAAATTTATAAACTAAATATCTGGGGAATTACTTGAGCCAACTGTTAGTCAGGCTGTATGTTTAGGGAGATTTCCCCCCATTTTTGCTTGTGATAGTGAAGTTATGGTTACAGTTGTAAAACTCATGATATGAGAGATTAGCTTTATTTCTGTAATGACTAGATTACCTACTTATGCTAATTCAAATTAAGTATTTAAGCACTGTGCAATTGATCTGTCAGTCCTTTTTTTCTCCTGTCTATGCCATTATTTAATTTATAGTAGCACAAACCTATGTTTATATAGCACCTTTCATGACCTCAGGACAACCCAAAGTGCTTTAATAGGTTGCCTGGAATGTTTCGACTTAATGTTTCAGCACAGCATTCTGATGTCTCTCCTACTTGGTAGAACAGTCTCTTAAAGTACCCTGCTGGCTGTATAATCCTGATAAAATCTGTTAGGCCATGTCTGCTGCAGCCACTGTTTTAGCACAGGTATTTGTATTTTAACATCTCACTCAGATAACTGGACAAGTTTCAGGATGGGTGACTATTCTTTTCCATCCCACTAGGTGGAATGCAAACTGTATATTACAACCATCTGACAGTCTCCATTGTTTCTTGAAGGGTTCCCCTTTTTAAGCAATCCAGCCAGAAAATTAAAATATGTGTCTTTAAAATATACACCTCCTCGTCCACTTTCCGTAATATGAAGACCAGAACAAAGTTCAGTACTTTGTGATCTCGCTAAGGTGCAATACAATGTAAGTTTAACATCACCACTCTGTTCAGAATGTTAACCCTGAAGAAATCAACTCCAGTGCTAAAATAGCATTTTTAATGGTTTTGACCTGCTTTGCGACTTTAATTTATGAATTTGTACCCTTTGCTCCTGCACTCTATTTAAATTCTTATTTTTCCAAGGGACCTCCTTATTTATCCTACCAAGATGAACCACTTTGCAGTCCTCTACATTGAAATTCATTTACCATTTTCACACCTATTCAAGAACTCTAACTGCCTTGTATTTTGTCACAGTCTTCTTTGGTGTTAATTTTGGTGTATTTTGATATTTCAATATTTACAATTGTAAAAATGTCTAAATGTTTATAAATACGTTTTTGCTGATGACGAGAATTTGATGAACTATATTCAATATTGTTGTCATCATCTGCTATCATGGTTTTCAGACTCACTTGGGTGGCCAGTCATTCATATGGCTCCTTGCAGTAAAAATCGGCAAAGTAATGTTTATAGAGATTGTTTATGAGCTTTTAGTACAGGGGATATTTCTTAATTAGGAATGTGTCAGCATCCACTAAGTGTAACCACAGTAATGGTGTTAGTAGCTTATGCTGGATCGCACTGTGCGCTCTTGGGTTTCTTCTCAGCTTTCCTGGAATTCACTGGAGCTCAGTCAAATGTAACCGTTGGAGTTTAAGTAAACTGGACAACATGGTATGACTTGTCTGCACTGTCAAAACTGACTGACACACTTGGATAGATAATCCTGATTGGCTAACATTCCGGGCATGTGCTTGATCAAAGCAAAAATGTTTAGATGGATTTCATGTTATCTGAGTCAGGATGCTGCCATATTTGTTTTGGAGTGAACATCTAGCACTATTTATAAAATTAAATGGGAAATTGAACCTAAGCCAGAGGAGATGGACTAGAAAAGTGTCACGGTCGAAAAGGTGGGCTTTAAAATGCAATCGCAAAGATTCTAGCCACCTTTGGATAACCTTTCAAGTCTCATGGTATATCACAAAAATAGCACTTTCTTAGGTACCACTAGTTTTAATTTACATTTCTTTTGCAAAAAGATATTTTATTCATATAAGATATGAAAGACACAAAACATTTCAAGTTGTTATTACAGTAAAGTGCAATGATATTCACATTTTCTCCAGAGATTGAGGTGCCAGCTCTGATGAAGAGTCAGAGAGTGATATCATGGTTAGCACTGCTGCATCACAGTGCCAGGGACTTGGGTTCAATTCTGGCCTCGGGTCACTGTCTGTGTGGAGTTTGCACATTCTCCCCGTGTCTGCGTTGATTTCCTCCGGGTGTTCTGATTTCCTCCCACGCTCCAAAGATGTGCGGGTAGGGTTGATTGGCTGTGGTAAATTGCCCCTTAGTGTCAGGGTGACTAGCAGGGTAAGTACGCAGGGTTACAGGGATAAGGTCTGGGTGGGATTATTGTTGGTGCAACCTTGATGGGCTGAATAGCCTCCTTCTGCACAGTGGGGATTCTGGGAGCCATCCAGACTCGAAACGTTAGCTCTGCTGTCCCTGCACAGATGCTGTCAGATCTGCTGAGATTTTCCAGCATTTTGTGTTTTTATTGCTCTTTGAAGTTCAGTAATGAGAACATTTAAAACATTTTAATATTTTCATGACAGAGCATACAATTCTTTTCCCACTATACATATCGGTTATGCTGCACTCTGAGGTGGTCCACGTGTAAATGTTAAGAGCTATTTTCCTTCCAGCCCCTACCTAAGGAATTGTGATGATGTACTAGATTGATTGTACAGTGCTTTGGTGTTTCAGCCAGGGAATGTGCCCCGTATAATACTGTAGTATTTCAAAATGTAAAATAAATGACACACTTTGTCCTGAGAAAGTAGGAGGCAAATTTCAGCTTTCAGATGAAGAATTTTCAATAATTTACTCATTTGCTCAGTTTAAAAAACTAAACGACTGTTTTCTCTTTCTCCCGCAGTGAAACGATTTCAGGAATGGGTGTGTGTTATTTTAAACATTGCTCTAATGAACTGCAATTTCTATCATCTGGTCATAAATTTCAGCTGGGACCACATCCATTTGATCCTTATTGGAATTGGTAAGTAAATGGTTGACCTGATGTGCAATGCAATGGAATTTTATAGCCCAAAAATGTCTCCTATTTGACCCCAAACTGAGCTGTTGATCCAACATGCTTTCCATCACAAAGATCATCTACTTCCATCTCCATAACATCAGTACCTCTGCCCTCTACAGACATGATAATTAAATATAGCAATAGAATTTGCTTTTACATTTTCATAATCAATATCATTCTTGAGCAAAGTACAGTTGGTTACTATTATAATTTGCAATTAACTCCTGGAGTTAACTGACTGAAGTTACAGCCTTGGATTCATACAAAAGACAGCAACTTATATTGCAAGATATCTGTGCATCTCGTGCTTTATTTACATACAGCTGGCTCTGGGAGGTAGAGGTAGAACTGTAATACAGGAGGAACAATGCAAGTACCTTGGCAAGTAGTTTTGTTTACTTTTATCTGGTATCTTTGTTGTCAATGTGTTAGTGCATCTCAGTAACGGATCGGCTAACATACCGGGCATGTGCTTCGATCAAAGCACAATCTTTATATGGATTGCATGTTATCCCAGCCAGAATGCCACCCTCTTTGTTTTGGGGTGGATATCCAGTGCTTTTTATAAAATTAAAACCTCAGGAGACAGACAAGGTAGATGTCTGAATTTCAGGTTAAAAACTTGGCTTTTAGCGAAAGCCAAGTAGCAAAGTCAACCAATCAAATCAATCTCAAGCCCCAGATTAAGGGCAACAAATCCATAGAATCCCTATAGTACAGAAGGAGGCCATTGGCCCATCGAGTCTGCATCGACCCACAATCCCACCCAGGCCCTATTCCCTTAACCCCACATATTTACCCTGCTAATCCCCTGACACTAGGGTCAATTTAGCATGGCCAATCAACCTAACCCACAAGTCTTTGGACTGTAGGGGGAAACCCATGCAAACATAGGGAGAATGTGCAAACTCCACATAGACAGTAACCCGGGTCCCTGGTGCTGTGAGGCAGCAGTGCTAACCACTGTGCCCCACTGAAATGAAACAATAGTGCATGAAAATAAATTATGTAAGTAAATGCAAGAACAAAACGCTATCAGTTATGGCTGAGGTAGTGATCTCACTTTGGAGAGAGAGATTGTGAGTTCAAGCACCATCAAACATGAGTGCTAAAATTTTGCACCATATTCTTCCTGGTTGCAGGAAATGGAAAGTAGGAATAAATGGGTTATTTTTAGATTGACAGGCAGTGGGGTGCTGCATGGGTAAGTGCTCAGGCCCCAGTTAATCTATATCAATGATTTTGGAATTAAATGTAATATTTTTAAATTTGCGGATGACACAAACCTAATATGGAAGTATGTGTTGTGAAGAGGGTGCAAAGGTGCTTCCGGGAGAAGCTAACTGAGTGGGCAAAAATTTGGCAGATGAAATACAATGTGGAGAAATGTGTGGTTATACACTTTGGCCGGAAAAGCAGAAATAGAGTATTTCTTAAATGATGAGTGACTGGGAAGTGTTGATGTTCAAAGGGACTTGGTGTTCTTGTTCATGAGTCACTGGAAGCTCATGTGTAGGTACAACGGGCAATTAAGGAGGCAACTGATATGTTGAGCTTTATTACAAGAGGATTTGAGTATAGGAGTAAAGATGTATTGCAATTGTATGGCACCTTGGTGAGATCACACTTGGCGTATTGTGTGCAGTTTTAGTCTCCTTACTAAGGAAAGATATATTTGCCATAGAGCTCGTGCCACAAAGGATCACCAAACTGACATCTGACCTGCAGGGTTCTCCTGTGCAATTTTCCACATTGCTGGATAGATGCAGTTTTGAAGCTGTACTGGAACAGTTTGGTAAGGGATGTAGCAAGTTCCGGAGCACATGTCTTCACTATATTTGTCAGAATATTGTCAGGGCCTGAAGCCTTTGCATAATTCAGTGCCTTCAGCCATTTCTTGAAATCCCATGGAGTGGATCAAATTGGCTGAATACTGGCTTCTGAAATTGGGGACTTCCAGGGGAAAGCCAAGGTGGATCATCCTTTCGGCACTTCTGGCTGAAGATTGGTGCATATGTTTCAGCCCAATATGCAATATCCTAATAATTTGTACATTGTGCTGGGTTCCTCCATTATTGGGGATGGGGATATTTGTGGTGCCTGATCCTCTACTGAGTTGTTAGTTGTCCACAACTATTCACGACTAGAAGTGGCAGAACTGTAGAACTTAAGAGTTGATCTGTTGATTGTGGAATGACTTGGCTCTGTCTCACTTGCATGTAATCCTGTGTTGTAGTTTCACCAGGTCAACACCTCATTTTTAGATATGCCTGGTGTTGCCCCTGGCATGCCCTCCTGCACTTGAGCCAGGATTGATCCCCTTGCTTGGTGGTAATAGTAAAATGGGGGATATGTTGGGCCATGAGATTCCAGATTGTGGTTGAGTATAATTTGCTGCTGCTTGTGGCAGCCATGAGGCACTGTGGGCCCAATCATGAGTTGCCAAATCTGTTTGAAATCTATCCCATTTAGCACACTGGCAAATGCCACACAAAACAATGGAGGGTGTCCTCAATGTGAAGATGGGATTTTGTCTCCACAAGGATTACGTAGTGGTCGCTTCTACCGATACTGTCAGGACAGATGTATCTGTGGTAGGCAGGTTGGAGAGGATGAGGTCAAAGATGTTTTTTTGCTCTTATTGGTTCCTTCACCACTTGCTGCAGACCTAGTCTAACAGCTCTACCCTTTAGGGCTCGGTCTGTGGTGGTGCTACCTAGCCACTCTTGATGAACATAGAAGTTCTTCACCCAGAGTATGTTCTGCACTCTTGCCACCCTCTCGGCTACCTCCAAGTGGGGTTCAACATGGATGAGTACTGATTCATCAGCTGCATGGGAGCAGTATGTGGTAATCGGTAAGAAGTTTCCTTGCCCATGTTTGATCTGATGCCATACCTGGGGTCCAGAGTTATGTTGAAGACTCCCAGGACAACTCCCTCTCAACTGTATACTGCTGTGCCGCCTCCGCTGTTGGTTCTATCCTGCTGGTGGGACAGGACATACCCAAGAATGGTGATGTCTGGGACATATCTGGCTGTTGCTTGACTGGTCTGAGACAGCTTTCCCAATTTTGGCACAAGCCCCCAGATGTTAGTAAGGAGGACTTTGCAGGGTCGAAGGGGCTGGGTTTGACGTTGTCATTTCCAGTGCCTAGGTCGATGCCAGTTGCTCAATCTGGTTTCGTTCCTTTTTATTACCTTTGTAGAGGTTTGATACAACTGAGTGGTTTGCTCAGTAATGTCAGAGCTCATTTGAGCGTCCGTCACATTGCTGTGGGTTTGGAGTGACATGTCGGCCGGGCTAGATAAAAATTACAGATTTGCTTCCATCAAGGACATCAACAATGAGGGATGAAACCATGATCAGGCACTTGGGGTAAGTAACAGATTAGGGTAGCCAATGAGGTTAAACGGAGGTTTTTACCTGATGCAATTTTTCAAAGCCATCTTTTGGCTAAGATGAAGCATTAGATCAAGCCTGGAAAGGGTTGGCAATGCCTCATCCTGTCAGCTTGGATCTTGCCTGATTGAGCCCAAGATGGAGTGCAATGTCTTGTCAGCTTGGATTTGGTTTATCCGTCATGTGGGGACCAGGACTTAATGCTTTAGCTTTTTTGATTAGAAATAGACTACTGAAAGGTACCACAAAACCAATAGCTTTGTGGTTGTTATTAGACTTTTAATTTCATTTTTTTTATTGAATTCAAATACCCTAATACATTGGTCATGAGTTGCCAAATCTGTTTGAAATCTATCCCATTTAGCACACTGGCAAATGCCACACAAAACAATGGAGGGTGTCCTCAATGTGAAGATGGGATTTTGTCTCCACAAGGATTACGTAGTGGTCGCTTCTACCGATACTGTCAGGACAGATGTATCTGTGGTAGGCAGGTCTCTGGATTACTAGTCCACAGCCTCCCCAGTAAAGACAAGTGTTGGGTGCTGGATACGATATGGGCAGCAGAAGTTCATGAAAGGTGCTGGATGGAATGTCAGCCATCAGAGCATTAGAATAGTCAGATCTGGTAGTGACAAAGATAGGAGCAAGTGATGCACCCAATGGCCTCAGACTGGAGATGGTAGTTGGTGATCTTAATGATGGTGAGGGTTTAAAAATTAATCTTGGAGTCAAGTAGGTCATTAGCATTGTGAACATTTTAGCCTGAGACTGTAGCCAATGCAAGGGATAGAATCAGTGCAGAAATGATGGATTTCATTTTCTCAGTGTATAACTGGAGGAATTGCAAATCATAATACTATTGCAAACCAGCATAATCTTCCACCCACCATGAACAATGTCTTAAAAGACCTGTAACTGTTACAATTTAACTTCACTATAAATGTTCTCATCAATAAACAATTTCTCTAGAAAAGCTTTTAACTTTAGTGAACACTGGTGTATGCATGAAATAATCTGGGCAAGTGTACTCTACTGACTCTGTAGGAGACCCATTCTACATCCATGTCATTTCAGAAGATGATCCGCAAGCATTATTCCAGATCCTTGTATAATGGACTAAACTATCAAATTGATTCATTCAGTTTGTCATGTGCAACAGCAGGCAATACCCATGAGTCATTAAAGCTGATCCAAATATAATAGAGTAGGTTTGAACTCGGTTGCAAAACTTAAATGGGAAATTCCTGTTTTAAAAATAAATGGAAAGTTAAGTTTCACAATTGAATAAAGCTTTTCTGACAGAAATGCTTGATAATGTAACTCTGATGCCAAGGTGATCACTTCCTCTAACTTGATCAAAGGTGACTCAGGAACATTTCCATACTTGAAAGAAAGATGTTCTTTGAGAAAATAGATGTATAGATTAGGAGAGACACTAATCAGCTCTAAACTAGGTTGAGGAAGAGGTGATGAAAGCTCAGTTAACAAAAATGGCGCCTTTAGCATAATAAAATGCCCCAAAGTTTTCCACAGGCGCTTCAGCAAGCAAACTTTAATGCCTAACTACATAAGGCAATATCAGGGTAGGTGGCAAAAGAGATGGGGGTGATCTTACCAAAAACATTAGGTGCTGAACAAGCGTGAAAATGGGGGAGAATCACACCCATTTTGTGGGTGAGCTCCCAGACCCAATCATATAGCACTTGGAAACAATGATTCCGAATATGATTCTTGTCAGCTGGAGTAGTAGGTGGAGGCTATTCACGCTGGGAAGCCGGCTGCTGAGCTCTAGGGGCGCCATTGTGCAGGCAAGTGTACACAGTGCACTGGGAGATATGTCACCCCCCCCCCACCATTGCTGCCCCCGTTGAAGAGTGCCCCTGCCCCCTCCTCCAGTGATGCACTGCCAGGTGCCCAGTGGGCACAAGGCTGATTTCATCAGCAGAACAGGGCCAGTAACATCGCGAGATCGACTAGCAAAATGAGCCGGTAAAATCGCCTTGCAGATTTTAAGGGGCATCTTAAAAAAGAAATGAAATGTGGATTTGGTGAGGGAATAACAGGGCTTTACTCTTTCATGGGCATGACTGGCTGCGCTAACATTTATTGCCCATGAGATGGTAGTGGTGAGCTGCTGCCTTGAATAGCTGCTGTCCATGTGGTGTAGGTACAACCACAGTGCTGTTAGGAAGGGAGTTCCAAAATTTTGATGCAGCGACAGTGGAGGAACAGCAGAAGTTCCTTCTTTGTGATTCTTGATGTATTCCTTGTGAACGGTCTCCAAGTGTCGCTTAAGCTTATTTGGTTTTACACTTTCCCTAGATAGCCTGGGAACAGTTGAGGCATTTTGGGTTTTCTTTGGATTTGACAAAAACACTCGGGCATTTAAGGAACCTTTTCATTGTATTTATGAACACATTTCTTAGCACCTTGTTTTTCATATGCCAAGGAGTCCAAAGCTTTGATGCTGGAGGTAGAAGTTCTGCATAAACCATTGTGCCTGATGTTAGAAGCAAGATGCTGCTAATTGTCAAAATGACTCTCTGGCTGTTGGGCTACAGAAGAGCACAAGGTGGACTAGGAACTCTGAAACTTTCCACAGTGGGTTCTTCCTGGCCGCATCTTTACACTCCAACCCTCCAATCATGGGTTCCCTTCTCTTCCACCATTTGATTGATATGTGCTGCCTGTGTGACTGCTATCCACCCCTCTGACTGTTTGCCCAAGCCCCAAATGCACCATGCAGTAAGAGAGGCAATGCATTGCAGCAAAGGGACACTTACTTGTCTTATCTAAAAACATAGAAGATAGGAGCAGGAGGAGGCCATTTGGCCCTTCGAGCCTGCTCCGCCATTCATCACGATCATGGCTGATCGTCCAACTCAGTAGCCTAATCCTGCTTTTTCCCCATAACCTTTGATTCCATTCGACCCCAAGTGCTATATCTAGCCGCCTCTTGAATACATTCAATGTTTTGGCATCAACTACTTTCTGTGGTAACGAATTTCACGGGCTCACCACTCTTTGGGTGAAGAAATGTCTCCTCACCTCCGTCCTAAATGGTCTACCCTGAATCCTCAGACTGTGGCCCGTGGTTCTGGACTCTTCTTCTCCTCCTTCTCCCCCCCTCCCCCCCCCCCCCCCCCACACCACCACTCACTACAATTGGGAACATCCTCCCTGCATCCACCCTGTCTAGTCCCGTTCGAATTTAATAAGTCTCTGAGATTCTCCCTCATTTGTCTTGAGGCTTTAGAGCCATTAGTCTACTCATTCCAGCGTGAGCCCAGTCGCTCTTTCGGAATCTGAAATGGGGTCGTGACCCGTGGTTTGGGAACCATTGGTATAGACTGTTGTCTACTACCTCTGTAACATTGCCTCGCTTCTATTCATGTATTTAAATCCTTTCGTGGGATTGCCTTCCTTTTATGCCTGTAACGCTCTGCTGCCGTGCCACATTCTTGAGTATTCTGCATTTTTTCAACTCTTGCTGTTGACTTCCTTCGCCCCAGCATTGGCAACATGCCTTCAATTGTTTGAGTCCTAAGATCCTTCGACCTCTTAAGTTCCTTATTTAGGACTCTCCTGAAAACATGTCCCTTTAATCAAGCTTTTGTTATCCCTCCTCGTGTCTCCTTTGGTTTGGAATCTATTTTTGTTAAGCACTGTGGAAATAGTTTGGGATTTTTTTTTCTACATTTAAAGTGTTTCTATAAATGCAAGTTGTTAAATGAAATGGAAATTGGTCATTGCTGTAAATATTAATTGATAGCTAAATGCACAGCTTTGGGATAAATGTTATTCAAAGGATCTGTTCGCAAATTATTGTGTGTGCACACATCTTGTATATTTTCAAATACCCAAGTCATAAAGGTGGTATATATTCTAATTGTTTCTATTTTAATCTAGTTGCAGGTATGATTACTGCTGATTTTGCTTCCGGATTAGTCCACTGGGGAGCAGACACGTGGGGTTCTGTTGACTTGCCCATACTTGGCAAGGTATGTGATAGGACTGTATTTCTCAGGCTTGTATGCTGGAATTTTTCATTAGTATATGTCATAATATTGAATTTCTTATTCAGGCTTGTATACCATATGCTGCAATTAGATTGCTGTTTCTAGCTTATGAATTCAGAATGCTTAATGGATGATCTCAATCTTGGTGACAGTTCATAAGCTCCCCATATCTGGATCTGTTTTCATATCTGTGATGGTAGTAATTGGAAAGCCTAATTGAAATGGTCATGGTGATTGCAAAACTGAAACTACTTGGTTTTTGCTAAAGACTCTCATTTGTGATTGTCCCCCTTTGCAGCTGCTCACTCAGGCTGAACATGATGGTGTGCAGTTCAGTGTTCTAGTCAGAGAATTTACCTTCAAATTTTTACCTATTGTCAAAACAATAAGTTCTCCAACTTCTTGTCTCATCTTCGTTGCAATTATCCTGCCTCCTTGTAATGATTCTTACCTATATTTTTCTTTCTTCCCAGAGTAAACTTCCGAAAAACTCTTTCAGTTTCCTAAACTGTTTTTGTTTTAAATAGTCCACTTGTCCAAAACTCTTAACATCTTCATGCTGGCCTTTTCACTCATCACCCATCTCACTGACCTTGACGGTCTCCCTTTTTCCCCGGAACACCAAATGGTGCATGGCTTGTACCAGCTGTACCTCTAATTTTCTCCAATCCGATTTCCCAGCTCATGCTTAACAGTCCTCTAAGTCTGAGCTTCTGTGCATCTGCTCCTTCCCAGGTCTTTCTCAATTACCAACAAAGCTTTCAGCTGTTTGGGACTGTCTACTTAAAACCTGTCTACCTCCGAAATAGCTAGTTTTATTTCCATCTACTGTGAAGTTCATTGGTGTTTCTGTTACATTAAAGAAACTATTTAAGTTGTGTTTCTACCATGAAGATTCCAGTCTTGCTCAGCAACTACTTGTTAATATGCTAATCGGTATATTGTCTGCATGCAATTTTTTTAAAAAACGCTCCCTTCCACTGGTGTGGTCATTATTAGTTAACTACACTGCCTAGTTATAATGCATGAATGGTGGTAGCTTACAGTCTGCAGCAGGAACCTCTGGTAGTTGTGGAAATAGCTCACAGCTTACTTTTTTGGTCCATTTTAAAATCCTTAGCCTCTTCCACAGGCAGAATTTTACTAAAAAAATTCCAAGTGTCACAAAAGTCGGAAAACCGGAGAGTTTCACTCTGGTTTTTTTCAGCAAGCTACCCCACCTAATGTTCCCCCACAGTTGGGAATTTCACGCTGGTGTGGGTTGAGGGCGGAGCCTAAGCTCACCAGGAAAGCCAGACTGCTAGGCATGCGCCCTAAACTCCCATATACTGTGTACAAATGTTCAAAGTATATAGGGTATCTATTCGTCTCGTCCCCCCCACTGCGCAGACACTGCCCTGCCCCCATTTACCAGCCACACCACCAGTCGCCACGCCCGATGCAGAGATTCCCCCCTTCCATCCCCTCCTACCGACCTCCTGTCCCCTTGACACTTCCCAGTGGGCAGTACCAGGGTGTCAGTCTGGCGCTGCCCAAGGGATACTGCCCCCGACCGCCTGGAGGGCTTCAATGATCTCCGGTCCACCAGCGAGGCCATCTCGTCAGGTCCCCGTTGGTGGGGACCATCTGATCCTCGTTGGTGAGGACAATTGCATCCTGGGCTCACTAGTAGCATATAAATAATTAAATCAGCCTCATGCCTTTCCTGGATAAAAATGACCTGGAATGATCGTGACCGGCTGGGTGCAATTCCCATTTATTTGCCTCCCACTGAAATTTCCCGCCCCACCAATACTACTCAATAAGCACAGCAGGGCAGAAAAATCATGCCCCACATGTCTGAAAAGCGGCACAGTGGTTAGCACTGCTGCTTTGCAGCGCCAGGGACCCGGGTTCAATTCCCGGCTTGGGTCGCTGTCTGTGTGGAGTTTGCATGTTCTCCCTGTGTCTGCGTGGGTTTCTTTCGGGTGCTCCAGTTTCCCCTCTCAGTCCAAAAGGTCTGCTGGTTAGGTGGTTTGGCCATGCTAAATTCTCCCTCAGTGTATCCCAACAGGCGTCGGAGTGTGGCAACTAGGCGATTTTCACAGTAACTTCATTGCAGTGTTAATGTAAGAATACTTGTGACAAATAAGTATTTGTCACAAGCAGCTGGTTGAACACATGCAGCACACATCTTTCCCTACTTCTTCCGACCTTTGCAAAGTCATCTTTATAATTCATTGGAAATTGTGAATCTGGACGTTGAAAGCTAACTCGATGATTTTGGCAAAATTGAAAGGCTTAGCTAATGAATGCTGATGCTAAATTGTATTGATATCCAAATTTATCCTCGATGCACATTTATAGATGTTGAAACGCAGGATTCTAACTATTGAATTCGCAGACAAATTGTCAGTAGTAACTGATGCATTCAAATATCTACCTGGTCCATGCATTCTCTGACTTATTAAAAATTTGTTCATGGTATGTAAACATGGCTGGGAAGGCCTGCATTGGTTACCCATCCCTTATTGCCCATGAGAACGTGGTGGTGAGCTGCTGCCTTGAACTACTGCAGTGTGTACTCTGGAAGTTGCTGTCTCCGTGATAACAATCAGCCCTGATTGGAATACAATGCCAGACTGTTATGTACTGTGTATGTATTTTATCGCAATATTGAAATTAAGCACTGTTAAAATTGAAATATTATCTTGTGATGTAGATGTACATTTTGTGCCAGAAATGTTCACAAGCTGCTAATGCTGTAATTATGCTTTCCCCCTCCTCCAGGCTTTCATTAGACCATTCAGAGAACACCATATTGATCCCACTGCTATAACGAGGCATGACTTCATTGAAACAAATGGCGATAACTGTATGCTTACTGTGATTCCCCTGGCTAACATGGCATACAATTTTTTTACTGTATCCCCAGGTAAGTTGATCCGATGCATTGATTTTTGTTTTTGTCAAGTGCCATATGACCGGTGAATAGAACTGATGTGGGTTTAATCAGCATCAGTTTATTCCTTTAAAGGCTCCCTAACAGGTTTTATTCAAGAAGCGGATGAGCCATTTGCAACAAGGTCCTGTGTTTCTATCCCAGGATTATGCCAAGTTAACTGATTTCAGCAGGGTTCATTATTGATGTTCGAGTTGGCCAGAGTTGCCATTTGGAATTGCTATCCAGTAGCCCTTTCTGCAAGCTTTTGGGTGGGGACAGGATTCAGTTTTGCTGTGATATGTTCTACTATCCAATGCTCTGTTAACATTTGTTAACAGTTTGTTTGTACTCCCATCTTTTGGTGGAGGCTTCCATATTAGTTATATCCCCTATTTGATATCATCTGTAGATGCCTACCTCCAATTTCTGAGTCCAACTCATTTATTTCGAAATATCGGCCAGGTAACTAAGAAAATTCCTACTGTTTTCTAGTAGTGTCGTGGAAACTTTTACCTCCAGCTGACAGGCAAGGCTGGGGTGTGCGGGGGGGGTGGGGGTGGCTTATCTGAAAGATGGCATCTCCAACATTGAAGCACTTCCTCAGTACTGTGCTGATGTTTCTTTCTAGATTGTGCTCAAATTCTCAGAGTGGACTTGATCTCACTGACTTGGACTCATGATGTGAGTGAGGCGCTCTTTCTGCAGCATCTCTCTCACCCCCCCCCCCCCCCCCTCCCCCTCCAACCCATGCACACTCTCTCTCTCTTTCTCTCTCACACACACACACATTTTTAATATTAAAACTACTACCAGAAATTTCCCTTTGAGAAGTTTGCTCCTTTTACTGTGGCTTGAATTCTGCTTTAGATTGGAGTGGAATATTTTTTTACCTACGCCTTGTGTGCTGGGTGTTTTCGGCTGTTGTGAATAAATTTTGCAGGTGTGAGAATCGTAACTTACTAGTTTTGGTTTTTCACCTGCTCTTGTGGAACTAAAATAACTAGAGTGCACGATGGCACTGTGTGTTACATGACAACCAGGTAGGAAATGTACATATAATTGTGAGATGTACATTGGACGGAGAATTATTTACAAATAATTGGAAGATATACATTGGAATCAAGACAGAGATTTTTCCCAGCTATTTTCACAACTCTAGCTATTAATTTTCGTTTAGTAACTAATGGTGTTTCGACTGCCACTGAGGAGCACAGATGTTTACACCAGCAGGGAATATTTGTATAGCCCATTGGTTCCAGTCTCAGACACTCCAGCTGTAATAAACCCAGGTCCATGACATGTTCAAAATCATGATCGCTAGAGACTCAACAATGGGGAAAAACTGCAGGGTGAAGTCAACAGCTGTCTTTCTCAAGATGTATAAATCTACTATTAGTCAGGCAGAAGAAAAAAAGCTAAGTGTGTAACTGGTTAGAAAAACATTTGGTGGGGTGGGCGGGCGGAGAATGAACAAATGAAATGCTTACAACAGTGTTTTAAACTGCTACCTCTAAGTCTTCAGGCAGTGTCACGAGTCTGTGTGCCCCTGTTCATCTGCCAATTAAACAAATTGGGAGTGAACTGGAAATTAGGTTAGCATGCATTATTTAATTCTTGAGGGTAACATTTGAACGTAATCCACCCTTTTTAACTGAAAAGTCTGAGAGTCCTTATCTGTGTGTATCTTCACTGTCATGTGAAAGCATTCCTGTTAACATCACTGAATTAATGTAATGCACTTACAGACCTTTCCTTCCCCAACAAATGTGTGACAGTGATCAAAGCTATATTTGAAAATGAATTTTTTAGTAGACGTCTACCTTAAAGCAGACCACTAAGCTCACTAAGCCTTTCTGATCGCGAAGGTCATGCAATATCTATACGTACAAACAACATTTTTCAGGAACGTTTCACTTGTAGTGTATGAATGTAAATAAGTCTGAATATTAATTATGAAGTCATTAATGTCAGTGTTCTCCTTACAGGAAAGATATAATAGCTTGTTTATAGAAATCTAGTAAACGTTCTATCTGAAAAGCAAGTTTTTCATTTATCCATAGCCTTTATCTAATTTCTGTATTCCTTTCTTTAAATAAAGTTATTTTCCCAAAAAAGCCCCAGTGAAGTGATCAAAGGTCATGGTTAGTTGCGAACAAAATTGATGTGTTTCCTGTTACAACATTGAGCTTTCTCAGCATACGTCGCCTTTTTTTTCCAGAAAATGCAGAAATGTCTTCATAAAATTGAAGAAACGAAGTGAGGAATTTCTCTCCCCCCCCCCCCCACCACCCCCCCTCTCCCTGCCCAGCTAAGAGAATGGCTAGTAGCAGTTAGATCTCTGTTTGTGTTGCTGTTGCATCAGTCATGGAAGGTCCAAATGTTAACTACCCCCACCCCCGGAGGAGGATTGCCTGGGCGGTCATGCAATGCAGCTTTTTGGCAGTATAAGATGTAGAAGTGCGGGTATGGGTTTCTGAACGAGAAGGTGCATTCTGCATTTTCTTCCAAAACATTTTAAAATGACTTTTTAATTAGATTTTTAAAAACCACTGACGTATCAGAACTCTTAAAGCCCAGGGTTCTTGATGAGTTGGAGGCCAGTGAGCAATGCCCCTTCGTTCCCTAAAATTCAAATGTCGACTCTGCTTACCCCCCACTGCACGCGATTGAGAGCATCCATTGTGATTGCAGTTCCCTCGTAGTGTTTGAAATGCAGTCAGTGCCAACCGGTAATTGTGACATTGGAATGTTTGGGACTTGATTAAATCAACTTTAGCTATCATCCCATTTAATTAAACGTTTGTTCAATTTAATTATAATGGATGTCATTTTGAAGATTCTCTTGTACCTTCCTCATTTCACCAGAGCAGAAATTACTGAAGAGCACCACCTGCAGGTTTATTGAAGTTTTACAGCTAAGTGAATCTTTTGTTGCACATTTATGCAATGAATGAACCTACTTTCACAGCCAGTCACTTCTTCCAAGTTTATTAGGATACTATTTTGGGTGATTCATGAGAAATTTGCTTTTTAAAAAATGCAAACCTAGCAACATTTATTTTCTGGTTATTAAATGCTTGCAAAGAGTGGTTTACTAAGATGTGTCTCCTATGGACATTTTCTAAAGGCTTTAAGTTAACATTCTTCCGTAAGCTACATGCTCATTCAAGATAATTTTCTAAAATGCATGGTGAAAAGCTTTGTCCTTGGTTTAATCAGCTTGGAGGGGTGAGAGGAACAACACGTTTTCATGTATGTTCATAGCAAGAAGCTTATCTCTTGAGGGCCCATTGATGTTTCTGTCCGAGCTTAGCTTCAGTGAAAATCTCTAGAAAATCCAGGTCATGTTGAATCCATAAACTGGAATTGAGCTCAATAGGGCGAAAAGAGTTCAAATACCTCTGTCATTACAAACAGCCCACGGGTGACTTTTGTTGGATATCACTTGGATTCCATTGAGAAAGTGAGATATGGATTTTCACCTGTATATTTTCTTTGGGCAAGAACGATTCTGAATTTTTTTGTTTTAAGGACATGAAATTTGTTTGGTTTTATAGGCATTAAATTTGTATTTGAATCTAAATTTTTAAGTTTTTAGTTTGACCACTTATATGGAACTAAAGTATATTTCTTACAGTGGCTAGAATATGATTTAGAAAGTAATTCTGAAGATAATTTAAGGGTGATGTGATGGAAAGAATTTTAGCTGCTAGAATGAGAGACTTGTAGAACAAGTTATAAACCAGTTTCATGAGAGTGGAAAGTGTAGACAGAGACATAGGTGGAGCAGGACTGATGGAATGTGTAGATGAGGATAATATCTTTGGGATGCAAGTAGATGGTGAAGGTGGGAGTCGAAGAAGTCAGTAAGTGAAGCATTGCACTACGCTATCCTTCAAGTATTCGAGTGCTGATGGGAGTGGCATGGTGACTTGGGCAGGTAATATTAAAGAAGTTGGAAAATTAAGTACCTTTGGTAATGAAACTTACACTTTTAACAGAATCCCAAGTTGGAGTTCAACCTGAGTGAACTACCATGGAAGTCTGAGGTAAATAGGAGCTAGAAAAAACAATTAAAATGTCATTATGCTTGGCTGTGAGCTGTAGATATCTACAGCTCATCCAGAACTTTGTGTAACAGCCCAGGTGAATAGATTGACTAGTAATAAGAAATTTCTTCTTGGAAGGTAGCGTATCTGTGAAATTCTTTACTGCAGTGGGCAGTAGAGGCTGGGTTGTTAAGTATGTTCAAGGCTGAAATAGACAGATTTTTTAATCAGTAAAGGAATCAAGGGTTATAAGGATAAGGTGGGCAAGTGGAGTTGGGGATTATCTCATCAGATCAGTCATGATCTCATTGGCAGAGTAAATTCGATGGGCCGAATGGGCTACTTGTGCTCCTATGTCTTGTGGTCTCGTGAAGGGATGTGTGGTATGATGAAGATTACTGCAACTATTGAAGATATTGTGACAACTTCAGTACAGGCCAGAGTGGAACGGAGAACGTAGTGCATTGGGCTGCATCACAAGATAAGTGACAGATTAAAAAGGAGTGGTCAACATTTTTGAATGCAGAAAAAAATAATGGCATCTTCCTCTGGGAGAATGTGTTTTGAGTTGGCCAGCTGGCTTACTGTCCTGTTTTGGAGCAATTTGCTATTGTAAATGTATATTTTTATTCATTCATGGGACATGAGCATTACTGGCTGGCCAGCATTTATTGCCCATCTCTAGTTGCCCTTGAGAAGGTGGTGGTGAGCTGTCTTCTTGAATCGCTGCAGTCAATGTTCTGTGGGTTGACCCACAAGAACAAGTTATATGCACTATAAAATCTGGTTGGTGAAGACCAGTCAATTTTAAATGTGTGTGTTGCTGACTTGGAACTTGGCTCGTGGATTTATAATCATAAAATGGTGACACCTCAGCAGATGACTATTTGGTCTGTTGTGCTGACCCTCTGAAGGAGCAATTCACCTAGTGCCATTCCCATGCCTTTTCCCCTTTGCCAATTACCTTAAATCTGTCATCTGGTTCTTGATCCTTCCACCAATCGGAACAATTTCTCCTCATCGACTTTTTCTGTAATACCTCTGTCAGATTTCCTCCCACCTTTCTCTTCTCAAATGAGAATGGTCCCAACTTCTCCAATCTTTCTATGTAGCTGAAGTTCCTAATCCTTGGATTCATTCTTGTCAATTTTTTCTGAATTCTCTCTGATGCCTTCACATCTTTCCTAAAGTGTGGTGCCCAGAATTGGACACAATATTCCAATTGAGGCTGACCCAGTGTTTTATACAGATTTAACATAAATTCTTTGCTCTTGTAATCTTGGCCTCCATTGATAAAGCTAGGATGCCATATGCTTTCTTACCCATTTTCTCAACCTGTCCTGCCACCTTCAACGATTTATGCACAAATCCACCCAGCTCCCTACGTTCCTGCATTTCCTTTAGAGTTGTACCCTTTATTTGATATTGTCTCTGCATTATTTCTACCAAAATGAATCACTTCACAATTCTTTGTATTTAATTTCATCTGCCACTTGTCTGCCCGTTTTTCTCTGCCCTTTTGAAGTTCTACTCTATGCTCCTCATGGTTCACAATACTTCCAAGTTTAAAACATCCACAAACTTTGAAATTATGCCCTGTACACCAAGCTCTAGATCATTTAATATATACCAGGAAGAGCAAAGGTCCTAACACCAATCCCTGGGGTGCTCTACTATAAACCTGCCTCCAGTCTAAAAACAACCGTTCAGTACTACATTAAATACAAAGATTTGTGAAGTGATTCTTTTTGTTTCCTGTCACTCTGTCAATTTTGTATCTATGTTGCTGTTATCCCTTTTATTCTATGAGCTCCAACTTGTACGTCTGTTACGTGGCAGTTTATCACCTGCTTTTTGTAAGCGCATTTACACCACGCCAACCCTCTGCTAGGTCATCAAAAAAAAACTCGAGCAGGTTAGTTAAACATAATTTGCCTTTAACAAACCCATGCTGGTTTTCCTTAATTAACCAGATTTTTTTCTAAATAACTTAATTTTGATCCGAATTATCATTTCTAAAACCTTCTCTACTACCAAGTGACTGTTCGGATTATCTTAACACCCTTTTTAGAACAAGGGCGAAACATTTGCAATTCTCCAGTTAAGGTTTTGCTCTACCTTGTTTTATGTTTTCATTGTAGCTATTCCAAATGCAGACTACACTGGATAGGCATGTTTTTGATCAAGAAGCTGTATTTTGGACCAGGGTGAAGATGCTTTAGGTGTAAAGTTTCTATCCTTTCTCTCTAACACGGCAGAATTCTGAAGATTTACCTTGTATAAATACTAATTTCACACCAGAAAAGCGTTCACTGCAAACAATAGTTATGAAAGTTGTTCTAAATCTCAAGGGTGATCAAATTAATGTTGATTTAGTTAAATTTGCACTCCTCTTTAAACCAGCTGTTTAAAGTAAGTGGTGATTTAGGGGAAAAAAATCATGTCGAGTAATGGTGTGATATGCATATATGTACTTCCAAAACGAGTGTCTTTCTGCTTCTGTGCTTCTAATGAAAATATATTTCCTTCTACAGAGGCAATGTATGGTATATATCCTTGGGAGTGCTATGTCTTTTCTCTTGGATTATTTGTGACACTGACCAACCAGATTCACAAATGGTCGCATACATATTTTGGACTTCCGTCATGGGTCAGCTTTTTACAGGATTGGCACATTATTCTGCCCCGAAAACATCATCGTATTCATCACGTATCTCCACATGAAACCTACTTCTGTATTACCACAGGTCAGCAATTGGAACCAGCCTGCTAATTTTATAGTATATCCATAATGTTATACATTGTCTATTTAAAAATTGAAGAAATAACTGCCCCAGTCTAAACACCCTTAAACACAGCAAGGAAGCAACCAGGGGGAGGCGCTGTTTTCACAAGAATGAGAATCTTCAGTCCTGTTGTACAATAACACTACCAGAAACAGAAACCTAGAACAGTCAGAGACTTAATGGGATCAATACGCAAGTGTGTTCTGGGTAACTTTTTTTTTAAAAAAACTTTAAAACTTTCATTTGTTGTTTAAATTTTCCTAATTATTGCTTTGTGCACTTGTAGCTACACAGCCACAATCCAAATCAGCTTTCTAATGTAATCTGGCAATCGACTTTTGGAGAAAGGAAACTGGGTTGGTCATTCATTGGAATAATTCATGCTAAGACTTAACTTCAATTTTTTAAATTCCATTATGGGTTTGACTATGTCAATGCAATGTCAAAGCATTTTTAAATCTACCAGTGTATGGAATAGCCAAGTTCATCTGTAGAACCTCCTATTTCTTATTTTGTAGGATTAGTGCAAACAAAATGCATATCAATTCACCGCCTTGGGAAAGTAGGCTAAGAGTTCATTTCTGTGATTGGCCATGTCTTGACTTCCCACTTGATCAACCTGGAGTGCTTAGTGAAGCCTCAAATAGTTTGGGAGAGGTACTCTCGTACGTTCAACATTGGTACTGCATGAAACCTGGGAGCAGGTTACCCGACTGAACTGTAAACTTGCATATGGTTTGGAGTATCTGAAGTGTAGGGAAAATACAAATTATTATGCAAAATATGTCAATAGTTTTTTTGGTATATTTCATGAAGCAGTCAGATATTAAATGTTTGAAGCTAAGTGTATACAGGTCCAGACTCTACTCTAGTTAAATGTAATATTTGATGGAAAATAGTTTTGTTCTAATTAATGATGCCACTTAAATTAGTAACTGTATAAAATGTTAATATTTGTCCTTTTAAAATTCAGTAGAATAATGTGTAATTTTTAATTTTCTTTTAAGGTTGGCTTAACTATCCCTTGGAGAAGATAGGATTCTGGAGAACTCTGGAAGCCATTATCCAAGGATTAACTGGAAATAAACCCAGAGCAGATGATTTCAAGTGGGCTCAGAAAACAAAGTAACCTTTTGCCAATGTTCTGACTTTTCAAACTACTTTTTGCCAACTAATTGCACCAGCCAAATCTATGACTGCAGCCTAAAAATGATGTACCCTGGAAGCGCATTCTATTCCAAAAACGAGAACTCATAAAACTGAAGATGTTTGAAGGAACTTGAAAGCATTTGAATAATGATCCTTTAATGTAGCCATGTTTGTTTCTCAAATTAACATTCACATAATGTAATATGAACGCAATGTATGTTGCACTTGACATTAATGAGGCCAATAGAAATGTGTTCTCAGGACACAATCGTTTAGCTACGGATATACTGGAATTTCATCTTGGGGATGGAATTGCTACAAAATTGCAGTGTCCAAATGGTGCTTGCTTGTTTTGTCTTCTATAATACTGACAAGGCCTTAAAAATAACTTGTTTGCCAGAAATATTTAACTTTATTATTTGAATGTGTGTGTGTGTGTGTATATACTATATATATATTTAAAATGTAAAACTGCTGCATACTAGTTATTATTGTTGAATTTAAAGTCATACTTTACAAGTGCTTGCACATAGTGTTAGGCAATTTGGCCTATGATCTGTTTTTTTTACCATAGCTGCTTAAAATACAAGAAGGATTTAACTTTTCATTGAGGAGTGGTTCAATATTAATATTTCTAATGTCTCATTCTGCTGTCCAGTATTTTACAATTTGGAACTATTGTGGAAGCTTTAAGGTTTGAAAACCAAAAGCACCTTGCCATAGGGTTCCAAGGCTTTATAAGATCTAGGAATATAAAGCACTTTGCACATCAGAAATTTAAATTTGTTGTTGATTTTTAGTACCTGTTGATAAGATGGCTTCGCGTAGTTCTATGGCTTCCAATACAATTGCCAAATAACAAATTGAGCCATTCCTAATGCCTGCAAATTATTTGTGAATCTGGGTTCGAGAATTAAGGAATATTTGCATTTTACTGGGAAAATGTCTGAATAGTTTGATACCACTCATACTAGTATTACTACAGTAAATAAAGCCAAGCCAACAATAATGACAACTTGGAGCCTGCCTCATTAGAAATGTTACCATGATTTGAACTTATAAAGTATCTCCACTCCTAGGACTAGCAAATTTGCATAATTCAGTTATTGGGTATACTCATTTCAACCAAAGTGAGGGAATTCTTGACTGTAGAACCTCCCAAGATTTCAGCTCATTGTTTTGATTGAAAAAAACTTTATTACATTTATTTTTATCTATTTACATATGATTTTTGACTGGAGGTCCAACCCTGAGTTAATTATTTCCATGTTTTTCTTTCTTGCCTCCCCTCCCCTCAGGTCCTTTTCTCCTGTTCCCTTCCCTTGAAGTCACTTTTTATTTCTCTCTTTTTGGTTACTTTGCTTTTCTATTCTCCTGTCACAGTTCCACCTTGGGGTCTCCTTTTGTGCCTCGCTTGGCATTCCCTGACATTTGAGGCACCCACAAGTCTTATGAGCAACAACCCAACTGTCCTTTCTTGCTCTGTCTTCCTTTCCATTCTTCCCACCTCATCCACTATCATCACTTTGGACTCTGGCAATGGACTGACAGTCACACCTCCACATTCTCTTCCATAACACCCATTCACTCGGAACGGATATTTTTCTGACATTCTAACTTTTACTGAAACTTCCCTCTTGTTGAAGCTTCTACCTTTGACTACAACCTCAATCACTTGCCCCACCTAAAATGCCATCGTGGCAGTGAGTCCCTTATCAAATCTCACTTTGGTCTTTTCCTTTTCTGCCTCTTTTAAAATCCTCATTGGCTACTGCTGTTCCCCAGTCTCACCGAGTTTCTCACCAAAACATTCTACTTCCTTTCTTCCCCCAGCTGTCATTAAAATGAGTCCTCCTCATCAATACATGTGATTTTCATCTTGGCTTCCTTCTCTTGCATTCTCAAACCCCTGTTGTCCCTAAATCTCCCTCCATATAAATTCTCCTGTTAATATAGTCACACCTCGTCTGGCCTCACAACATTCATGCTGTTGATCATAGAACAAAACAGCAAAGCACCGTTCCAAATTCAAACTGCCCACCATTTGACTATCCATTCACTATCCTGCTCAATCACACTTTCACAGCATACTTTCATGTCTGGTTCCCAGCAGAAATTTTGGTCTTTCCCATTCTGTTTGATTCCATTGTCATGGCCCTCATCTTTGCTCCTTCAAGTGCAAGCAGTACAGACTGGAGTGCATCCACTGAACCTACTGTTTTACCATTCATCACCAGATCGAACTGGATTACTTTAATGCTGATGGACCTTGTTCTTCTCTGCCACAACCTCCCGCTATTCCAGGATTGT
Organism: Mustelus asterias; assembly: GCF_964213995.1. NCBI lineage: Eukaryota > Metazoa > Chordata > Chondrichthyes > Carcharhiniformes > Triakidae > Mustelus > Mustelus asterias. The sequence continues at coordinate 44,377,855 of NC_135820.1, forward strand.
CCTGGACAGTAAACAAAATTCAGTTTGTTTCCTCAACTACCAATCATTTGCTTAAACACCTCTCCCTTTCCAAAACACCATCCCCAACAAGTATGAGAAGCTCATGGTCATAGGTTATTAAATTCTCTCGAGCTGTTTCCTTCTAATCTCTCTTCTCCCTCATCTTCTTGGTGAGGTCATGTTGCCAATGGGAGTCCCTTACTCTCTGCCTCACTCCCACTAAACTATTGACCACCCAAGTTCCCTTCCTGGTCTGCATGTGGCTGATATTGTAAATGGTTCCCTTCGTCAAGACTGGCATTAGCATCTCTTGGGGCTGGGAGGGGGGAGAATAAAACCTGATGACTTATATCCTTGGACACTGTAGAGAAGAAAATAGGTTAAAGGGAGTAAAGTAATTGAATATGTCACATGTTTTGTAAAATAAGCCTATATTTCCTGCAATGCCATGTTTGAATATCTCCAAACATATTTCTGCCACACTACACTGAAACAGCACTAATCAAAAGTCACAATGTTAATGTAACTGACGATGGTGTATTATCCCTCGCTATACCTTCTGAAGCCATCACTTTTGGCCCCTGACACACATTCTATCACCTCACCTACTACATCGCTTCCCTGGCTGTTGTCTTGAACTGAATTAGATTGCTGGAACCTGTGTTATTCCAGATGAGCTGGCAAACCCATGCATGCTCTATTAGAAAGGCCACTTACACTCATTTTCAACATCACCTCTGCCTCAGCTCCTCTCCGGCTGAAAGCCTGATGCCTTTGGCCTAGAAAGACTTGTATAGTGGAGTCTGGTGTTGACAGGGTTCCATCCTTCAAGCTATAATCTTCAACTTGCCCTAAAACTCCTGCCCACATTTTATCCAATGTAACCTATTTTTTTTGGGGGGGGGGGGGGGGGGCGGGAGAGAGAAGGGGTGTGAGGACAGTTTGTTTAACTGCGTGGCTCCTTTTAAATTTATTTTTGTATAGCTGCACATGTGCATTAACTTGTGCACAGCCTGCATGTGAACCTTCAGGCTGTTCTGCAGCCATGCGGTTTACAGAGAACCTCAATCTAATTCCACATCAGACCCTGCTCATCTATCATCTCCACATTGGTTGGTTCCCTCAACTCCTCCAATTTAAAATTCTTAATATCTTGTTTAAATCCCTTCATGGCCTTGCCAATTTGTCTAACCTTCTCTGCTCTAAGAAGTTTCTCAAGAACTCTGTTCCTCTGATTCTGGCCTTTTATGTATTCTGCCCTCAGTACTCTTGCCCTACCATTGACGACTTCAGCTATCCAAATCAGTGCTTGTAATTTCCTTCCTGAACTGTCTGCTTCTCTGCCTCATTTCTCCTGCTGCTCCCCTCCCCCACTTTAAGAACTTCCTTGCAACCCACCTCCTTGATCAAACGTTTGGTGAACCATACTATTAAGTCCTCCTTTGGCTTGATTCTGAAGGGTATGTATATCTATGTTAAAAGCGCTATGTGAATGCAAGTTGTTGAGCATTCTTGTTCGTCTTCTGGTGAGCAAATATGTAATTTTTATTTTAAAACATTAAAGTGCCCAAAGTGATTGGTTGGCTATGAAAGGGATTCAAAATGTGTATATAATTTAGCATTCAATTTTGTTCTGCCAGCTTATCTTCCTGAGCTTTAGCAGAACCTGTAGTAGATAAGCCTTACTGTTTTGTATCACTTTCTAATTCTTCTTCTCTCTTTCATTTCCTGGTCAACAATGTTTTTGTGTAATTTTTTATTCATTTTTCTAGTGAGCATGATGGTTACCAGCAATATATTTAAATAAAATTAATTAAATGTGACTCTTATTTATGGCCTGCAAATACACAATCGGTATATAAATCAACATTAAAGGTTATCGAACAAAATATATTTGAAGAAGTAACCCTTAGATGCATTACAAAGTTAGCATGAAATTCAAGGTATGTTTCACTGTTTAGCATTTGAAATTAAATGATTAGTTTTCCTCAGTGTCTTTTTTTTTTCTCCAATTATCTGCTTAAAGCACTTTGGCAAATTGACAATACTATGCAGGGTCTGTGATTTTGTTATGAAGAAGAATTTTCAGTTATGCCATGCTGTTGACTACATGTTTTGATTTTATTTTCAAGATTAGAGTTGTAAACAAAGCTCAAGGGCGGCACGGTAGCACAGTGGTTAGCACTGCTGCTTCACAGCTCCAGGGACCTGGGTTCGATTCCCGGCTTGGGTCACTGTCTGTGTGGAGTTTGCACATTCTCCTCGTGTCTGCGTGGGTTTCCTCCGGGTGCTCCGGTTTCCTCCCACAGTCCAAAGATGTGCGGGTTAGGTTGATTGGCTATGCTAAAATTGCCCCTTAGTGTCTTGAGATGCGTAAGTTAGAGGGGTTAGCGGGTAAATATGTAGGGATATGGGGGTAGAGCCTGGGTGGGATTGTGGTCAGTGCAGACTCGATGGGCCAAATGGCCTCTTTCCACACTGTAGGGTTTCTATGATTCAAGACCCTGCTAGCCATGTTCAGTGAAAAGGCTGTATTCTTCATCTGGCCTCTTCAGCTGTATTATTGGGACCATTCTGTTTCCCTCGTTCTGATCATGCTTGCTTTAATGTCAAAATTCTGAAGCGTTAGAGGTGTCCAGTGCTTTGATATCTTTTTCCACCTCCAAAAAATTTTTTGTTATATTTTTGTGTTACGAGAACCTGATTCTTATGATATGCATTCTGCTCGCCATTAACTTCAGAGTGTATACTATAAATGTGACACTTATGGGAAAACTTACTGTAATTTTATAATTTGTGAAGTAAACTTAATTGGATAAAATAAAGATTCTGCGATCAAAGGCAAACTGTGTCCAACGATCTTTCTTGTGCATGAAGGGATGTGCCATTGCTCTTTTTTTAAAAAAAAAACTTGATTTACTCAGATAAAAACAAATTACTGCAGATGCTGGAATCTGAAACCAAAAGAGAAAATGCTGGAAAATCTCAGCAGGTTTGACAGCATCTGTAAGGAGAGAAAAGAGCTGATGTTTTGAGTCCAGATGACCATTTGTCGAAGTACAAAGGGTTTGACAAAGGGTCATCTGTACTCAACGTCAGCTCTTTTCTCTCCTTGCAGATGCTGCCAGACCTGCTGAGATTTTCCAGCATTTTCTCTTTTGATTTACTCAGAATTGCATTCCAATACACCTCCTCATATTGTAAATTAAGGGCACTGTCTTGTTCACCTAGATATATTAAATCATAAGTTTTTGAATTGTTAGCCAAAGTTAATTAAAGTTGGAAGGTTTCCAAGAGGGAAATAATTTTTGAATCAACAATATCTTAAACATATTTGTACTGCAGACCTGTGTTGTGGCCACGATCTCTGATGCTTTATACACACCTGTGTTGGTGTGATATCATTGCAATGTTTCAGCTTGGCCTGTGGTCTCATCTATCGATTTCAGCTGGATATTTGCAGGTCAGATACTCCAGAAAATCTCCCTGAGATGTATAAAGGAGTTATTTCAGTCTCCATGATCTTACCTTAGAATTAAGACATGAGTCATGAGTTGGAATTTATGATGGAAGGTGAAGTGAAGATTGATGGAAGACAGTGTATAATAGATGCAGGTGATAGAGTTTTAGATAAATAGCCATTTCCAAATTTTGGTGAAATATGAACAACATGATTTCATCTTGATTATGTTGAGCTGAAAAATTATTCTTGTTCACCCAATCATGATGGTGATTAAGCAGTTGGATAACACTTTGACGGCAGAAAGGTAGAACGAGGTGTCATTGGGATTTTGGGTACATGTAAAAAATGAGCCCATGTCTGCAAATGATGTTGCTGAGAGAAATGTGCATAGGAGGAAAAAGAGGCCAAAAGTGGAGCCTTGGAATACTGTGCAGGGGTATAACCATTACAATTGAGGCAATTGTTTTTCTGTGACAATGAAAGATGGAGCCAAGTCAGGACATGATCCTGGAAAGAAAGATTAACGAGGAAGCAAATGATTGGCTCTGTTAAGTACTACAGTGGGGTCAAGGAAGGACAGTGTACCCAATAAATATCACAAAATATATTGTTGGTAACTTTCACTCGGGCAGTTTTAGTGCTGTGAGCAGGTTGGAAAATGAATTGAAAGAATTTGAAACAATATTGATAGAATTGGTAACAAACCATTTATGAATTTGAAACAATATTGATAGAATTGGTAACAAACCATTTATGGATTGGAAAGGAGGAGGAAAGTTATTGTATTGGAAGGAATTTTGTTAGGTTTTTTTGAGTGGAAGGTAATGATGGGAGTTGGAATGGTTGGAGGAACTGAGCCATAGATCTATTGATGTTAGTGAACTTTGAGCTGAAGAGGGATGGTGGTATGGTAAGTTGGATATTCAGGTATATCTAAGGAAAGATAGGAGATTGGTGAAGCTCTGATGGGAAATTTGGAGGTGAAATTGTAGAGGACAGACTCATGAAGGAAAAAGCAGGCTAGTGGATGGTCTTGATCTTTGAGACAAAAGACTCAGGAGATTTTCATATTTCATGTTAGACGTGAAGGTGGAGAAAGATGCCTGGAATCATCTTTACCATCCTTCAGAATCTTGGGAGTAATTGACGAATTGGATGATGAGTGGTAGGCATGGTATTACTTTTGCTAACAAGAACTTGATTTGTTGATGTACGATGAGGTACGTTATGTGGGTCATTGCTGGACCAAGATCCTTGAGCTACATATCTAATCACACTCGGAATATCTTGACTATGCAGACTATAGGAGTTCAATTCCAGGCAGATATTTGTAGGTCAGATATACCAGTAAACCTCCCAGAGAAAACAACCACCTTCTCACAGGAAACTAGGGATGGATATGGTGGGTTTGACATCGCCCATATCGTGAAAATTATTTTTTTAAATTTTGCATATTCTGCTTGATCTTTTAAACTACCAGAATTGTCATGTACCTATTATTATTCATTCACAGGATGTTGGCACTGTTGGCTAGTCCAGTGTTTACTGACCATTCCTAGTTTTCCTTGAAAGTGGTAGTGAGCTATCTTCTTGAACTGCTGTAGTCCATGTGGTGTAGGTGCACCTAGAGTGCTTTTGGAAAGTTCAAGGATTATGACCCAGCGACAGTAAAGGAACAACGATATAGTTCCAACACAAGATGTTGTGTGACTTGAAGGGGAACTTGAAGGTGGTGGTGTTCCTATGCCTCTGTTGCCCTTCCTAGATTGTAGAAGTTGCAGATTTGGTAGGTTCTGTCGAAAGAGCCTGCAGTGCATCTTGAAGGGTTATGGGGAGCAGGCAGGAAGGTGGAGATGAGGCTGGGATGAGATCAGTTATGATCATATTGAATGGCGAAGCAGGCTCGAGGGGTTGAATTGCCAACTCCTGCTCCTAGTTCTCATATGTTCTTGTAGATGCTACACACAGCTGCCCCTGTGCATCGGTGATGGAGGGGGTGGATTTTGATTTGATTTCTTATTGTCACATGTATTGGTATACAGTGAAAAGCTTTGTTTCTTGCGCGCTATACAAAGCATACCATTCATTGAGTTCATAGGGAAGAAGGAAAGGAGAGTATGCAGAATGTAGTGTCATAGCTAGGGTGTAGAGAAAGATCAACTTATTATAACGTGGCTCCATTCAGCAGGGAAGAAGCGATAACAATAATCTCTCAATGTCAACAAAATAAAGGAGATTGTCATCGGAAGCGTACTGTTGGACATGCCCTGTCTGTATCAACAGGGACAAAGTAGAAATGGCCGAAAGCTTCAAGCTTTTAGGTGTCCAGATCATCAAAACGTGTCCTGGTCCCCTCATGCTGACACTATAGTTAAGAAAGCCCACCTTCTCAGAAGACTAAGGAAATTTGGCATGTCAGCTACGACTCTCACTGACTTTTACAGATGCACCATAGAAAGCATTCTTTCTGGTTGTATCACAGCTTGGTATGGTTCCTGCTCTGCCCAAGACCGCAAGAAACTACAAAAAGTCATGAATGTAGCCCAATCCATCATGCAAACTAACCTCCCATCGATTGACTCTGTCTACACTTCCCGCTGCCTTGACAAAGCAGCCAACATAATTAAGGATCCCAGACATTCTCTCTTCCACCTTCTTCCATCGGGAAAAAGATACACAAGTCTGAGGTCATGTATCAACTGACTCAAGAACAACTTCTTCCCTGCTGCCATCAGACTTTTCAATGGGCCTACCTTGCATTAAGTTGATCTTTCTCTACAACCTTGCTATGACTAACACTACATTCTGCACTCTCTCGTTTCCTTCTCTGTGAATGGTGTGCTTTGCATAGCGTGCAAGAAACACTACTTTTCACTGTATACTAATATATGTAACAATAAATCAAATCAAAAGAAGCTGTTCTTGAGTTGGTTGGTATGTGTTGGTACGTATTTTTTCCCGACAGAAGAAGCTGAGAGTATGTCCGGGGTGCGTGGGATCCTTGATAATGCTGGCTGCTTTTCCGAGGCAGCAGGAAATCTAAACCCAACCTTAACCTCTGTGGTCTGTTTGCTGAGCATGAATGAATTGCATTGAAAGAATTGATTTATTATTGTTACATGTATTAGTATACAGTGAAAAGTATTGTTTCTTGTGCGCTTTACAATGCATACCGTTCATAGAGAAGGAAAGGAGAGGGTGCAGAACGTAGCATTACAGTCATAAGAATATGAGAACATAAGAAATAGGAGCAGGAGTAGGCCATCTAGCCCCTTGAGCCTGCCCCGCCATTCAATAAGATCATGGCTGATCTGAAGTGGATCAGTTCCACTTACCCGCCTGATCCCTATAACCCCTAATTCCCTTACCGATCAGGAATCCATCTATCCGTGATTTAAACATATTCAACGAGGTAGCCTCCATAGCTAGGGTGTAGAGAAAGATCAACTTAATATAAGGAAGTTCCATTCAAAAGTCTGATGGTAGCGGGGAAGAAACTGTTTTTCAGTTGACTGGTGCGCGATCTCAGATTTTTGTATTTTTTTCCCGATGGAAGAAGGTGGAAGAGAGAATGTCCGGGGTGCTTGGGATCCTTGATTATGCTGGCTGTTTTTCCAAGGCAGGGGGAAGTGTAGACAGAGCCAATGGATGGGAGGCTGGTTTGTGTGATGGACTGGACTTCATTCACAATCATTTGTAGCTTCTTGTGGTCTTGGTCAGAGCAAAAGCCGTACCAAGCTGTGATACAACCATAATTGCCAGCATTTTCCACAATTACTATAAAAACTGTCCTTGCAAAGTGAGACAAAAATTAAGCTTTAAGCGAGGGGAAGCAGCTTTGGGTAGATGGATACCGATTAATCTGGCAGATGGATATTGGAGTGGTTGCAATCTATTTCAATGGCAGTAGCTGAGTGTGATTTGGGACTGAAGACTCAGTGAGACTGGGATCAGCAGAGCCGGAAACCCCGCGGGGGAAGAGCGCAGCGCCGCACCCGCCCAGGGAGGGCGCGCACGCGCACGCGCACGCACACGAACGTCACTGCCTCCCCCACCCCCGGCCGCCGTGCGGCAGCGCTGCGCCCGCGGAGGAGAGGGCGCGCGCAAGGACGTCGCTGCCCTCCGGCCCCGCCGTGCGCGCTCCCCCCCCCCCCGGCCGCCGTGCGCGCTCCCCCGGCCGCCGTGCGCGCTCCCCGCCGGCAGTTCCCGCGTTTAGTGACGTCACGGTCGGAGGAGGTCAGCCGCGACCGGTAGCGACACAAGATGGCGACCACCGGGAGTAAGAGTGAGTGAGAGAGGGAGCGAGGGGAGGGTGGCTCTCTCCTATTCCCCCTCGCTTTAGGGAGTCTCTGCTGGGGTGGAGAGGGGTGACCCGCCTGGCTCCCTAACGCGGTGCCTTTGCTGGGAGTTGGTTGGGAGGAGGAGGGGGAAGGGCCGGGCCTAGGGGAGGGGGTGCTGCTGCTGCGGCTGGTTTGTGGTGCGGGCGAGTTGGGAAGCTGCGGGCGGGGTAATCCTCGCTGCTTTTTTAGGGGGGGGAGGAAGAGTCAGCTTTCGTTTTCATTGAGGAGCCGCCCCCCCCCCCCCGCTCGGCGGACTAGCAGATTCGTCAGCGGGAGATGGAGAGAAAGAGGAAGCGCCTTTTAATCGGAAATAAAACCTTTTGTTTTTATTAGATACCCAGTGCCATCCTGGTTGATCCGCTCCGCTGAGCATGTTGGTAGTGTTCCTGCAGCTCTGGTTTGCCTGCCCTGTGCCTCAACTGGGTGAGGCTGCGCCGCTTTCGCTCTCGTTTCTGTGGGGTTTTGTCTGCACATTACGCAGGCCAGCCTCCTCCTTGTGTGTTTGGGTGCGTGGGTGGGGTGGGGAGGGGGGGGGTCCCCCTCCTGAAACCTGCTTTTTATGACTTTAAAACATCTGTTTAGGTATTTCAAATTTAACTCTGACGTGTGGTGGCAATCGTCATTTTATCTAATCCAGACACAACCCGATTTTCTTTTACTTTCAGCTACTGTGAAAGGACTCGGTGGTCGCCTGTTCCTCAACATTTGTTAGAACTGTTTTGGAGAATCTTGAGTGTCAAATTTCTATTTCATGTTTCGAATTTAAATCCACCATTTGAAATTTATCTTAAATATCAGCTTGATTTGGGGCTGCTAGAAGGTCTTGGTTTTAAAGCTCAATCATACATTTGTAAAGTTTCATTCATTCATATATATATATATATATATATATACACACACACACGCACCACTGGAAAGTTTTCTAGTGCACTTGTCCAATTTGCAATTTCCATCCAGAATTTTATCCGAATTTTAATGTTGAATTTGTAATTGTCTTCTGCGTTTATCAGTTCTGGAGGAGAGGGTATGAGAGCAGAACACAAAAACTTAAAGGGTTTTAACATTTTATAATAAGTGAAGTTGGTTAATAATGGGAGAACATTTTCCCCAGCAGAATGAAGCAGTGGATGAGATGCAAGTATTTATCTTCGTTTTCACAGAAGATGTGGTAATGGGATTGTGATAGTGGAAATGAGAAGGTATGAGAGAAGAAAATGAAACAATTAGATAAGGAATTGATGGTGCAATTCAGAGTGGAAAGAGATGTTGGGTCCTAATGACATGCACCCAGGAATTTGGGGAAATAGAAACTTCAACCTCAATGTTTCATACATTTTGTGCAGTGTCACTAACATAACACTTCTGCACAAGAAGTGAGGAAAGATGAAAGAGTGTAACTAGCTACTAACTTTAACATCAGGGGTGAGTGAATTTCTAGATGTCAGAAGCTGAGATATAATACAATGAATTGCTCATTTTAAAGAACTGTTTCGGTCTCCTTATTTAAGGAAGGAAGGATGTAAGTGGCAGTCAAAGGTTTACTAGTTTGATAACCTGGAGTGAGTGGGTTGTCTTATGAGGATAGGTTGGGCTTGAATTTAGAAGAGTGAGCAGCGACTTGATTGTAGTATAGAATGGTCTAGGGTCAAGAAAAGGTGGACTTGGAAAGGCTGTTTCCTCTTCTGGAGAAGTCCACTGTTTTAAAATTAGGATTCCCCTTTTAGGACCGAGATGAGATTTTCTCTTGAGGTTGTGTGACTTTGGAACTCTGTGTCAAAAGTTAGTGGAAGTGGGGTCATTCAATATTTTTCACGCAGAGGCCTTCCCTTGTTATGCAAGGGAATGAAAGTTATTGGGCGATATGGGAATGTGGAACTCGAACCACAAACAGATCAGCCATGATCTTATTGAATGGCGGAGCAGGTTTGAAGAATCAAATAGCCAACTTCTCCCCCGACTTGGTATGTTTTATATGTATGTCCTTAAAAATTGGAGGTGAATCATATTAAAGGGAAGCATGGATAGTAAGCTAATCAGGATAAAATATTGATGAACAAAATGTTTGGATGATTAGGTTGTAAATAGTGGTATCTTTTTGTGGTCAATATTAAGACCATAAGGAGTTACAATATTAACATTGGCACAAGTAAGGAAGCTGGTTATCCAGAGAGGACTTAAATAGCTTTGGAAGAAAGGAGGTTGGGCAAAGAGATGCCAGTAGAAAGTCAATGTTGGATCAAAGAACAGGAGTAGTAATTGAGCATTAACTTAAAACTTTTGAAAGAGCGAGCAGACATTTGATTTCAACATTCAGATTTTTAAACTGGGAGAAAAAGTTAAAAATGGGGTAAAAAACATTTGCAATTTTAGATATCGCTATAGAGTACCAAAGTAAAAAGGTCAAGATAAACCTGTGGTAAAGATTACTTAGGCAGCAGTTAAAATATCGCATCCAATTTAGAATGCTCTACTTCAGGAAGGATGCCAAGACCATGGAGAGGGTAAAGAGGCATACTAAGATGAATATCAGAGATGAGTCACTTAGCAAAGCCTGATTTAATGATGGTAACGTATAGAAGATCTGTTAGTTGTGCTCAGAATTAGCAGGGACTTTCAACAGGTAGATTGAACTACCTGTTCTACTGTGTCAATGTACATCTTGTTACCAATCATACAGAGGAAAAGATTAGAAAAAACATCTTTCTGCCTATTACTTGGGACAAAGAATGTCTTACTGAAACCAGAGATGGGAGCAAAATCTGTAACCACTTTGAAGAGGAGTGGTTAAGTATTTGGGGGGGGCAAAAATGTAAAAGAACTAGGAGAAGGGAGAAATGATTAGATAAATAGATTGTTTTTAGCTGGTGTGGGTGCAGTGAACTGCATGGCCACTTCCTGTGCTATAAAATTTTATAACATATACTTCTATATCTTTGTGGTTCTCCCTCAGTTTCTTCCTTTCTAATGAGACATCCCACATTTTTCAAGTCTTACACCTCAAGTCCTCTAAAGCAAGATCTGTTTTGTATCTATTCTGGGCTGCAGTAATTCTCATGCTGTGGAATTCAGGAGATATGAAAAGAAAACAATGCAAATACTGAAAAACGAAATGTGCTGCAAAGCAGGTCTGCCGTTATCTGTTATGAGAAGTGGGCTGATGTTTCCACTGTGGAATCTCTATCTAGTTTTCTTTGTGACTGCTAATGGGTCTGCCATACATTCTAGCAACTTCTGTTTTTATTATGTTAAATTGAAGGTGTGGTGTGGCCTAACCAGATTAGAATTTCCTGCTTAAACTTCACAGTTGGATTGAATAATTCAGTATACTATTTATTTTGTCGGTTGTTAGTTGCTGAGTCAGCCAAAAAAAACTCCAGATCTCTTTCAGCTTCACGTTTTGAGGCATTACTCCCATTCAAACAATTCTGTGTTGATTATATTATATATACAATACTTTGCAGCCATAATTTTTGTTTTGCCACTACCCTATTTGTCTGTTTTACGTAATTCATTTGTAAGATCCTGGCTGTCTGTTTGGATTCACTTGCATGCTCTCCCAATTTTCATGTCTGCTAATTTGATTAGTTTGTTTTCAAACCAAGTTAATGTAAACTTAAAGACAGTATATCATCCCAAGTCAGGTGGGGAGAAAAAGTGAGTGGACCTGTCTCCTTCAGTAATTAAAAGAAAAAGCCCTGGGCTGTTTTATGTTTCGCAAGCCCCACTTTGTTGAACAGGCCTCAAATTCAAATAAAATAATGTTCAGCCCCACCTAATCCATGCTGACATTCAGGTTCCACTTGAACATCTTTCTTCATCTAACTCTTCACTGGTGTCTTCTATTCCTTTCTCTTAATTAAGTAGCCTTCCCTTCAATGTTGAAATATTTATCTCGATCGCTCCATGTTGTAGTGAGCTTTATGTTCTCACCACATAAAGAAACTTCTGAATTCTTTTGATTTCTTGGCAAGTATCTAATTTTGATGACCTCTGCTTTTGCACTTCTCCACAAGTGAAAACTTTATCAAAACATTTCATAATTATACAGACTTCTGGTAGGTCACCTCTCCAACATCTCTTAAGAGGAGGGACTCTGCTTGCTTAACTTCTGATGTGTATAACTGGTTTGCATCTTCTCCAGTGCCGAAGTATCATATGCCAGAATTGTAAATTGTGATCTCACCAGAGTTCAAAGCAAGTTGAGCATAACTTAACTTTTTGTTTCTAGTCTAGAAATAAACACTAATACATAGTTTATCTTTTTAATGGCCTTATTAACTTGTGTCATTGCTTTTAGTGATTTGTGGATTTGCACTCTGAAATCCCTTGTCACTATACTCTGCTCAGATTCTAATTTTCCAAGTAATATGTGGTTCCCTTATTTTTATTGCCAGAATGTTTTATACTTGCGTTAAAATTCATTTAATCCATTTGTCAATTATGTGCCAATTCTGCAAGTTTATTGTCACTTGGTAATCTGTTACCCTTCTCAGTACTGACTATTACTGCCACGCCCCACCCTCACATTTGGAACTTATTTCTGATTTCAAAGTCAAAATCATTAATATAAATTGTGAATGACCATTGTCCCAGCATAAATCCTTCCTTGTAGGACTCCACTTCTTGCCACTCTGAATAGCTATCCTTCACCTAAATTCTGCATTCTTTCTCGATAGCTAACTATCAATTCTGCTACATGTTGCCTGATTCCACATGCTGGCTGACTTCATCTATTATTTGGCACCTTATAAGAAAGCCTCATGAAAATCTAGATAAATTACATCTCTTGCATTACTCTTCACTCCATTACCACCTCAAAGACTAGTCCTTAATTTTTGATTTCTAGATGTTTTACTTTCTTCCTGCTTAGGAATTCCATTATTTTTCCTAACACCATTATTCAGCCAATGGGTCTGTAATTCTCTGGACATGTTCTAAGTCCTTTCTTGAATGTAGATATTAGCTATCTGCACCTTTCTCTAATGAATTATTGAATATGTGTGTATAAGTGCCTCTGTCTCTTTAGATTCTTTTAAAATGCATGGATGTGATCCATCCAAAGCAGGGTTTTATACTGTTTAATTTTATTTCGTATTTCTCTATTTTAAATGCAATTATATTTTTAAAATCTCATCTTCTGATAGCATGCCCACCTAATGTGTTCCTGTTTAAAACTGAAGCAAAGTAATTAATGTTTCTGCCATCTTGCTTTTGCTAACTGTGATTTCTGTTCTATCCAGCTCTTAGTGGCCCTATTCTCATCAAGACTTTCCTTTTTAAATTTATGTACCAGTAAAATATTTTACTGTTTTATGTACCTTTATATTTTTTGGTTCCTTTTTGACTTCCGAACTTTTTTGTCCTCCTAATAACCCCTGCCATGCTCTCCACTGCATGTACTTAGTGCACACCTCCGTTTTCCCTTCAGTTTTTAATCGTTCGTGTCTCAAGAGTTTAGTTTTTTGTTCTTTATTTAGTGGAATATATTTTTTCTTAGATTTTGTTGAACACTTCAAAAAAAATTCCCATTGCTGCTCTATGTCATTATTGCTCAGATTGTTGCCAATTATATTTCCCAAAGTTTGATTGTTCTCCCCCCAGCAATGCTTCAAATTGGGTTTTTCCAGTCTGTTACACTAGTCCTAGCTATAATGTGTCCTTTTCAATAATTATCTTAATCTGCATTATGTTATGGTCATTGTTGCAACAGTGTTCCCCTTTTATTTCTCTTATCCAACAGTGCTTCATTCGAGTAGTGAATCTTCCCTTTGTCAGGCTTTTTAATAATAAGTTAGAAAGGAGTCCTGTATACATTGTAGGAATTAAATTCCATTATCCTTTTTATCTATCTCTTCAGGCTAAATAGTTTTGAGTTAGTTGAAATCTCCCATCGTTATTCTATATTTTATCACTTTATCACTCATTTCCTTAAGTTATTTGCATATTTCTTCCTCCATCTGTAGACTTGTCCTTATTAGTGTGATTAATCCTTTTTAAAATCTGTATCTACATGGATTCTATTTCTGTCCTCCTGATAGTTGTGCCACTTTTTTCAACCAAAAAAGGGTAAAAAAAAGTCAGGAAGTCAAAAAGGAACCAAAAAATATAAAGGTACATAAAACAAAACAGTAAAATATTTTACTGGTACATAAATTTAAAAAGGAAAGTCTTGATGAGAGTAGGGCCATTAAGAGATGGATAGAACAGAAATCACAGTTCGCAAAAGCAAGATGGCAGAAATATTAATTACTTTGCTTCAGTTTTAAACAGGAACACAGATTAGGTGGGAATGCTATCAGAAGATGAGATTTAAATAATATAATTGCATTTAAAATAGAGAAATATTAAATAAATCCAGCCAGTTCACTTCCCTGTTTTCTCCATCTTTTCTAAATATGTTATACTCTGCAATGTTTAATTACCATTCTGTAGCCGTGTCTCAGTTATATTTACTATGTCCGGTTGCTTGCAATGTTGCCTTCGGTTCCTCTGCTGCATGCACTGTAATGTGGAGATGCTGGCATTGGACTGGGGTAAGCACAGTAAGAAGTCTCTCAACACCAGGTTAAAGTCCAACAGGTTTATTTGGCACTAGCTTTCGGAGTCTCAGGCTCCTTCATCAGATGAGTGAGGAATTGTGTTCACAAACAGGTCATCTACAGATACAAACTCAATTTACAAGATAATGGTTGGAATGCAAGTCTTTACAGGTAATCAAGTCTTAAAGGTACAGACAATGTGAGTGGAGAGAGGGCCAAGCACAGGTTAAAGAGGTGTATATTGTCTCCAACCAGGACAGTTAGTGAGACAGTTGCAAAATCTCACTAACTGTCCTGGCTGGAGACAATACACACCTCTTTAACCTGTGCTTGGCCCTCTCTCCACTCACATTGTCGGTACCTTTAAGACTTTATTACCTGTAAAGACTCGCATTCCAACCATTATCTTGTAAATTGAGTTTGAGTCTGTATATGACTTGTTTGTGAACACAAGTCCTCACTCACCTGATGAAGGAGCCTGAGACTCCGAAAGCTAGTGCCAAATAAACCTGTTGGACTTTAACCTGGTGTTGTGAGACTTCTTACTGTGCAGGCACTGTATGCATTGATGTACAGACAATTTAACCAATTTTTGATAGTTTCTCTCCCTCTATTTTTACATCTGTTTACACCTCTGTTCTATAACTCTATTCCCTGATCACTTAGTTCTCCTTTTGTTGGTCCTGTGCTGTCCTGTATTCCGTTTATATTTAGGCTTGTTTTATTTCTTGTAGACCCAACCTCCCTCTTTTTAGGTTAAAACCTAGGCTACTTCCCTGTTTACCTTTTCTTTTAGGACACTGATTTAATTCTCAAAAATCAAGTCTGACGCTCCAATGCAGTACCGCCAGACTTTCAGATATGACATTGAGATCCTCTTTGTCCCAAGGTGGACACAAGAGATTCTGTGGCATTATTTCAAAGAAGAGCAGGGGAGTTAAGATGTTCCGGCCAATATTTATCCCTCAATTAACATCACAAAACAAAAACAGCTCTTGTAATTGTCATATTGCTATTTGTGGGATATTGCTGAGTGCAAATTGGCTGTTGCATTTCTAACAGTACTTGGTGACTACACCTCAATCATTTCATTCACTGTAAAGCACTTTGAAGCATCCAGATTTTGGATAAATGCAAATCTTTCTAGTTCAGCTGGAGCCCATCCCAACTGTACAGCTCTTTTTCTGTCCCAGTGTTAGTGCCCTGTGAAAAGGAAACCCTCTTTCCCACACCAGCCCTTTAACTATATTAATTCTCCTGACCTTCCTGTTTCTATGTTGTTTTGCATGTGGTTCATACAATTCAGAAATTGTTACCTGCTTAATTTAGTTTCTAACTCATGCTCGAGAGGGTTCCCTGTTTGCTACTTGTGTAGTCCATGTTGGAATGAACACCTTCGACAACTGGATTTTTCCCCTCCCATTTCAAATTTTTCTCCAGCGACCTTGAGATATCCCTTACTGGTGGTGGCAACATACCCTTTGGCACTTATGCATCTAACCCCCTAATTATAGAATCCCCTATCGTTACCACAATTCTATTTTGCTTCTTCCCCACCTCCCCTATACCGGGAAGTTTTCTGAGCCACTGTGCCTTGGTCTGCATTGTGGCTGTCCTCTCTGTAGCCTTTCTGCAAGTCCACAGAAATGACAGGCACTTGTTGGGTTAGACCAATATCTGTGGGGCTTCTTTTTCAACCTCTCCCAAGTCGATAATACCTGGCTGCCTGACGTCACCATATGTATAAAGCCATAATCTCTCAAGGATGATGAACTAGAGTGACCTTAGGCAGACACATTTCTGACAGGTGTGGGACTGTCCCGCTGTCCTGACTCTCAAGTTGAGGTTGTCTTGCCATTTCTAGCCTGCTTTGTATGTTTATTGGTGGCCTTAACCAAATTTAGGAGACTATTTTGTTTTTTAAAAAAATGAAAAATTAAACTTCATCGGCTGAACTTTTACAGATTTTCCAGTTTGTTTTCCCCTCTGCTGCTGCTCTGGCTACTTCTGTTTTAAAGTGTATTGTAAATATTTTCCTCTTTGTTTTGTGTTTGGTATAATATCTACAATGTTCTGATTAAACTGGCAGGCTAGAAAAGAAGAAATAAAATGAAATGGCAAAGAGTTTATATACTTTAAGAAAAATACTTAAATTGTTAGATTTTTGTCAAAATTTGTAGGTTACAGAACTCGAAGATGCAGATCAGCCATGATCTGATGAAGGGTGAAGCAAACTTGAGGTTGAATGGCCTACTGATGTTCCTGAATTTTGGTAAAGGGAGAAATGGTTTGTGTAGTGCTGTGAGACGGATGATATCAGCTGAACGGCTTGATTCTTCTGTTTTAGTTTTGTAATAGGCTCCCTGTTAGTTGTTCTGCCTGGTGAGTTAAAATTAGCTCCTCGAGGTCCTGAACTAGGAGTTTTGGCAACAGTAAAGAAAGCATTGGAAATGTTTGCAAAGAGCATGCTGGATATGCATTACAGTATGTATCCCAGTTCCAAACTGCAGAATAGCTAAATTTATATGGCCAGCTGACAGATGGGTCCAGCTTTTAATTTGAAAACTCAATCAAGTTGTTACATATTCATGTTTTAGATCCCAACATAGATAAAATACTCCATGTTCCTACACTGTAAGTGGGTAGATTTTATGGTACAATATGCAATTTCACTGCTTGCATTTAAAATAGTGATTATTTATAGTGAGAGACATGGCTCATTGGTGACGCATCAGCCTTTGAGTTAAAAGCCTTGGTTTCAAACTCCCCTCTACAGACAATCAAGAAACTTCAGTGCAGGAGTGAGAGAGTGCTGCACTATTGGGGGTATGGTTTTTTTTGACTGGGGCTCTGCCTGCGCCTCTGAATGGGAAATAAAAGGTCACAGCTAATGTTCATTCCTCAAACAACATCAAAAAAGGCACATCCTCTGGTCATTTGCCTCATTGCTGTTTGTGGACCATTGCTGTGCAAATGTTGTTTACCACATTTCTCTACATGATTACCACATTACAACAGTGGCAACACTTCATTAGGTAGTACGTACTTTGGGCCATTCAAATTGTTTTAAAATGATTCTACAAAGATAGTTAGATTTCTCAGCGGTTGAGTGATGATGAGACCTGAAGCAAGTCCTGCCTCCCCTCCAGCCCACTGGCAAATAATAGTGTGAATAGACACTCCAGAGCAAAGGCAAACTCAACATGAAAGTTTAAAAACTGAAAAGGCCATTTTGAGGTCTGTCCAGATGTCTGCAGAAAATGTGTGAAACATTTTTTTGTAGAATTCTTTTGTCATTAAATACCAATGTATAACAAAAGAAAAATGTTTTTGTAGCATTTTAATTTGGATTAATTGTTTTAACGACAGCAGGAAAGTGTACAACTGAATGATAAAGACCTAACTGGGATTGATTTCCTGTATGACAAAACTCTTGCATTTCATTGATGCACAACTGTCACTGAATTCTTTTATCAGTTGTGAAATGACGGTTGATAGTGAGACCTAAAATAAGCTTGAAAAGAACAGGCAGTCTATCTTAAAATAATAACGTGATGCATGGTTTTATATTGTGGTGCAATTTTTTTTACATCATTAGGTAATGCAAAATATATCCTTGGTCTGTCTACATACCGTTTGCCAGCTACTGTAATCAACTTTATAATTTTCAACCTTGCTGTTTTAAGCGTTAATCAGCCCAAGACTTGAAATTCAATTTTATTTGCCCAAGTGTCTAAGATACACGAAAGGAAAGCTCACTTAGTTGATCTGCATTAAATTGTATCATTTAAAAATATTTATTGTTAACTAGCTAGGTAGTGTGGTTAACATTCTTGATATGTTAACAATCATGTAACCATAATAAATGCACAAACGTTTAATAACTACAAAATGAATCATTGACTGATTTATTAAATGTTGAAACAAGCTAAAGTTGGATTTTTGAAAGTGGTGGCTGAGACTAAAATGTAAATCTAAGGGTTAGTTCACATAACCTTTTGTTTCCGTTCAGATGGAAACCGTGCTGCTCAAAAATAATCTCTGGATTCAAGGAGCATCATGGTCTCAACAGAAGAGTAGCTGAATCCCCCAGCCCCATCCCATCACCTGTGACCATTTCTTTTTAGGTGAATGGTGAATACCACTATAATGGAGCCTAATCCTGCTCTCATTTGACATGTCCACACATGCCCACCTTAGCACTAACCAATGGACAGTTGTCAGGAATGGAAGCTGCTGGATTTTCTACATCAGCCAACCCACCCTGAACATACAGGTACAAGACTAGAGTGCACATGAAATATAGTAACACCTTGGCTAAAGTCAGCTATCCCACTATTAATGCTTCAGTTACGTTTTACCTGCCAGGTCATTACCGAGTTGGTTGATCGGTTTCTAAACTGCTAGTGCTGTTTTATAACTTTGCATCATTCTTGCCCTGAACCATGTAATCGGTGTAACTCATAAATTTGTTATGTGAGCAAAATAACCTTTTTAATAAGATTCCTGAGCTTTCTCTGTGTGTTTCACTTGTGCTGAGAAGCACCAAATCTTGTAATTAACCCAGCAAGGAAAAAAATGGATGCCCACCATACGGGAGCTAGTGCTGCCATGAGAGGGAGTAATCATTGCTCTCAAAATAATGTTGTAACACTGACCTGAATTTATACAACGCTTTTCACAGAATATGCCAAGAACTTTCACAGGAGAATTATCAAACAAAGTTTGGCAACAGACCACACCAGGAGATATCAAGGCAGGTGATCAATAGCTTGGCTAAAAATGTAGGCTTATGGGGATTCCAGAGGAGGTAGGATCCTGGCAGCTGAAATCATATCCACCAATTGGTGGAGTGATTAAAATCGGATATATTTTAAAGGCCATGGGGAGCGCCGATATTTAGGAGAGTTGAGGGGCTGGAGGAGATTAGAGATGTGGAGGTGGGGGAGCCAGGGAAAGATTTAAAAACATGGATGAAAATCTTAAATAGTTGCAGAAGAGAAGAAAGCTATTTGGCCTGTCATGGCCATGCTGGCTCTCTGAAGGGAGAAGTAAGCAACGTTGAACAATGTTTTATCAAACCTATTCATTCTACATATGGTTGTACAGTTGTTCGCACTGTTGCCTCACAGCACCAGGTTCAATTCCACCTTGAGTAACTGCCTTTGTGGAGTTTGCACATCCTCTCCATGTTTGCGTGAGTATCCTCCAGGTGCTCTGGTTTCTTCCCATAGTGCTTCACATTTCTCTGCATTAAATCTCATCTGCCACGTGCCTGTCTATTCCACCAGCCTGTCTAAGACTTCTTGAAGTCTAACACTATCTTCCAAACAGTTCATAATACTTCCAAGCTTTGTGGCACCTGCAAAGTATGTAATTGCCTTGCACACCCAAGTACAGGGCATTAATATAGATCAAGGAAAAGCAGTAGACCTAATACTGACCCCTGGGAAACCCCACTGGAAAACTTCCTCCATTTCAAAAACAGCTGTTCATCCAATACTCTGTTTCCTGTTGCTCAGCCAACTTTGTATCCATGCTGTAATTTTCCCTTTTAATTTATGGGCTTTAATTTTGTTGACAAAACTATTATGTGGTACTTCATCGAATGCCTTTTTGGAATCCAATCTTATCACATCAACTGCATTACTCTCATCAAACCTCTGTTACTAAAAACTTAAATTAGTTAAACACAATTTGCCTTCTAAACTATTTCACACTTGTCCAAGTAACTGCTAATTTTGTACCATATTATAATTTCTAAAAGCTTTCACACCACTGAGGTTGACATGACTGGCCTGCAGTTGCTGGTTTTATCCTCACACCCTTTTGTGATTGAACCAGGTTTTAAGTTTTTGCAATTTCCTAGTCCTCTGGCACCCCCTCTATTGTTTGGAGGATTATGGCCATTATCTCTGCAATTACCACCCTTCCTTTCCTCATCAACCTTGGATGCATCTGATCAACTTTAGTACAGCCAGACTTTTTAATACCGCCTGTTTGTTAATTTGAAATGAAAGGTGATCTCATTGAAACTTGTATGATTCTGCAGGAGTTTGACAGTGTAGATGCTGAGATTGTTTTCCCTGAGTGAAAAGTCTAGAAGTAGGGAGCATAGCCTCAAAATAAGAGGCTGTCATTTAAGATTCTCGAGGAATTTCTTTACTCAAAATTGTGATTCTTTAAAATTCTTATCTCTGTGGATGTTCAGGTGTAAAGTATATTCAAGACTGAGTTGCCCTCCCAGAACCGGGAGTGGAGAGCTGGCAAGAAAATACAATTGTGGTCAAAGATTGTATTGAAAGGTCAGGCTACTCACTTCTGATATTCTAATGGTATGAGTTAGCAGTAGAAATTTGGATGTCTTCCAAGTTTTTGGAAGGTAGGAGTGTGTTGCGGTAGTCATGCCTAGAGGTAGCAAGGGCACGGATATTTGAGAAGCGGGTGGAGTCAGGCAGTGTTATGGAGATTGAGGCAGATGTCCTAGTGATGGTCCAGTTATGTGGTTGGTAGTTCATCTTGGGGTCAAATGTTACACCGTTGTAACAGGAGAGAAGTAGTCAGTGGCTCAGGGATGGTGTTTGTTGTGAGAGTGAAGACAATGGCCTCGGTTTCTCATTTAATTAGAAGGACTTTCTGCACATGCAGTTATGGATGTCAGATGAGTAGTGAGACAATTTGGAGGTAGTGAAGGGGCTGAGAGAGGTGCTGGTAAGGTAGAGTTGGATGTCATCAACCAATGTTGTGTTTTCGGATGATGTTGCCGAAGGACATCTCAAGAAATGGGAGGGGCCAAGGATCAGATGCTTGGGGGGCACCAGTAGGAAGTGTTGGAAGAGAAGCCATTGTAGGCAATTATCTGTTTACGATTCGATAGGTAAGAATAGTATCAGATTAATGAAGTCCCGATCAGTTGAATGATGGTGGTGCGGCTTTGGAGGGGATCATTGTCCTTTGGAATTGTCACGTAGAATGTCATTTGTGACTTCAATAAGAACTGTTGTGTTACAGGACGGAAACCTTATTGGTGAGATTAAAAAGTTGAGTTGAGGGAAGATGGGCATGGATTTACCAGGTGCAAACATAGTTAAGGACTTAGGAGTGGAAAGAGAGATTGGCGATGCATGTTAATTTGCAAGGATGGAGGGTCATGCGTTTTCTTTTAAGGAGAGCGTATTTGAAAGAGAACCACGAACAATATCAGTTCACTCCCCTGGGAACCAGGAGGGGAAGTTGTTAGTCAGTCGTTTTGAGGGAATAGGGTCAAGGGACCAGGAGGTAGGAATCATAGATAATAGGTGCTCAATGAGGACACAAGTAGGGCATAGAGCATAAACTAAAGAACAAAGTAATTTCAGGGCAGGGGAACCTAAAGGAAGTTTTGTGCAGTGCGCTGGGGGAAAGGAGTTAATTTGGGAAGGCAGCTGATTGGATAGTCTTACTATAAGTGACTAAAGTTCATGAGTTGCTTGCACTGCTTGTTGGAATTGCAGCCAGAGGAGATAGGGGAGAGTGGATTTTAAGGAGGTGCTTTGTAGTTGAGAAAGTAAATGGGAAGTTATCTTTGCATTCCAGCATGATCCTGCAATAATAAGCACTTTTAGCAAATGAGCAGGACCCAATAGTGCTTTACGTGGTCCAGCCAGACTTGGCAGTGAATGGCTAAATCATATCTACCACATCCATCAAGCATGTTTTTTTCAGACAAGGGACTAGAGCTGAGGGCTGTATGGGCAGGTTGAGAGAGAGAATAATGAATTTTAAGTATAGAGGATTTTTTTTGGTTCAGCTCTTCAGATATTTTAATAAAGTTTTCAAAAAGGCAAAAATATGTTTTCAAAAAAATAAGTTATTTGTAATGTGATTTTTATTTTGCCTTTGGCTGTTATACGAGGGATATGGTCAAAAGCAAATCTCATTAAAATTGCTGTACGGCCATAATAGTAGCAGTAGCTGTTAACTTGCTGCGAAAAGGTACAATTGATGCCTTTGGCAAATGTGTATTTAGATAATTTTAAATTAATGCAAATGTTCAAACATTAAAGAATGCAGCGCCAAATATAATCCAATTGCATAATTCCTCTGACATAATAAAGGAGGTTCTGATATTTTGGTATAGAACTGCACACAAGTGGAAAATTAGTGTTCTTATACTGTCTTGATTGTGAAGAATCCCAAATTACACGCAGAGATCATGAATTCCAGTGGAGTTAATGCGGGATTGAAGAAAAGAACAAACTTTAATTGGTTTCACCTTCTGGGTCAGAAGAACACAAAGCGATGTGATAAATCACATGAAATTGTTTGTGAAGTTGTGATGGCCATCTTGTGTGCAGCAGCATAATACAAAGAACAATGAGATGAATGACCAGTTAACCTATTTTTGATGCCCTCAGTTGGGTAAAAATGTTGACAAAAATACCAAGAGAACTCTCTATTTGAATACCATCAAAATCCATTGAATACAGTCAGTTAGGTGATTTGTTTAATATCTCATCCAAAAGTTAGCATTATCTAAATACATTTGTGTCAGCCTAAATCAATGCTTATGAACAGGAGTCTGGATTTGTGTAGCACAATTGTAGACTAGCTTAAATTACTGGGGAAGGGGTGCGTTTTGGCAGAATAGTGATTAAAACAATTACTTTAATATAAACCTGGACAAACGATTGTTCATGCTTTTAATTATCTAATTTAATGGGACAATCTGGATATTGTATTTACATCTATTAACCAACCTTTTGTTACAAGATTATCTCTGTTCTTCAAAGTGAGATTGAGCTCACTTTCAATTCTCTCAATCTTTCATTCTTGCCAGTTTTGTTGTGAATGAATGAAGAATGTGATGCAGATGTAGGTTCAGTGAGTCTTGAGCAAATCAAGCACATTGGTGCAGGGTCAATGGGCTGAATGGCCTCCTGCACTGTAGGGATTCTATGATTGGCAGTTTCATTTGCTAAAATAGTCTCTCAGAGCCAAATATTAACAGCGCACACTAGGCATATCTACTTATTGAATACTCAAACACAAATCATATCAAATCTGCTCTTTAGCTTTGGTGTCAGGTTCATTTAAATCACTGGGACACTCTAGGTTGACAACAAGAGTTTTCAAGCCACTCCAGCAATCTTTTACAGCAGTCTTGGAAACAGACCATGCATCCCAGCCTCCTTGGAAGTGTAGTAGCTATGGCTAGAGCTCCTTTTCTGTAACATAATATGTGGAAAGTGTGACAACTTACCTTGAAGCACCTGGCTTTTGAAACATCAGAACTTTAGATGTCTGGGACCGAATTAAAAGTTACTTGGACAAGTATGGATTAATTAAGGTAAATCACGAATGGAATAAAAAGGACAGTGGGAGCCTGAAGTCAGTTGAGTGACGGGAAACAAAGCTTAGTGGTAAATAGTTGTTTTTGAACTAGAGGGTGGTGCACAATGATGTTCCCCAGGGGCCAGTAGGAAGATCTATATTAATAACTTAGTCTTGGGTGCACAGGACACAATTTCAAAAGTTGGAGATGACGAGACTTGGAAGTGTTGTTTTTCTTGTCCTTTCATGGGATGTTAGCATTGTTGGCAAGGCCAGCATTTGTTACCCATCCCTAATTGTCCTCAAAAACTGTGAGCATAGTGCTTGCCTTTGAGGGCATAGATAAATTGGTGGAATGGGCAAACTCTCAGATTAAAGTTAATGTAGGGAAGTGTAAAGTGATTAATTCTGTTAGGGTGAACAAGGAGAGGCAATGTAAACTAAAAGACACAATTCACAGGAAGTGCAGGAACAGAGACAAATCATGGAAAGTGGCATGGCAGGTTGAGAAAGTGGTTAGAAAGACACGCAAGTACCTGGGATTTAATGAACATTTACAAAATATGGGGTTGGCCTCTACTGATGTAGTGTCCAATTCTGACACCACATTTTAGGAAAGAGGTAAAGGCTTTAGAGACGATTCAGGAAAGATTTGCAAGAATGGTTCCAGGGATGAGGGACTTCAATTATGCTGATAGAAGCTGATTCTTCTCCTTGGAGAAAAGGTTAAGAGGAGACTTAATAGAAGTGATCAGCACAGTGGTACAGCAGTTAGCACTGCTGTCTCACAACTCCAGGGACCCAGGTTCAATTCCACCCTTGGGTGACTGTGTGGAGTTTGCACATTCTCCCCATATCTGCGCAGGTTTCCTTCAGGTGCTTCGTTTCCTCCCACAGTCCAAAGATGTGCAGGTTAGGTGCATTGGCCATGCTAAATTGCCCCTTAGTGGCCCGAACTGTGTAGTTGATATAGCTTAGCCATGGTAAATGGGATAGGTTTGGGGAGAGGGCCTGGGTAAAATACTCTTGTTAGAGAGTCGGTGAAGACTTTGATGGCTCGAATGGTCTCTGCACTGTAGAGATTCTATGAAAGCTATAGTGTCTGGACAGAGAAGCTGTCCCCTTTGGCAGAGGGATCAAAAACCAGAGGGGATAGATTTAAGGTGATTAACAAAGAACCAAAGACGACATAAGAAAACACTTTTATTATGCAGTGTGTGGTTCGAATCTGAAATGCGCTGCCTGGGAGTGTGATGAAGTCTGATTCAATTGTGATTTTCAAAAGGAAATTGGATCAGCCCTTGTAGAGACACAATTATAGTGTTACAGGGGAAGGGCAAGGGTTTGAGACTAGCTGAGTTGCTTTTGCAGTGAGCTGGTTGGCCACTGGACAATTGGAACTGCAAACTTGTATTTCAGTTTTTTTTGTGTCTGAAAACTGGTATTTGTCAGCTGTTTCAGATCCCCAAACCCTGAAGCATTCCTCTGCTCCAAAGTAAGCTTTATATCAGGGACTTGCCAAAGTCATGCAAGTTAATCTGATCCCAGAAGCTCTCGCAATGAGAGGGGGCCTAGTCAGGCCTTGCAAAGAACATTGCGCTAACTTCAAGGTGAGGTTTAGAAGGGATTTAAGGGAAAAGGTTTTCAACTAGCGGGTGGTGGGTGTCTGGAACTCACTACTTGGAAGAATGGTAGAGGCAGAAACCCTCATAATCTTCATTTGAAATTGTCCTCCTGATGCTATAGCAACACTGGGTGTTAGTTACATAATTGCATTCCTGACCAAAAAACACTACACAGGTTATAATTCCATTACCATGATCCATGGTAATGGATAAATATGGTAAATATGTCCATCCACATTTGAATGGGTGCGCTCAGTTGTGTTGTCAGCATTGATGCAAACCATACAGGTTGGAGGGTAGCTAATGTAAGCTCGCTTTTCGAAAAGGGGGGCAGAGAGAAAACAAGGAACAGTAGACCAGTGAGGCTAACATTGGTACTGGGGAAGTTGTTAGTCCATCATCAAGGATTTTATAACTCAGCATTTGGAAGGCAGTTGTGTAATCAGACAAAGTCAGCATAGATTTACAGAGAGGAAATCATGCTTGACAAATCTATTGGAATTCTTTGAGGATGTAACTAGTAGAATTGACCGAGGAGAACCAGTGAATGTGGTTTATTTAGACTTTCAGAAGGCTTTCGATAAGGTCTCATAACAGACTACTGTGTAAAGTTAAAGCACATGGGATTGCAGTTAATAACTTGAGATAGATAGAAAGCTGGTTAGCAGTTAGGAAGCAAAGAGTTGGCATAAATGGGTCTTTTTCTAATTGGCAGTCAGTGACTGGTGGGGTTCCACAAGGATCTGTGCTAGGACCCCAACTGTTCACATTATATATTAATGATCTGGAAGAAGGAACTAAATGTATTATCTCCAAATTTGCGGATGATACAAAGTTGGGTGGGAAGGTGAGCTGTGAGGAGAATGCAGAAATGTTTCAGCATGATTTGGACAGGCTGAGTTTGTGGGCATATGCATAGCAGATGCAGTATTATGTGGATAAATGTGAGGTTATCCACTTTGGTAGCAATAATAGGAAAACAAATTGTTTCTTGAATGGGTGTAAATTGAAAAAGGTGAATACTCAGTGAGACTTTGCTGTCCTTATGCATCAATCCCTGAAAGTAAGCACGCAGGTATAGCAAGCAGTAAAGAAGACAAATTGTATGTTGACCTTCATAGGGAGAGGATTTGATTATAGGGATAGGGATGTTTTACTGCAGTTGTATAATGTGTTGGTGAGGACACACCTCAAGTATTGTGTGCAGTTTTGATGTCCTTATCTGAGGAAGGATGTCCTTGCTGTAGAGGGAGTACAGCAAAGGTTTACCAGGCTGATTCCTGGGATGGCAGATCTGCCATATGACAGACTAAGTCGTTTAGAATTGTATTCACTGGAGTTTAGAAGAATGAGAGGCGATCGCATAGAAACTTATAAAATTCTAACAGGGTTAGACAGGGTAGATTCAAAAAGAATGTTTCCAATGGTGGGGGAGTCTAGAACTAGGGGTCATAGTTTGAGGATAAGGGGTAAACCTTTTAGAACTGAGGTGAGAAGGAATTTCTTCACCCAGAGTGTAGAGAATGTGTGGAATTCACTCCCACAAAAAGTACTTGAGGCCCAAAACATTGTCTGATTTCAAGAAGAAATTAGATATAGCTCTTGGGGCTAAAGGGATATGGGGGAAAGGGGGGAATCACGATATTGAATTCAATGATCAGCCATGATCAAAATGAATAGCAGAGCAGGCTCAAAGGGCCGAATGGCCTACTCCTGCATCAAGTTTCTATTTCCCATTTGTGTTAAAGAATATGCACCTGAAGTGCTGTAACCTACAAGGTTATGTACACTACGAGGGCGGGCGAATGGAATTAGACTGGATGGCTCCTTTGTTGAGCCAGGTGACCTCCTGCGATTCTCTCACACAGTTTCTGTCAAAGCATGAGTGCAGCACGTCAATGGTTAGTCCAATAGACATGCGCATGACAACTTGAGATATGCATTTGTCTTTTCCAAATGCAGGTTCTGTTGAAGGAAGTCAAGTAAAAATGTAAAAGCAAAATACTGCAGAGGCTGGAATTCTGAGATAAAGATAGACTGGAAATACTCTGGCAGCATCTCTGGAGAGAGAGAGAAACCAGATTAATGAAAAATATAATGGTCTGTTTTTGAACATGGAAATTATAAATAGGGAGAATTTGTTCATTGTTACCCGTTTGTTTTTCTCAGTATTATCCAAAGCAACTTGTCTTTAGAATTGAAGAAGCTATTGACTCCTAAGATGAACAGTTGTACAATATTCACATTACCATTCTGCCCTTAGTGAGGCTCTACAACATGAAATGATGGACCTTATCAACCAGTTGCACTACTGTCTTTTAATATTATTTTCAGCTTTCATGCTTGTGTTGTACGATAATCTGTTGTTGACAGGCACATCTCTCCCATGAACAGATAATCATGCTATGGCTTATACTCAAAACTTTACAATAGCACCATCTGAGAGAGGCTTTATAATCAAAACTAGCCTGGTGTATGTCTTATAATACCTTTTTTTGCATGTTGGGAATGTCATTCCAGTGATTTGCCATTTTTATTCACTGCTCTCACTGCAAAAGATGATATGACTCGAACCTTTACGCTTGTTTTTCATGCAAGTTCAGTTTTAAGGTTTGAAAGTGTTGACAATCTGTTTCCTAGTTCCCCTTTGACATTCTGTGTTTGAAAGTTTTACACCATCATGCACAAAAATGCAAACCTCTGCAAAATTCGACTATTACCTTTTTGTTCTTCACCACAAGGTCTGATCTGATGCTCTACCAACAGTTGTATTTTGACAAATGGCCTACCTCCACAATCTGCTGTCCTGGTAGTTATACTGCTTTCTGCCTCTGCTGAGTTTTCCTCCAGGTTTGCTGTTTTTGTCACCTGTGGCCTCCTGTGTTATTTCTCCATCAGTGTGACTGCTGTGAAGTTTAAATGCTGAGTAACTTCAACTTTTTGGTTCTTTTAAACTTATCTGGCTTGGAGGACTGTAAAGGCCTATTGACCTATCCCCTTTTTCAATGTTTTCTTTCTCTCCTGATGCTTTTTCCATTTCACATTGTATCTTTCTTAGTGCTGTGTCTCTTATTTTCAGTTAATCCAACTTATCTTTGTATTTAATTTACTTTCTTTGCTTTCTCTTGGCACTATCTTATTTGCCCTAGTGACTTTTCTCAGTTGCTGCCACAGTTTGCACGCTCTTCCATTCTCTACCTTCAAATCTTGTCAGCCGAAGAATTACTCCTTTAAAAGTTTTGGAGGAGCAGAATTAAAGAAAGCAGAGTCGCGATTCAAAGATTCCTCCACTCTGCAGTGCGCTTACAACCATTAATAATTCTCTGTTCTGCAAACATTTGATCATTGCTTTCATATTGCTGCAAGTAGTGTTACGGTTCAGATAAAATAGTTTTAAATTGCAGAATCTGAGTGAAGCATCACATTTGATTCCCAAATTTGATTTTGCTTTCTTTTTAGACAAAAGTTGACAAGCTAAAACAGAGCAGTGCTGCCTACCATCGTATAATTTGCAGAAAGTGTTTTTTTAAGTTTAGTGCAATATAAAGAAAAACACGTTTTAATTTTCAGGCAGTAAAAGATATTGCAGTTGTGAGATCTCTTTTTTAATAATAGCCTGTATTTTGCAGTAAAAGTATGTGAGGTCTCAGGACTCACTGGTGTTATGGAGTAAATAGAACAGCAACTTTTAGCATCTGCATGTGCACAGCTACACGTAGAAATTTGGAAGTTGTAATCCAATTTGACCTGATCCTCCTCCAAGTTGCGCTGTACTGGTACCTCCTCGAGGCTGGATATTAAAATACATGAAAGGCATGAAATTGGGGATGTGTGATTCAACGGGTCAGAAAACGTTAGGCTTGTCCATTCTGGTGTAAGTGAATTTTGACAGCAGATCAGGTCTTGATTATTACCAATCTCTCTCGCATTGAAACCGGTGTGGATTCTCAATTCTTCTAATTACCGTTTTCATTTTAATTACTGGAGGGAATAGTGAAAAAAAATTACATTTTCTTTCTATCTCTTGATTTATCCACCTTTCTTTCCCCCTCTATTTTTCATTCTGTAAATAGTTTGGCATTGAATTAAATATTCCAACTTGCATTTCCTGGATTAGGCTCTGCATGTCTAAGTAAGAATTCTTAAATCTGGTTAAAGATTCACACTTGCTTGCCCTGTATACTCAGGTCTTGGATCCCTCTTCGATAGTACTATGCTGAAATGGCTCCCTAATTGTTAGAAATTGCCTTGCAAAGCAGACTTAAAGTCTGTGAGCAACAGTAGGCATATTGAATGGGGAGTATTGTTTGTTCTCCACTGGTTGCAAAAATCCATCTTTTTAAGCAGCATTGCAATGCACACCTTGCTGTTATTGCCCAGATGCAACCATGTTTGTATGAAAAATATATCTTTGATACCTACCTGCATTCTTTTACTTTTTTTAAATTTGTCGCTGGCTGGCCAGCATTTATTGCCCATCCCTAGTTGCCTGAGGGCAGTTGAAAGCCAACCACATTACTGTGGCTCTGGAGTCACAGGCCAGACCAAGTAAGGAGGGCAGATTTCCTTCCCCTAAAGGACACTAGTGAACCAGA
Organism: Mustelus asterias; assembly: GCF_964213995.1. Taxonomy (NCBI): domain Eukaryota; kingdom Metazoa; phylum Chordata; class Chondrichthyes; order Carcharhiniformes; family Triakidae; genus Mustelus; species Mustelus asterias. Next base: position 44,407,729 of record NC_135820.1, read on the forward strand.
TGGGTTTTTCTGACAATCAACAATGGTTTCATGGTCATGAGTAGATTCTTAATTCCAGATTTTTTTTTATTGAATTCAAATTCCACCATCTGCCATGGCGGGATTTGAACCTGGGTCCCCAGAACATTAGGTGAGTTTTCTGGATTAATAGTCTAGCAAATGATGCCACTAGGCCATCGCCTCCCCTACATGATTCTTGCACTTGCAAATTTTTCTCATATTTTAAAAAATTCGCCGTTTCTCTTAAAGGACAGCTTTGGAGCACTATAGCAAGTGAGCAGGTATTAAAAGTGCAGAAACAATTTATAGAAAACTAGCCTTATGTAAATGCAAACTGGTAATTTGACACTTTTTTGCAAATGTTTTTATTCTAAAGTCACTAAATTTTAACATTCCCTATTGAGTTAATCAGCAAGTATTTCCATTGCTGAGATGCTATTGCATATGGTAAAGTATGCAATAGCATATGAAGGTTTGATCATTGATTTAGACAAATAAATTAGACTAATGAAAAGTTAAATTTAGAACGTTGTGACAATGTATTTGATTAACTTGATCTCTGGCTATTAGAAGTGCAGATCAGTTTAAGTGCTACTATAACTGTTTTCTTCTTTGCAAGTTGTACCCCATAAATCAAGATTTCAACGGATTTGATGGAATATAGTTTCAGATTTTATGTTTAGGGGGAATTTGTGGTGTAGGATGTCAGTGCTAATTAATTAATATAGTAATTCCCCACAAGCCTCAAAGTAAATTGGTCTAAGTTTACTTTAGGTTTTGGAGTCCTCATTCAGGTAGCAAATTCCAAACCCAGTAATTCTTTTGCTATTTAAGTTTAAATTTTATTTGTCACAAGTAGGCTTACATTAACTGCAATGAAGCTACTGTGAAAATCCCTTGGTCGCCACACTCCGGCACCTGTTCGGATACACTGTGGGAGAACTTAGCATGGCCAATGCATCGAGCCAGCACATCGTTCGGATTGTGGGAGGAAACTATTGTGGGAGCACCCGGAGGAAACCCACACAGACACTGGGAGAATGTGCAGAATCCACACATGAGCGACCCAAGCCAGAAATCGAACCCAGGTTCCTGATGCTGTGAGGCAGCAGTGCTAACCACTGTGCCACTCACATGATATTGATGTATCAATATCACGTGGGCGGCAAACTGGAGAATAACTCAATTTTTTAAATAAAAAGACTGATTAAACATGAGAAATGTACTTCAAGTCTAAAAATCAACAAATCTTGCTGTTAAATAGCTGTTTCTAGATATATCGATCCGATGTGTCTCTTGTCACATGAGCTTTAGCATTGCTGTATTTTTTCTACATCGTGTTCCATCTCCTTTCCTTTCCCTTGCAGTGCATTGTTTGAATGTATGTGTTTATAATAAAGATGTCAACATTTCTACAACTAAGCTATATTTTATAAATTGAACATCCCAGCAAATAATAATTTCAACATAGGTCGCTTCTCTAGCTCCTCTAAAGACCCATTGAATTCATCCAGTGAATAACTTACAAACAGGTTCCAGTTTTGATCCTTGTTCTGTGCTAATGTAGCTAATCTCAACCAAGATGAAGGAGTGGTGCTCCGAAAGCTCTTGCAGCCAAGTAAACCTGATGAACTTTAATCTGGTGTTGTGAGACTACTTACTGTGCCTACCCCAGTCCAACGCTGGCAACTCCACATCAATCTCAACCAACATAGCAGCTGAGTGAAGTTCCTTTGAACATTATTAAGTTAGAGAGCAGTGAATTGGTCAAGTTCCCATTCTTAATCACTATGCTGCTACTGCTGTTGGAAGAGCATCCAATCCAGGCCCTCCCCTCCATCCTATCCCCATAACTCTGCACTTACCATGGCTAATTCTCCTAACTGACACATCCTTGGACACTAAGGGGCAATTTAACATGGCCAATCCACCTAATCTGCACACCTTTGGACAGATTAGGGAGGAAACTAGAGCATGGGGAAAACATGCAAACTCCACACAGTCACCCAAAGCTAGAATTGAATCTGGATCCCTGGCGCTGTGGGGCAGCAGTGCCACCATGCCGCCCTGATTTAGTGGATTAAATGATGACTAACTGAAAGAGAGAACAACTACATTTGATAAGTTGGATCAAATTTTACACTGCACTCATTAAAGTAAAAAAAAGGTTTTAAATTACAGGCTTTAATACTTAATGATTTGAATATTTCTACAACTTTTTGGTTTCCACTGTGCAGATTTGCCAGCCATACTAATATTCATTTTCTATTAATCTAAAAATAGCTGTTAATTCCTATATTCAGGTACTGCTCTTTATTATTAAAAACTGGAATCATAGACTCCCTACAATGCAGGAGGAGGCCATTCGGCCCATTCAGCCTTGCTGACAACAGCCCCACCCAGGCCCTATCCCCGTAACGCCATGTATTTACCTTGCTAATCCCCCTGATACTAAGGGGCACTTTAGCGTAGCCAATCAACCTAACCTGCATGTCTTTGGACTGTGGGAGGAAACTGGAGCACCCGGAGGAAACCCACGCAGACACGGGGAGAACTTGCAAACTCCATACAGACAGTGACCTGAGGCTGGAATTGAACCTATCTCCCTGGCACTGTGAAGCAGTGTTTAACCACTGTCTACTTCAAAACATCCACCCTTGGTCCCATGTGTCCATGCAAATTGCCACTCCTTCCAACCTTTCTTTCCTTTCCAAAGTCCTGGAATGTGTTATCATTTCTGAAACCAGTGCTGCTTTTCTGCAATTGGTCCTGTCAGGTTTCCTCTCCCACAACAGCCATGATCACAAATTATATTCTCTGTGACTCTGGCAAGGTACATTAATCAGAAACTCATTAATATTTTGTCCTTTTTAAAATAGAATCAATCACTTTTTTAAAACTCAAATGTGTAAGGTGGATTAAACAGTTGTACCATTGGTGTAGTGTTAATAGAATGCACACGTACAAGTTTTACGGCAGAAGAAAAGTGTGTATTTGTGCTTCACAATTCTGTTGTAATTTTAAACTGAAAAATAGACTCTTAACTATTTATGCCATTGCATTAATTTCAGTGAAAATATTATACTTTGCCAAAAGTAAGTTACTTCCTGTCGATTGAGTGTGGTAAGATAAATACAGGAAATGAACTTCTATTTTTAGAATATGCCGACCTGTACTGCATTTTCATCTGGTTTTGAATTGTTTGATCTGATTTTCCATTGATGAGTTGCATAGTGCTTCAGCATGGAAATCACACATCAATAAAAGTTCTGCATCTTCAGATTCTTGCTGCTCTTGTTTTAGAATGAGTTAAGTACTGGAATTGTATGTTCCAGTGTATATTTGTGCAGTTTCTGGTCCGTCTGATTACAGTTTAACCAAAGTCAATTTCGTGAATATGGTATTGTTTAGTGTTCAATACTAAATTAACACTCTTGTTAATTATACTTGTGAAATTTTTTTCACATTCAAATGAGATTTAGACAAAGACTTGAACAGATTGGAGCATGTATTAACACTGTCCTTTTTATCCTTCAGTGACAGTAAATTTGACAAAATAACCATTATGGTGTAAATAGCCAATATTTATAGCTCAACATCATGATAAACAGATTATCTGGCCAATATCACATTACTGTTTGTGGAAGTTTGCCGCTACATTTCCTACATTACAACAGTGACTACACTTTAAAAAGTACTTAATTAGTCAAGCGTTTTGAGACATCTGGTGTTGTGAAAGGTGCTATATAAATGTAGGTCTTTTTAAATACAAGCAGTGCATTTAAAGAAGGAAAGCTGTAGAGTGCCCTATTCCATTCAGCTTTTAATATTTTAACAAATTCCGAGCCAGTAATTGAGATTTAGACAGGGCGAAGATGGCAACATGTGGCTGATAGAGCAGATATCAAAATGTCAGACTTTTCCTCTCGTCCTTTTGATTTTGTTATGAAGTTATCAGCTCCTGTAATTCACCAATACTTCAGTATGCATTAATAAGTAGAAAGCATTTACAGGCCATTCTATGGTGACAGCCTTCTAAACTGCAAGAGAAAAACTTGAGCAATTTTTAATAAATGCAGGGTTTGTCTTGCTGACTTTAATTCCTTCTCTCAGCCAGAGTTGTCTCAGATTGCTGGAGCACATCATTGTATGTAACACTTCCACATGGATAGTAACAGCCTGCTATAAATTTCTCTTGTATGGAGATCCAACTGACTCACTCTTTTTAAAGTATTCTAATTCAGTAGGAATTAATTTGGTATATCTGCAGTTGAAGTAGTTTAAGTTCAACAAATGAAGAAATGTAAAAGTGTTGTAGTTTAAGTTTACCTTATTTGTTGCAGCTGTAACAGTTCCACGCAATTTCCGTCTTTTGGAAGAACTAGAAGATGGCCAAAAAGGAGCAAGTGATGGAACAGTAAGTTGGGGACTTGAAGATGATGAAGATATGACACTTACAAGGTGGACAGGGATGATTATTGGACCTGCAAGAGTAAGTTTTTTAAAAAAAAGTTAAATCATGGTTACAGTGATACTAATCTAGTGTTTACTTACCCTGGATTTAAGTGGTTTTGGATGTGATATTTTCAAAATTTTAGATGAATGCTGTGGAAATGCAGAATGTGTGTTGAGAAAAAGCATAGTTTTGATTATTGCCAGATCCAATTGGAACGAGTCGGCCTTTTCAGCCCCTCAAGCCTGCTTTGCCATTCAATTAGATCATGGCTGATCTGTATTTCAACTCCATGCTTTTCCATTCATGGGATGTGGGCATCAATGATGAGACCAGTATTTGTCGCTTATCCTTTGTTGCGCAGTCTACATGGGAGCATTGCTCCAAGCAGTGGAAATCCCCACTCCCAACAATTCCCATTGATTTCAAATTTGGCTCCTTGATACCATATTCTTTCAAATGCTGCCTTGATGTCATGGGTAATCACTCTTGTAATGAGGTCTGCTGCTGTGGGGTCCTTGTGGAACTCGAGATGAGCATTGGTAGTAGGCTATTGGTGAGTATGTGATACTTGATGACACTGTTAATGATACCTTCTATTACTTAGCTGATTGAGAATAAGCTGACGGAGCATAATTGACCAGATTGTATTTGACCTGCTTTTTGTGTGGACAGAACACACTCGAGCAATTGTCCACATTGTCAGAAAGATGGTAATGTGCTAGAAGAGCTTGACTAGAAGCATGGTTAGTTTTGGAGCCCAAGTCTTCACAGCCAGGATATTGTTAGGCTCATAAGCTTTGCAGTATTCAGTGCACTCAGTTATTTCTTGAAAATCACTTGGAGTACATCCAGTTGGCTGAAGATTGGTTTTGATGATGGTGGGGTGCTTAGTAAAGGGTAAAAATGGATCATCAAATTGGCACTTCTGACTGTAGAAAGATTACAAATGTTTAAGCCTTGTTTTGTGTACTTTGCTATCGAGAATGGAAATGTTCATCAAGCCCCCTCCTATTAGTTTGTCCACCAACATTCACAACTGGATCTCACAGGATTACAGAACTTTAATCTGATTAATTGGTTGTTGGATCGCTTAGCCCTCTTAGAAGTTTGCTGCTTCCATTGTTTAGCATGCATGCCGTTCCTGTTGTTGCTTCACCTGGCAGGCATCTCATTTTTAGGTATGGCTGATGCTGCTTCTGGCATGTTCTACAATTAATTTAACCAGGATTGATTCCCTGGGCTGATGATAATGGTAGACTAAGGGATATGGTAACATGAATAGGAACAGAATAGGCAATTTAGTCCCTGGAGCCTACTTTTGCCATTCAGTATAATCATGGTTAATCTTCTATCTCAATTCTACTTTCCTGCATTCTCCCCATATCCCTTGATTCGCTGACAGAACAAAAATTGTCAATCTGAGTCTCGAATATATCCATCAATGGAACATCTGCAACCCCTTGGGGTGGACGATTCAAAAGATTCACAACTCTGAGTGAAGAAATTTCTCTTTATTTCAGTCTTAAATGATCTCAGTCCTGAGACTGTGCTCCCATGTTCTTGATTCCCCAGCCAGGCGAGAGAATCTGTGTCTATCCTGCCAAGCCTCTCATTCTTATAAAATGTATGAATATTGGCCCAATTTACTCAGCTTCTCATCATAGGGTAACCCTCTCATTGCAATAATCAATCTAGTGGACCTGGTTTACCAATTAATTATATACTTCCTTTGTTATAGAGAGCAAAACTACATACACAACTCCAAATGAAGTCTCATTAAAGCCATATACAATTGTAGAAAGATTCCAATCCTCTTGCAACAAAGACCAACATGCAATTTGTCTTCCTAATTGCTCCCTTGTATAAGTACATATGTGTTCCTTGTATAAGTACATATCAACATTTCAAAGTTTGACACCTTTTAAATATTCCAGTTCTTTTATTACTACCAAAATGAATAACTTCAGACTTTCCCACACCTTGTTATCCCCTCACTTAACCTCGCTTATATTACTTGAAGTTTTTTTTGCATCCTCATAGATCACATTACCACCTAACCATATCATCAGCAAACTTAGATACATTGCTCTTAGTCTCTTCTTCTAAATCATACTGTAAATAGCTGAGACCTCAGCACTGACCCTTGAGGCTCTCCACTAGTTACAGCCTGCTAACTTGAAAGTGCACTGTTTATCTCTGCTTTCTATCTGTTAACCAATCCTCCATCCCTCTTAATACATTACTTCCAACTCCATGAGCCCTTATCTTGCATATTAATCTTTTGTATGTCACCTTATGGAATGATTGTCTTTTATAAATCCATGTATACCACATGCTTTTGTTCCCCTTTATCTTACTAGTTACATCTTCAAAAAAAACATTTATCAAACACAGTTTCCCTTTGAAATCATCTTGACAATGTCTGATTATACTATAATTTTCTAAGCCTTTAAAGCTTCCGTAATGATAGATTCTGGCATTTTCCTGACAATTGATGCCAGGCTAACTGGTCTGGAAGTTCCTTGTTTGCCTTCTCCCTCCCTTTTTTGAAAAACACAGGTACATTTGCAACTTCCAGTCTTCTTTGAACAATTCTAGAATCCAAGAAATTTTGGAAAATCATAACCAGTGCATCTGCTACCTCTGCAGCTATCTTTTTTCAAACCCTATTAGGTCCTGAGGATTTTGTCAGCTTTTAGTCTCTCAAATTACTCAAATACTTTTTCTCTGCTGATATTAATTGCCATAAGTTCCTCAATCTTATTAGCCCTTGGTTACCTGCTATTTCTGAGGTGTTTTTTTTCTCTATAATTTCTTCTGTCTGTGCCTCCTAAGGGTCCAGTGTTTACTTTCGCTGCTTTCCTTTAAATATTCTTGTAAAAGTTCTTATTTGTTTGGACGTTTCTGACCAGTTTGTCTATTTTTTCCCTTTTAGCAACTTTTTGGTTGTACTTTGCTGATTTGCAATATTATAAGCCTCTTCTTTTAATCTAATGCTATCTTTAATTTGCCTCGTACCTTAGGTGGCATTGGATTTGGCCCCAACAGTAGTGCTTTTGTTATATTTGTCATAAGTTAGCCTGCCTTTTCAGCCATGGTGTGCTATACTTGCATTTGTAGGTCGCCTTATTTTTCACCCCACAAATGGGTGTTTTACTTACCAGTACCTTTTAACTGGTGCACGGGACCAAGCAAGCGTTAGAAATGTGTTGCAAAGATGTGGGGCAGTTTGAGCTGCTGACACAGAGCAGACCCCACATGATGAACGACAAAGATGGTTACCATGTATAGCCCGCTGCCGATGGTTCACTTTTATGCTCAACCCCTGTTTTTGGGGGGATTTCTTGATGCTTCCAAGGTCAACTTTAAGCTTTACGGTAATGTATTAGTGTCACAAGTAGGCGTATATTAGCACTGCAATGAAGTTGCTGTGACAATCCCCTAGTCGCCACACAACGGCGTCTGCTCGGGTACACTGAGGGAGAATTTAGTGTGCCCAATGCACCGAACCAGCATATCTTTAACTGTGGGAGAACATGCAGACTCAGACAGTGATCCAAGCCGGGGATCATACCTGGGTCCCTGGCGCTGAGAGGCAGCAGTGCAACCCACTGTGCCTCCCTTCTACACCGACATCTACAGTAAGCCATGGCTGAATCATTCATGCTGAATTTTTGTTTTATGATGGAATGTATTCTTGAACATTTTAAATTGTTTCTGAAAAATGTTTTGCACTGTTTTATGTGGACCATGAGGTTATAGGTTGTGGTGATATACAGTTCTATTGCTGATGGCCTCGGTGCCTCATGAAAGTTTTAAATGGTTAAATCTGTTTGGAATCTATTCTATTTTCAGTGACAGTGTCACACAACTCAATGGAGAGTATCCTTAGTGTTAATACATCAATGCTTCTGAGACAGATAGTGAAGAAGGGGTCAAGTAGACATTTGGTTGTATTTGTTGTTTCCCCACCTGATAGCTACGTCATTCAAGATTCTACTGTTTGAGCTTTTGCATTTGGGTTTAATGCTTAGCATCCCTCTCCTCATCTGAGCTTTCTGTTGTGTGCGTCCCATTTGTTACTGTGTGCAGGACATTCCAAATAGCTGCGCAGCCATGCATGTGCGTTCCCAAGAGAGAACATGGGAGAGGACCTATGATTGGACGAGCTGGAGCAGGAACATGCTCGTGGTACTACCAAGCCAATCCTGTTGTTGGACATTGAAGCCCTCCATCCAGAGTATATTCTGTGCCCTTGCCACCCTCAACGTGGAAGAATACCGATTCATTGCTTGCAGGAGGAGGATTGGTGATAATCAGCAGGATGTTTCCCAATCAATGCTTGTCCTGCTGCCTTTTGACTTTATGGAACCCAGGGTTGACATGACCATGCCTTCTGATCAGGGTTCAAAATACATGGAGGCAGTGGGCAAATTTGTCCTGCAAACCTCACCAATAGTTCCCAAAAATGAAAGAAGGGTGAAAAAAAAAATCAAGAAATGTCATGCCCGTGTATTTTGATTGGAGGAGCAGTGAGCGCATTAGACAGAATCTATTAGGAGCTGATCCTCCAATCTCAAATTCTGTCTCGTGCATGTTCCTGCTCCAGCTCTTCCAAGTTACAGGTCCTCTCCTATGTTCTCTCTCGGGAGCGCACGTGCATGGCTGCGCAGCTATTTGGAATGTCCCGCACATTATAACAAATGGGACGCACACAACAGGAAGCTCGGGTGAGGAGAGGGGTGCTAAGCATTAAACCCAAATGCAAAAGCTCAAACAGTTGGAGAGAAAGCAGGAAAAATGCAGCTGTGATTGGAGGAGTTTAGAGTGTGGAAAGAGAGAATCTAATTGGAGGATAAGCAAGAGTGTGGAAGAAGTGTAGCTTTGATTGGAGAAGCAGCAAGATGAAAGCAGAGAGGAGCAGATGTGTGCTTAAATGCGAAAGCTGGAAATGACCAGACAAGGTCTCCAAACTCCACAATAGACTAAACTTCAGAAGGTGAGAATGCTCCAACCCTCAAGGGTTGTGGGACTGGGGAAGAGACTCAGGGAAAATACCTCAGTAGTCGGTCAGCCTTTGAGAAGTTGGGGGGAGTTGGGGGGGGGGCAGGGTGAGAATGCTTGAACCAAATGAAAATGATGGAACCTGTGATTCCGGAGTGCTCAAGATTAGCCTTGTTCTGTTTCCATAGCAATCCCAGCTGGGGGCTTTGGTTGACTCCACTCTACATCTATAAATGTATCCAACTGCAGTGGCTGAGATAGATAAATTGTCCCAGACTGGTGACAGCACTGGGTCTCTGATGATCTGCTTTTGTTGTGCAGCCTTTACAGTTGACCGGTTTTTAGGGAGTTCAGTTGAAATTCGTTTTTGCAAAAACAAATGGCTTTATCCAAAAAGCACAACAACTTCAAGCTCTGAGTAATGAACCCAACAGAAACAAATTCCAGAAGTTGCCTTTGTTGTTCTATACATTGTTCTAGCTCTCAGACATTGTAGAACTGAACCAAACGATTGTCAGAAAACACGATCTATTTGTTCACTTGTTACTACTTATTCATGACAACCAAAAACGGTAAGCTTTATCAAGTAAGAATTGTTGAGTTGAATGAGACATCTGATTATGCTTTTATTTTGCATTCCTTTATGGAGGTACTGTAGGTAGGAGTGAGTAATTGTCTACTGCAGATTAGACTGTAGGCATTAGGAGAGGATGCAGAAACAATTCAAGTTCTTGGCATGAGGAACTTCATTTATTTGGACAGGTTGAAGAAGCAGGGGGCTGATCTCAAGATTAAAGGTGTCCAAAATGAAGGGGTGTCTGGACAGAGCAGATAGACCAAAACAGTTCCCATTGGTGGAGAGGATGAGAACCAAAAGGCACAGATTTAAGCCGTTTGGCAATAGACATAAGGAAAACATTTTATGCAGTGAGTAGTTAGGATTTTGAATACGCATTGTGATGAAGGTAGATTCAGTTGTGGTTTTCGAAAGGGAATGGCATCATTATTGGAAGACTTGGTTTGGGGAGGTGGGGGGGGGAATTATGTTGATGCCTGCTTCTGTAGATAGATGATCTGTAATAGATGATCTTCTCTAAAGAAAGGATGGGTTTTTACAAAATTCCAATAGTTTTCCAGATGATAGCTTTTAATTCCAAATTCATTTAACTAAATTTAACTCTGCTATGGTGGGATTTGACCTGGTCTCCCCATATTTTATTTATTCAGATCTCGGAATTACCAATCTAGTGACACAGCAAATGTACTACAGCAACCTTATTTCTGTCGGTAAATCATGATAATAAGTCGACAGAAAAATTATAGCAAAGTGGAAAGATCTATTTTGGCCATAAAATATGACCTAATAAAATTAGGCCGTAATTAACACAGCCTAGCAGATTATGCCTCCCATTTTGACTATGGGCAAGGGAGCATGCAGAAAATCAGACTGAATTTGTCTTGAGGTTTTCAAACTGCTAAAATCTCTTTGGACCTCTGTAATCTGAGGCTTTCTGTAGTTCTCAAATCCCTTCGGATCTTTCTTCTCTCTGCTTCAACAAACATGGTTTCAGACTCCTTTCTTAGATCCTAAACAGTTTAATTAGACCTCTCCTTTACAAACTATGTGAGCCAATTGACCAATTACTAGGGCACGCAATTGATCTTAATCTACAAAATTCCTAACTAAGAGAATATGTATAGATCTAGATACCTTATCAGCATTGTACTGGTTTTGACTAGTTCAGTAGTACAGTTTCATGCAGTTACAGGCAAATAAGCTAAGGTAAAAGCCTGCTTAGAATCAATACTTGAGGGTATAAGGCAAGAATTTGAGTACGTGGCCTGATTTGTTCATAAAATGCGATTTTTAAAACGTGAGGTTATTCATTTTGGAAGCAAAAACAAGAAGGCAGATACTCCCTGAATGGCTGTAAATTGGGGGAGGGTAGTGTGCAGCGGGGTCTGGGTGTCCTTGTGCATCAGTCGCTGAAGGTAAGCATGCAGATGCACAGACAGTAAAGGGGGCAAATGGCATGTTGGCCTTCATTGCGGGAGGATTCGAGTGCAGGAGCAGGGATGTGTTGCAATTATACAGGGCCTTGGTGAGACCAAATCTAGAATATTGTGTGCAGTTTTGGTCTCCTTTTCTGAAGAACGATGTTCTTGCTCTCGAGGGAGTGCAGCGAAGGTTTACCAGGCTGATTCCGGGGATGGCGGGACTGATGTACGAGGAAAGATTGACTAAGTTAGGATTGTTTTCGCTAGAGTTCAGATGAATATGGAGGGATTTCATAGAGACTTATAAAATTCTAACAGGCCTAGACAGGATAGATGCAGGGAGGATGTTCCCGATGGTGGGGGAGTCCAGAACCAGGGGTCGCAGTCTGAGGATTCGGTGTAGACCATTTAGGATGGAGGTGAGGAGACATTTCTTCACCCAGAGTGGTGAGCCTGTGAAATTCGTTACCAAGGAGATAGTTGATGCCAAAACATTGCGTGTATCCAAGAGGTGGCTAGATATAGCACTTGGGGTGAATGGGATCAAAGGTTATGGGGAGAAAGCAGGATTAAGCTATTGAGTTGGATGAGCAGCCATGATCTTAACGAATGGCGGAGCAGCCTCGAGGGGCCAAACGGCCTCCAACTGCTCCTATCTTTTATGTTTCTATGATTGTGGAGGACAAGGACATGGATGGAATAGATAAGATAGAAGCAGGGAGATTGTTTCCACTGGAGGATGAAACCAGAACTAGGGGGCATAGCCTTAAAATAAGGGGGAGCAGATTTAGGATTGAGTTAAGGAGAAACTTCTTCACCCAAAGGGTTGTGAATCTGTGAAATTCCCTGCCCAGTGAAGCAGTTGAGGCTATCTTGTACCATGTTTTGGGGCAAAGATAGATTTTTGAACAGTAAAGGATTTGAGGGTTATGATGAGGGAGTGGGTAAGTGGAGCTGAATCCACGAAAAGATCAGACATGATATATTGAATGGCGGAGCAGGCTCGAGGGGCTAAATAGCTTGCTCCTGCTCCTCGTTCTTGTGTTATGTTCTTAGGTTATGTTTTTCTCGCACATAATGACTTGTTTTTGTTCCATATCCCTTGATGCTTTTACCTAACACACATTTTTATCAGTCGCAGTCGTGGAGTTTTCAGTTGACGCAGCATGTGCAACCTTTGGGGAGCAAGTTCCGACTTTTTACTTTGCTTTTTGTAAAACACTGTTCACTGGTTTTAAGTGGCTTAGCTCTAATTTTAAGATTGTGTCCCCACTAAATAGGTTGAATACAGAGCAACTGTCATACGTCTTGATCATTTTAAAGCCCTCGATTAGATCACCCTTCAAATGTCTAAACTCAAGTGAATACTAGTCAAATTTATGTCGCCTTAATTTGCAGCATAAACCCTGATATTTGGTGAACCTACATGCCCCTTTATAATTTCCTGAGATTTGGTGTCCAAAACTGAATTCAGTGCTCCAGAACAAGGCTGTACACAACAGAGGCATTGTTACCTCGCTTTTGAATTACAATCCCTTTGAGACAAAGGATAACAATTATATTCATCTTTTTGATTAACCTGTATATCTGTACATAAAATTTCTGTGGTTTTTGTACATGGATACATTATTCACATGCTGCTCGAAATATAAAGAATAAATGCTGGCAATATTCAGCAGATCAGGGAGCATCTATGAAGAGAGAAACAGTTAATATTTTAAGTTGATGACTTTTCATCAGAACAACAGGATGAGAGATCATTGACGTAAAACTTTAACCCTGTTTCTCTTTCTACAGATGCTGCGTCGTGATCTGAGTATTCTCAGCATTTTCCACTGAGAAATTTACCAGAATTCTGCTCAATCTGCAAGCATGATCCCAAGTTTCCGGTTGCCTGTAATTTTAATTCACTATCTTGCTCTCTCGCTCACAATTCTAGCCTCAGCCTGCTGCAGTGTCCCAGTGAAGTTCAGCACAAGCTTGAGGAACAGCATCTCATCTTCCAGTTAGGCACTTTGCACCATTTTGACTCTAAACTGAGTTCAACAATTTCAGACCATGAACTCATTCCCCATTTTGATTCTTTTTTGTTTGCCATGTGCCACTTTGAATCTTGTTTATATATTTTTTGCCTTTAGGCAGAGCTTTTCATTATTCTGGCATTTACACTCAATCTGGACAATACTTTATCTCTTCATTATAACCATTTCCACTTCCTTGGCTTTTTGTCCCAGGACATCTTTGTTATTTAATCGCTCCCGCCCTCTACCCAATCTCCAACCTTCCCTTTAGTTCTTCCTCTCCCACCTGACTTTTCAATGACATTATGCTGATCCACATAAACATTTCTACCCTAGGATAAAAACGAATTACTGTGGATGCTGGACTCTGAAACAAAAACAGAAAATGCTGGAAAATCTCAACAGGTCTGACAGCTTCTGTGAGGAGAGAACAGGGTTAATGTTTAGAGTCTGGATGATCTGGATGCTGTCAGACCTGAGATTTTCCAGCAGTTTCTGTCTTTGCTACACTTCTACCCTACTTTTGTTCTAAAGGATGCCATATTTGACTCAAAACTTTAACCTCTGTTTCTCTCTACAGATACTGTCAGATGTGCAAAGTATTCCAGTGATTTCTGGTTTTATTTCAGATTTCCTTCATCTGTCGTATTTAGCTTTTAAATATTTGAATGCATTTGGTTTATTAAACAATAATGCTAAGCCATGCAACTTTTTATTTTGCAGACAATTTATGAAAACCGAATATACAGCCTTAAAATAGACTGTGGTCCTAGATATCCAGAGGTAGCTCCACATGTTAGATTTGTATCAAAAATAAATATGAATGGAGTAAATAGTTCCAATGGAACGGTAAGTTTATATTTGCCATCATAGACAGCTGTGTTTGTTTTTCAATGACTACATTACCTTAACTATTGTTTTTGATTTGGTATGCAAAACTGAATTCATTGCTACCATAGTAGTGGAGTGAATGCTGGTTGGTAGGTTTCTTTGGAATGGTTGGAGGATTTGACTCGTCATGTGGCTTAATTTTCATTAAGACGTTATCATTAAATTTTTCAGTATGAAGCAAACCATCATAAAAGTGAGTACTGTATTCGCTCGCTGGCTCAGCAAGTTGCAGAACCAGAGGCCATGAGCTTGTATGTTTTATTCTTGATCTCCACCCTTGAGCTTTTCTCCACCGGGGCCAGCATACTAGGATAGTACAGCAGAGGTCAACAGAATGGGTTAGGAAGAGGAAAATTAACCTAGGTTTTGAATTCGGTTTGCTAGTAAGCAGTCCTTCACCCCTAGATGAAGCTTGGCTACGTAGCAGTATTACGATCCACAAGACCATTTGGCTTATCGAGTCGATTATCATGTCAGCCTGCTGACGCGCACACAGGAATAGCAGTAGGCCATTCAACCCCTTCAGCCTGTTCCGACAGTCAATGGAGTCCCGGCTGATCTGCACCCTTAACTCTGTTTACTAATTTTTCATCCATATTGCTTGATGCCCTTACCTAACAAAAACTTATGGATCCTGGAACTGCACCCTTTTTAGAGGAGAGAATTCCAGATTGCTACTGCTCTTGAATGATTTTACACTTGAATAGAGACTGAAAGTGCCCGGATATCAATACAATTGTTTGCCAAAATGGAATCGGTCCTTTGAGAAGAATTGAGAAACATTGGGTAGCAAATTTTTTTGAAGAGTATGTGAAAAGTGTATTTAGTTTTTAAACATATTGTCAGTAAAAGCTATGTTTTACCTTGTTTTACATTTTGGTGATTGGCCATTTATTTATTATCTGTTTAATGCTGTTATACTACAAGCCTGGTTGACTGGGTACAAGATAAGAAGTCAAATGGCAACTGCATGGAGTTCTGCTTTGGAATGGTTATAGATTTGGCTCTGGAGCTGACTATTTTTGAAATTCATTTACCAGTCCAGTTTGGACTATACCACAAGGTGGAGCAATTCTAAATAGTGGAACACTATAACTGAAAAGATGCAGATGCCCTCCTCTTTCAGACTACAGACATGCCTTATTGCATACAAAAAGTTTTAATTCATCATTGTGCTCCAAGCATTTTATTTGGCTTTTTGTTTTTTTATTTTGTTAGCTTTACATAACTTCCACCAATAATGTGACATTATACATTTATTGTACCTGAATAAATGGAAATACTTCAAGCTCATATCTATTTTTATGTAATACTTTTTACAATAGTTATTTCCTATTGCATACCATGAACGTCAGTGTCAAATATTGGTTCTCTGAGCCTTGCTCATAATAAGGATCGAGTGTATATGTATAATCTATATTTATAGTATACGCAGAATAAGTACATGGAAATGTAATTGTTTGATGTGGGAAAGCCTTGGCCTGATCCACTTCTAAAACTATTTGCGTTTAAATCAAAAGTGAGCAAAAATACTCCAGCAGATATTTGTGTAATTTGTATTTGCGTCTTCTCCAGGTGGATCCAAAAAGCATATCAGTCCTAGCTAAATGGCAGAATTCATATAGTATCAAAGCCGTTCTGACGGAACTTCGGCGTCAAATGATGTGTAAAGAAAACGGAAAACTCGCTCAACCCCCAGAAGGACAAAGTTACAGCAATTAATCTGGAATTGTACCTCCCTCTATTCAAGCTTACTTCATTTTCCACTGTAGTATTTTTTTTCTAGGCGCATCTTGTAGATCTCAAAGTACTGGAAAAAAAATAATTCCCATTAAAAAGCAATTAATCTTAATACTGTAAATGTAAGCCAATACTAATTGTTTTTGTTGGACAAAAGTTGTATGATAACACAAATAATCTTGCGCGTAACCACTGTCTACACAGTAGAATCTTTGTTGTCAGGAATTATCTATTGAAATTAGTACTGTTGAGACCAGTGTGGCACATTTAGCTAAAGCTGTGAATATGCACATCACACAGACACTTGCTGCAGGTTTGGCCTTTAAATTATTGTCCCTTCGCAATAGTATTAAAGCTCAGGGCTATTTATTAGAGTCTAAACACAAAGGTTGGAACGATCAGTGCAGTATTGTTTTCTGGTCTTCATCTGCCAATGGGATTTATCTTGCTTTCAGAGCCAGTCTTTCCTTTGTGCTGTCTCTAGTAAATGCTGAACACGGCTGATGTATTTTGGACCACTAACCTTAGTTTGCTGTAATGTGGATGCAAGCTATGTGTATAACTATTTGGTGTGTCCAGGACCTTTTTGACATTCATGTTTGTACAAAGCCACATTTTAAAGCAGCGGGTATCACCACAACTCTTAAATCAACCATTGTTTCCATTAAAAGCCTATTTTGTTGAAAAATGTTTAAGATATTAGATGTATGGATATAACAGTCTCGGAAATTAAAGAATTTAACATAACTTAATGGTATTCTATTAATAGCCTTTTATTGTGTCAGCCTGATTATGAAATGTTAAAATTGTGCATTATGGGTAATACATGGATTATATTTAGGCTAAATTGTAAGTACAATAACTTTGACCTGATCTAAAGTACAAGAACATATAAAATGCAAGCCAGAAAAAACATTCACTTGATAAATTTGTCACAAACCTTTGCATGTACTTTTACTTTAGAGAACTGAATGCTAATAACTTGTACTGCACTTGAGACAATTGTAGTAGAAATAAGGCATTTAAAATATTTTTTGGATATTGTCCGGGCTGTTTTGTATCTGTTGAAAGTTTATCTACGTTAGCCATGGAATTGTTTAAATTAGGATATTCCTGTGCATCAAGACAATACAGTGAGTTAGAACGATGTTTTGTGTCTCTGGGGCTTCAGCAATCCAACTGATAGGCTAAACCTCTGCTACAATGGTTCAATGTAAAATAATTATGTAAAATCACAATCTGTTTCTCAATGGGCATGAATCCACAGCCTGAGCTGCTTTTGATTAGATACTAATTGGTAATCTCACTTTTTTTTTAAAAAAGTTCATGGGAGAGATTGCAAATGTTGCAATAGCTCTTCAGAAAGTTTACTCCTAAAATTGGGTTGGAGCGTTTTTTTTAGTTTTCTTGGATTCAGCATGGTTGCATTTCCTATGATACCAATTGAATTTTCTGTTGCCCAACGTCTCAGTAAATGATGATTAAACCCAAAGATTGTAACTGAATCCTTACTGGGTAATACTGAAATGTATTGTGCTACCAAAACTTTACAAATAGAACTGGTGTTTGCTCCTATCAGGTGGAGACTGTCTTTGGGCGAGCTACTAATTTTATTTTGCATGAGGCAGATGAATGAACAATAAAAAGTGACAGTTAAATGCGAATTTACCTATCCCAGTAATAGATGCAACTCTTTTTCTAATCATGGATGCAGATATCAAAATGTAGACCTGATTGCCTGCAGAATATTTTTGCCTGTTACTGCTTATCAGCTGACTGAAACAAGATGTAGACTGTCTTCCAGATGAAACGGGCTTCCCATAGAAACAAAATATACTGTTTGAAGTATGTGAAAAACAAGATAATAAATGATTATATATTTCATGCTTACAAAGATCAAAAACCAATTCATCATTGTTGAATGGCAATCAAGCATTTGAAGGTGACAAATATGTAATTGCCCCTTGGTTGATTAATCAATTAACATTATATACAGCTGTGTGTGGGCTACAGCAATGTGTACCAGCCAACTTGTGTAGCCTTTTTGACCCTGGGTATTATGTCCTTGCAGTTCAAACAGGCTGTATTTGCTGCTAGCATTGGATGGTAAATAGTGGAAACATATTCTAATAGAGAACAGACAAAAGTTACTTAAAATGTTTTCTGAAACGGGAATATTTCTCCAGCCAGAACTAATTTAAAATGCCACTTAGGAATAAGAGTCCGCTATTCATTTCCTCAAACTTGTCCTACCATTCAGTTAGATAGTGGCTGGCCTGTACCCTCAATATTCTCTGTCAAACGCTGTTTTGAAATTTTTAATTGACATAACTGCAACAATTTTTTGGAGGCGTGGTGGGGGTAGGGAAATGTGCCAGGCTTAGTTCTTCTGTTAATCTTTATTTGATCAGTCATGTTTTAGATCAGTATTATAACTGATTCAAACAAATGAAAGTATATCATAGTTTTGAGATTATTTATTGGTGTTGTTGTTTCTTGATTCCATACTCTAAATTTTCACAATCTGTTCTGCTCTCCCTGTTTCTTACCCTGCCTGAATGCTGAGAGATCTGACCCAGTCTACTTATGCAGTACCGTGGGCGATGTATTCTCCTTTAATTAACTGCATTTTTGGTTCATTTTAATTTGAAAATCTGTAAATAAATTCTATTTATCTTAATCTTGTCATAAAACATGAAATACAAAAAACTAAAGTCAAAATGATTTCAATCTTTAATTCAAGGAAGTGGAAGATTTTTTAAAAGCACAAAAGCACCAAAGAATTTTTTTAAATGAATTCCAGTATTGCTAGTGAATGAAGCTTCTCTGTCCTTAAAATTAGGATGGAATGTGTGAAGGCAGGGAGAGAAATGGGAGTTGATTAAATATCATTTAAAAGCCAACATAGACACCCATAACTCTGGTTTAATCCTAGTCCATATATTTGGCAGATTTTAGTTAGCATAACAGTAGGATTGCTACAATTGTCTAGGGCTCTGGAATAATTTTCTTTTTAGTCGCATAGTTCTGATTTCTTGCTGTTTTATGAATACATAATTTCACCTAATCAGCCAAAGTGTGATGCTGGAATTTTCATAATACAGGCATAATGCCAAAGTTTAACAGCAGAGTTTAATGCATCAGGTGTGTTGAACAGGAAGTGTGCGATTTATGCACTATTTTAATACATCAACTTGCAGGTATCTTGTGGTAAGTTGGAGCCTACGCTACTTTACAACAAGGGTGTTTTACTATGTAACTCAGGTTGTACTTTTATTGGAACTGTTGTTTTGGTGACAGAAGAAGTCATTATTATTACATATTTTGGAGTTTTGACTTTTTTGAGATTGTGTTTTGTGATTCAATTTTTCTGTAACAGCACTCGGGCAAGAAACATTGAGAGTAAAGGTGCCCTGTCATTTGGCAGCACTGGAAAGCATAAAGTAAGAGTAGCAAGCAAAAAGATTCTGTTTTTATACCTACAACTCCTTTTATTTCTACCACTATCTCAACATTACCACATGGCTGCTTTAAAAAACGAGATAAATTTTTAAAATGGTTCATACATTGTCTTAAAAATTATCAAGCAACATAGGTAGCAATTGTTTCTTTTCCTCAGTACAGACTCATGTCAGGTAACTAATAACTAAATATAAGTTTCTCTATAATTTCCAGCAATGTCCCTTTGCATATCGCATATCTATTTTATTTAGTAAGCACACTTGTCAACACGAGTAATGGATATCATTTTTCTGATTAGCTCGAGCTCAACAAATGACTAAGTATGAAGTTAATTACCAGCAAGAAGTGTGATTGGAATTTTATTTCATAATTTAAAGTTTTTATTTTGCTTTACACAAAATATCTGCATTATCTTTGTGCATTACTTGCTGCTGGGTGCTGTTAAACGTCCTTTCGCAGATACACTTGCAGGTTCAGCATGGGAATTCCTTTGGACATTCCAGCTGCAATGATGGATTTGGAGGTAGGGGGGTGGGGGTGTAATTGCAACTCTGGTACATAATACCCACATTTCTCAAGCTGAATCTTCAAAACCTATGTACAGCTACGTGCGAATGTCAGGAGAGACCTGTCTACTTTCTACACTAAACTGGAATCTACCATGATACTTCATTTCCATAAACTTGACTTCCAGATAAGATCCGGCAAAGGCATAATTCTATTTACATCTGACAAGGTTATCATAATGTTAACTTTTCTACCATAATCTTACAGGCCACTGCAAGTAACATTTAGTGGGGATTCACTTTTAGAAACATGGAAAATAGATGCAGGAGTAGGCCATCCAGCCCTTCGTCATTATGATCAGGACTGATCATCAAATTCAATACCCCAGTCCCACCATCCCATCATATTCCTTGATCCCTTTAGCCCCCAGAGGTGCATCGAATTCCTCCTTGAAATTGCACACGGTTTTGACTACTTTCTGTGGTAGTGAATGCCACACATTCAGCACTCTTTGGGCAAAGAAATGTCTGCTCACCTCAGTCCTAATAAGTTTATCCCTTCTCAAACTATGACCCATAGTTCTGGATGTCCCAACTGCCTCCCCCCAACCAGTGGGAACATTCTGGATCTACCCTGTCTAGCCCTGTTAGAATTTTATAAGTTTCTATGAAATGCTCTCTAACTCTTCTGAACTCCAATGAATACAATCCTACCTGACTTAGTCTGTCCTCATGTGACCTGCCATCCAATGAATCAGCCTGGTAAACCTTTGCTGCACTCCCTCTAGAGCAAGGGCATCCTTCCTCTAAGGACACCAAAACTGCACACAATACTCCAGGTGTGGCCTCACCAACACCCTATACAGTAAAATATACCTATTTCTATACTCAAATCTCATGGTATGAAGGCAAACATACCATTTGCCGCCTTTACTACCTGCTGTACCTGTGCACTGATGCACAGAGAGCTAAAGTGTTGCTGAGTATCCTCCACACAATTTACACCCATTCAAATAATCTGTGTTCCTATTTTTGCTACCAAAGTCGATGACTTCACATTTATCCACATTATGCTGTATATGCCCACTCTCTCAGCTTGATAAATCATGCTGAAGCATCTCTGCATCCTCCTCACAGCTCACCTTCCCACACAACTTTGTATCATCTGCAAATTTGGCAAAAATAAATTTAGCTCCCTTGTCCAAATCATTGGTATGTAATGTGAACAGTTGGGGCCCTAGCACAGATCCCTAGTATCCCCTAGTAACTGCTTGCCTATCAGAAAAAGGCCCATTTATGCCAACTCTTTGCTTCCTGTCTGCTAATCATCTTCCTATCCATCTCAAGATACTACCCATAATCCCACGCACTTTAACTTTACGTGGTAATCTGCTATGTGAGACCTTGTTAAAAGCCTTCTGAAAGTCTAAGTAAACCACACCCACTGGTTCTTCCTGGTCAACTCTATTAGTTACATCCTCAAAGAATTCCAATAGATTTGTCAAGCATGTTTTCCCTTTTGTAAATCCATGCTGACTTTGTCTGATTATACCACTTCTTTCCAAATGCTGTGCTATGAAATCCTTGATCATGGATTCGAGCAACTTCCCTACTACTGACGTTAGGCTCACTTGTCCTGTTTTTCCATGTTTTCTCTCTACCTCCCTTTTTGAACAGCGGGCTTACATTAGCTATCCTCCAATCTGTAGGAACTATTTCAGAGTCCAGAGAATTTTGGAAAATGACCACCAATGGATTTACTATTTATAGGGCCACTGCCTTAAGTGCCCTGGAGATTTATCTGCCTTTAACCCATTAATTTCCCCAAAACCATTTCTCAGCTCCTCAATTAAACCTGTGTTTCTCAGAACTTCCAGTACATTATTCATGTCTTCCTTTGTGAAGACAGAAGCAAAGTATGAATTTCATTCCTCAACATTTTTTACCCTGTTATGAATTCTGTTTCTGACTGTAAGGTGCCGACATTTGTTTTTGTCAATCTTTTTCTCTACATACCTATAGAAACTTTTACAGTCAGTTTTTATGTTCTCCACTAGTTTACTTTCTTACTCTATTTTCCCCTTAATCCCTTGCTCCATCTTTGCTGAATTTTAAACTGCTCCCAATCCTTGGGTCTATTGTTTTTTCTTGCCAATTTGTATGTTTCTTTTTTAATCTAATGCTATCTCTAATTTCTGTTGTTAGCTGTGGTTTGGCCACAGCTCCCTGTCCACTCTTGTGCCAAATAGGAATAAAAAACTTTTGGAATCCACCTATTTGTTCCTTGAATGCCTGCCATTGGTGTCCACTGCCATTCCATAAAGAAGTCAAAGTAGAAATGAGAGGATGTATCGGATAAATACATGGCTGAAGAAATGGTGTCGGGGGAGGGTTTCAGATTCCTGGGGCATTGGAACCAGTTCTGGGGGAGGTGGGACCTGTACAAATTGGATGGGTTACACCTGGGCAGGACAGGGGCTGATGTCCTGGGGGATTGTTTGCTAGAGCGGTTGGGGAGGGTTTAAACTAATATGCCAGGGAGGTGGGAACCTATGTAAGGAGTCCGAGAAGGAGGGAGCAAGGACAAAATGTGGGGAGAAGGTTCCAATTACATCAAAAATCAGCAAAAAAGTTAAAAGGGAGGAGAACTCAGGAGATGTTATTAATGGAAGTGTTAGAATTCAAAAAGAAGGTACAAAAACTAGCATAAGGGCACTTTATCTGAATGCTCGCAGCATTTGAAACAAGGTAAATGAGTTGACAGCGCAAATCATTGCAAATGAGTATGATTTGATAGCCATTACAGAGACACGGTTGCAGGATGGTCACAACTGGGAGTTGAATATCCAGGGGTATCAGACTGTTCGGAGAGACCGGCAGGAAGGTAAGGGAGGTGGTGTAGCTCTGATATTTAAGGATGACATCAGAGCGGTAGTGAGAGATGATATACGTTCTAGGGAAAAAAAGGTTGAATCCATTTGGGTGGAAATTAGAAATAATGAGAAAAAGTCACTGATAGGCATAGTCTATAGGCCACCAAATAATGACATCCTGGTGGGGCGAGAAATAAACAAAGAAATAACTGATGCATGTAAAAATGGTACAGCAATTATGGGGGATTTTAACCTACATATCAATTGGTCAAACCAGGTCAGTCAAGACAGCCTTGAGGAGGAGTTCATAGAATGTATCCGCGATAGCTTCCTTGAACAGTATGTAATGGAACCGACAAGGGAGCAAGCTATCCTCGATCTGGTCCTGTATAATGAGATGGGAATAATTAATGATCTTGCAGTTAGGGATCCTCTTGGAAGAAGCAATCACAGTATGGTTGAATTTAAAATACAGATGGAATGTGTAAAGGTAAAATCCAATACCAGTGTATTTGCTTAAACAAAGGAGACTACAAAGGGATGGCTAAGGTAGACTGGGAGCAAAAACTTTATGGCGGGACAATTGAGGAACAGTGGAGGACTTTCAAAGTGATCTTTCATAGTGCTCAGCAAAAGTGTAAGGAATGACTGTTGAAAAATAAATAATCAGCCATGGATATCTAAGGAAATAAAGAAGGGTATCAAATTGAAAGAAAATGAATACGAAGTGGCAAAGATTAGTGGGAACCTAGAGGATTGGGAAATCTTTATAGCTTTTTTCGTGGCTTTCTGCTGACCTTTAAAGAAAAGTAAGATGGATTATGAGTGTAAACTAGCTCAGAATATAAAAACAGATAGCAAAAGTTTCTACAACTATATAAAATGAAAAAGAGTGGCTAAAGTAAACATTGATCCTTTAGAGGATGAGAAGGAGGATGTAATAACTGGAAATGAGAAAATGGCTGAGGCATTGAACAGGTATTTTGTGTTGGTCTTCACAGTGGAAGACACAAATAACATGCCAAAAATTGATGACAGGAAAGCTATGGCAGGTGAGAACCTAGAAACTATCATTATCACGAAAGAGCTAGTGTTGGGCAAGTTAATGGGGCTAAAGGTAGACCACTCTCCTGGTCCTGATGGAATGCATCCCAGGGTACTAAACGAGATGGCGGGAGAAATAGCAAATGCACTAGTGGTAATTCACCAACATTTGCTGGGCTCTGGAGTGGTTCCCGCAGATTGGAAAATAGCAAATGTGACACCACTGTTTAAAAAAGGACGTAGACAAAAGGCAGGTAACTATAGGCCAGATAGCTTAACTTCTGTAATAGGGAAAATGCTTGAATCTATCATCAAGGAAGAAATAGCGAGACATCTGGATATAAATTGTCCCATTGGTAAGACACAGCATAGGTTCATGAAGGGAAGGTCATGTTTGACTAATTTGGTGGAATTCTTTGAGAACATTACATGTGCAGTGGACAATGGAAAACCTGTGGATGTGGTGTATCTGGATTTCCAGAAGGCATTTGACAAGGTGCCGCACCAAAGACTGCTACATAAGATAAAGGTGCACGGTGTTACGGGTAATGTATTAGCATGAATAGAGGATTGGTTAACTAACAGAAAGCAAAGAGTCGGGGTAAATGGATGTTTTTCTGGTTGGCAATCAGTGACTAGTGGTGTGCCTCAGGGATCGGTGTTGGGACCGCAATTGTTTACGATTTACATAGATGATTTGGAGTTGGGGATCAAGTGTAGTGTGTCAAAATTCACAGATGACACTAAGATGAGTGGCAGAGCAAAGTGTGCAGAGGATGTTGAAAGTCTGCAAAGGGATATAGATAGTCTAAGTGAGTGGGCGAGGGTCTGGCAGATGGAGTACAATGTTGGTAAATGTGAGGTCATCCATTTTGGCAGGAATAACAGCAAAATGGACTATTATTTAAATGGTAAAAAATTGCAGCAAGCTGCTGTGCAGAGGGACCTGGGTGTCCTTGTGCAGGAATCTCAAGGAGTTGGTTTGCAAGTGCAGCAGGTAATTAAGAAGGCAAATGGCATTTTGTCCTTCATTACTCGAGGGATGGCGTTTAAAAACAGCGAGGTTATGTTGCAGCTGTATAAGGTGCTGGTGAGGCCACACCTGGAGTACTGTGTACAGTTTTGGTCTCCTTACTTGAGAAAGGATATACTGGCACTGGAGGGGGTGCAGAGGAGATTCACGAGATTGATTCCAGAGTTGAGAGGGTTGGTTTATGAGGAGAGACTGAGTAGACTGGGGCTATACTCATTGGAATTCAGAAGAATGAGGGGAGATCTTATAGAAACATACAAGATTATGAAGGGAATAGATAAGATAGAAGCAGGGAAGTTGTTTCCACTGGCGGGTGAAACTGGAACTAGGAGCCATGGCCTCAAAATAAGGGGGAGCAGATTTAGGACTGAGTTGAGGAGGAACTTCTTCACACAAAAGGTTGTGAATCTGTGGAATTCCCTGCCCAGAGAAGCAGTTGAGACTACCTCATTGAATGTTTTTAAGGCAAGGATAGATACATTTTTGAACAGTAAAGGAATTAAGGGTTATAGTGAGTGGGTTGGTAAGTGGAGCTGAGTCCACAAAAAGATCAGCCATGATCTTATTGAATGGCGGAGCAGGCTCGAGGGGCCAGATGGCCTACTTCTGCTCCTATTTCTTATGTTCCATTCAGTCATGTTTCCCAGTTCATGATAGCCAACTCATGCACCATACCATCAGAGTTATAGAGAGATTCAGGACTCTGGTCTCAAAATCAACTATCTCACTATCCACCTTGATAAAGAATTATATTATGTTCGCTCATCCCCAAGGGTGTCCTCACAACTAGATTGCCAACTAAACTTTTCTCATTGTACAACAGCCAGTCCAAGATGGCCTGATCCCTTGTTGGTTCCTTAATATATTGGTCCTGAAAACTATCCAGTATACACTGCAGAAGTTCCTCCTTTATTGTACTGTGACTAATTTGACTCATCCAATCTATGTGCAAATTAAAGTCACCCATAATCGCAGATCACACACATCTGATTTCCTATCTAATGCTATTCCCAACATTACCACTACAGTTTGGTCTATATACCACTATCATAAATGTTTTTTGCCCCTTGGTGTTTCTTAACTTGATCCATACAGATTCCATATCATCTGTGTTAATATCTTTCCTCAATATTGTATCAATGTCTTTAGTAATGCAACTCTACCAACTTTCCCTTTCTGTCTGTCCTTCCTAAACGTTGAATAGTCTTCAATGTTTAGCTCCCGTCCTTGGTCACCTTGGAGCCATGTCTCCATAATCCCAACTATATCATACCCCTTTGCATCCTGGCAGCAACCACAATTAGTGTAATTTGTGTCAGGCCATTCCACCAACATTACTTGAAGTATGGAGACCGTATGACTGGCTGCACTGTAACAAATGATACCTATTGCATTCCAATGTGAAACGCCAACTCCGCAAGATGATTAGCAGATGCAATAGACTTCCTACCTCCACCCAAATTCTGATGGATCGTATTTGGCAGTCTTAAAGTTATTTTGATCTTTGAGTGGAATTGGGGGTGGGGTGGGTGGGGGGGGTTGGAATAATGCCCTATAATTTTAACAAGATGTTGTCCAATTAGTTGTTTACTGCATATTTTATTATTGTACCATTCAAAGAAAAAAGCGACTACATAGACCCACTCAAGAAAGAGGGCAAATTCATCTAGGTTATTTTGCACACCTGAGTAAAAGGCAGAAGGGTGAGGTCAGACCATTGTACTTTTGACTGCAAAACAGTTAACTTTTTAAACCACAAATGGAAGAAATCTTGAAAAAAAGTGGGTGGCATACCTTCAGTGAAGACTGTTTTAGAGTAATCGTAACACTAAACTTGTTGAGTATTATTTCAAAATCAAGAAGTGAAATCTGTATATGATCACAGATTTTCCATTATCAGATTTCCTTGTGTAGAATGCAATGGTTTTGCCTATAAATTTTGGATATTTTCGTGAAATAGATTTTAAAAACACAAAAAAGGTACGATTCATTGAAATAGCGAATTGAGTTATTAATCATTTAATCAACTGGAGACATGATTGGTAGCATTTTAAATTCTGGAAATGTAAAGCAACTATTTTGGAACTGGGCAGAAAATTATAGCTAGGAACTTGCTGAATGGTGAACAAATGGGTTTTCTTCACCCTGCATACAGTTTAGCAGGTTTTGTTTTTGGAGATTTTCGCCCATCCTTTCTTTAAATTCATTTTATGGGGAAAGGGTGTTGCTGGGTGGCCAGCATTTATTGCCCATCCCTAGTTGCCCTTCAGAAGGTGGTGGTAAGCTGCCTTATCAAATCATGTTCATAGCTCCTTGAAAGTGGAGTCACATGTGGACAGAGTGGTGAAGAAGGCATTCGGCATGCTTGGTTTCATCGGTCAGAACATTGAATACAGGAGTTGGGACGCCTTGTTGAAGTTGTACAAGACATTGGTAAGGCCACACTTGGAATACTGTGTACAGTTCTGGTCACCCTATTATAGAAAAGATATTATTAAACTAGAAAGAGTGCAGAAAAGATTTACTAGGATACTACTGGGATTTGATTGTTTGAGTTATAAGGAGAGGCTGGATAGACTGGGACTTTTTTCCCTGGAGCGTAGAAGGCTGAGAAGTGATCTTATAGAGGTCTATAAAATAATGAGGGGCACAGATCAGCTGGATAGTCAATATCTTTTCCCAAAGGTAGGGGAGTCTAAAAGTAGAGGGCATTTAAGATGAGAGGGGAGAGATACAAAAAGATACAGAGGGGGAATTTTTTCACACAGAGGGTGGTGTGTGTCTGGAACAAGCTGCCAGAGATACTGGTAGAGGCGGGTACAATTTTGTCTTTTAAAAAGCATTTAGACAGTTACATGGGTAAGATGGGTATAGTGGGATATGGGCCAAATGCAAGCAATTGGGACTAGCTTCGGGGTTTTTAAAAAAAAAGGGCGGCATGGACAAGTTGGACCGAAGGGCCTGTTTCCATGCTGTAAACCTCTATGACTAAGTCAGGGTGGTGAGGGGCTTGGAGAGGATCTTCTAAATGGTGGTATTTCCAGGTATCTGCTGCTCTCATCCTCCTTGATCTAGACAGTAGTGAAAGTTAAAGTTTATTTATTAGTTACAAGTAGGCTTACATTAACAGTACAATGAAGTTACTATGAAAATCCCCAAGTCACCACACTCTATCTGTTTGGGTACACTGAAGGAGAATTTAGCATGGCCAATCCACCTAACGTGCTCATCTTTGGACTGTGGGAGGAAACCGGAGCACCCGAAAGAAACCCACACAAACACTGGGAAAATGTGCAAACTCCACACAGACAGTGATCCTAGCCCAGAATCAAACCTGGGTCCCTGGTGCTGTGAGACAGCAGTGCTATACTCTGTGCCACCATGCCGCCACGGTAATGGGTTTGGAAGGTCTTGCCTAAGGAAACTTGGTGAGTTCCTGGGCATATCTTGTAGATGATGCACATAGCTGCTGTTCCGTTGTTGGTAGAGGGAGTGAATGTTTGTGGAAGGGGTTGCAGTCAAGTGGACTGCTTTGTCCTGAATGGTGTCGAGTTTCTTGAGTGTTGTTAGAGTTGCACCCATCCAGGCAAGCGCAATGTATTCTATCACAATCTTGCACCTTGTAGATGCTGGAATTGCTTGGGGGGGGGTCAAGAGGTGAATTACTTGCCTTCGATCTGCTCTGTAGCCACAGTATTTATTTGGCTAGTCCAGTTCAGTTTCTGGTAATAGTAACCCCCCCCAGGATGTTGATAGTGGGGGTGTCAGTGATGGTAATGCAATTAAATGTCGAGGGGCGATGGTTAGATCCTCTTTTTTTTGGAGATGGTCATCACCTGGCACTTGTGATGTACAAATGTTACTTGCCATTTGTCAGAACAAGCCTGGATATTGTCCAGACCTTGCTGCATTTGGACGTGGACTGCTTCATTGTCTGAGGAGTCGCGAATGGTGCTGAACATCGAGCAATCATCAGCGAACATCGCCATTTCTGATCTCATGATGGAAGGAAGGTCATTGATGAAGCAGCTGAATATGCTTTGGCCTAGGACACTACCTTTAGGATCTCCTGGATATGACAGACTGCCAAACACACCAACCATCTCCCTTTGTGCCAAGTATGATTCTAACCAGTGGAGAATTTTCCTCCTGATTCCCATTGACTCCAGTCTTGCTACTGCTCCTTGATGTCAAGGGCAGCCACTCTCACCTCTGACATCAGCTCTTTTGTCCATGTTTGAACCAAGGCTGTAATGAGATCAGGAGCTGAGTGCCCCGAACAGAATCCAAACTGAGCATCCATGAACAGGTTATTGCTGACTTGGTGCCACTTGATAGCACGGTTGTTGACTCCTTCCATCACTTTACTGATGATCGAGAGTAGACTGATGGGGCAATAATTGGTCAGGTTGAATTTGCCCTGTTTCTTGTGTACATAACATACCTGGACAATTTTTCACATTGCTGGCTAAATGCCAGTGTTGTCGCTGTACTGGGAGAGCTTGGCTAGGGGTGTGGCAAGTTCTGGAGCACAAGTCTTCAGGACTGTTGCTGGAACATTGTCAGGGCCCATTGCCTTTGCAGCATCTAGTGCCTTCAGCCATTTCTTGATATCAAATGGAGTGAATCGAATTGACTGAAGACTGATATCTGTGATGCTGGGAACATCCAGAGCAGACTGAGATAGATCATCCCCTCAGCACTTCTTGCTGAAGATGACTGCAAATGCTTCAGCCTTAGCTTTTGCACTGATATGCTGGGCTCCTCCATCATTGAGTATGGGGATATTTGTGGAGCCTCCTCCAGTGAGTTGTTTAATTGTCCACTGCCATTCACAGCTAGAAGTGGTAGCATAGCAGAGTTTTGACCAGCTCCATCTATTATTTGCTGCTTATGTTGTTTGGCACATAAATAGTCCTGTATTGTAGCTTCACCAGGTTAACACATCATTTTTAGATATGGCTGGTGTTGCTCCTAGCATGCACTTCTGCACTCTACATTGAACCAGGGTTGATCTTCTAGCTTGGGGGGGTAATGGTAGAGTGGGCGATAAGGCGGGCCATTAGTTACAGGTTGTGTTTGAGTACAATTCTGCTGCTGCTGATGGCCCAAAGTGCTTCTTGGATGCCAGTCTTGGGTTCTGGATCTGTTCAAAGCCTATCCCATTTAGTCCAATGGTAGTGCCACACAACACGACACTCCAAGTGGTGCTCAACATGGAGGAGTAGTGGAAATAAGCAGGAAGTTTTTTTCCCTGTGTTTTGACCTGGTACCATGAAACTTCATGGAATCCAGAGTCGATATTGAGGTGAGACAGGGCATACCCAGGAATCGTGATGGTGGTGTCTGGGACATTATCTATAAGTTATGATTCTGTAAGTGTGACTATGTCAAGCTGTTGCTTGACTAGTCTGCGAGGCAGCTCTCTCTCAATTTTGGCAAAAGCCCCTCGATGTTAGTAGGGAGGAACTTGTAGGGTCGATTGGGCTGGATTTGACGTTGTAATTTTTGGTGCCTAGGTCGATGCTGTGTGGTCCATTTGGTTTCATTCCTTTGTGCTTTCTTTGTAGCAATGGAAAAAACTGAGTGGCTAGGCCATTTCAGAGGGCATTTAGGAATCAACCACATTGCTGTAAGTCTGGAGTCACATGTAGGCCAGACCAGGTAAGGACGGTAGGTTTCCTTCCCTAAAGGATATTGGGTTTAAAACCAACAGCTATTTGAATTTAGTGTCCTCTACAGGGGATCCTTTGCCCAGCAATGTGGAAACCTTTTTAATCAATCAGATCCTGAGGCACACGGTTTGTCAAAAAAAATTTAAATTATCAGGAAGTAGGAATTACATTCAGATCATTGTATAGAAAGTGAAATTAGGACTAGGTCACACAAATGGGATTATGGAAAGGACATGAAAGAGGAAAATGAAAAATTTTGCAACATTAATTTTCTTCTGAGGAAATGAGACATCGCACTTGTAAAGGTAATTGGTCAGATAAGAGCAGTTGTTCAGTAGTATTTATCACGACATCATTAATCACCTCAGTTACTCCAATTGAAGAAATCCTAAAGTGAAACTAGTGGATAATCATGTCTTCAATTCAGCATGCCATCTAGGCCTTCCATGCTCGTTGGGCACCACAGGGGCCAGGGTGTATTATTGACCCTTTTAATCACATTTTGGTTTGATGTTTTAAGTTTCCTTTACCTTTGTCTCTTGTTTTGGGGGCTGTCCTTCTAGCTTTGCCCCTGAGTTTGTTTGATTTAGTTTATTTGATTGGGCCAAAAAGAAAGTTCAGCATGCCATGACAGTGACTTCTACGCCGATTCCTTCATTGAAGACTGTAACAGAGTCACCTGTGCAGGAGCAGGGTATCACTGGTAACAATGTCTGGATTTCTATGTTCAACTGCAAGCACGGTGCAGGTTTTATCCTCTAATCATGGTGATGCTGAGAGATGCTCTGTTATTAATACAGACCAAAATTAAGACCAATCATCTCATAGAATCCCTACAGTACAGAAGGAGGCCATTCGGCCCATCGAGTCTGCACCGACCACAATCCCGCCCAGGCCCTACCCCCACATATTTACCCACTAATCCCTCTAACCTACACATCTCAGGACTCTAAGGGGCAATTTTTAACCTGGCCAATCAACCTAACCCACACATCTTTGGACTGTGGGAGGAAACCGGAGCACCCGAAGGAAACCCACGCAGACACGAGGAGAATGTGCAATCTCCACACAGACAGTGACCCAAGCCGGGAATCGAACCCAGGTCCCTGGAGCTGTGAAGCAGCAGTGCTAACCACTGTGCTACCGTGCCGCCTCCATCGATTTGAGTACCATGCCGCCTCATCTCCATCGATTTGAGTATTCTTCTTCCAAGCTAGCAATTGTTTTGCCAAAAGCAACCTTCATGAGTATTAATAAGTAACTGGATGAGACATGAATCAGCGAACAAGTTATGTTCAATTAGTCAATATTCCCATTTGGAAAATGCTGTTCATTGTCTGAAGTGTCTTGCTATTTTGTAACAGTAATTTTGTATAACATAAATTTGGGGTTAGCTGATTTAAGCAATCACTTACTCTAACCATGTGTTTTCCCAAGAGATGCCTGCAATGCACAGGCATTGATTACATGAGCTTAGCTTTCAGCTGTTGTTGAAGAATGGCAATACTTTTCTACATAAGGATTTTCACCAATAGCAGAGGAGGAGCTAGTTAGTATGCAAATAGCAGAAGTTATTATTTGATTTTCGCTGTATACCATAAACCAAGAATGTCCATATTTTCAGTGTATATGAGGACTTGTGGGTCACAGATTAAATTAACATTTGCATCAATTTGCATGAACCATCAACAACCTTCATTTATATAGCACCTTTTGTATGATAAAATACACAAAGGCACCTCCCAAGAAAAAGACTTGACATCAAACCACGGAAAGCAATATAAGGACAGATGAAAGAAAGCTTGGTCGAAGGTGTTGGTTTTTAAAAACTCATAAAAGAGAAGTGGAAAGACTTAGAAGAGGAATCTAAAGCATACATCTACGGCAGCCTAAAGCATAGCTGTCAATAGTGAAGCAATTAAAACTGGGCTAGGTGAGGTGCCAGAACTGGAGGAGTTCAGGGATCTCAAGGGCTTGTGAGGCTGGAGGAAGTTGAGAGAGAGTTGAGATTAGAGAAGTATTTGAAAAAAACAGAACTAGCATTTTAAAGTTGAGATATTGCCAGGAGCCAATGCAGGATGGCAAATAGTTGGGTGAATTTATTGCAAATTCAACTTTCAAACTAGCATATTTTAGTGTTCTAATTTGGTGTTTATTCACAACAAGGCAACAGTACAAGGAGTAGCTTGTTTTTTTAAAAATCCCACAAAATGTATTTTATGACTGAATACAAACAATTGATTTACAATGAAATGCACACACATTTGGACCATCTGTTCACACGGCACTAAGAATATGTCAGCGACATTTTAAAATATATTTGCTTCACTGCTGGTGTTGCTTCTGTTAACATGTTACTGACCTGGAATTATAATTGTTTGTTATTTTATTTAGAATTGTATGCAATAGTATGCTTGTTTAACGATCCATATAATCCATCTCACTTCAAATATAATTTAAATGACTTGAAATAAAATGAGTCTAACTTCAGTATAATTTTCCAATGAGTATCCACAAAGTAAAAAGTGTGCCTCACAATGGGTTACGATCTCCATAGAAACTGATAACCTCCAGCTCATTTTAACTCCCTATGACTTTGATCTTTTCCACCCATGTCTGAGCTCTCACCCGCAACCCTGCGTGGTGAGACACAGAGATGTTTTGGTTTCTAGCTTCTGTTGTAAAGTGTTGAGCAGATTTCAATAGGTCTGATTAAGGTGTTCATAGTCTTAGATAGTTTAACAGTAAGTATTAAGTACTACAAACTATATACATAGGTACAGTAAAGGTCCAAGCTAGGAGCTGTCTCCATGCTTGCTTCTACACATAGCTCTCTCCAACACTACACTGACCCCTAGGTGCAGATCATGTCTACTCTTACATCACTGTATGGGTGGTACTGTACTCAGCTTCATATTAACTGTCTATGTTTATTAATCCTCATATTACACCTTCCCCATGTCTTTATCCAAAGTGTTCACAAGTAATCCCAGTTTACCCCATGTACTTAGATCATTACTGTTACCCCAACTCTCCCCTCAAGTCTCTGAGTTTGGAGGTTCAGGCAGTCTGGAGGCATTTTTCTTCCTGAAGAATGTTCCATCCTTTGTCCTCACTACTGTCGGAGGAGTGATAGGCTCTGTCACTTCTGGTAAACTTTGTTGAATTGGAGGTTATTCGGGTATCTGGATGTCTTGTCATCTTCTTTTCCCATTCTTTGGCATTGAAAAAAAACTAGTTGCGGATGACATACATCAGCTCGGAGATTTGTTTGCTGCCAAACCTTAATGGGTCCAGAATCAAGCCTGTGACTGTGGGTTAGATTCCCTCAAGCCCCTAAAGTGATATGACCGTTGTTCATGCCCAGAGGTGTCTCAGCCTCGGTTCTTTGTCCAACAGGACTGTAGCACTGGCTCCCATGTCCAAGTTAAAGGTATGTGAGAGAGATGGCTGTTAACCAAGATGTGGAGATGCCGGCGTTGGACTGGGGTAAACACAGTAAGAAGTTTAACAACACCAGGTTAAAGTCCAACAGGTTTATTTGGTAGCAAAAGCCACACAAGCTTTCGAGGCTCTAAGCCCCTTCTTCAGGTGAGTGGGAATTCTGTTCACAAACAGAACTTATAAAGACACAGACTCAATTTACATGACTTGTGTTATACAGGAATTATACATTTTTAGGTCACCCCTTTTAGGTTTGCTGACACTGCACATTCTGGCCATTGGAGCTGGACTCCCATGGGATTCAATGCAGCCTTCTGCAGTGAGGAATTTAATTTCTGCCTTCAGCTTCCAAGCGTTTCACTGGAGCTTTACTTCTGTGATTTCCTTCTGCTTCATAAACTTTTCATGGGTCAGAATGCTCCTTTGATTTGTTCTTCAGTTTTCCAGGGATTTTAATTTTTCTCTGCAGTCCCTGCGAGCTTTTAAGTTGTTCCATTCACTGCCGCCATGTTGTAAGGTGTTGGGCACTTTTTGTAGGTCTTATTAAAGTATTCATAGTCTTACGTACTTCAACAGTAAGTATTTATTAACTACTAGAAACTATATACATAGGCGCAGTAAAGGTCCAAGATAGGAGTTGTCTCCATACTTGCTCTACATATGGCTCTGTCCAACACCATACTGACCTCCAGTCATATGTCACTTTGTGGAGAGTACTGTACTCAATCCCACGTTAACCCTTTATCTGCCAGAACCTTATACAACAGCTTCTCCCTCAGATCCAGGAAGATTAAAAACTCAGTCTGTAATATTAAATGATATTCTAGGGCTTCCTGTAACCTGATCTTTACGATGGTTCCCTCTGCATCCTTCCCCAGGGCAACATCAATCACATGGCTTGTATCTAGCTAGAAACATTATTTAGCTAACCTTGAGAGCTAGTTTAAATCTCTTTCATCTTGGAACTAAAGGGACAATTTAAAGTGCAACTGTTTACAACCCAATATCCTCAACATTTCTTTGGGAATTTTGGAGACTCAATCTCCAGGCTTCTGCCATTGTATCCACTGTAAATACCTTGCACTTTTCTCAGTAAAATAACCTAAATCTTCCTTTGATCTCTAACAAGCAAACCACCCAGGCTTACAGTGAGACAGATTTCACAGGTCACACGATCCCCTCATTTTACCCTAAATTTAAAGATGCAGTGCCAAAGCATAATCTTATAAACCTCGTAATTGCAACAATATAGTATGCACCTTTGAGAAGCTTTTGTGGATGTATTTATATGTAATACATTTAGCAGTTCATGTCCAAATGCAGAAAGACCTGGACAATATCCAGGCTTGGGCTGACAAGTGATAAGTAACATTTACGCCACACAAGTGCCAGGCAATGACCATCTCCAACAAGAGAGGATCTAACCATTGCCCTTGACTTTAAATTGCTTCCCCTGCTATCAATATCCTGGAGTTACCATTGACCAGAAATTGAACTGAACTTGCCAAATAAATTCTGTGACTACAGGAGCAGGTCAATGACTAGGAATCCTGTGGTGAATAACTCACCTCTTGACTCCCTAAAGCCATATACAAGGTGCAAGTCAGAAGTGTGATGGGATACACTGCATTTGCCTGGATGAGGGCAGCTCCAAAAACACTCAAGAAGCAGCCCACTTGATTGCTACCCCGTCCAAAAACATTCTATCCCTCCACCACTGATGAACTGTCGCAGCCGTGTGTACCATCTACAAGGTGCATTGTAGGAACTCACCATGGTTCCTTATAGTACACCTTCCAAACCCATGACCACTACCATCTTGAAGGACAAAGGCAGCAGGTATGTAGGAACACCACCACCTTGAGTTTCTCTTCCAAGACACTCACCATCCTGACTTGGAAATATATCACCGTTCCTTCACTGTCACCAGGTCAAAATCCTCGAATTCCCCCTTTAACAGCACTGTGGGTGTACCTACACCTCAGGGACTGTGGTGATTCAAGAAGGTAGCTCACCACCACTTTCTCAAGAGCAACTAGGAATGGGCAATAAATGCTGTCCTGGCCAGCAATGTCCACCTCCCGAAACAATTAATTAAAAAAAATACAATTGTGTGGCACACAAGGTGTCCTAAAGTCAACGTATGATTTGATGCCCAATAATAATTTCCAAAGTCCACTTTGTCCTCTTGACTTATTGGGTTTCTTGAGAAAGGTAAAAGGTCTAGGAAGGTGAACCCAAACTTAAAAAGAGCAAAAAACTCCAACCGACATCAAGAAACACTCAACCAACAAGAAAAAGCAGAAAGAGACAAATATCAAGTGGAATTCCATTTTATGTTGCCACTTGATATCTTCAATACTTTTAACTTTGATTAATCTGTAAGCCTTTTAGAGAATTCCATGTGATATTTTATAGTCCTTTATTCTAGATTGCAGTTTAAAAATCCTTCAGGAGAACAGTGACCACGACACCACACGACCCTGCCACAGCAACCTCTGCAACACGTGCCGGATCATTGACACGGATGCCATCATCTCACATGAGAACACCATCCACCAGGTACATGGTACATACTCTTGCGACTTGGCCAATGTTGTCTACCTGATACGCTGCAGGAAAGGATGTCCCGAGGCATGGTACATTGGTGAGACCATGCAGACGCTACGGCAACGGATGAATGAACACTGCTCGACAATCACCAGGCAGGAGCCTTCCCTTCCTGTCGGGGAACACTTCAGCAATCACGGGCATTCAGCCTCTAATCTTCGGGTAAGCATTCTCCAAGGCGGCCTTCATGACACACGACAACGCAGAATCGCCAAGCAAAAACTGATAGCGAAGTTCTGCACACATGAGCCTCAACCGGGATCTTGGGCTCATGTCACACTATCTGTAACCCCCACGACTTGCCTGGGCTTGCAAAATCTCACTAACTGTCCTGGCTGGAGACAATTCATACCTCTTT
This sequence comes from Mustelus asterias, assembly GCF_964213995.1. Lineage (NCBI taxonomy): Eukaryota > Metazoa > Chordata > Chondrichthyes > Carcharhiniformes > Triakidae > Mustelus > Mustelus asterias. Next base: position 44,444,844 of record NC_135820.1, read on the forward strand.
AACCTGTGCTTAACCCTCTCTCCACTCACATTGTCTGTACCTGTAAAGACTTGATTACCTGTAAAGACTTGCATTCCAACCATTATCTTGTAAATTGAGTTTGTGTCTATGAATGCCCTGTTTGTGAACAGAACTCTTCACTCACCTGAAGAAGGAGTAACACTCTGAAAGATTGTGCTACCAAATAAACCTGTTGGACTTTAACTTGGTGTTGTGAGACTTCTTATTAAGTATTAGATACAGACAGAAGGGGGCACTGCTGCCTTTGTACTATCTCCAGAATGAACTTGGACCATAAATTAGTCAGGAACATAAAACCCTTCTGATAACTGGAGATGGGGCTATGTTGTAGTTGCTGTTGCTTGCAGGGCAGTCAGTGTATAAATATAATATAAATAAAATAAAAGGTGGCAGCAGTCAGGACTAATTGACAGAAGAGATGGAATGCAGACCATTATTAACAATTTCAGAAATAAAATACTTTTATAAAGTATTGCAAACTTGTGAAGCTTATGGTAACAATTAAAATACAAAGAACACGTTTTCAGACACCCATTGCATTAGAAAGTACACCTCGAAAATAGTGAATATCTTAAAGACTGCAAGAGAAAGACAAAGTATATGACTTATGTTTTAAGATTTAAAAATAATGCAACTTTTAGAAGGATTTGAAAAAAATCTTTAAAATGATTTGTGATATTGTATTGAATATTCCATTGAGAATGAAAGACTCTAGGAGAAGGATCCACCATCCGTGGCTAACTGAGGATGTTACCTGAGGTGGTATCAAATTGAAAGAAGAAGTGTACAGTACTGTGAAAATTAGTGATAGGTCAGAACAGGTTTTGGAAACTAGCAAAGAATGACTGACACGAAAAAGGGATAAATTAGAGAATGAGAGAAAGCTAGTTAGAAATATAAACACAGATGATGAGAGTTTCTACAAGTATTAGATAGTCAACATCTTTTCCCAAAGGTAGGGGAGTCTAAAACTACAGGGCATAGGTTTAAGGTGAGAGGGGAGGATACAAAAGAGTCCAGAGGGGCAATGTTTTCACACAGAGAATGGTGAGTTACTGCAATAAGCAGCCAGAAGCAGTAGCAGAGGAGAGTACAGTTTTGTCTTTTAAAAAGTGTTTAGACAGTTACATGGGTAAGATGGGTATAGAGGGATATGGGCCAAATGCGGGTAATTGGGACTAGCTTAGTGGTAAAAACTGGACGGCATGGACAAGTTGGGCCAAAGGGTCTATTTCCATGCTGCAAACCTCTATGACCCTAATTAAAAAGGAAAAGAGTAAGTAAAGTTAGTGTTGGTCACTTAGCGGGTGAGACTGGGTAATGATTAATGAGAAGCAAGGAAAGGGCAGAAGTGTTGAACAAGTATTTTGTGTTACTTCACTACAGAGAACGCAAAAACATCTGAAGAATACATGAAAGTCAAGAGGTAAAAGGGAGGGAGTAACTTAAAACAATCACAGTCACTCGGCAAAAGAAGCTGGAAATTTATTCGCACCTATGCAATCCCCTTGCATATTAGGGTCTTAAAATAAGTGACTGCAGAGATAGTGGGCGGGATTGTCTGCGCACATTGCGGTGTGTTCTGTGGTGGTGGAGGGGTCTTGCCATTGGCTGTTGATGATGGGATCTTCTGGTTCTGCCGCCGTCAACGAGGTTTCCAGTTTTTTGCACTCTCCAGCCACTGGGTTACCCAATGTGGAGTTTCATCATTGGCGAGACCAGAAGATATCACCGTGGGAACAGCTGGAAAATTCCGGCCAATAAATGCATTGGTTACGATCTTCCAAAATTCTGTAGATTCTGGAAAGGTGCCAGCTGATTTTAAATTCACCTTTACTCAAGAAAGGAGGGAGCAAGAAAAACAGGAAACTAGGCCAGTTAGCTTATCATGTTCACAGGGACAATGCGAGAATCCATTATTAAAGAAGTATTTAGAAAATCATAATACAATCAGGCTGAGTCACCATGGTTTTGTAAAAGGGAAATCACGTTTGACTAATTTATTGAGGAAGTAATGAACAAGGTAGATAAAAGTGATGTGTAGTTTGATCTCCAAAATACATTTATTAAGGTGCCACATCAAAGAGTTCTATACAATGTAAGAGCTCATAGTTGAGGGTGTAAAATATTAGCATGGATAGAGGATTGGTTAGCTTTATTGACTACAGCTCAGCCTTCAACGCTATTATTCCCAGGAAACTCATCTCCAAACTCCGTGGCCTGGGCCTCGGCACTTCCCTCTGCGACTGGATCCAGAACTTCCTAACTCACAGACCACAATCAATAAGGATAGGCAACAAGACCTCCTCCATGATCATCTTGAACAACGGTGCCCCACAAGGTTGTGTTCTCAGCCCCCTACTATACACCGTATATACCAATAACTGTGCGGCCAAATTCCCCTCTAATTCGATTTTCAAGTTTGCTTTCGACACCACTGTAGTGGGTCGGATCTCAAACAATGACGAGACAGAGTACAGGAATGAGGTAGAGAATCTGGTGAACTGGTGCAGCAACAATAATCTCTCCCTCAATGTCAACAAAATGAAGGAGATTTGTCATTGACTTCAGGAAGCGTAAAGGAGAACATGCCCCTGTCTACATCAATGGGGATGAAGTAGAAAGGATCGAGAGCTTCAAGTTTTTAGGTGGCCAGGTCACCAACAACCTGTCCTGGTCCCCCCATGCTGACATTATAGTTAAGAAAGCCCACCAACGCCTCTACTTTCTCAGAAGGCTAAGGAAATCTGGCATGTCAGCTACGACTCTCACCAACTTTTACAGATGCACCATAGAAAGCATTCTTTCTGGTTGTATCACAGCTTGGTATGTCTCCTGCTCTGCCCAAGACCGCAAAAAACTACAAAAGGTCGTGAATGTAGCCCAATCCATCATGCAAACCAGCCTCCCATCCATTGACTCTGTCTACACTTCCTGCTGTCTCGGCAAAGCAGCCAGCATAATTAAGGACCCCAGGCACCCCGGACATTCTCTCTTCCACCTTCTTCCTTCGGGAAAAAGATACAAAACTGAGGTCACGTGCCAACCGACTCAAGAACAGTTTCTTCCCTGCTGCTGTCAGACATTTGAGTGGAGTTACCTTGCATTAAGTTGATCTTTCTCTACATCCTAGCTATGAATATAACACTACATTCTACACTCGCTCGTTTCCTTCTCTATGAACGGTATGTTTTGTCTGTGTAGCGCACAAGAAACGATACTTTTTCACTGTATGTTAATACATGTGACAATAATAAATCAAATCAAGCAGAGAGTTGGGATACATTGATCATTTTTGGGTTGGTAAGCTGTTACTAGTAGGGTGCCACAGGAATCAGTACTGCGGCCTCAAATATTTATAATCTCGATCAATAACTTGGATGAAGAGATGAAAGTATGGTAGCTACATTTGCTGATGACTCAAAGATAGTAGGGAAGTAAGTTGTCAAGAAGAAAGAGCCTATAAAGGGATATAGATGAGTCAAGTGAATGGGCAGAAATTTAGCAGATGGAGTATAACATGGAGAAATGTGAACCTGTCCACTTTGCTAGGAAGAATAGAGAAGCAGCATGTTATTGGAATGGAGAGAGAGAGAGAGAGAGAGACCGCAGAATTCTACAGTACAGAGGGATCTGGGTGTCCCAGTACATGGATCACATGTGATTAGGAAGGCAAATGGAATGTTGCTATTTAATGCAAGGGGAACCAAGTATAAAGGTAGGGAAAAGTTGTTATAGCTGTACTGTGCCTTAGTGAAGCCGCATCTGGAGCACTGTGTACCATTTTGGCCTCCTTACTTAAATTACATTGGAGGTAATTCAGGGAAGATTCCACTTGACTGATTTTTGGGAAAAAGGGGTTATGAGGAAAGGTTGAGCAGATTGTTCCCATTCCCAATGGAGTTTAGAAGAATGAGGGGTTGATCTTATTGAAGCATGTAAGGGGCCTTGACAGGATGAATGCTGGGAGGATGCTTCTCCATGTGGCACAGTATAAAATTAGGGGACACTGATTTAAATGTTAAGAGACTGATACGAGGGGAGTTTTTTTCTCTGAGGATCATTAGTCTGTGGAATTAGTCTGCGGTCACATACCAACCGACTCAAGAACAGCTTCTTCCTGCTGCCATCAGACTTTTGAATGGACCTACCTCACACTCAGTTGATCTTTCTCTACACCCTAGCTATGACTGTAACACTACATTCTGCACCCTCTCCTTTCCTTCTCTATGAACGGCTTTGTCTGTATAGTATGCAAGAAACAAAACTTTTCACTGTATACTAATACATGTGACAATAATAAATCAAATTAGATCAAATCTTTTCCCAGGAAAGCAGTGGAGGCTTAGTCATTGTATATATTCAAGGCTGTGTTAGATAGATTATTGATCAACAAGGGACAAGTCAAAGGTTATGGAGGAGCAGACAGAAAAATGGAGTTGAGGCCAAAATCTGATCAGCCTGGATCATATTGAACAGCAAGCTCGAGGGGCAAAATGGCTTTCTCCTGCTCCTAATTCTTGCATCCCTGCACTTAATTAATGATGATTAAATTGGACTAGATCCATGGTGTTGAACATGAAAGGAAAACGTCACTGGGTGCTTCTCTGTACTTCAATGTCACTGACTGCCAGTGGTATAGTTGAGTAAAAATAAGGGGTCACCCATTTAAAATGGAGATGAGGCAAAATTCTTTATCTCAGAGGGTCATGAGTCTTTGGAACTCTCTTCCTGAAAAGTTGGTGGAGGCAAAGGGTGGGATTTTCTGGCCGTGCTCGCCCCAAAACTGGAAAATCCCGCCCGAAGTCAATGGACCTCTGCATTGTCTGCTCTCCTCCACCCGTGACAAATCATGGCGGGCGGGACGGGAAAATTCCCCCCAGAACCTTTGAATATTTTTAAGGCAGAGGTGGATAGATTCTTGGTAAGCAAAGGGATGATAGAATATTGGGGCAAGGCAGAGTGCAGGTTTGAGGTTACCATCAGATCAGCCATGATCTTGTTAAATGGTGGAGCAGGCTCGAGGGGCAAAATGGTCCACTCCCGCTCCTTGTTCATATATTCACGATAATTTCCAATACTTTCAATTAGTTCTTAACCTAGAAGCACTATGTGTGTAGGAGGAACAATAAAGAAAACTTGGATTTTTTCAGCATTTTGCTGTAATAGCAATGCACAATCTATTGCTAAATTAAAAATTTAGCTAATAAAACTAATGACATTTTTGTGCTTGCAATTTCAACAATGAAATGAAATTTAAATATTTAATGTATTCCTGCTCCTTTGTTCCCTGCTTTTATCCACCCACTTGTGTCTTTTCCGTAAGTATTATTAAAAATTTTCCTGTTGTCACAATTTGTGGTTACAGAGTGGGGTTGATTGGCCATGCTAAATTGTCCCTTAGCGTCAGGGTAAATACATGGGGTTACGGGGATAGGGCCTGGGTGGGATCGTTGTCGGTACAGACTTGATGGGCCCAATGGCCTCCTTCTGCACTGTAGGGAATCTATGATACTCTATGAAACTACCGATGCAAACATTGTGAATGGAAGTGCTGTAAGTCAATGCTTATAGCAATGTTGTGCGGTCTTTGGCCAGTAGGTGGTTCTGTAATGTGAGTTTCTGAAATTTTGCTCCCAAATCAATTGTCATCTTGTATGTAAGAAAACCTTTTACTCATCAACTGACTATGGGCAATACCACAGAGAAATTACTAGCACATATAAAATTCTCAGGTTCACAGATTATATAAATATGTGTTCTGAGCAAACCGGAACCCAACTAACATGTTTGACGTTGAAATAAGTCACTGGGTAATTTAGGCTTATGTTGAAGCAAGTCACCCTTATTTATGCCTGGCAATTAGTGGAAATGTGTACCACATACAGTAATAGGCACTTCCTGACCAGCATTTCTTCTGTTCCATCACTCAGTGCTATGCCGTTGTTAATTCTGAACTTTCTTATAAGATGAATGGCTAAACATTGGTAAATATTGCTTAAGTCTAGAATATCTATGCAAAGGGTTATAGCAATTTAATTTTAAAAAGAAGTCTTATCACATCGCAAAGGGCAAACTAGACTTATGTTTTTCAAGTTTATTTATCAGTGTCACAAGTAAGCCTGCATTAACAGTGCAATGGAGTTACTGTGAAAATCCCCTAGTCGCCACACTCCAGCGCCTGTTCGGGTACACTGAGGGAGAATTTAGCATGGCTAAATGCACCTAACCTGCATGTCTTTCGGTCTGTGGGAGGAAACCGGAGCACCCGGAAGAAATCCACGCAGACTCTGCACAGACAGTGACCCAAAGGTCCCTGGCGCTGTGAGGCAGCAGTTCTAACCACTGTCACAGTCCTGAGGCTGCATCTCCAAGAGGGCTACCTGACATTTTTCATAATGTAGTGTACTTTAAAATAAGTGAAAGGTTCTCTCCTGAGTACTTCTGATCGAAGTGCATAAACCTGCTCCTTGCTGCCTCAGGACTCTTTCTGAAAGTTGAAACTCTGTGGCTAATTGGACATAGCAATCGTTTACATGATGGCTAAGGGCCTGCTACTGACAAACTTTACATTTTAGAGTGATCTTTGACTGGCTGTAAAAGTAGGAATTCTATTGTTTTAATAGGGTGTAAGTTTTCGCAATTATATATTTTAACATTATTTTTTTTTTCCCCCCCCAGTAAAGACAGTTTTATGGCAATAGATACAGATAGTCACTGAGCTATTGGTTTGATAGATAGACAGGCACAGTAATCCATGTAATCCTCTTCAGGTTTTATAGCCCTTAAAAAGGCATAATGAAGAACTTAACTAACAATGATGGCTGTTTGAGGAAAAAACTCCCAAGCACCAGATTAAGTGAAATTTATTATGTTTTTTCAGGTTGTTTGCCAGATGTTCCCTGGATGCTTTTTTTTTTCAGGTTGTTTGATCAACACCAAGCAAGGTTTATTTAAAGATTTTTTCCAAAAAAAAGTGAGCGTACGTACAGCATCGTCAGCATTCATTTTTCAATTTTAAGCTTCGGCAATCCGTTCAAAATGCACGACAATCGTTGGCAACTCCGTTATTTTTCTTTGTAAGACAGGAGATCATTGATGTTTTCTGTAGCACACTTCCATATCCTGCGTGGGCCAGTGTTGGGTTGCCACCTGCTATTGCAGTGTATGACTGGTCCTCCCACTCATTTCTCTGGCGCCAGAGCAGTGTGGTCCCTGCAATGTGATTATTTGTGTTAGCAGATAATTGAGCCCAGCAGACACATGTGCCAAAGCTGCCTGTACCTCGTAATGCTCTTCAACAAAAGCTACTTTTATGGCTCCCTCCTCTCCGTTTCTTTCCAAATTGTGCTCACATTTTGTGTGAGGAGATTATTATTGTCTGTTGCCATGAGAGACTGTAATGTTTATATAGTCTTTAAGGGGATACCAATTTAATTCAGTCATTTCAATAGACTTCTGACATTTTTAAATAGAGTTTACACTTCCTGTTTAGTTCTGATTATGTGGAAATTAAGTTGATGTGGATTCCACCACATTGCTTTGTGGAAAGAATTATTACCAGGTAAAAAGCTTGTGGAGTATTTTAGAGTGGAAGCCAATATACATAAATCTAAGGGGAGAAAATTACAGCTTTCACCTAATATTGCTTCAGTAACTTTATACGATGGGCCCACATTTTAAACCATTACCAGCTCACTGTGAGACACAAGAAGTTAAATTGAAAAAACATTTACCATAGAAAGAAAATAAGTTGTGCGGGTAACACAGGCTCAGTCTAATGTTTTATTTTTATAGGCCAGTCCAAGCCTTATTTGATTGGTCTCCAGAAATATCCTTAGTTGCCCAATTCTTTTAAAATTATTCTCCGTTAACCCATGGAATGTCCTTGCTCTTTGTTTTCTGTTTCCAATTTTTCTCCCTCTTTTTCTCCTGAAATTATCATTTTTTTGCTGTTGCTGTATAGTTCCATGGTTGCGAATTGCTGTCTGGTCCTGGACCAAGGACAACGTATATTCACATTGCACCTTTAAAGAAGTAAATCATCCCAATAGGATTGATAGGATGCTGTTATAAAACATTGTATGACACCGAGCCACTTGAGGAGATATTAAATCTGAAGAGCAAAAGCTTGGTCAAAGAGGTAGGTTTTACGGAGGAAATTGGGACAGAGAGATGGAGAGCTCTGTGTCTCCCTCAGTGGACCCAAACAGGATGGGTATTCCAAAGCTTATGGCAACTAAAGACACAGCCACCAATGAAGGAGCAATTAAAATTTGGGGATGCTGAAGAGGCAGAATTAGAAGAGTGCAGATATCTCAGAAGGGTTGTGGGGCTGGAGGAGATACAGAGATGGGGTGAGGAGCGATTTGAAAAAAAGGATGAGAATACTAAAGTTAATTTATTAGTCGCAAGTAAGGCTTACATTAACACTGCAATGAAGTTACTGTGAAATTCCCCTAGTCACCACACTCCAGCGCCTGTTCAGCTCAATGCACCTAGCCAACACGTCTTTCAGACTGTGGGAGGAAACTGGAGCACCCGGAGGAAACCCACGCAGACACATGGAGAACATGCAAACTCCACACAGACAGTGACCCAAGCCAGGAATCGAACCCGGGTCCCTGGTGCTGTGAGGTAGTAGTGCTAGCCACTGTGCTGCCCATTATATCCCCGTATTTATTGTTCACTAATGTACCAAGGTTGGTTGATTGAGGGTATCACAGCCAAGTCTGATCCTGACCTGACCTTGTGCCCCATGCCTCACCTCTAGCAATGGGTTGCAGCTTAGAAGGGAATCGTAAGGTTTCTCCTTCCTGGCTCAAAGGTGCTGAAGTGAATTGTAGCATTCCTGCTGCTGCCCTAACTCAAGCCTAACTCAGCTTAGCTTTGAACTTGCTTGATCTAAATAGCTTAACAACTCAATGATTGAACCATCAAAAGAAAGTTTACTTCTGTTTATGTCCACTCCAATTACGAAACGTATTTTAAAATGCCTGAATAGAGTAACAGATTTATAAAAGTGCATTTCCTCACAAATTATTAAGCATCTGTTTGGTTTTTTTGTTTCATTAAACATGTAGGTTATCTGTTTCTTCTTCAAGTTGCCTGCAGGAATGTTTAAAGTTCAAGTTTATTCATTAGTGCCACAAATAGGCTTACATTAACACTGCAACAAAGTGACTGTGAAAATTCCCTCGCCGCCACACTGTTCGGGTACATTGAGGGAGAATTTAGCATGGCCAATGCACCCAACCAGCACGTCTTTCAGACCATGGGAGGAAACTGGGCCACCTGTAGTAAACCCAAGCAGACATAGGGGGGACGTACAGACTCTGCAGAGACAGTGACCCAAGCCAGGAATTGAACCCAGGCCCCTGGTGCTGTGTGGCAGCAGTGCTAACCACTGAGCCACCATGCCATGAAGTGAGGGACGATAAACCGGAACAAATAAGATAACAAATTCTTCCTCATAATTTTTGAATGCGTTTGTTTATTTTAAATGCTGCAGAAAATAATAGGGAGTTAATGTTACGTTTAAAATAACATGACAGCTTTTTATAATTCACCAACACATTGCAACTAGCTTTGGATGTATGTGTGGCGATGGTCCACAGCTAGATAATGCACTGTGCTCCCATCTCTATTCCGAGGCACTTTCTGCAGACTGTGCAGGTGGAAGAATTGATTTTCACACTATGTTTGTAAGTGGCTCCATGCCTGTGCTTTGACTTTTGGTCTGAAGCCATTCTGGCTCAGCAATTGCAATAAAATCACAGTTTGTAAAGGACACCCCAGTGACTACAAAGTGACAATGAAGAATTCTTAGTCTTTAGTCAAGCATGCTTTAATGCCTTAGGTCACTACCATGCTGCTTGTCCATTCAACTCAGCTGGAATATAGTTTACTCATTCACTCTGTCTTTCATAATCATTGTATTTTTTTTCCTCAATCCGTGGTCAATTTTGCAACATCCTGATAATGGTGACTGAAGGTTTGGGAGGTATTAATGTTTGACTTTGTCTTTTATTTGGTTCTGTAGTTTCATTGTTTAAAATGCATGCACACCGACCTTAATTCCAAAGAAAAGCAGATTAAATTTTGATCCAATAAATGGTTGCGTTAATGGTCAGACAAATTGGTAATGGCTCAAATGTGATTAAGTTACTGAATTTCGTTTTTGTTATATGTAGAATCACAAGTTAATTGGAAGACGGAGAGCAAAATAAAAATGATGCAAAGGGAAAAACAAAGCTGTCTTAATGGTTTGCTAAGTGAAGATGCAATATTTATTATAATAAATTAAGAATTATATAGATAGACAGATTACGCCTATATTATTTGATTTAGTCACAGTTCAGTATTAAGGTTGCATTATAATTCTGACAGTGAATGATAAAAGCATTGCTCCTTCATACTGTCAATGTTACCAATTTCAAACCCAAGTATCCATCCAAATCTCCATTCTTAGTTTGTACACTCTCAGTGTATCAAAGTGTTTTACTTTTAAACAAATTGTAGCAAATCCATGAACATTGAAGAATTATTGCAATGCTTCAGCTGTAAAAGACCGGTTGAGAGATGTTCCTATTATTCAGTGTAAAAGAGCTGAATGCATTTGCCCTTAGTGGTTTTTAATTATGGGTTTAAACCTAATTTCACCCCCATGTTCCCCTTTCGATACAGTTGGCATTTCTGATTTTGTAAATCACATTGGCCTGATGGCTCAGCAGGTAAGTACATCATTGGTGTGGCACTTAGCATATAAAGGAACAAAATCCAAGCCTTCGGCCTGAATTTTCTGTCCTGTTGGGGTGGCCAGGTGTCTGACCCGGATGTGCATGGTTTGCTGACTCCTGCCTCCTGCTTCGGATAGACGTGGAATAATACCATAATCGGCCAATGAACGGCCTATGAAGCTTCCTGAGGATGGGCTGCTCGCCTGAAGAGTAAAGGAGGGCGGGACATTGGGGCCCTATCCTGGTAGGGCATGACCCGGAAGGAAATCATGGCCATTCATTTAAAGGGGCCCCTAGCATGGGACTGTGATTGAGAGCACTCATGCGCAAAGAACGATTTATTTTGACTCATTCACACAGCCTTGGGGTAATCAAAAGGACTTAGACGCAGTGCAGGAAGCTCCTCAATGACCTGATATGATCTGCGAGTGGGGCTCCACTTTGGAGGTGCATGAGCACGGAGGGATGTGGGTATTATGCTGTGCACTGATCAGAAATGCAAGGTGGGCTGATGCACTGATGTCACTGTACACAGCCCCTGGCCCATTAAAGGGTCTTTTGGTGATGGGGTTGGGGAGGAAGTATGGTAGGTGTACTGTCCATTTGGCACTTCCAGGTTCCTCAGCATGCGGAGTTCTCAGAGAGTAAATGAATTATTATGCATTATCCACCAAACCATTGCAGTTTTGCATTTCCATTGAAAGAGAAGAGACCACATAATGCTCATGGCAGACCAAGGCTGGGAGGCAGTAGGCCAGATCTGGCAATTCTTATACCCAGATTGGAGGAGACTTTGGAGCTCTCGTGCAACAAGTTAAGCTGGTCCATTCAGGGGAGGTGAGATAAAGGCCTTGGGATGGTGAGATTGCCTGGGGCATTATGTGCAATGGGGAGAGAGGTATGTGTGTACAGATCTAAGGGAAGGCGCATCATGTCTTGTCTGTTGTACTGAAAGAGGATTGGTGATGTCTGCTCACGAACACTCCTATACCAGTGATGAATGACTATATGCAAGTTGCGAGCTGTAGGGAACATGGAGTGACATCTCACACTACCCAAGGTGTTGCCAATGGTTATTATATCTATGTGTACTCTCCTCAAAGATTGAAGATGGCCGTAACTGACCTTGTTTTTGTCTCCTGCACAGGTGAACCATCGAATGCTGGTGCCAATGTTGCACAGGGTCCCACACTAACCTCTGAGGAGGAAGAGGAAGCCCCAGAAGATGCAATGGTACATCTTTGCTCTGCACCCAGCACCATCGCAGATATTAGCACCTTTTGGGACAGGTTTCTAACAGTTCCGTTTTCTGTTCAGCAGAAGGAGGACAGACACAGGGGCTCCTAGCAAAGCAGCACGTGAGCCTGCTGACAGGACTGAAAGCTAAAACACTATGAACTTTTAAAGCACACTGAAGAAGTGGGTTGTTTTACCAGAGTCAACCATACTGTGTTTTTGAGTGGTCAGATGAGAAGGCCTGTTATTTTGTGTTTAATCTATGTTGATTTTATTTTGATTGTTACGGTAAAAGTTTTTAGAAGTGTAATCTTGTCCATTGGTTTCTTCCATTGGGGACATTTGGGAACTTTGATTTTTAAATGCTGTTGGTTACCACGGGGATTGTGATATGGTAACTGAAAATTCTATGGCATTCATACAAAATTCTACGGCATAATGCCCAAAATTTAAATATTTTGCAGTTTTAGGTTAATATGCTATCTGCTTGAAAATTGAATGTAGTGGGAAATGGGATTTTCTTTATTTTTTTGCCCACCTCTTGCTTTTCAACTTAAATAGAGAGGTAGGGAGATGAAAATAACCCTCCCTTACTTTAACAATAAAATGTAATCATGTGGCAAGTTCCCATCCTGGGGCTTATGGATCAGCCATGTGGTCCAAGGCAGTTTTTGACTCTCAATATGCACTTCGTCACAACATATACTTTTCAATCATTTCTCCTAAGGCACGTATCCACTCCATGGATCCAGTGCAGGATTGACCAAGTTAGTTCACAGTTAAACATGATTGGATTTCACTTTTTTCCTTTTGGAAAACACATCAATTTTTCTACTTTTATTATTCTTGCATGAGTTATTTATTTTGTTCTGATGCCCAAGAATGTCAAGGCAGGCGTATCATAAAATCATAGAATCCCTACGGTGCAGAAGGAGGCCACTCAGCCCATCAAGTCTGCACCAACAAAACCTATCCAGGCCCTATCCCCGTAACCCCACATATTGGCCCTGCTAATCCCCCTGACACTAAGGGGCAATTTAGCTCCAGTGTAACTCGCATCAGAGGTGTGCACAGTGGTTAGCAATGCTGCAAATATATAAGCATACCAGACAGAAATGCTAACATTTTGACAGGAAAATTAAATTTCACAGGATGAATTTTCAAACTAATTGGGTGCAAAATTTGGATCCATGACACCCATTTTCTGAACATTATGTGCGCCCTTAGATGTTCAAAATGGAGTCTGTGGTACATGTGCACGCCTCTGATACGAGTTACACTGGACCCATATTGGTTAGCGCACAGTAAGTGTTTATCTCGAAGAATGTCGAATAGGCAGATTGTGAAGTTAATCAGCAGGTAATGTTGATCTGACAGAAACGCCAGCATTTTACAGCCCAACATTTCAATTGATTTTCTGTCTTAAATACAAGCAGCTGAACACGTGCTCAGCAGGAATGAGCTCCCACCAGTATTGTTTAAAAGAATCATCAACTATTTTCACATTTATTGCTAATTGATTTCTACTGATTCTTCCTATCATTGTGCAAGTGTTTGCTGATTTCTAGAGTTCTTTAAAGTGGCTAAAGTCTGCAGGGAGTAATGTGCCAGGTGCCGAAAGCGTTGGTCCTGACTGCACAAACCAGTTGCTCCCAGAGTACTGGTAGACATCCTCTGGAAATACAACATGACTTGGAGAATGAGCTGAGGCAGCATAGAGTAGGACAAGTCTGCCCCATCAAGATGCCACTTAAGTCCTCTGCAACAGAACCCGCATACAACCGCATCTAGCCAAGTTGGCTATCTTTGTGTGCTGTCCTTGCTCGCTGCCCTGGCTGCTGGCCACTAACAACTGGTGTCTCAGCACGTGCAGATCCTGCCTTCAAGGTAGCCTCTAAATCAGAGACGGTGTCAGCATCTGAATAGTGGCTGTGAGTGTAAATTGAGTGAATGGTGCTGTGTCTACATCATTCCTGTCTTCTTGCTCTTCCTCCACCGTCTGGCCAGGTTATACTTCTTGGACATTGCGAAGGAAAAAGGCACAGGAGTAATGATATGTTGAGGAGACAAAAAAGTAAGACGTGCACACTCTGCAGCTTGAAATCAGAAGAGAGTGTGAATGGAGGGGCAACTGGGATGGGAGAAGGATGATTAGGGGAAAGATACCAATCTGCTCCACTGCTATTTCCAGCCTCAGCAATGGCTGCTCTAATGGTAGTGAACACCATTTCCTCCACTGGGGTTCGGTAATGCAAGCACACTGGCCTAGTTCCTGCTTTCTCCATTTCTGTCTCAGCTTGTCCCGCAACAGAATTGCACCACCGAGTATGTTGCAATGTGTTTGGATGATGTAACTGTCATGGTTGAGTAGTCGGCACTGTGTGTAAACTGTGAGATGTGGGGGTGAGGCTTATGGCTGTGTGAAGTGTGTGAGTTTGAGGTGCAGCCAAGAACTTTAAGTAGGAGTCATTATTGGGGATTTCTGGTCAGTGATAGGGTGCGATACATTGAGCTGAGTGTGAAGCATATCAGGCAGCCAGTGGGATTTGACATTTGAAGGTGAATCCATAGGCCAATCATGTGAAGTCTTCTAACTTGTTTTGCGGTACTGAATCCAAATGCTTCATTCCTGGCCACCATAACAATCAAGAGCTAGATTTTCCCGGTCCCGAGATGGCGGGCTTGTTGGGGAGTGGCATTGGGATGTCTCCCAGTGGTGGGCAGAGTCTCAGACCAACTGCCCACACAAACCGAGGGGGCAGTCAGGGAGTAAGGCTGCAATCGCAATGATTTTTCACAATGGCGGGCAGTTTGCTAAATGGCAGCAGCCTCTCTTTGGTGGTCCATGGGTCCATTGAAGTCAGAGGCTCCATCGCCCCAAGAGGGGGGCTTCTCGGTGAATCCTGCTGCCAAGTAGTGCAGTCTCAGGACCTCCACCTGGTACCAAAACTGGGGTCACAAAGCACAGTAACAGTTTTAACAACACCAGGTTAAAGTCCAACAGGTTTGTTTGGTAGCAAATACCATTAGCCTTCGGAGCGCTGCTCCTTAGAAGGAGCAGCGCTCCAAAAGCTAATGGTATTTGCTACCAAATAAACCTGTTGGACTTTAACCTGGTGTTGTTAAAACTGTTACTGTGTTCACCCCAGTCCAACGCCGGCATCTCCACATCGTCACAAAGCACACCAGGGAATTCAATTCTAAGGGTTGTTTAGAGGACCTCCAGCCCCTGCTGTGGATATAGCCCTTCTCTAGCCCTCATCCTGCATCAAAGTCTCCTGTGCAGTGTCTGAGATCCTTGGAACCCGCTCACTCTCAGGTAGTATTATTCAGTCTTTTCACATGTCACAGTGACTTTCACAAGCATTTCCACAACTTGTTCCAGCCATGGCACACCTCCCCTTTAAAGTTTATTAGTGTCACAGGTAGCC
Source organism: Mustelus asterias (assembly GCF_964213995.1). NCBI lineage: Eukaryota > Metazoa > Chordata > Chondrichthyes > Carcharhiniformes > Triakidae > Mustelus > Mustelus asterias. Next base: position 44,460,271 of record NC_135820.1, read on the forward strand.
TTACATTAACACTGCAATGAAGTTACTGTGAAAATTCCCTAGTCGCCGCACTCCGGCGTCTGTTCGGGAGAATTTAACATGGCCAATGCACTTAACCAGCACATCTTTCAGACTATGGGAGGAAACTGGAGCACCCGGAGGAAACCCCCGCAGACATGGGGGAGAAGGTGCAGACTCCGCACAGACAGTCACCCAAGCTGGAAATCGAACCTGGGTCCCTGGCATTGTGAGCAGTGCCGGATTTAGGCATAAGCTAAACAAGCTACAGCTCAGGGCCTCACAATCTGCAGGGGCCTCAAAAAATTTCAGAAGGTTTACAATGAAGAGAACATTTAAGAGTGGATACCAGAAAAGAAAAAGAAAGCACCAGCTTGAAGAGCAACTCAAACAATTACCAAAATTACCAAAATCTATGAGAGAGATCAAGCCAGCCAAATGATAAATATGTAATCAGTAAATGCATTCATTTGAAAATAATTTGTATTTTTCACTTTAAATACCTTGCTATTAAATAATTAAAAGGCACAATTATGTTTTCAATTTTTTTGTGGCGACCCAAGGTCCTGTTTTGGAACGCACCTTTGTGAGACCTTTTGGTGTAACTTTTTAACAAGGGGCCTCCAAGCTTTATATAGCTTAGGGCCTCACCAAGTCTAAATCCGGCACTGGCTGTGAGGCAGCAGTGCTAGCCATTGTGCCACCGTGATGCAGGTTGACTTTAAGCAGTGCAGCGCAGCTTTAGCTGTTGCTAAACCCCTTTAGATTTTGATTTTAAGATTCTGGGTCCTAAACAGCAAAGTTTGCACGCTGCCTGGATCACATTGAAGGCCTGATGTGGAGATGCCGGCGTTGGACTGGGGTAAACACAGTAAGAAGTTTAACAACACCAGGTTAAAGTCCAACAGGTTTATTTGGTAGCAAAAGCCACACAAGCTTTCGGAGCTCCAAGCCCCTTCTTCAGTTGAAGAAGGGGCTCAACTGAAGAAGGGGCTTGGAGCTCCGAAAGCTTGTGTGGCTTTTGCTACCAAATAAACCTGTTGGACTTTAACCTGGTGTTGTTAAACTTCTTACCACATTGAAGGCACAGGCTAACAGTACACTGTGAACTCCACTTGCTGGTTTTCAGTGATTATTCAAATTATCCCCCAAAGCATTTTAGTAAGCCACAACATGATTATTTTTTGGAAGGACACTGAAGGGTAAAAAGTGAGAGTAAAAAGGGGTTGAATAGAGCAGTTGTGTTCTTGGAGGGACAGCGGAGTAGTTGCTCTCTGAGTTAGTGACTGCACCGCAGTCTCTCGAAGGTTACAGCAAGAGTCTCGGGAGCCTTTTCTCGAGAGTAGGAATTGAACCCACTTTCTATTTTTCTCGTCAATAGGTCTTCTTGAAATTTTGGTGAATGGGACGTTCATGGTAGACTAAGCAAACAAAGAGATTTGCATATTCAGAAGTAAATGGACAGCGGGGTTTCTTGAGAAAATTGATTGAATTACAATTTTTCTGAACCGCCAAGTATTTAATTTTATTTGTATACCAGCAGCCAACACTGATAGATACATCATATGTAGGCGAATACTGTGAAGGAATTTCTCCAGCTTGTTCTTGAGCTGTCACAGCATTGTCCTGTATCCCGCTGAGCTGATTAGCCTCTGCTCTGCCCTAAGATGCTGCCTGTGGTGAGGTAAAAAGGGAAAAGGACTTGAGCCCTTGATGCTATGGAATTTGTTAATCCAGTTGATTGTCATATGACTTGTTACGATACTGAGTCTTTAGCCCTTTAAATTGTGATTTTACACAGTGTGGCGTATCTTCACAGCACTTGAAGAAGAACTTAAATTTTTTTTTGAACACATGAAGTGAACATTCCTTTGCAGAAGCTCATTACATTGCAATAACGATGAGAATCCAAGGTTACATCAGTTGTGCTATCTATATGTTATCTATATGAATCTTTGTACCAGATAATCATCAAGGGAATTAGCTTTTTTTGCTTTATTGCTCATTGAACTCCAAGTTTGATATGAGATAGTGGTGGGGGGGGGGGGGGGGGGGGGGGGGGGGGCAGGGGGAGTTGGGGAAGGTGCACTTACCCAGGTCAGCCTTAGAAAAGTTTAATGCAATGTTTAATCTCACTCTAAAGCTCACCAGATGTGGGAAAGACCAGAATAGAGAAAGGGCACCCATCTTTAGGATTTATACCAATATCAATTAGGAGAGATATCTTTAGGTAGTGGGGTAAGTTTTTGTGCATTGATTCCACCAGGCAGGAAGCCGATAGAATCAGTAGTAGCCTTGACCAATTTTCATGGTTACGCCTCATTAGAACACTTTTGATGAATTACCAGTGCCAGTTGAGTGCCAATGGGGCAACTCACTGATTTGTGGGTGTTGGAAATGCAATAGCTCTTTCCTTGAGCTGAACTGGAGAGGCAGCCGAGGGCCAGAGAGGCAGATGTGAATATTTGTATTGAGGCCGTTTCCCATCCTTTTCATCTTAGCAGCCAGCCATGGGTGGGAAAGGGACAGTAAGTGCCATAACAAAAATCAGCCCCAACTTATTTACCATTGGTTTGGACAGCATTCTTAAAATAGACTAGTGACAAAGAAAGCTTTGGAGCAAAATATGTTTATTTGTTCAGAAATTCGAGGGTCACTTTTCATTTGTGTTTTCAGGAGGGAATTATGCCCTCGAATCCACCTCCACATGCCTTCCTGTTCCCAAGGAACCGTCCCGGACCCTATGATATGTCTTCCCACCCCCATGACCTATCTTCTCAACTTCTCAGGGATCAGGCGGGTAAGTGGAACTGATCCACTTCAGATCAGCCACGATCTTATTGAATGGCGGGGCAGGCTCGAGGGGCTAGATGGCCTACTCCTGCTCCTATTTCTTATGTTCTGATGTTCTCAACCCCTCCAACATTGCTTTTCATCCCTTACCTTGATGTGCCATTGCATTCCTCCCCAAAGTGATCCCATTCACTTACAACGTTCAGTCTTCCTACTTGTGGTGTACAGTTGATAAGTACACAAGTAAATGGAACACTGCAACAGTGAAGTTACAGTTTAACGTTTATTCATTAGTGTCACAAGTAGGCTTACATTAACACTGCAATGAAGTTACTGTGAAAAGCTCCTAGTCGCCACACTCCAGGGCCTGTTCAGATACACTGAGGGAGAATTTAGCATGGCCAATGCATCCAACCAGCATGTCTTTTGGACTGTGGGAGGAAACCAGAGCACCCGGAGGAAACCCACGCAGACACGGCGAGAACTTGCAGACTCCGCATAGACAGTGACCCAAGCTTGGAATTGAACCCGGGTCCCTGGCGCTGTGAGGCAGCAGTGCCAACCACTGTGCTACCGTGCCGTCCTTTAGAGAAAAACATGAGTGCCGAAAGCCCCTGGCAGTAGCTGATTGACGTGATAACCCTTGGTGACATGGATTGGTTGTATAGATTCTGCTTTCAAACCTCAGTGTTATGTTCCCCCAACTGTACTTTTAGTACTCCCAGAAACTACCTCCAGCCACTGTGCAGTGCTACTGCTCCCACAGCCCAGATGCCTCTCCAATATACCAACTTACACTATTGTTACACCCCCCCTGCCCTTGTTGCAATTGTGCAATCTGCCTTTAGTGAATGTGCCCCCACTCCCATCACCGGGGCCTGCCTGACCGGCCCTGGTGCCTCCAGACATGACTTACCTGACCTTGTGGGTGCACAATCATTGATGTCTCCTCATCCTGCAGGTGCAGCCCTAATGATGGCCTCCACTGACAGTGGCGCTGCTGAGCTGCAGGCCCTCTGATTGGGTTGATAGCTCTTGGGCACGGGCCAATCTCCTTAGCAGGGCACCAGCCCCAGGTGGAAAAATGCTGCCCTGAATGCCCACTGAAATGGGGTTGCTACCCCACCCCCCCTCACTTAGCCTAGTGACAGGAACCCCTCTCGTGCTGCAAAATCCTGCCCTAGAAGTTACATCGCACCATTGTAGTGGCAGTGAAAAACATTATTAAATTGCACATTCCTATGTGAAATACCAGGGAAGTTGAATGCATGTTCTATTTACAGATGTCACATTCAGGTTTTGGTTTAACCAAAGTAATTCACCGTTTGTTTGTGTATAGCATTAAAGCTTTGATAGATTGTTTACATGAGTGATTTAATTCAAATGCTTTGGTTAGGTACGTCAGTGAGTTTTTTTAAGATTCACTACTGTATTTACATTAATCTTTTCTCATCCTGAAGCAAGCATTCCCATCTCAATATTTAAAAGGAATCCGTCAGATCTTGAGCAGCATTGTTGAGTCAATTCATTCGCATCTTTTATTCGGTGAGACTTTTACACTGGAACGTTTTGGAATCCTCGTCCAACACAACAGTTTATTGTTTGTTGCTAATGTGGATCTGCGCACAAATTAGAGCAGCTGTTGTATTATGTGGGGCAGGCATTATTTTGGAAGAAAAATGATTACAGTGTCTTTCCGCGGGGATGAAAGTCTCGTTGTCCATTCCTTCATTGTTTATAACAAGTGCTGTGCTGATGTTAATGGAAGTGTTAAGGATGCAGCTTTGCTTTAGTATGCAACGAGCACATAATAGTGAAAGGATTAGCTTCAAACTGAGTTACTGATTGTACAAGCTACCAGGTCCGATCACCAGGACAGCAGCTTGTCTCCTGGACTCCTACTGAGCTGGTGTTGAGGTCATTGACCTTACAACAAATTAAAGGACAAAACGCTTTTTATCCAGACCCCCAAACTGGTGGAAGCTCTTTGAACAGACTCCTTTTGAGAGGAGTAACTGAATAATATTTTCGTGCTCTCGAGATTGACTTTAGAACACTTCCAGTCTATTGGAGCTGCATACGCTGTTGCAGACAAGCTGTCTATGCACATTGAACTTTGATTACATTTCACAGCCTTCTGAAATTCCAGTAATAGTTCATTGGGCCTAATCCAAAGTAAATACTATATCTTATTTTATTCAGAAGAACAAATATAGTCTAAGATTAGTTTTGATAGTGCGTGATGTCTGCTCCCATGTTATGTTTGCAGTAAGCTGCTTATATTAGTGCACCTTGCATTTTAGATGGCATTGCTTCAAGTTAAGGTCAGTAGAAAAAATATGTTGTTTTTCACATATAGCCACCATGGGATTTCAAGAATTCTATATTTATTGCTTCCTAAAGACCATTTTTTAAAACACCTTGCTATGTTTGACTAACTTAAGGTCATTGTGTACTACTTACCTCTAACCAGTAAAGACATTCGGGGGAATTTTCCTGCCACGTCTGCCACGGGAATTGTAGCGGGCAGGGAAAGGAACATGTAAAGATCCATTGACCTCGGGCAGGATTTTCCAGTTTTGGGATGAGCGTAGCTGGAAAATCCCACGCATTGCATCAGCACGTTGATCTCAGTTCTGTGTCTGTTGTTCTTGAACCTGTATGGAATTCTCCCATGTCCCCACCGGCAGGTTCAATGATCCATTAAGATCTTCCACTGGTGCCCGCCATGGTGGGTCAGGAAACTCTCTGGAGGCCGGTGTGAATCTCATTTGCATCCCGCTAATGGGATGCAGGTGAAGGTCCAAACAGAATCTTCCACACAAGGCCCAATTCTCCGAGTTTGGAATGAAGACTGCTGGCAACTCCAGACCTCAAAACACCACAGCAATTGGTAGAGGGAGCATCTACAGGTGAATCTTCCAGATTCAGTATCTTCGAGGAGGACCGTCTTCCAGCCTCAAGACTCTTCCTGGAGATCCATCCTGTTTCTCATGAAGTCCATCTTCCAGTCTCAGAATGCTCCCCGAGATCCATCCTCATTTCCAGGAGGTCTATCTTCTTTCTCCAATGGTGGGTGTGTGATGTTGGGCAACTTTTCAATATGGCGCCCAGATACGATGATAGGCTACACACCATCAGGCCTATCCCGCCAAGAAATGCAGCACAAAATATCCAGTTGCATAATCAATAAGGTCAGGACTGGAAGATGTGGCGTGGCTCCGCACCAGCCTCCGAAGCAGGAAGTACTCACTCTGCCACGGGACTCTGTCACAGATGGGAGAATCCCGCCCATGCAGTTACCTGCCCATGAGTACCACAAACTAAACCAAGCAACACTGGTGCGTCTCTGGAAGGAAAGACTACACAGTTTCACGGTGATACATTTGACAAACTGGCAGAGATTGAGAACATACAATATGTGACATTTTGAAGATTATATCAACATTGTGCAATTGATGATGCAGTATGTTGCGTCACTAACAGGCCTATCCACCAGGCTACTTTCTACCTTTTGATGTTCCAAGACATTGCTGATTTCTTTATTAGGTGAATGTTGCAAGCAGTGTACTTTGTCAATGTGAAGGATTCACTATTACAAAGTGAAGATGAGCTTGGTTCTTTAGTCAGAAAGGAATTTTTATGAAGGTATTCAAATAGCATTCTGATGTGTACAACTGATGCATTTTAAAGGAAATAAGATGGCCTCAAAATTCAAAGGGCTCATTCTTGTGTAGTGTTTGTAACTCTATTGTTGCCATCAGTTTATGTAATATATTTCTGCCTCAGTCATTACCTGGGACAAAACATTCCATGCTCCATTCATTTTCTTTATTATAATAAAATCTTCTAACCTCTCTCCCATTCTCTTTTGAATGTTTTAAAACTGATGATTTCATGGAACCATAGAAATGTTATGGTGTGGAGAGAGACCATTCAGCCCATCATGCCTGTGCCAATTTCTTTTCACTGATTTCCTAACCAGAGGAAATTTCCATTTTCCATTCTGGTTGGGGTTGCCATAAGACCATAAGACATAGGAGTAGAATTAGGCCACTCAGCCCATCGTGTCTGCTCCACCATTCAATCATGGCTGATATTTTTCTCATCCCCATTCTCCTGTCTTTTCCCCGTAACCCCTGATCCCCTTATTAATCAAGAACCTATCTATCTCTGTCTTAAAGACATTCAATGACCTGGCCTCCACAAGGCTTCTGTGGCAAAGAGTTACACAGATTCACCACTCTCTGGCTGAAGAAATTCCTCCTCATCCCTGTTTTAAAGGATCATCCCTTTAGCCTGAGGTTGTGCCCTGTAGTCCTAGTTTTTCCTACGAGTGGAAACATCCTTTCCACGTCCACTCTATCCAGGCCTCTATCCTGTAAGTTTCAATAAGATCCCCCCTTATCCTTCTGAACTCCAATGAGTACAGACCCAAAGTCCTCAACCGTTCCTCATACGACAAGCTCTTCATTGCCAATTTGGATCTAGACTATTCACAATTATTCTCCCTGTAGGCACATGTGTGCACTTGGCTAACTAGTTTAACTTAGAACCCTTTCAGGTGGCAGAGTGGGAAAAGAGAGTGATATTCATCTGAGGGCTTGAATCATGTGATGACCTTTGACCCAGAAACAGTAAAGGAAGAAAAAGTTGTAATTTCTTTAAGATGTCGGTGGGATCTGTAATTGTTTTTAAGAATTTTGGAAAAGGATGGGTTGGTAAGTTTGCTGACGACACCAAGGTAGGTGGTGTTGTGGATAATTTGGAGGGATGTCAGAAGTTGCAGCGAGACATAGATAGAATGCAAGACTGGGCGGAGAAGTGGCAGATGGACTTCAACCTGGATAAGTGTGTGGTGATCCATTTTGGCAGATCCAATGGGATGAAGCAGCAGTATAATATGAAGGGTACCATTCTTAGCAGTGTAGAGGATCAGAAGGACCTTGGGGTCCGGGTCCATAGGACTCTTAAATCGGCCTCGCAGGTGGAGGATGCGGTCAAGAAGGCGTACGGCGTACTGGCCTTCATTAATCGAGGGATTGAGTTTAGGAGTCGGGAGATAATGCTGCAGCTTTATAGGACCCTGGTTAGACCCCACTTGGAGTACTGCGCGCAGTTCTGGTCACCACATTACAGGAAAGATGTTGAAGCCATTGAAAGGGTGCAGAGGAGATTTACAAGGATGTTGCCTGGATTGGGGGGCATGCCTTATGAGGATAGGTTGAGGGAGCTTGGTCTCTTCTCCCTGGAGAGACGAAGGATGAGAGGTGACCTGATAGAGGTTTACAAGATGTTGAGAGGTCTGGATAGGGTAGACTCTCAGAGGCTATTTCCAAGGGCTGAAATGGTTGCTACGAGAGGACACAGGTTTAAGGTGCTGGGGGGTAGGTACAGAGGAGATGTCAGGGGTAAGTTTTTCACTCAGAGGGTGGTGGGTGAGTGGAATCGGCTGACGTCGGTGGTGGTGGAGGCAAACTCGTTGGGGTCTTTTAAGAGACTTCTGGATGAGTACATGGGATTTAATGGGATTGAGGGCTATAGATAGGCCTAGAGGTGGGGATGTGATCGGCGCAACTTGTGGGCCGAAGGGCCTGTTTGTGCTGTGGCTTTCTATGTTCTATGTAAAAGGAATTTTGAAAGTTTGCATCAGTTGGGATCATTGAATCACTACAGTGCAGAAGGAGACCATTCGGTCCATTGAATCTGCACTGATTCTCTGACAGAGTATCTTACCCAGGTCCTTTCCCCAACCCTATCCCCATAACCCCACACATTTACCATAGCTAATGTATCTTTGGACTGTGGGAGGAAACTGGAGCACCCAGAGGAAACCAACGTAAACATGGGGAGAACGTGCAAACTCCACACAGACAGTCACCTCAGGCCGGAATTGAACCTGGGTCCCTGGCGCTGTGAGACAGCAGTGCTAACTACTGTGCCACTTTTTTTTTTTTGGCACTTTTCTTGGATAATAAGAAATATTGGACCATGTGACCTTGTCAACTTGGATGTGGGAGAAGTCCCAAGAGGAAGGGAAGTTGTCAGAAGTTGTGTGGTTGACCAACACAAAGGAGAGCTGTGGACACCAAGGAGAGCGACAAGCAGGAGAGCTGGAGGATGAATCTGATCAGCAACGCAAACACAAAGAGAAATTAGACAGAGGCAGGAAGAGGAACACAGCAAATCCTTCTCAGGAGAAGAAGCAAATCTCTCTCATGGGGAGCTCAGTTTTTGGGAGGAGATACTTTGGCCTCCCCACAGTAGGGGGGAGGTGGTGTGCCATTTACTGGCAGCAGGGTTTTCTGGTCCTTCTGCTGTCAATGGGATTTCCTGTTGACTGCACCTAATGCTGCCGGGAAACCCATGGCGGTGGTGCGCCGTGGGTGGGACCAGCAGATCCCGCTGGCGTGGACAGCTGGAGAATTCCAACCTTTCTATTTGGTAGCTCTTGGAAGCAATGAAAGAGCATGGCTAAAAAAAAGTGTAAAGATGAATCCTGTGTGTCCCAGACCTTTGCCCTGGCCAGGCACTAATACCCTGTCCATTTCTTTGCAGGAACATTACCTGATCAGCCAGGACCATCCACCAGCAGAGTCCCACCACCCATCCTTGACATGACCTCAGAGGAGATACCTGAGGAGGACACTAAAGATGCGTCACGGCTATCACCCACACCATCCACCAGCACAGAGACTAACACCTCAGTGGGCCATTGCAGCTGAAAGTCACTCTCTGGTGAGCACTGCACTGCTTCTAATGTACATCTGGTGGAGACAGGAGCATCAAAAGGATCAGGCAGTTGGAGGTCTGCTGTGCCCCATCCAGGTGCCGTACCTCTGGATACATTCGTATCTCAGCTGTTTGAGATATAAAGTCAAAGCCGGGAATACTAGGAGTGGTTGTCAGAGACACTCCTGTGACTGTAAGGCCAAATGGAGAAGCCCCAAGGTCTTCTGTCACAGGAGATGGTGCCGGCAATGTGTGGCACCCAGGCCAACATTGCAAGGGTGGAAAGCCTCAGATTAGAATTCAGATCCATGGTGGTAGATGTTCGAAGCATGGCGTAGTCCCTGAGGACCATGGCTGAGGTCGTCAACTGCATGATACAGGCACTGGTTGGCATCCATGGAGCAATTAAGATCAGTTATGCTGCTACAGTAACAATACTGTGCCACCGTATACAAACAAAACAGCTCTGAGTTCATAGGATTACTGCAACAGATCCTGCTCAAGAAACATGACACAAATACATTTCTTAAAGGCACAGTATCGTCACACTGAGGAGCATCACAGACTGTTGCTCACTGTGAGACATCATCATTCTCCTGCACTGACCGGCAGTAGACTCAAGGACATCCCAGTCCCAGTATCGTAATGAATGAGAGTTCACCACCTTCATCTCTTATCGCAGAGGGGTCATGATGTCCTGTGACGGGGTGGGGGGAGAAGGAGAGGTTGTGGGGCGGGTTACCGACTAGGCCAGTGAACTAGTCATCATCCACAAAGCAGGACGTGATGAGAGCCACTCTAGCCCTCCTGCCCACTGACACCCTTGCCCCCACCTGGCCACCATCCTCAGCTTCCTCTGCAGGCTATTCCTTGGCACTCTCAAAAATGTCTTCCTCACCTAAAGGACACATGCCACTCCCCCAGGTCAAGCTCGTTGCCCCACTGCAGAGCAAGATTGTGGAGGGCACAGCAGATCTCAACAATGCAGGAGACCCTCTGGGGATTGTATTGAATGGCCCCATCAGATCTGTCACAGCAACAGAAATGCACCTTCAACAGGCCGAAGTATTGCTTGATGACAGCTCGAGTCGTACTATGCGGCCTCATTGTACCTGGTCTCCACAGCGCTCTGTGGCCTCTGCACTGGTATCATCAGCCACGACCTGAGGGGTTAACCCTTGCCCCTAAGGAGCCATCCCAGTACACTGGGGTGTCCCTCGAAGAGTACAGGCATCCGAGACTGGCCAAGGATGTAGTTGTCATGCACACTCCCAGGAAAATACATGCATGACATGCACCTGGTGGTTACACCCCAGCTGGACATTTAGGGAGTGGAACCCCTTTCCAGTTTATGAAGGGAACTCCCTGATGCCATGGGGTGCAGAGAGCGATATGGATGCAGTTTATCATTCCCCTGCACCTATGGCATACTAGGCCTGGTCCAGGTCAAAGTGGATGTAATCACCAGTTCTTGCATGCCACCTATCCATCACCTCACCTTCTTGTCCTGCCCTGAGTAGGGTCTCTCTCCCGTCCACCCCACCAAATTTGTTATTTTCTTTCCATGCTCTCGCCCTCCGACCCCAAGTGACTATCATTCCTGTTGGCTTCCCTGTTGCCTCTCAGGCAAATTCCTCTCATCCTATCTCACCAGAATAGCATTATTTTTATCTCTCTTTCTTTCTTCCCTGTTCCCTGGTCTGAAGTAGGTGCTTAAGCATTGAGGAAGAACAAGGATTGTTTCGGAAAACGTGTGGATAATGTTGACCTATAACGTACATTCAGTTGACAAGAGTCATATCAGACCAAAATATGACTGGTGTTGAAGGCAAAACACACTGGGGCAGAAATTAGCCTGGGCCTAAACAACAAGGTTCCAAGCCATCCTTGGGCCTATTCTATGTTTTGGGGATGAGCAGATATTGCACCTCCACTAGCAGTTTGACTCACATTAAAAATTAATTCTGAGTCACTGGGAGTAGCAACTCTTGGATAGGTTCCAGAGTGAGACTGAATTGGGAAATGTGGAAACCACTGCAGAATTGCCGCAGCATGGCAGCACAGTGGCACAGTGGTTAGCACTGCTGCCTCACAGCGCCAGGGACCCAGGTTCAATTCTGGCCTCGGGTCACTGCCTGTGTGGAGTCTGCATGTTCTCTCCGTGTCTGCGTGGCTTTCCTCCGGGTGCTCCGGTTTCCTCTCACGATCCAAAGATGTGCAGGTTAGGTGGATTAGCCATGCTAATTTTCCCCTTAGTGTCCAAAGTTGTGTAGGTTAGGTGGATTTGACATGCTAAATTGCCTCTTAGTGTACAAAGATGTGCAGGTTAGGTGGATTGGCCATGGTAAATGCGCAGGGTTATGGGGATAGGGCAGGGGGCCTGTGTGGGATGTTCTTTCGGAGGGTTGGTGCAGACCCAATGGGCTGAATGGTCTTCTTCTGCACTGCAGGGATTCTATGGCATTCACCAGGATTTTAGAGTCAAGGACAAAAGTGTAGTTTAAATAAATAAACCCATCATTTTTTTTTGTGGGGGTGGGGGGGCGGTGGTTGGTGGGGCAGGGGGTGGGCATTGAAGAACCTTGAGCTGGGTAGATGTGGTGCCTGCCCATGTCCTCCAGTTGGTAGTGTACCCCTCATGAACACATTAAAGGTCTACCTGGGATGTCTATAATAAATGTCCTCGTGAAGTTTGAAGTGAGACCAGTGGAGATTGGGTTCCAACATCCTCCTGTTAAATTGGTATGCTTTGTGCCTGCTTTACACCAGAAAAGAGGCTCATCTTATTGCAAATTTATCACTTGTCCCAAACACATAAAGAGCCCTCACCAATGTATGATTGTGAAATCCATAGTCACTTTGACACACACGTGTTGCATGTTTTGAATCCACTGCTTGAAGAACACTTGTCTCACTTGCAGCCACCTCCATTTTCAGCGCCAGGACAAAAAGTCTTTATTCTAACTTGAGGCAGCTATGCCAGTGGAGATATCCTGCCTCGTTTGTCAGGGTGTGTGACAAGTAGAAGCAAGATGTTGCTAACGCACAGCTGGTGAATGAAGTCCTGTGATGAGATGGCAATCAGAGGTCAGAGCTTAGTGCCTGATGTATCTGCATGACCTCCTTCAAGATAAGGCTTTCTAAAAGGTCATAAGACACTGTGATACCTCTGTAAACATTTCTTTTCTGGTATCAGGAATCAGAGCACTGTAGGGAAGAGAATGTGACAGCTTTTTAAAAAATTTCTAATGATTTTGTGAAATGAGCATCCATTTGGAATACGCTCATTCTACACTGTGAGAAGCTGATCTTTAGGGGACTATTTTAAAATTCAAAGCAGATTGGCACGAAGCTGTCAGGACTTTGTAAGCAGCAAAAGGTATTTTTTGAGGATTGAATTTTACCATCATAAACTTTAGAAAATCCAAGCCTGTTTTTGTGGCTCCAGTATTAATGAAACTGGTGACCAAGCAAAGGTGAAATTCTAACCATATAGAATCATAGAATCCCTACAGTCCAGAAGGAGGCCACTCAGTCCATCAGGCCTGCACCAACAACAGTCTCACCCAGGCCCTATTCCCGTAAGCCTAACCATATTTACCCTGTTAATCCCCCTGACATGAAGGGGCAATTTAACACAGCAAATCAACCTAACCTGCACATTTTTTGACTGTGGGGAGGAAGCACCCAGAGGAAACCTATGCAGACACAGGCAGAACGTGCAAACTCCACACATACAGTGACCCAAGAATGGAATCGAACCTGGGTCCGAGGCGCGATGAGGCAGCAGTGCAAACCGTGCTGAATGATAAAAGTAAGGGACAGCTTTTTGAAAATAATTATACTAAAATTTTAATTTTGCCTGTGTAATATAAATCAATGTTACTGTAAAAGACTATAAAAGCAGAAATATGGGACTGAAATATTAATTCAATGATTATGCATTTTATCACCAATTGAGACATGCTCAATATCACTTACCTACACTACACTGGCAACTACACTTTATTGGCAATGCTTTGGGATGTCCTGAGGGCATGTGTAAAAGCAAGTCTTTATTTCTTTTAACTATAGTATACTATCTAACCAGTTTATTTGCATAACTCCAACACATTCAATTAAAATACTACCTTAGTTATTTCCATCTCCACAATGTGACCCATCTATTCACTGACCTTGCCCTTACTGCAGCTGGAAGTCTGGTCCACACGATTCCTGTATTAGGAGTCAAATTCTCCCAACATTCTCTTCCTCGTCAGCCTCTTGAGCACCACCGACACAGATTAAAACTTATCCAAAACTCAAAACCTTTGCTGCACTAACTCACACTCATACATCAAGCTTCACTGACCATAGTTACCCGACTCAACATCCCTCGATGCACCCAATCAGATCTCGGCAGCCTTTCCCACTCAATGGCTTGTGCCTGCGGCGATCCCTCAATGCTGCCTTTTCCTGCTTCATATTACGTTCCATCCCCCTTCGACACCAAGTGAGCTCTGGCTTTGTTTGCCCTTCCTTTCCTTCACCTGAGAATGTATCTTGAGTGAAACAAATTATAATTTCTTTAAAGTTAGCCAGTTGTTCTTTTGCAGTCTTGCTTGTCAAACTTTCATTCCAGTTCTGAACAAAAGTGAAACATTGCAGATGCTGGAAATGTGAAATAAAAACTGAGAATGCAAGAAATACTCGGCAGGTCAGGAAACATCTGTGGAGAGAGAAACAGTTAATATTTTAGGTCCAAAACCCTCCCATTATGACTTTAAAACTCTATCGCTTTTACATCTCTCCGTAATTTCCCTGAAAGTTATTTCCTCTTCATCCTTCCCACTAGTCAGTTACCTCTTGAATGCATCCAATAATGTAATGGTATTTCCTGTGTTTCTCAGTTCTAGCCAAATAGGTTCAGGCCTTGACTCTTCCCATTCAGGACATCCATTCTCTTCAACACTGATGTTCTCCTTCGTCATTTCTTTCCTTCCCTATCTGTCCTGAACATCCTGTATCCAGGAATATTTAACACCCAGTCCTACGCCTTTATGAGCTAGGTCTCTCTTATCGCCACACATCGTATTCCCATATGTGACTATTTGCCCCCGCAGCTCACCAACCTTATTCACCTTGTCTTTTGCACTTACTTCCATGGACAGCACACCTAATTTAGGCCTCATTGCAACACTTCTCGCTACCATACTATGTTAACTCTAGTATTCATCTGCTTCTTCCAATCTTGTGCGCACCTTGTTTTTCCTTCCTGGGCTGCATCTCCACCTGCCAAGTTAGTTTAAGCACTCCCCAATCCACCTGCAGATCACATCACAAGGACACTCTCCTGGATTTCATGAGGTATGAACTGCCCAAGACCTGCTGTATCGATCCCTCCCTCAAAGCTGTTCCCAATGTCCCAGGATTCCAAAGCTCTCCCTACTCTGCCATCTAGCCAGCCCACATTCACCTGCTGGGTCTGGGAGTGATCTGGAGTTTACCATCTGTTTCCTGGTCTCTTAATTAGATGCTTAAAACCTGCTTGCAGGATCTCATCCCTCCTCTGCCTACGTCATTGGTACTGATACAGGCCACAGTCTCTGGCAGATGTGGTAAATAGGGACCGCCGACCATTCCCCTCAGAGTGCTCTGAAGCTGTACGCATTCTTGGCCCTGGCACCAAGAGACAACATATCATCCTGGAATCACATCTGTAGCCTGCTGGCTACTCTAACTAGAATTTCATATCACTGTGGCTTTCCTAACCCTCCTTCACACGACTACTTTGCTGAGCCAACCGTGATACCATGGACTTGCCTCTGGCTGTACACCCCACAGAACACATCTCCCTCACCAGTACTCAGAAATGACTACCAGTTGGGGGAGGGTGGGGGGGGGGGGGGGGGGGGGGCGGGGAATGCACTCAGGAAACTCCTGGTTCTGTTTCACTGTTTGGTGGTCACCCATTGCTTCTTTGCCTGCATATTCCTAAGCTGCAGAGTGACCATATCCAGAAACACGTTACGCACAAAGCTCTCAGCCTGATCAGCTGCTATTTAAGCTCAGATACCCAGAGCTTGAGCTCCTCCAGCTGATTCTGTACATGTGGTTGTGACACATGTTGGGGGGGGTGATTCTTTTGCAGTGCAGTGGGCTGGGAGACTCGAGCGGAGGCCGTTTTGCGAGCTCCCCACTGGGCAGAGTGACAGAGGAAGGGAGGCCAGAGATTGGGGCTGGCTATCGGGGTGGGGTGGGATCAGCCTGCTGGGGGAGTTTGGGGCTGCAGGGGGGTGGGTCGGGAGATCGAGGCTGCAGCGGCGGGGAGGAGATTGAGGCGGGCTGGGGGAGGAGGCTTGAGGCTGGTCCGGACACATCCGGGGGGGCAGCGATCAGGCCTTGTGGGGGGGTGGTCAGAGGGGCAGCGATGTGGGGGTCATTAGGCTGGCCAGCAATTGAGCTGGCCAGCGATTGGGAGGTTGGCAGTGCAGAGCTACTGTGCATGTGCTGATCTCGATGCTGACAGATCAGTGCATGCACACAGTGGCCCACTTAGTGCTATGCTGCTGGCCTCTCCAGTGGGAATAGGCCCCTCCCCCTGTTTTTGGACTGATTTATGCCAGTGCACAGAGTGTGGGAGATTCAGTTTGGAACTCCCGCTGAAAAAGGGAGCATGATTTACTGCAGTTTTAACGCAAATTTGACACTTAGAATTTTTTGGGGAGAATTGATCCTGTACATAGAGTAAGTGGTAGTTCCCACATGGAGCAGGATGTGCATTGCTAATGAGATTTCCCTTTGAACACATCCCTTGCCTCTGGGAAACCCGTGGCAGGGGTGCACTGTCAGCAGGACTGGAAGATCCCGCCCACATGAACAGCCAGCCGGAAAGTTGAGCCTTTGTCTTTGGATCTTAGGTCCTACCTCAATACTTACCATCCGTACTGATCTTTGTTCACTTAGCCTGTGACTCCATCTTCCCTCTCAAGTGGGTGTAAAAGATCCCATGGTACAATTTTGAAACGGGAGTTATCCCTGGTGTCCTAGCCAATATTTATTCAGTAAGGAGTCTAACAACACCAGGTTAAAGTCCAACAGGTTTATTTGGTAGCAAATGCCACTAGCTTTCGGAGCGCTGCTCCTTCGTCAGATGGAGTGGAAATCTGCTCTCAAACAGGGCACAGAGACACAAAATCAAGTTACAGAATACTGATTAGAATGCGAATTTCTACAGCCAACCAGGTCTTAAAGATACAGGCAATGTGAGTGGAGGGAGCACAGGTTAAAGAGATGTGTATTGTCTCCAGACAGGACAGCCAGTGAGATTCTGCAAGTCCAGCAGGCAAGCTGTGGGGGTTACTGATAGTCTGACATAAACCCAACATCCCGGTTTAGGCCGTCCTCATGTGTGCGGAGCTTGGCTATCAGTTTCTGCTCAGCGACTCTGCGTGTGTCGTGAAGGCCGCCTTGGAGAACGCTTACCCGAAGATCTGAGGCTGAATGCCCGTGACCGCTGTGCCCTGGTTGAGAGCAGATTTGGGATGGGATTTACGACCATCTAGAAAGATGAGGTTTAATCCGAGATAGTCAGCACGGATTCGTGAAGGGCAAGTCGTGCCTCACAAATTTGATTGAATTTTTTGAGGAGGTAACTAAGTGTGTTGATGAAGGTAGGGCAGTTGATGTCATATACATGGATTTTAGTAAGGCATTTGATAAAGTCCCCCATGGTCGGCTTATGATGAAAGTGAGGAGGTGTGGGATAGAGGGAAAGTTGACTGATTGGATAGGTAACTGGCTGTCTGATCGAAGACAGAGGGTGGTGGTGGATGGAAAATTTTCGGATTGGAGGCAGGTTGCTAGCGGAGTGCCACAGGGATCGGTGCTTGGTCCTCTGCTCTTTGTGATTTTTATTAATGACTTAGAGGAGGGGGCTGAAGGGTGGATCAGTAAATTTGCTGATGACACCAAGATTGGTGGAGTAGTGGATGAGGTGGAGGGCTGTTGTAGGCTGCAAAGAGACATAGATAGGATGCAAAGCTGGGCTGAAAAATGGCAAATGGAGTTTAACCCTGATAAATGTGAGGTGATTCATTTTGGTAGGACTAATTTAAATGTGGATTACAGGGTCAAAGGTAGGGTTCTGAAGACTGTGGAGGAACAGAGAGATCTGGGGGTCCATATCCACATATCTAAAGGTTGCCACTCAAGTGGATATAGCTGTGAAGAAGGCCTATAGTGTGTTAGCTTTTATTAACAGGGGGTTGGAGTTTAAGAGCCGTGGGGTTATGCTGCAACTGTACAGGACCTTGGTGAGACCACATTTGGAATATTGTGTGCAGTTCTGGTCACCTCACTATAAGAAGGATGTGGAAGCGCTGGAAAGAGTGCAGAGGAGATTTACCAGGATGCTGCCTGGTTTGGAGGGTAGGTCTTATGAGGAAAGGTTGAGGGAGCTAGGGCTGTTCTCTCTGGAGCGGAGGAGGCTGAGGGGAGACTTAATAGAGGTTTATAAAATGATGAAGGGGATAGATAGAGTGAACGTTCAAAGACTATTTCCTCAGGTGGATGGAGCTATTACAAGGGGGCATAACTATAGGGTTCATGGTGGGAGATATAGGAAGGATATCAGAGGTAGGTTCTTTACGCAGAGAGTGGTTGGGGTGTGGAATGGACTGCCTGCAGTGATAGTGGAGTCAGACACTTTAGGAACATTTAAGCGGTTATTGGATAGGCACATGGAACACACCAGGATGATAGGGAGTGGGATAGCTTGATCTTGGTTTCAGATAAAGCTCGGCACAACATCGTGGGCCAAAGGGCCTGTTCTGTGCTGTACTGTTCTATGTTCTATGTTCTAGATTTCCACTCCATCTGACGAAGGAGCAGCGCTCCGAAAGCTAGTGGCATTTGCTACCAAATAAACCTGTTGGACTTTAACCTGGTGTTGTTAGACTCCTTACTGTGTTTACCAAGTCCAACGCCGGCATTTCCACAATATTTATTCCTCAACCCACATCACAAAAACGGATCACTGAAGCAAAGAGCTGCAGATTCTGGAAACCTGGTATGAAAACAGAAAATGCTGGAAATGCTCATCAGTCAGGTAGCATCTGCGGAGAGAGAAATAGAGTTAGTGACCTTCCATCAGAAACAAAATATCTGGTTAATACCACGTTGCTGTGTGGGGGAACCTGATGTGCACAAACTGTCTGTTGCGTAACAGTGACTACAAGTTAAAGATGGGGAGATGCCGGCGTTGGACTGGGGTAAGCACAGTAAGAAGTCTCACAACACCAGGTTAAAGTCCAACAGGTTTATTTGGTAGCAAATACCATAAGCTTTCAGAGCACAGCTCCTTCGTCCACCCCATCTGACGAAGGAGCTGTGCTCCGAAAGCTTATGGTATTTGCTACCAAATAAACCTGTTGGACTTTAACCTGGTGTTGTGAGACTTCTTACTGTGCAAGTTAAAGAACAGTTTTATTGCCTATGGAGCACTTTCAAACATCCCGAAATCATGAAAAGCATAAAGGCGAGTTCTTCTTTCTAAAAAAAAGCCTCCTTGACAGATTTTTCCTTGTAAATTGCATCAATTTTCATAACTCTTGACAATTTCTTGTCTCATTTCCTTCTCTACAAAATACCTTGGGAACTTTCTCTGCCCACAATACGCAGCGCAAATGCAAATTCATATCGGAGTAAGTGTTTTCAGAATATCTATGTTTTCTGTAGCCCGTGTGTGCAGTTCTGACATATTTGGCATCTTCCCCGTCCCTGCGACTTCTTCAATATAATTTGAAAGAGAGCTTAGCAACAAAACAACAGTTCTTTCCAGTGGAATGATAGTTCTGGTACTCAGGCAATAACCTTTTGAAGAAATTCATGCTTCATACATGGTTATCTTTAAAGATACACATCAGCAGTGGAGGTTATATAAGTCAGAGCATCATATTCCTTCTGTCAAAACTAGGTAGATTATCAGTACAGTATAAGCAGAGAACATTGGAGTGAATTATTCAGCCCATGCCTCAACTTTCAACACCATAAAACCTTGGCAGAAGCAGCATTAACATTCAGCAATATAATCGAGCTGATTTATTTTGTAGCGTTCAATATTGTAGGCAAATATAAAAAAAACTAGAAGAATAATTATTCTTTTGGAAGCTAAAGAGAAGTTCAGGGTCCTTTGAGGGGAGCAGAATCAATCCTATTGACACAAATGCATTTCAGTCCGGGTAAGCTCTCAGTTTCAATTTAGAATGAATCGACGTAATGAATGCAGCTTTCACTTCTTGTCCCACAATAAAATCCCATAGACAAGGAGTTGAATACCAAGCTAAACAGCTTATTTTTCACGTGGCAATGGGCTGGCAAAGGTGGACTAAATTTAGGAGAGATAGGGAGGTGACACGGGACAGGAGAAAATTTAGATGCATGGCACAAAGGTTACCGTGTGGTGTAGAATTCATATCAGCACTTGGAAGGTGTAGATTCAGATAAATTGGCGAAGATGTAGGGGGGAATAAAACGTGTTCATCATGATCGAACAGAATGCAGCAATGGAGGGAGGCTCTTTAACAAGCTTAATGGAGGAGGCAGGGAAGCCAGAAAGGCCAGTTTACCTTTAATAGAGCAACTATATATTCAAGATGGGAGGACAGTGCAAAGGAATACTTAAAAGTTGCAAGAGATGATGTTGGCAAGGAAAGTATTTTAAATCTGTCCTGTACAGCAGTAAGGTTTTCTACTTAATGGGATATTTCTGCTGAGCCTTACATTCCTTGTGCAACAAAAGTAATGGTTCTTTCAGAAATGTCTTTCTTTATTGACCTTTGGAACATACCATGAATCAAAGGGATATGCATACTGAGAATCAGATACCTTTTTCTTCCTTAAGCCTCTATTTTAGAATGTAGTGGGTCACTCCTCGTGCTCTCGATGTGTTCACCTTGGGACCAAACCTAGTTCGAGCACCATGTAGTCAGAACATCAATGTATTTGTACGATGAGAACTCCCGAGAAATCTTTAGGCTGAATTTTCCTGGCTCCCATGGTGGCAAGCTTGGGGGTGGAAAAGCCTGTAAAGTAGGGGGGAGTCGTATTGAGATGTCTAATGCATTCGCGCCACCAGGGAACGTTCCTGGGGACAAGCTGGGTAGTAGATCAGCTGCCCACTCCATCACCAACTAACATTGTCCCAGGTAGAAAAGGCTGGAAATACAGAGCAACATCTCTGGAGAGAAAAGCAGGATTTTCCCTGTTTTTTAAAATTCTTTCATGATATTTGGGCATTGCTGGTGAGGCCAGCATTTATTGCCCATCCCTAATTACTCTTGAACTGAATGGTTTGCAGTCTGGATTTTCTTGTACCTGGCCTTCTCATTCCCAGCCCCGCTGAGCCCATTCAGGTCGATGACCCTTCATCAGAACTGGGAAAAGGTAGAAATATAGTAGGTTTTAGTGTGTGGAAAGGGAGATGCAGTTCAGAAGTGAGATTAAGAAACTCTGTGTAATCATTTATTTGTTGTCAAGCTACAGAGTGACCCTAAAAATGCAATCACATAATTCAGTCCCGAAAGCCGCAATCACCTCCTGCAGTCAAGTCTTCTCAACACTGGGAAGAAATGTCGATCAGACTCAGCAAAATAGGGTTGTAAAAACAGTTTGACTGGGGCACATTTTCCTCACCTGCAAGTTGAAAGAGGTAGCATGAAAAATCAATTTTCCGAAATTGTTTGTTTCTAAGCTCATTGGGGTGGCAATGTTGTCACCTTTCCCTTTTATGATTTTTGAAAATTTCAAATAGCCTTGACAACGCAGAGTACAGAATGTTCTGGAAAATGACTGCCAAGCGATTGTATGGATGGAATTTTCCATCCCTTCACACCGATGGGATCTTCGGCTCACCTGTAAGGGAGTGGGGGAGGGTGGGAGGGGTGCTGCTGGAAAATTCCACCCTATGTTTTTGCTGTTTTCTGCAACCCAATTGACCCCGAAATTGGCCATACTTGTGCAAATGATCGAGAGTTTACAAGTGCAGGTGATAGCACAAATTGGGTTTCTCTCCTCTTTTACACTTATTCATAAAGCAATGAACTTAGAGCTTGGGTTAGTACTTGGAACTCTGATATTGTTGCTATAACAGAGACTTGGTTAAGGGAAGGGCAAGATTGGCAGCTTAATGTCCCAGGATGCAGATGTTTCAGGCGGGATAGAAGGGGCTGTAAAAGGGGTGGGGGAGTTGAACTACCGGTTAAGGAGAAAATCACAGCAATACTGCGGGAAGACACCTTGGAGGGCTCATACAGTGAGGCAATATGGGATAGAGCTCAGGAATAGGGAGGGTGTAATCACAATGTTGGGGGTTTACTATAGACCACTCAACTGCCAGTGGGAGATAGAGGAATCGATATGTAGACAGATTTTGGCAAGGTGTAAAAGTAACAGGGTTGTTGTGGTGGAGATTTTAACTTCCCCTATATTGACTGGGACTCACTTATTGCTAGGGGCGTGGATGGGGCAGAGTTTGTGAGGAGCATCCAGGAGGGCTTCTTGAAACAGTATGTAGATAGTCCAACGAGGGAAGGGGCCATACTGGACCTGGTATTGGGGAATGAGTCCAGCCAGGTGGTTGACATTTCAGTAGGGGAGCAGTTCGGGAACAGTGACCACAATTCAGTAAGCTTTAAGGTACTGATGGATAAAGATAGGTGTTGGCCTCAAGTTAAGGTGCTAAACTGGAGAAGGCTAATTACAACAATATTAGGCAGGAACTGAAGAATCTACATTGGGGGCAAATGTTTGAGGGCAAATCAACATCTGGCATGTGGGAGGCTTTCAAGTGTAAATTAATAGGTATTCAGGACTAGCACATTCCTGTAAGGATGAAGGATAAGTGTGGCAAGTTTTGGGAACTTTGGATAACGAGAGATATTGTGAGCCTAGTCAAAGAGAAAAAGGAAGCGTTTGTGAAGGCAAGGAGGCTGGGAACACATGAAGCAAGTGTGGAATAGAAGGAAAGTAGAAATCAACCTAAGCAAGGAGTAAGGAGGGCTAAAAGGGGACACAAAAAATCATTGGCCAGTAGGATTAAGGAAAATTCCAAGGCTTTTTATACATATATAAAGAGCCAGGGAACGGGTTGGCCCACTCAAGGACAGGGGACGGGATCTATGCATGGAGCCAGAGGAAATGGACGAGGTATTAAATAATTACTTTGCACCAGTATTCACCAAAGAGAAGGACTTGGTGGATGATGAGTCTGGGAAAGGGTGTGTAGATAGTTTGAGTCATGTTGAGATCAAAAAGGAGGAGATATTGGGGTTCTTGAGAAACGTTAAGGTAGACAAGTCCCCAGGGCCTGATGGGATATACCCCGGAATACTGAGAGAGGCAAGGGAGGAAATTGCTGGGGCTTTGAGAGAAATCTTTGTATCCTCACTGGCTATAGGGGAGGTCCCAGAGGATTGGAGAATAGCCAATGTTGTTCCTTTGTTTAAGAAGGGTAGCAAGAATAATCCAGGTAATTGCAGGCTGGTGAGCCTTACGTCAGTGGTAGGGAAATTATTGGAGACGATTCTTCGAGACAGAATTTACTCCCACTTGGAAATAAGTGGATGTATTAGCAAGAGGCAACATGGTTTTATGAAGGGGAGGTCTTGTCTCACTAACTTGATCGAGTTTTTTGAGCAAGTGATGAGCATGATTGATGAGAATAGGGCAGTGGATGTTGTCTACATGGACTCAGTAAGGCCTTTGACAAGGTCCCTCATGGCAGACCGGTGCAGAAGGTGAAGTCGCATGGGATCAGAGATGAGCTGGCAAGATGATACAAAACTGGCTCGGTCATAGAAGTTTGCGGTGTAGGAACTTGATATCTGTGTCGATATGCGCGATCTTCTTGGAGATCCTCTCCACTTGGAGCCGGCAGTTTGTGGGACAATACACATCTCTTTAACCTGTGCTTAATGCTCCCTCCACTCACATTGTCTGTATCTTTAAGATCTGGTTGGTTGTAGAGATTCGCATTCTAATCAGTATTCTGTAACTTGATTTTGTGTCTCTGTGCCCTGTTTGAGAGCAGATTTCCACTCCATCTGACGAAGGAGCAGTGCTCCAAAAGCTAATGGCATTTGCTACCAAATAAACCCGTTGGACTTTAACCTGGTGTTGTTAAAACTCTTACTCGGTCATAGAAGACAGAAGGTAGCAGTGGAAGGGTGCATTTTTGAATGGAGGGCTGTAACAAGTGGCGTTCCTCAGGGATCAGTGTTGGGAACTTTGCTGTTTGTAATATATATAAATGATTTGGAGGAAAATGTAATTGGTTTGATGCATAAGTTTGCGGAAGACACAAAGGTTGGTGGATTTGTGGATAGCGATGAGGACCATCAGAGGATACAACAGGATACAGATCAGTTGGAGACTTGGGCGGAGAGATGGCAATGGAGTTTAATCCAGGCAAATGTGAGGTAATGCATTTTGGCAGGTCTAATACAGATAGGAAATATACAGTAAATGGCAGAACCCTTAAGAGAATTGATAGGCAGAGGGATCTGGGTGCACAGGTACACAGGTCACTGAAAGTGGCAAAGCAGGTGGAGAAGGTAGTCAAGAAGGTTTACGGCATGGCTTGCCTAATCGACCAGGGCACTGAGTTTAAAAATTGGCAAGTCATGTTACAGCTTTATAGAACCATATAAATTGGAATTGGAATACAGCGTTCAATTCTGGTCGCCACATTACCAAAAGGATGTGGGAGCTTTGGAGAGTGTACAGACAAGATTTACCAGGATGTTGCCTTGTATGGAGGGCATTAACTATGAGGAGAGGTTGGAGAAACTTGGTATGTTCTCTCTGGAACGATGGAGGTTCAGGGACAACCTGATAGAAGTCTACAAGATTATGAGGGGCATGGACAGAGTGGATAGTCAGAAGCTTTTTCCCGGGGTGCAAGAGCCAAGAACTAGGGGGGATAGGTTTAAGGTGCGAGGGGCAAGGTTTAAAGGAGGTCTATGAGGCAAGTTTTTTCACAGAGGGTGGCTGGAGTGCGGGCAAGCTATGTAATGAAACCTCAGGAATACATTTAATCACTGGCAACCCTACTCTTAGCTGCCAGGGGAGGTAGTGGAAGCAGATACGATAGTGAGCTTTAAGGGGCGTCTTGACAAATGCATGAATAGGATGGGAATAGAGGGATATGGTCCCCGGAAAGGTAGTGGTTTTAGTTCAGTCGGGCAGTACGGTCTGTGCAGGCTTGGAGGGCTGCAGGGCCTGTTCCTGTGCTGTAATTTTCTTTGTTCTTTATTCTTTGTTCATTGTGTTTGAAGATTGTCTGACCCACAAGGTTGCTCCACTAATCATCATTGCGGGCTTCTGCTGATTACGCCTGTTATAGACTTCTGAGGAGACTCTTAAAATTAACATTTTTTTTAAAGGCGCAAGGATATTGATGGACCTATTTTAAAAGTTTTTGAATGTTTACTCAGATTTACTAATAAACTGACTATTATATGCCAATGCAACTAGCAAATTATCATAGTTACATTGTGCATTGTGGCTGACTTGTTGAATCCAGAGGTTTTGACTAATGATCTGGAAACGAGAGCAGAACTTAATGCTCCCCTGAGTGTGCTGGGAGGCAGAGGGGCCACTTAATTGCATGGGAAGGTATTGCGGGTGGAGTGGAGATCCTGTCACCTTTCCAACTCAGCCCTCCCTCTGATTAAGTATTCTACCACTGATGGGTAGGGACCAGATAAGGCAGGTAAGTGCCAGCCTCACGGTGAAGGGAATTTCTCCTATTTGGGCAGTCGGTGCCAGTCAGAGAGACCAGCTGGTGGCAAGGGGCCTCCATAGCAGACCTTAGCAAGCCTGCCGCACTCACTGTTCCTCTATGGCTCCAGTGCCTATGTTCAGCTTTCGGCCTATTGCAGTAATGGCAGTGGCCATTGCTCCTGGTGGCCCTGTCATTGCTGGAGCGCAGCTAGTTGCTGATTGGCTTGCTGCCCTCGGAGGAAGGAAATTCCCCCTGAAGATGCTGAGGACCCCTTTGCCAACCAGATGAATGCCTCATTGGTGTTAAATTGGGCCAAGGGGGCCCAGAATGGCTGCGACAGCTTTGCCAACAGCTCTTCAGCTGGTGTGATCATTTATTTTCTCCTAAACCTTTAAATTCCACAAAGGCAGCCAAGGGTTATAAATACAGCTAATTAAATAAATTTGGAATAAAATAAAGTTAACTGGCCATGAAACTGCTGGATTGATGTAAAAACCCATTTCATTCACCAATGTCCCTTGAGGAAGGGAATATGCTGTCCTTAACTAGTCTGGCCTATATATTATTCCTGACCTACAACAATGCCAATAACTCTTAACTGCTCTGAAATAGCCTAGCTAGTTAATTCAAGGTCCATTATGGATGGACAATAAATGCTGCATTTTCCAGCGATGCCCACCATAAATTAAATAAATATGTCGTAGTTTTTAAGAGTTTGCTCGTACTTGAGTATTGCTGAAAAAAAGGGACATGCTGTTGAAGCTTTTCAACTCGCACTCATCAGGACAGATTCTCAAGAATGCCACTTGTAAAGGGAACAATAATTAATACTGCATGAGAAGAATGTGCTAATTGGTTAGCAAGTGGATTCTGATTGGTAGAGGCATTGTCATGGAGACGTCACAAAGGAACAGTAAATTGCCAAGCTTTTGTTTAAATTCTAACCAGACAGGTCAGCTTTGGTTGGTCAAGGCATTGTCCTGGAGAATGGCTATCCCCCAAGCTTTTGTTTAGTTGAAAAATACACAAAGAAGACATGCTCCTTCTGTTTTGTGTTTATATCCAATTCAATCCAACCAAAGTCCAATTCAAAATCTCAACAAGTGAGACATTCCAGATCCAAGCTGACAACACAGGCTCATCGCTTCCTGTCTTGGGCTTGATCTACATGATCCAAGCTGATTGGAGTAGGCATTGCACCTTCTCCAAGGCTTGATCTCATTTGCATCTTGCCGCTTTTTAAAAAATTGGCAAGGACAGATTTTTGCAAATCTCCCCTGATGTGGGCAAGGTGAAAAGCTTCACCAGTGTGTCTCTTTTTCAGCAACACTTTTAATCAATTTTCAGTTGTTTAAAATCAGGTTACTCGGATGAAAGGTAAGACACCCTGGGTGGGATTTTCCAGTTTCCCTTCCCCTACCGAAACCGGAAAATCCCACCCGATGTCAACGGACCTCTGCATGGTCTGTGACCCGTCCGCTATGATTCCCGTGGTGGGTGGGACAGGAAAATTTGCTCCTCTGACTAAAATTACTTCTTTTTCTCTGATAAACTCATTTACAGACAAATGAATCAAACTTCTTCAGGTGCCACTCCTAGACGTATTAACAAACATTTTTAAAGCAAAATTTATCTTTTAAAAAATGTTCTAAATTGTACTATTGTACGGTCAGTAATACAGATATAATTGAGTGGAACCTGATTTTAAAAAAACACTTCTCAAATCTGGCACAATTTTGGGTGTAATTTGCAATCCAATTGGATGTCACTTGTACGCAAAGCAGGAACCCCAAGCTCTTTAAGAATGCACTTAAGTTTTGATTTTCAGAAACTCCCATCATCCAGACGCAATGATTAAAAGTGTCAGGGAGATTAGCAGGGTAAATATGTGGGTTTACGGGAATAGGGCCTAGGCTGGATTGTGGTCTACTCGATGGGCCGAATGGCCTCCTTCTGCACGGAAGGGATTCTATAATTCTATGATTGGCGTAACATTATGGGAAGATGTGACCTATTTGCAAGCAGGAATGCAGCACATCAATGTGATAAAAGTCTATGTCAGTGCCCATTTCCATGACAAACTCTCTGCTGCGCAAGCTGTAGGAATCCTTACTGAATAACATTAATTGCTTCTTGTTAAATACAGGCCAGTTTTTCCCAGATTGAGACCCAAATTTTCTTTTTGTAGTTTAGAAGCTGTAGAATTCCATCTGACTTTTGAAGTGATACTTTAGGAGATCGATACTGGGATCTCAGCTGCAGAACACTAGGTGCACGCAACAAATCCCACCCCATCATGCAAAACCCTCTCATAAACACCATTTTAAGGTGTTTCCAACATGCTTTTCTGGGGTGAGATTTCCTGCACCAGCTGCTCTTAAAATCTCCTGTCCTGGTGAGCAACGCTTCTGATATCTGCATAATCTCAAGTGTTCAGATGATTGGGAAATGTGATAAGAGGGCTCCCGCATAAAAGTTCAAAGCAGCGTGACCTTCACAGTGACTAAGTGAGCCTTGTCTGGGTTGGAGATGGGCTTTACATCTGGCTGCAGCAGTGTGAAGAATTCAGTGTTGGTTTCCTTCAGGAATGGTCGGCAATGCAGGCAGGTTTCAATGGACAGACCGAGATAAAAGACTCTGGCCCTGTGTACACAAATTACAGCATATGGAAGCACCATGATGGCACAGTGGTTAGCACTGTTCCCTCACAGCGCCAGGCGCCTGGGTTCAATTCCCGGCTTGAGTCACTGTCTGTGTGGAGTTTGCATGTTCTCCCCTTTCTGCGTGGATTTCCTCTGGGTGCTCCGGTTTCCTCCCACAGTCCGAAAGACGTGCTGGTTAGGTGAATTGGCCATGCTAAATTTTGGCTAAGATCAAGTGTAGTTATGCGGATGCTGCACTTGGTTGAGGTCATTGGGTTGCATTTAAGCTTCATATGTTTCACATGAAGCAATTTTTAAAAGCGGTATCTCGGCCTTTTGGCTGAGATGCAAATGAGATCAAGTCTTGGAGGAGGAATTGCTTTCCCTCCTCCAATCAGCTTGGCTCATGTTGATCAGGCCCAGGACAGGGTAAATGGTCGCTTGCCCTGTCTTGCCAGCCTGGATCGGAAATGTCTCAACTTGTTGAGACTCTGAATTGGACTTGTTTTGATTGAATTGGAAAAGTATTTTTTAAAAATTCTCCCTCAGTGTACCTGAACAGGCGCTGGAGTGTGGCGAGTATAGGAAAGGTGGATGTGTTTGCTAACTAATGGAGGAGCGTGGGATTTTCACACTTGTGACACTAATAAATAATAAACAATGTTGAAGGCATTCACTTGTCACCCCTTCTCCTCCTCTTTAGAAACTGCACACAAATGCTTGCCCATGGTTGGATTTCAGTGAGCAAATTAATAGGTGTAGCAGTTCTAACAATCAGAGGGCTAAGTTCCAGTACAGCTTTAAGTGCATGTTGGATAATTTACCTTGTCCAGCATAACCCAAATCTCACGGAAGCAAACCTTTGCTAAGAGTAGTGTTGCCAGTGATTAAATGTATTCCTGAGGTTTCATTACATAGCTTGCCCACACTCCAGCCATTAGTTGGCAAACACACATATCATAGAAATCATAGAAACCCTACAGTGCAGAAGGAGGCCATTCGGCCCATCGAGTCTGCACCGACCACAATCCCACCCAGGCCCTACCCCCACATATTTTACCCGCTAATCCCTCTAACCTACACATCCCAGGACTCTAAGGGGCAATTTTTTAACCTGGCCAATCAGCCTAACCCGCACATCTTTGGACTGTGGGAGGAAACCGGAGCACCCGGAGGAAACCCACGCAGACACGAGGAGAATGTGCAAACTCCACACAGTCAGTGAACCGAGCCGGGAATCGAACCCGGGACCCTGGAGCTGTGAAGCAGCAGTGCTAACCACTGTGCTACCGTGCCGCCCATCATATCCTTGTGATGCACGTCCTTCCTACTCCAATTGGACTTATTACCCAATTGTATGATGCTTGACTTTCAGCCAGTATTTTTCCCCCTTTTTCAATATCTAATAAGAGAAATGTTCAAAGAAAATTACAAAAAAAACTCCTTTTTAATGTACTGATGATTTTTCTCTGGGGTTGCATAAAGCAAGAAGTCTAACAACACCAGGTTAAAGTCCAACAGGTTTATTTGGTAGCAAAAGCCACGAGCTTTTGGAACAGGCTGTCCCTTCATCAGGTGGGTGGGAGTTCTGATCACAAACAGGGCACAAAGACACAAACTCAATTTACATGAATAATGATTGGAATGTGAGTGTTTACAGCTAATCAAGTCTTAAAGGTACAGACAATGTGAGTGGAGGGAGCATTAAGCACAGGTTAAAGAGATGTGCATTGTCTCCAGACAGGACAGCTGGTAAGATTTTGCACATCCAGGCAGGTTGTGGGGGTTACAGATAGTGTTTCATGAACCCAATATCCCGGTTGAGGCTGTCCTCATGTGTGCGGAACCTGGCTATCAGTCTCTGCTCAGCAACTCTGCGCTGTTGTGTGTCGTGAAGGCCGCCTTGGAGAACTTTTACCCGGAGATCAGAGGCTGAATGTCTGTGACCGCTGAAGTGCTCCCCAACAGGAAGAGAACACTCCTGCCTGGTGATTGTCGAGCGGTGTTCATTCATCCATTGTCGTAGCGTCTGCATGGTCTCCCCAATGTACCATGCCTCGGGACATCCCTTCCTGCAGCGTAACAGGTAGACAACGTTGGCCGAGTTGCAAGAGTATGTACCGTGTACCTGGTAGATGGTGCTCTCGCGTGAGATGATGGCACCCGTGTCGATGATCCGGCACATCTTGCAGAGGTTGCTGTAGCAGGGTTGTGTGGTGCCGTGGTCACTGTTCTCCTGAAGGCTGGGTAGTTTGCTGCGGACAATGGTCTGTTTGAGGTTGTGCGGTTGTTTGAAGGCAAGAAGTGGGGGTGTGGCTTTCGGTATCTTGTCTGCTTTCTTGCATCTTTGTAGAAACTTGATGCCTGTGTCGGTATGCGCGATATTCTTGCAGATCCTCTCCACTTGCCCTGAAACATTGACTGGGGTTTGTCGCGAGTGGGTTGGAAGATTTGACCGACCAACCGTTAACTTTGGGCAGGAATTTTGCAGAGTGACCAGAAATTCCCGGCCATTAACTCTGTTTCTCTCTCCACAGGCGCTGCTGGACCTGCTGAGCAGTCAGTCACTGTGAAGGCCTCACTGCTTTGAACTTTTATGCAGGAGTCCTCTTATCACATTTCTCAATCTGCTGTCCACTTGAGATTATGCAGGTCTTCACTTCAGATTCTCATCGTCCGCTGTATTTTGCCTTTGATATTGATGCTTAGCCTATTGAGTGACTGTGCCTCCTTTTGTATTGAGGGGAAAATGCTATTTACGGAAGTATACCGTGAGGTTATATTGAGCTTTACAAGCAGTTTGTACGCAAGATCCAAGTACACACTGAGCATCAGGGATGCATTATTAAGCGCTAGCTAGGTGTGTCAAGTATGCAGTAAACGTCAGGTAGCTGGGTGATAATATGAGGAGC
The DNA here is from genome assembly GCF_964213995.1 of Mustelus asterias. Lineage (NCBI taxonomy): Eukaryota > Metazoa > Chordata > Chondrichthyes > Carcharhiniformes > Triakidae > Mustelus > Mustelus asterias. Next base: position 44,491,110 of record NC_135820.1, read on the forward strand.
TGATACATATCAGCTTAATGGTCATGACCTATCACATTAAGGGTCCCCATGTGCCTTTTTTCAACACCTATTTCATATGTTTGCAAACTATGTTTCAACCACGTTCAATTTTGACAGTAATGCAATTCAGTAATCGCTAAAGTCTTTAAAAAGATGGCTATTTGTTTTTGATCGTGTCACTTTGCACTACTCGTAACGTGTGTTTTCCATTTTAGATCATCCTGTACTTGTGAAAGTTAATCATCTGATAGGGACTGAGACAGCTCTTGGCTTTTCTAAGTGTGCTGTTGCTATGAGATTTGCGAGAGCAGCTCGGTGATTTATCTCCTCTTCCTTTAGGAATACACCTGACCTCCGATGCTTCAGAAGGCTTCTCTGAAAGCAGGAACTTGCTGATGAGGAGTGGGGGAAAGAAATAACGTTTTTAAAAATCCAATTTTTGCCATTGTTAAAAGTCCCAATGTTCACCCGGAATAACGTAACAATTTCGGATCAACACCCTCATATTTGAACTCCACTACTTAATGTACAACTATGGCAACATTATTGTGCTTAAAGAAACAAAGTGGTTTAATAGAGGTGGGAAACTGTGAATGCGAGGCCATGAGTACTGCGACCAACAGCTTAAAGCCATCCCAGAGGTGTGTGTAAACTCACTGACCCTGGTGGGATTATACATTGGACTCTGGAAAAGCAAGAGAATGTTTTGGAACCCTGCAGCTAAGGAACGTGACTACTCATCCAACACCCAGAAATGATGTAAAAATAATGCGGTTCCCCCAAGGGTGACCCTCAAAGTGCTGCGATGGAAAATATTTTGCTTAGCTATAAACTGAAGTAGGTGGCGTGAGAGCCTGACCTGGGCTAATTTCTTTTCTGTGTCTTTCATTTCTATTTTTCTCTTTACTTTTAGCGGACTGGAGAAATAATCATAAGGAAGTTGTGCACGATCCCATATTTTGTTGGAGTTCAAATAGCCTTGAGAACACAGATTGTTTTACATGTGAATTCACTTACTGTACCCTAAGGCCCTCCTAGTTCCAGAGGTTGAAAGGTGGCTGAATTTCCATGATTCATTTTTTGCAAAAAAAAGCTGAAAATGCAACTACCTTGTTTGAAAACAATGCCCCAACGTAAATACAGCTAATTTTCTTTTAAAAACTGTTTACAAAATAATTGATTCCGGACTATATTTAGAGCACACAGTGCAATCGTGTTTCTCCTGCCAATAACATTTAATAAGTTGAGATTCCAGCTGGAACGTTGGATTCCTAGCTGGAGCTCAAATCCCAGGCTTGGCTGATGATCCTATTCAGGCTTCCCTCAAGTGAATGCAGAATTTCCTGGAGATATCTAGTTTGATATCCTTCATTCATGGTGCTGTCATGTGGGAGAGGGATGGTGACAAGGAGATGATGATGACTCTGCTCTCAATCTAATAATGGTGGGTTGTTAAACTCAAATCTGGCTGGTGCGTGTAAGCCTGCAGCTGTCAATTCTCGATTGGGGGTATTTCAGATCTTGTGGCATGACTACAGATTAGTGACATGGAAAGTTTTATTTCAAGGCCCCATTTGGTGAATTTGTCACCCAACTTGGGGATTGGTGTAGCTCCAAACGAAAGTGAGTTTTTAAAAAATTCATTTGTGGGACATGGGCGTCGCTGGCTGGGCCAACATTTATTTCCCATCCCTAGTCGCCCTTGAACTGAATGGCTTGCTAGGCCATTCCAGAGGGCAGTTGAGAGTCAATGACATTGCTGTGGCTCTGGAGTCACATGTAGGCCAGGCGGGGTAAGGACGACAGATTTCCTTCCCTCAAGGACATTAGTGAACCTGATGGGTTTTTCCAACAATCGACAATTGTTTCAATGGTCATCGGTAGATTCTTAATTCCAGATATTTTTTATCGAATTCCAATTCCACCATCTGCTGTGGAGGGATTCGAACCTGAGTTCGCAGAACATTAGTTGAGTTTCTGGATTAATAGTCTAACAATAATACCACTAAGCCACCACCTCCTTGTATACTTTCTCCTGGACAGTCAGCAAGTAATAATGATATCGATGAAAGTTCAGGCCACCTTAGCTGTCCCCTAAAGAGAGAAAACGATTAAAAGCTGGAAATGACATAAGCATTTTGAGTATTTGATTATGAACAGTTTCAAACTGATATGAAGGTAAGGGGCTGTATGATCAGTGTAGAATTGCACTGTCAGCTTGGCTGCACTGGGTTGAATTCTACCAACCTTCCGGAGATGGGCCATGAAACAGGAAGCCTCATAAAACGGTGATCAAAGGTGTCAGGAGGGGAGCCCTACTTTCTCCAGTCACCATGTGATATTTTCAATAGCGGGAACAGCAGCAGTGGCCTGGCAACCAGAGATGAATAGTCAATTAAACCAACTCATTGACCAAGTAACTGTTGCTCCACTCTATTTACCTTTTACTAGAGTGGGACAGGTCCTTGCTGCAGGTCAAGACCTCCAAGTAAACTGTGACAGGGTTCATGGGTTGGAGCTGAAAGGGGAGGTGGTGAAGAGGGGCCTTCCTTAATGGCTGGTCCATGGTTCAATGACCTCCCATGGCTCCAATACAGCTGGATGGTTCACCCCTCCAATCACCATGGCCAGCCCCCTAGCCCGGACATGTTAAATAAAAAAGCTTACCGATCCTTCGAAACATAGAAACATAGAAACTAGAAGCAAGAGTAGTTTGAACTTGCTCCGCCATTCATTTTGATCATGGCTGATCATCAAATTCAATATCCTAATCCTCCCTTCCTCCCATATCCCTTGATCCCTTTAGCCCCAAGAGCTATGTTTAATTTCTTCTTGAAATCAGACAATATTTTGGCCTCAACTACATTCTGTGGTAGTGAATTCCACATATTCACCACCCTCTCAGTGAAGAAATTTCTTCTCACCTCAGTTCTAAAAGGTTTACCCCTTATCCTCAAACTATGAGCCCTGGTTCTGGATTCCCCCACCATTGGGAACATTCTTTCTGAATCTACCCTGTCTAACGAAGGCGCCTTCTCTCCTCATCTTGCAGCCTCAGCTGTGGCAACCTCTAATGATGGCACTGCCAAGACTGCCAAGCTGCTGGCCATCTGATCGGTGGCAGCCTTTTACTTGGCTGTTGTCAGAAATATCTCATACCGGGTCCTGTCGTCCATTAGCACAGACTCAGAATCCGCTTTTGGTCTCGGTGACAGGACGGCCTGTGATTTGGCAGAATTCTGGCCATTGATTTAACTGCACTGTGAATGGAAATGACCAAGTCACAAATTCTGGGTCGAGAATTGTCCTTTACCAAATGATTCTTCAGAAATAGATTCATAAAATTTGCTCATCCAATTAATGGCTGATTACCTGAACATAATCGGTTTTGTTGCTTAATGGAATACATTTTACTCATTAGCCGGCAGTGAAGTGTTAAATTTTGAGCCAGTTGGCAACTTGGAAAATGGGACAAATCCTTCCTGGGGAGAGGGAAGAAATTGTGGTTTGATTCTGATTTCCCTTTGTCCAAATGTGTTGGCAGTGATTCTCTAATCGCTCTCTGTGGGGGCACTAAGGTTGCATTAAGAGTAGATTTTTGCACTTGGGTGCAAAGTTGATATTTTACGTGGTGGTGCATTGTGCCTGATAGTAGAGGCTTTTTTATTTTACTTAAATAAATGATGTCATTTTAGTGCCATGTTTCTAACTCTGATGAAGTTTGTTCAAGGGTGAAAAGGGCACTAATAGAGAAAAGTCTTAATGCCACATCTTTCTATGGGTGGCACGGTAGCACAGTGGTTAGCACTGCTGCCTCACAGCATCAGGGACCTGGGTTTGATTCCCGGCTTGGGTCACTGTCTGTGTGGAGCTTGCTTGTTCTCCCAATGTCTGCGTGGGTTTCCTCCGTGTGCTCCGGTTTCCTCCCACAGTCCAAAAAATGTGCTGGTTAGGTGCATTGGCAATGCTAAGTTCTCCCACAGTGTAGCTGAACAGGCACAGAGTGTGGCGACTAGGGGATTTTCACAGTACCTTCATTAATGTAAGCCAACTTGTGGCACTAATAAATAAACTTTAAAAAAAATCTCCCTCTTTTGCTTCCACTAGATATAAATAATTTTATAAATTAAACTATTATAAATTATTATTTTATTCAGGAAGTCATTTGATCATTTTGACAATTATTGACCTGTAGACAAATCCTTCTTTTCACTGAGTTCAGTGACAACTTCAAAACCAGGAACAGCAAAAACAGATAACCTTTGGAGCAGTTACAGTGGTGTTGTGTTCCACATTCTCACCAATTTACCAACTCCAAAGTACTAGGCCCAGGTCCTGAAACTGCCATAAAATTATCTTAGAAAAGAACCCATCTAACTGAGCTGCGTGTAGGGGTATAATTCTGTATAAGTAATGGGGAACACTTCGACACCGAAGCATTATTAACAAAGTAAAAACGTGGCCATGGACACAGTTCACTCATAGCAATGAACAATATGAACGTTTACCTTTAAAAACAAGGTTTTCGTGATTTTATTGAATTGATTTTTTCCCCCTAAACTTGACGGGAGTTCCATTTAGAAACAGGGGTTCAAGCAGTCAAGCTATCCCAGCATGCACCCACTGATGTAGTCAATGACTGCGGTAGCCTAAAAAAAGTTCATGTTTAAAAAGACTAGTTTCCGGAAAATGCTATGCTCCACACGCGTCTTGGCAACTCTTCAGAAATGCCTCAACTAGAAGTTGTTTATAGTGTTTAGCTCCTTCGAAAATGATCATTTTGTCCCCAGCACATTTGATTCATTTCCTTCCTTATGTCTAAGGTTTTGCTCCACTTGATTCTGCCATGCCTTGTGCTATGTCAGGTAATCTGTTTCAAACTTGCTTATGTTCCTTTACAAGCAGTGAGCTTTTGTGTTTAAGGGTGACTGGATTGATTCATCCACCATCTTCCCCTTCATGTTGGGAAGCGTCTCCCATCCGGCAAATTCCACAAGTGACTCAGTGGAAATCAGGAACTTGTTTTGTGGTGAATCTCAGGATGTAAACTGACTTGCCACCACGGACACCGTTGAACTGCCTCATAAGCTACTTTTTCTAAACTGGAGTTATGCCATCCCATGGAGCAAATGCAAGATGGAGTCAACATTAATAAATGCATAATCATGCTTACTGACCTGCATCCTAAAGGAATTAACCTCAGTTCTGCTGCAATATGTTATCAGAAGCTCTTGACCACTTAAAGTTTATTTATTAGTCACAAGTAGGGCTTACATTAACACTGCAATGAAGTTACGGAAATTCCCCTAGGTGCCACAGCCTGTTTGAGTCAAGGCACCTAACCAGCACATCTTTCAGAATGTGGGAGGGAACTGGTGCACCCGGAGGAAACCCACGCATACACGGGGAGAACATGCAAACTCCATGCAGACAGTGACCCAAGCTGGGAATCAAACCCGAGTCCCTGGCACTGTAAGGCAGCAGTGCTAACCACTGAGCCACCGTGCCGCCCACAATGCTGCCCTCACTTTCCTGTGAGGAGATCTTTCTGCGTTGTTTTCTTTTGCTGCCATTGTCTTTCAGGCAGCTGTCTTTCTTGTTAACTACATGCCTATTTAGCTCTGAGATCTATATACCAAATTATGAAAACAGCAAGAAATCCGCATTCCTTGTAGCTTTTTCATTAAATAGTGTGATTGAAGATAGGGCAGTAGATCACATGTTGGATCAGTGCAATTCAACTGAAGATTACACATGCCAAAGTGGGAAAATCATACTTCAATGTGAGCAGCACTTGATTGAATTTCTGTAATGGAATTGCTCCCAGTTGTGTGTTATTTTGTATGATGTTTATTTGGTAAACATGCTGTAAAATAAAGCTGGAAGTTTGCAGAGCAGAGCACAGTGGTGCATTCATACCTTTTAGTGGATCGTTAAGTTGCAGGTTTCTGTCCTGGTTTAACAAAATATCAATTCTCCATCTCAACTGTATTATCAGGCAGAGAAAGGTGGGGGGTGGGGGTAGGGGGGGGGGTGGTTGTGGTGGTGATGGGGGGGCGGGCGGGGGGGGGGGGGGGGGGGGGGGAGAGCAGAGTAGGGGCCTGCCTGGGAAATGCTGATCAAAGAACAACGACTTCACCACAGGGAGGGAGGAGTGGACCTCAAGTCCCCTGGGTTGGTGTCTCATACTTCAAGCAGTAAGATCAATAAAGAAACAGGGGCTGGTGTGTGAACAAGCCTCTGCTTGCCTGAGTAACAGGCGGTGGGAAGAGACCTTTAAAAAGTGCAAAAACATTGAATGTCGGCTTAAAAAGAAGAAAAGTTAGACTTAAGTAACAGTGTCACTATCACTGTTATTCCTGGTGAAGTTTTAGCCTGGCATCCAATTGCAGAAAGGGTTTAGGGATATAGGTGAAAAGAGTCCTATCTTTATTAATACATGCGAGCCTGTGTATAAGCAGAATATAAAGATTGGGTTCATCTGTTTAAATAGAGCACTATTTGTATTTTGTGGAGAAAAGACTTCAATCTTCATTGTCCATTCCCAATTGTGGGAGTCATGTAAATTTACAGGTGAATTATCTTTACATAATATGGAAATGGCTCCAGCTATGTCATAAACTGCACATCCTCCAGCCATTTATGGACAATAGCTTGAGAGTCAATGAAATCTCACTGTCATTCTGAATAAAATATAGACTAGGCGGCAGATTTTAGGCCCCTCCAAAACACTGCACACTTGAACCAAGGGTCCCAGGATTGATGAACATTGATTACCAGGCCTCATCCAAATGCTTGGTGGGAGCTGCAGGCACTGGTTGCTTCTTCATGGGCCGTTCATCTGATTGAAGGGCTTGTGCCAGGGCGCCTGTCTTGCCACCGTGGGCCCTCAGGTGGATGGCAACAGGTTGAAGCAGCCAAGGGGGAGGGTTGATCGAAACTCCTGTGGAGTCAGAGGAGCATGCTTGCTTTTCAAAAGAAAAGAAAAATGAATCTGCATTTCGCTGGCAGCCTTAGGGTCCATTGAAGAATTACGCACGGGGCAATCCCAATGTGTGTCCTGTTTATCGTCACTCTATTTCTTCATGGCTCCTTTCAGCAGGCAATAGAACCTACATTTACATGAGTCAAAAATATGAACATAGAAACCCTACAGTGCAGAAGGAGGCCATTCAGCCCATCTTATCTGCACCGACAACAATCCCACCCAGGCCCTATTCCCATAACCCCATTGTATTTTGGATCATAGAAGATCTGCAGAAAGAGCTTCTGTCCGGGTTATTCTTTAACTAATGTGGCCAAACTGAGCAGAAACAAACTACCTCCTAATACATGGAAGGTTTTCTCCTGGGAATTCAGGAGCAGTCCGTCAACCCGTGCAAACTCCACACAGGTGGTGACCCAAGCCAGGAATGGAACCTGGGTGTCAGGAGCTGTGAGGCAGCAGTGCTAACCACTGTGCCACCATGCCGCCCTAAAATTTGAACCCCAAAAATTTAGCTGTGGGACCAACAGGTCACACAGATTGCACTGCAGGCTATTCCGCTGCTAAATTGGGATGTTTTGTATCTCTTTCACACCGACAAAACATGCACATGCAAACCAATCTTCCTGTTAGAAGCTCATTTTTGAAATGTATTTACTTCCTTTTAAAAATTCACTGTGAGACAAACACACCGAGTGCCACAGAAGTGAGAGAAGAAACAGCAACTGGTAAATCCAGGCGCAGTTACACAGGGGTTGACGGACTGCTCCTGAATTCCCAGGAGAAAACCTTCCACGTATTAGGAGGTAGTTTGTTTCTCCTCAGTTTGGCCACATTAGTTAAACTATAAACTGGACAGAAACTCTTTTTGCAGATAGTCTATGATCCAAAATGCATGTGTAAGTTGTGAGGGAAACGTTCAGTACTCAGAGGGTTAATCGAGACTTTTAATCAGGAAATTGCATTTGAAATTTCACAAGGAGAAAGACATTAAATGCAATTTAAAGGCTTTGCCAGAAAAGATTTGGAGATTTGGAAAAAAAAATAACCTTTGTCTCCAAGTACAAACTTATTCTCTGACTCCTTTAGATGACTGCAATATTTTTCTGTTTCAATGTCGCATGCTGTTATGCATAACACTAATCATGTGCAATGTACTCAAGTATGTGAACAAGCAGAGTGCTGTGTGATTTACAGACATTTCTGTTTAAGCCAAGCAATAAAAGTGACATTTATTCTATGAGAATTTCACAGTGCTCACCAGCATCTCTGGAAGCTCTGAGACTGAATATCTGCGCTCCTTCCTGTATCCTGTGCCAAGAGCACCACTGTGGCGTTCTACCCCACGGATTGATGAGCCCTGGGATGCCAGTTCACTGCGCTTTGCAGCCACTCTGGAGCCAGCACACATCTGGAGTGCAGTAAACGTACCCAGAAGCAAAAAGCAGCTCTGTAAGGGTCATCAGTACACAGAGCGGCCGCTGACAAGAGGCGCCATCCCAAACCCACATGCATTTCCTTATGTAAACACATGTGGCCAAAAGGCATCTATGGTCACCCTTTCCTAACTGGGTTATATGAAACGGCTTGAGCCGCTCAAAACAATGCCACCATTATTGTTCGAGCATTCCTGCAACTAAGGAAAAGTTTTTTTTTCACACAGCACAAAACTGTTCTTTAAAGAGAACAATTATACTCATTGTGGATTTAGGATAATTAAAAAAAAGTGTAGCACCGCAACAGTGACATTGTATACTTTTCATGCTATTAGAGGGTGATTTTAAAAGAAAATATTGAATCAGTTTATTTCTCTTTTTTTTGCTTTCATTTATCTCTTGGTTTTCTCCAGAGCTATAATTATACGTTTGTGATAACTGTCCAGGAAATAATTTTTTCACACAAACCACCGACTAAATTGGCTGTCTCCAGAGTACAGCTGGCAAACACTTGAAGGAAGTGCTTGTGGTACTGTGTGCAGTTCAACACACCACCATACTGTTTCAGACTCCTTATAAGGACCTGTGCATGGCTTTATGTGCTTTTTATTGGTCACAGGAGAAAAGGTCGTCTGATCACCATAAATCAACAAAACATAAAATGAACTTTTAAATGCAAAATTTTAACAATGTAAGCAATTTATTAGAATTACAGAACAGTGGGGCATAAATTCTCACCTAAACTGCATGTGTTTGTTAAGCTGTGGGTCACTGGATATCGGAGAATTGAAACCTTCATCATTACAAGCAAAGAATTAACTAACTTACATTTTTGTTTTACATTTCATTAGGGCTGAATTACTGTGCAGCATTGGTTTCAGGGTGCTCTGGACAATTAAAGAGCTGCTCAAATAATGGGTCTTAACCTTATAGTGCCACACGTATTGATGTATGCACTGATAAAGTTACACTAGGATTGTATTTAAGCATCTGTTCTGCTACATTACTCCAAGAAGCTTTTGTTTAACCTGGTGAATGTTTGGTGCTGCAAATATTTAGTCTCAGCCACTGAAAACAACCAAGTGGAAGCCTCATGAAAGGTTTAGCAAAAATGCAATCCCTTGAAATTTTTCCCAGAGAAAAAAAATGATTTTTAAAGGAGTAAATGGAGTTTATTGTGTTTGTGTGTGGGTGTTTGTATCCTCTGTGTAAGCTCAGCAGTGATTAGAAATAAGATATGAAATGCTTTACCCTACACAACAAATCTGCAGATTTATTGAATTGACTGACTGAACATGATGGGGCGATTCTCCCATCACACTGCGCTGCTTTTTTAGCTCAGCAGGCTGGGAAATTATAGCGAGACTTTTTTTTATTTATTCATGGGACACGGGCGCCGCTGGCTGGCCAGCATTTATTGCCCATCCCTAGTTGCCTGAGGTCAGTTGAGAGTCAACCATATTGATGTGGCTCTGGAGTCACATGTAGGCCAGACAAGGCAAGGTTGGCAGATTTCCTTCCCTAAAGAACATTAATGAACCAGACAGGTTTTTCCGACAATTGGCAATGGTTTCATGGTCATCAGTTAGATTCTTAATTCCAGATTTTTAAAAAAATTCAAATTCTGCCATCTGCCATGGTGAGATTCAAACCCGGGTCCTCAGAACATTAGCTGGATTTCTGGATGAATAGTCTAGTCATAATACCACTGGGCCATTGCCTCCCCTTTGGGGGTGCTCCGCTGGGTGCACGGGCCTCCATGTATCTCCAAGCACCGGATTTCTTGTGCCGTCAGCTCCATGCCAATTTCTGGCACGGAGCTGAATAAATTATTTAAATGCGCATCTCCATGTCCTTTAGATCGCATTAGCAGGCCCAGGACTGACATCCCCGGGCCTGCTAACCTCTCCCCCCACCCGCCAGGAGTGGTTCACTCCAGCCAGATTTACTATAGCTCCCCACTTGCGGGGAGCTAGCGGCTCGCTCTGCTGGAGTAAAGGAGGAGCAATCGAGGCCTCCCATGGGGTCGGGCGCCGAGGTGGTGCCCCCTGCGCATTGGCATCTTGGCAATGCCAGCTTGGGCCTCCTAGCAGTGCCCAAGGAGCAAAGTGCCAATGCCCAGGGGGCACCTTGGCACTGCCCATCGGGCATAGGGCAGTACCAAGGAGGAGGGGGTGGGGCCTGATGTGGATGGGGCCTCTGGGGGCGGGGAGTCCTGCTGCCACTCTGCAGTCAGGATTGGTGGAGGAGGGTGAGAGGCTAACAATCGGGGCTGGCCACTCCCCCGTGAAAGGTCAGGCGGGAGTGACAAAGATTGACAAATGTATTATTTGTCATGTATTATTTGGTTGATGCTGCTGTCTGTGGTTGAACTAGGCTGCTCGCTGTCTTACCATTGTATTTGACCTAGAGATGACGTTTTGACTACGTATCTGCACCGCCATTAAGGCGCACTTTGGAACATTGCCCTACTCTGCCACCACCTCAGCTCATCCCCTGCTGAAACCTTCGTTCATGCCTTTGTTACTGACAGACTTGACTGTTCAAATGTACTCCTGCCTGGCCTTTCACACCCACCATTCATAAACTTGAGGTTATCCAAAACTCTGTTGCCTGTTTGCTTACTCACACCTATTGCCTGCTGAACAACACTGGCCCCCACTCAAGCAATGCCTCAATTTTTAAATTCTCATTTTTCTTTACTAATTCCTCTATAGCCTTGGCTGTCTGTCACTCTTTAATCTCCTCCAGCCCCACAATCCCAGCTGAGATATCTACGCTCATCCAATAGAAGTTACTCTTGTTGTACTGTATCCAGTGTGACTCTGACAGTGTTTTCGAATCATTAACTTTCTGTTAAATTTCTATAGAACATTATAGTGTATTAAAATCATGGTATGTTCACATCACAAAAGGAGGCCATTTGGCCCTCTGAAGGGGCAATTCACCTCATGTCACTTCACTTCCTTTTCCCCATAGCCCTGCAAACGTTTCCTTATCAGATAATGATTCAATTTCCTGTGGAAAGCCTTATTTGACCTTGCCTCCTCTACCACACGCCCAGGCAGTGCATTCTCGATCCTAACCACTCGCTATGTGAGAAAGGTTTTCCTCGTGACACTATTGCTTCTTTTAAATCCGTGTCCTCTGTATCTCGTTCCTTCCATTAATGGGAACTGTTTCTCCCTATCTATTCTATCCAGACCCCTCATGATTTTGAAAGCCCCCTCTCAACCTTCTGTTTGATGAGGAAAACAGTACCACCTTTCCCAGTCTTTCCATGTAACTGAAATTCCTCATCCTTGGAACCATTCACATCAATCTTTTCTGCACTCTCTCTGGTGCCTTCATATCCTTCCTAATGTGTGGTGTCCAGAACTGGACGCAATACTCCAGTTGAGGCTGAACCAATGTTTTACACAGGTTTAACATTACCTCCTTGCTTTTGGTCTCAGTGTCCCTATTAATAAGGCCTTTCATGCTGCGTGCTTTATTAACCACTCTCTCAACATGTCCTGCCACCACTGCTGATTAATGTACATATACGCCCTGGTCTCTCTGCTTCTGTACCCCTTTTAGAATTGCATCCTTTATTCCAAATTGTCTCTTTGTGTTATCCCTACCAAAATGAATCACTGAACACTGCTCTGCATTAAATTTCATCAGTCACTTGTCCGTTTATTCTACCAACATGTCTATTTCATGTTGAAGCTCTACACTCTCTACCTCACGGTTTGCAATACTTTCAATACTTTGTATTATCCATACATTTTGAAATTTTGCCTTGCACAGCAAGGTCTAAGTCATTTATCAGAAGACACAGGAACGTAGGAGCAGTGGTAAGCCATTCAGCTCCTCAAACCTGCTCAGCCATTCAACCAAATCATGGCTCATCTTCTACCTAAACACCATTTTCTTCCAGTATTCCCAAATCCCTGATATCTTAAATATGTAGAAACCTATCGATCTCTGTCTTGAGCATACTCAGTGACTCAGGGCCCGATTTTACCAAAGTTTCGAGCCTGTTTTCGGGCGTGAAATCGCGGTAAAGTTGGGCGTCGGGCCTATACCGCGATCTGCACCTATTTGCCTGCATTTAAATCGACTTAATGAACCGCGCGCCCAACCCTACCGCCAAATCCCACTTTACCATCTTCTGGTCCATTCCACATCCGCGCTGTAAGCGACCTGCAAAATAAAAGTCTGAAGTCGTCGCTGCAGCTTCCATCTCTCCCGCTCTCTTGCCCCTGCAGGGAAGAGTAATCTGTGGCTGGTAGTGTACCAGTGACGGTGTATCCCTTTACAGGCCCAGCTTGGTCCTTCTCCAGTGTCTCCTCTTGGACTTGTACTGATCTTGTAGCCGGTTTTCATGCGGATCCACTGTGGAATCGGCCGGTTCTGCTTCATCTTCTTAGCGAGGAATCGCTTCATCCTGAACGTTTTGTGGGATGGCATGGCCGCATGTCCACTCCGGGAGGAGGGATTCATTCATCCAGTGGGGAGGAGGGATCGGCCGCAGAGTGGCGGTGGACCCCACCCCCCGACCAGAGGATGATCCGGGTCTCACCTCCCCCCCCGACCAGAGGATGATCTGGGTCCCGCCCCCCCCTCCTCCTCCCACTGCCCCCCCTCCCGCACCCCCCCCCCCCCCCACCCCCTCCGACCAGAGGATGACCGTCAGAGAGCCGCTCTCTCCGCTTTCTGCTTTTTTTTTCTTTCGCGCCCGGGCACGCTCTCAGATTTTTTTCGAACTGCACATGCGCAGTTCAGAGCTCCAATCGGTCTGCCAGTGCTAAGCCCCGCCCACAGCGCGAATCGGACGAGAGCCGGCAAAACGCGTATGGGCGCGCTGGAAAGAGGGTTCCAGGTGCGGATCTATTTGACGCCTGGATTCGGCCCTTAGACTCAAAATGGCAAAATCAGGCCCTTAGACTCAAAATGGCAAAATCAGGCCCTAAGCCGCCACAGCCCTCTGGGTTAGAGAACTCCAAAGGTGCACTACCCTCTGTGAAGAGGTTCCACGGTGGCACAGTGGTTAGCACTGCTGCCTCACAGAGCCAGGGACTCAGGTTCGATTCTGACCTTGTGGAGACCTTGCACGTTCTCCCTGTGTGTGGGTTTCCTCCCATGGTGTGCAGGTTAGGTGGATTGGCCATGATAAATTGCCCCTTAGTGTCCCAAAATGGGTAGGTTAGGGGGACTAGCGGGATAAATTTGTGGTATTATGGGAATAGGATGGGGATGGCCCTGGGTAAGATGCTCTGTCAGAAAGTCGACGCAGACTTGATGGCCCGAATGGCCGCCTTCTGCACTGTAGGAGTTCTATGATGTCCTTATCTCAGAACTAAATGGCCTACCTCCTATTCTGAGAATTTGTTTCCTGGTTCTAGAACCCCCTCATCCAGGGGAAACATCGGGCAGAATTTTCCTCCAAAATCAAAGTGTCATGGTATGTTGAAGCTCTACATTCCCCACCTCATGGTTTGCAATACTTCCAAGTTTTGTATTATCCATACATTTTGAAATTGTGCCTTGCACACCAAGTCATTTATCAGAAGGACACAGGAACATAGGAGCAGTGGTAAGCCATCCGGCTCCTCAAACCTGCTCAGCCATTCAACTAGATCATGGCTCATCTTCTACCTAAACGCCATTTTCTTCCAATATTCCTATATCCCTGATATCTTAAATATGTAGAAATCTATCGATCTCTGTTGCATGCTGGTACTGGGGTTGGGGAGAGGCCTAAACACATCAGTGAGCCCAGCTGCAGAGAGCTCGGTTGCCATTTTGCAAGGGTGCCCCAATCTCAGTGCACTGGGAGATCCTCTCTCCTCATGGGCGCCAGGACCCCCCACCCCCCGTCCTCCCCATTGGCGGTGGCATGTTACTCCAGCCCTCCCGATACGTTTTACTGCATCAGGTCATCGGGCCCTTCTGGTCCCCTTGCCTGACCCCGGACATTCCCTCCCATCATGCCCCATTCATGCTCCACTCATGCACAATCCTCCAGCATAGCTTCCCCCTGCTTAGCCCCCTTCCAGCATAGCCCCCACTCAACCCCCAGTCATAACCCCCACTCAGGCCCACCCATCATAGCCCACACTCAGGCCTCCATCATAGCCCCCACTCAGGCCCTTCCTCTATTCAGACCCCACTGCCACTCAGGCCCCACCCCCTTGTCACTGCCCATGGCACACTGGCAATGCCCAACTGGCATTGCCAGTGTGTCTGATGGGCACTGCCAGGGTATCAGTGGCCACTGTCAGTGTGCCAGGTGGGCACTACCAGGTGGGCACTGCCTGATGGGCACTGCCCAGCCAATGCCCCCAACCACCTGGAGGCTTCAATAGCCTCCTTGCCTCCCCTGTCTGGTCTCCAATAGTGGAGACCAGTAGTGATTCCCACTATTCTCGCGCCATGCTGAAGATCCTGGGAACTGGGAGAATTTGGTGTCAAACAGGCTTATCCATATCTAAATGCTACTTTAATTTGCTAATCGACCTTGTGCCCTTTCTGAGTGTAATTTAGTTTGCGCCATTAGAAAAGGACTGGGATGACTGTGAACTGTTTGGCACCGGGTGCGGAACCAATTTTTAGGCTCACCTGCTATTTTCCGTGATCTACACCAGGCATGGCAAGGTTGGGAAATTGGCCCCATCCTTTTTGTATCAACCTGTCAAGCTCTGTAAGAATTTTGTTTGCTTAAATCACCTCTTGTACTTCTAATCTCGAGAGAATACAGGCCCAGTCTTCCCAATCTCTCCTTATAGGACAATCCCGCCATCCCAAGAATCATCTGGTGAACCTTCATTGCACCCACTCTATAACAAGTATATACTTAGGTAGGGGAACGAAAACCATACACAATATTCCAGGTGTGGCCTCACCAAGACTCTACATAACTGCAACAAAACTTCAATACTCCTGTATTTATATCCTCTTTCAATATAGGGCAACCTTTTATTCACCTTCCTAATTGTTTGTTGCAACTGAAGTTCACTTTCAATGATTTATGATCAAGGGCAGCCAGGTCCGTTTGGTCATCAACACTTCCCAATCTCTCAGCACTTCAGAAATACTCTGCATTTCTATTTTTCCTACCATAGTGGATAAATTCAGATTTTTCCAAATTGTAAGATCATGAGTAATAGGAGCAGAAGTAGGCCATTCAGCTCCTCAAGCCTACTCTGCCATTCAATATGATCAGAACTGATCATAGCCTGAACACCACTTTTTTGCCTGCCCTCAAATCCCTTGACTTCTGTGTTGATCAAAGTCTGTTCAACTCAACCTTGAATATTTTCAGTGACCCAGCTTCCACTGCTCTCTGGGGTAAAGCATTCTACACTTTATGAACCGTCTGAAAGAAGGAATTCCTCCTTATCTCTCTCTTAAATGGGAGACCTTTTAGAAATCATAGAAACCCTACAGTACCGAAAGAGGCCATTCGGCCCATCGAGTCTGCACCAACCACAATCCCACCCAGGCCCTACCCCCATATCCCTACATATTTACCCACTAATCCCTCTAACCTACGCATCTCAGGACACTAAGGGCAATTTTTAGCATGGCCAATCAACCTAACCCGCACATCTTTTGGACTGTGTGAGGAAACCGGAGCACCCGGAGGAAACCCACACAGACACGAGGAGAATGTGCAAACTCCACACAGACAATGACCCAAGCCGGGAATCGAACCCAGGTCCCTGGAGCTGTGAAGCAGCAGTGCTAACCACTGTGCTACCGTACCGCTAGGGGGCACAGTTTATTTTGAAACTGTGCCCCCTAGTTCTAGGTTGCACCATGAAGTGAAACATCCTCTCAGCATCTACTCTGTCAATCCGAATCTTGCATCTGATATTGCACTTGCCAAGTTCTTGCCCACTCACTGAGGCAAAGAAGCTTCTTTGCATCCTCCTCACAACTCACATTCCCACCAAGTTTTGTGTCATCAGCAAATCTGGAGATATTGGGGGGGATTTTACAGCCTTGCTCAACCCAAGACAGGAAAATCCCACCCAAGGTCAGCGGACATTTCCATTGTCCGCCCCTCACCCGCTCCGATTCCGTGGCGGGCAGGGCGGTAGAATTCCAGTGATTAAATTTGGTCCCAACATCAAATCAGGGCGGCACGGTAGCACAGTGGTTAGCACTGCTGCTTCACAGCTCCAGGGTCCCGGGTTCGATTCCCGGCTCGGGTCACTGTCTGTGTGGAGTTTGCACATTCTCCTCGTGTCTGCGTGGGTTTCCTCCGGGTGCTCCGGTTTCCTCCCACAGTCCAAAGATGTGCGGGTTAGGTTGATTGGCCAGGTTAAAAATTGCCCCTTAGAGTCCTGGGATGTGTAGGTTAGAGGGATTAGTGGGTAAATATGTGGGGGTAGGGCCTGGGTGGGATTGTGGTCAGTGCAGACTCGATGGGCCGAATAGCCTCCTTCTGCACTGTAGGGTTTCTATGACTGGTTTCTATGAATATAGATTGTGAATAGCTGGGCCCCAAGTTATCAGGCAGTCTAAGGGTTAGATAGAGTCCACAGGGATGTCACACATTACCAGCAGATGGGACATCAGCACTGAATGTCTGTCAGTTGCTTTAAAATCACCATTTCATGTAAGATCCTGCACAAACTGGGGGTGGATTCAGCACAACCAACATGCATGCATGCCCCAGAAATGCTCTTCAATCTATAGTGCTCCCAGGCAATCCAACTGTCTTTCAGCAGCGTTAGACAGGAATGAGTTTGTGCGTTCTGAGGTGCGTGCCCATCTACTTACCTGTATGGATTGTAATTTGTTCCTGAATGGCTCCCGAGCGGTGCTTTACAGAATCCCTCTGTGAAGCCACAGAACGCAAATCAATATAGGCCTAAGTTTTATGCCCCCCTCCCCATTCCCCGGGTGGGTTTTGAGGCAGGGGGGAGAGCATGTAATCACATGGACAGGATTCCCCCAGCGATCCCGCCCGCTGTGATTTTATGGTGGGGCAGGTCGGGCCTCAATGGGGAAGCCCGACCTTGCCCTTTAAAGGCCCTTTAGTGGTCACTTCATGGCAATTTAAGGGTCTTTTCCCATCCAGGCTTTATTCTCAGGCCGGTGGGTGCCTGCTGACTGAGTGCAGGAAATAGAAAATATTTTCATCAGGCTTTGATAGTGTGTGGGCTGTGGTGAAAATTCCAGGTGGAGCTCTTCTCATGTGTCTGCTACCCTTGTTCTTCTCCATGATAGAGAGTTTGGAAGATGCTGTCTAAGGATCAGGTGAGTTCCTGCAGTGCATCAGGAAGATGAGATTGCAGCAGATCAAGGATAGACATGTGGGCATGTCAGCAAGATGCTGAGCTCAAATGGCACGCAGCAGGAAGGTTGGGGTCATGCTTGTGGACTCAGCAAAGGTGTTTGCAATGTGGTCACCCAGTCTGCATTTAATTTCCCCAGTGTAGAGGAGAGCGCATTAGGAGCAGAGAATTAAATAGACCAAATTGAAGGAAGTGCAAGTGAGATGCTGCTGAAACTAAAGGGCGTATTTGGGGTCTTGAACACTGTGAAGGGAGGAGGTAAAGCGACAGGTGTTGCAATCTGTGATTGCAAAGGAAGGAACTGTGGGAAGGGAATGGGGAGTTGGGCAGCATGGACGAGTGGACCATCACATAGAGAACAGTTATATACAAACTTTGTTCGGGTAATATTTGGTAAGTGGAGGTGATGTGTGGGTAACTGTTGATAGAAAATGTCAGCGAATACTGTTCTAACTGATGTGACACGGGTTTCTAAAGTTCTGTCTGACTTTTCTGATGTGGAGATGCTGGTGTTGGACTGGAGTGGGCATAGTAAGAAATCTCACAACACCAGGTTAAAGTCCAACAGGTTTATTTGGAATCATGAGCTTTCGGAGCGCTGCTCCTTCATCAGATGTGGCATCTGCTGTCGAGCTGGTGTACGAGTTGGTTAAGGAGTATGAGAGAGGTGTGACGGCAGAGTCTCTCAGCATGGTCTCTGTTGTAGGTCGACTTGAGTGGGTTCGTGGTCTGTAGTCCTTTCGGGATCTTGCCTGCTTTCTTGCATCTTTGTGGAAGCTTGATGTCTGTGTCAATATGCGCGATCTTCTTGGAGATCCTCTCCACTTTAAGCCAATGATTTGTGGTGTCGATGGTAACCATGATGTGGAGATGCCGGAGTTAGATTGGGGTGGGCACACTCACCTGATGGAGGAGCAGCCCTCCGAAAGCTTGTGATTCCAAATAAGCCTGTTGGACTTTAACCTGGTGTTGTGAGACTTCTTACTGTGACTTTTCTGAGACAATGAATCCTAGACGATGGTTTTGATTCAAAATGAAAGATGACCTCAGATTAACGATATCGCGTGGGATTGAAGACTGATACAACCGTGTTTGAACCTGTTTTATTAGGCTGTAATACTCATTGCGAAGCCCCTGCTGCACTTTTTAGAACTCATGTTTACTTCGAGACCTCTCTGTTTTAAATAATTATATGGTCTTTATTGAAATGCATATGTTTGATGTTTCCTTCAAAGATTGTCCCAGTGTTGTTTTAATGGAATAGAGAAGTTTAATGTTGTGAGCCTAAATGTGTTCAGGTGCCGTCCAGAAGGTCTTCTGTTTAACCTATTATATATCTTTAACCTGCTAAAAAAGGATTAAAGACTAAGACATTTTGATTCATGACTAGGAGTTAAATGGAACTTCCGACCCAAGCCTCTATACGTCTATCAGAGACTAAACATCCCAATAACATCATTCAGGTTTTATTTGACTAATGGATAAATAGCAAAGTGATATCTCTTTACAGCATTCCAAAAATCCATTTGGGGTTGTCTTCAGCCTTATATGTTTATTCATCTTTGGATTTTCTGGTATCACGTGAGATGATGAAACCGATTGGAGGGTATGATTTCCTCCCGTGTCTTTAACTGTCTTGTCATTGGGACATGACGGACAGCAACAAGGGCCACACCAGCTGACGTGTCTGCTCTGGGATGAAAATGATGTTTCCCTCTGAGAACAGATCAGGAACTAGGGAAAGTAACCCATTACACCCATTTACATCTCCAAGCCCATGGTAATGGATCACTGTGATGACTGTATTATGTTCTTGTACATGGTGAGACCGGATAATAGTGTTTCATATGACTGGTCACCTGCATTCTGCTCCATCTCCTCCCCTCTGTCATCCAGCACCATGGTGTTCTCTTTACCTGCCTCAATGCAGTCTACATCTCAACCATAGGTCTCTCCTCCTCCCTCTGCACACTCACTGCAAGTCCCCAAGGATCTATCCTCAACCCTTTCTTTTTGCTAATCATGTTGCCTCTCAGTTTCAGGCAAAGGATTAGCAACCATGTATATGCTGCTATCACCTTTAGCTTTGCAGCAGTCCCTTCAACTGTGTAATTACCTCTGTACTGTCAGCGTGCATGAAGGATGTTAAAAAGTGGATGATTCCTGGGATCTTGTAGCCATGACGTTGTCCCCGGTATATCTGCCACATTGTGCCCATGCAATGGCATCCTCATGTGGCTCACCTGAATCCTGGCCCTCTCCAGATTCGACCCCTTCAATCTCTTGGCATTGCCTCCATGCCCTTTCTGGCCAGTTACTGAGGCTGAACCAAACAATGCAAAACCTTGGCATCCTTTTTGATCCAGGGCTGAGCTTCAAACCTTATCCTATCAATCACTAAGAATCTCAATTCCATACCACAGTTGGATCTCTGCCCCAGCTCACCAGTGCTAAAACCCTTATCAACATTTCTGTCACCTCTGCATGGTCCTCTGTTCACAAGTTTCAACTTATCTAAGGTACAGTTGCTTGTACCCTGTTCTGTACTTAGCTCCTGCAGACACTATCATTCTCTTCTTGTTGGATCCATTCTCTCCAGTGTATTGAATTTAACTTTCTAATCTGAATTTTTATTTACCTTCATGGCTTCCTGCTGCACAATCGGACCGGATAGACTACACCCCAGGTTTCTAAAAGAGATAGCTGAGGAAATTGTGGAGGTATTGGTGGTGATCTTTCAGGAATCACTGGAGGCAGGGAGGGTACCAGAGGACTGGAAAGTAGCTAATGTAAAACCACTGTTTAAGAAGGGAGGGAGGCAGCAGATGGGAAATTATAGGCCGGTTAGCCTGACTTCGGTCATTGGCAAGATTTTAGAGTCCATTATTAAAGATGAGATCGCAGAGTACTTGGAAGTGCATGATAAAATAGGACTGAGTCAGCACGGCTTTGTCAAGGGGACGTCATGTCCAACAAATCTGTTAGAGTTCTTTGAGAACATACAAGGAAGTTAGATAAAGGAAAACCAGTGGATGTGATTTATTTAGATTTCCAGAAGGCCTTTGACAAGGTGCCGCATAGGAGACTGTTAAATAAGTGAGTGCCCATGGTGTTATGGGTAAGATCCTGGCATGGATTGAGGATTGGCTGACTGGCAGAAGGCAGAGAGTGGGGATAAAGGGGTATTTTTCAGGATGGCAGTCGGTGACTAGTGTGTGCCTCAGGGGTCAGTGCTGGGACCACAACTTTTCACAATATACATTAATGATTTGGAGGAAGGAACTGAAGGCATTGTTGCTAAGTTTGCAGATGATACAAAGATATGTAGAGGGACAGGCAGTGTTGAGGAAGCAGGGGGGCTGCAGAAGGACTTGGACAGGTTAGGAGAGTGGGCAAAGAAGTGGCAGATGGATTACAATGTGGAAAAGTGCGAGGTAATGCACTTTGGAAGGAGGAATGGAGGCATAGACTATTTTCTTAATGGGAAAATGCTTAGGAAATCAGAAACACAAAGAGATTTGGGAGCCATTGTTCAAGATTCTCTTTAGGTTAATGTTCAGGTTCAGTTGGCAGTTAGGAAGGCAAATGCAATGTTAGCATTCATGTCGAGAGGGCTAGAATACAAGAGCAGGGATGTACTTCTGAGGCTGTATAAGGCTCTGGTTAGACCCATTTGGAGTATTGTGAGCAGTTTTGGGCCCCATATCTAAGGAAGGATGTGCTGGCCTTGGAAAGGGTCCAGAGGAGGTTCACAAGAATGATCCCTGGAATGAAGGGCTTGTCATATGAGGACTCTGGGTCTGAAATCGTTGGAGTTTAGAAGGATGAGGGGAGATCTTATTGAAACTTATACTGCGAGGCCTGGATAGAGTGCACGTGGAGAGGATGGTTCCACTAGTAGGAAAAACTAGAAGCAGAGGGCACAACCTCAGGCTAAAGGGACAATCCTTTAAAACAGAGATGAGGAGGAATTTCTTCAGCCAGAGAGTGGTGAATCTGTGGAACTCTTTGCCGCAGAAGACTGTGGTGGCCAGGTCATTGAGTGTCTTTAAGACAGAGATAGATAGGTTCTTGATTAATAAGGGGATCTGGGGTTATGGGAAAAAGGCAGGAGAATGGGATGAGAAAAATATCAGCCATGATTGAATTTCGGAGCAGACTCGATGGGCCGAATGGCCTAATTCTGCTCCTATGTCTTATGGTGTTATGGTCTTATGGTCAATCACCTCTAAGCTGATGTCCATTCCCATAACTTGGTCCTTTCGTACCCTTTGTTCTATCACCCAACTCCAGCAATAAGCCAACTTTCATGGAGCACCTTCTTGAGATTCCTGTGACTCTTCACTTTTCCCACATTTAAAAAGCTTTGTACAAATCTTTTAAAGCAAGATTTAGGACACTTATCATTACTCTCCAATTATAGTTCAGCATTCATTCTTTTTAATTATACACCTTCCTCTAGTTAACCACTTGGGACATTTTGTATGGGAATGGCAATATGTAACTTCCAGAGTACTATTGCTTCTAGTGTTGTCTGGAGATGGCCAACCTGCTAACATAGAATGTCTCATCAACTATAGTTAGCAACTAGAAAAACCTACCCATTGTCAGTGGGTGAGTTCAAATAACAAATGGCGTTGCAATTTAGGTTCTTTGAATGACTCTGTGTATTCCTTTTCATTTTTAATTTTCAGCCATGTATTGGCGGCATGGTATTCCATTGTTGAATGCAGAGGACTATTTGATTTGATTTATTATTGTCACTTGTATTAGTATACAGTGAAAAGTATTGTTTCTTGCCGCTATACAGACTAAGAATACCGTACATAGAGAAGGAAAGGAGCGAGTGCAGAATGTAGTGTTACAGTCATAGCTAGAGTGTAGAGAATGGTCAACTTAATACGAGGTAAGTCCATTCAAAAGTCTGATAGCAGCAGGGATTAAGCTGTTCTTGAGTCGGATGGTATGTGTCCTCAGACTTTTGTATCTTTTTCCCAATGGGAGAAGGTGGAAGAGAGCATGTCCGGGGTGTGTGGGGTCCTTAATTATGTTGGCTGCTTTTCCGAGGCAGCAGGAAGTGTAGACAGAGTCAATGGGTGGGAGGCTGGTTTGAGTGATGGACTGGGCTTTGTTCACGACCCTTTGTATTTTCTTACGGTCTTGGACAGAGCAGGAGCTGCACCAATCTGTGATACAACCAGAAAGCATGCTTTTTATGGTGCATCTGTAAAAGTCGGTGAGAATAGAATTTCTTGACGACGGGTGGTAATCCGTGTTTAGTGTTCAGCGGATGATTGTCTTTGATTGAAAAAATCCCCAGTTTTGAGGAATCCCCAGTTCCAATACAGCTGCAAATTCTCGCTAGCTCCCAATCCACTGCTCAATTCTAATAAATGGCTTTGGTTATTTCCTTCAGTTGAGAAAGAAGATATAGTGCTGGACCTCTATTCTGTGAAAAGAATAGAAAATAAAGTCAATCAGAAAATAATCATAGAATCATCATAGAATCCTTACAGTGCAGAAGGAGGCCATTCGGCTCATTGAGTCTGCACCGACCACAATCCCACCCAGGCCCCACCCCCACAATTATTTACCCTGCGAATCCCCTGACACTAGGGTCAATTTAGCATGGCCAATCAACCTAACCAGCACATCTTTGGACTGTGGGAGGAAAACGGAGCTCCCAGAGGAAACCCACGCAGACATGGGGAGAATGTGCAAACTCCACACTGACAGTGACCCAAGCCGGGAGTTGAACCCCAGTCCCTGGCGCTGTGAGGTAGCAGTGCTAACCACTGTGCCACCCCTTAATGATTAAGTGATGATTGTAATGATGATATGCAATGGGATGAGAGAATAAAGCACGCTGGAGCCATTCTACATTTTGGATTTGAATGAAACTCTTGCATCTTGGCAGTAAATCTGCAGATTGCTGTGTGCCAGGAAATTGACATCAGGCTGCCAGCAGCATCTAATATAAATCTACTGCGAGAGAAAAAGTGCAAAGGTTTGTCGGTCTGAACACCACTGTGCTGTATTCTATTGTTGAATGGCCCATGGACAAGGTATGGAGGGTTGCTGCTGCCTGTGGAATTGGATATGGAGGAATACTCAGCAAAATTAGAATAACTTGAAGCTAAACTCCAGAAAGTGCCATGTGGGGATAGACAAGTTATTCTGCAGAGGATAAGAACAGTGGCTAGTACATACTCAAAAGTAATTTATTTTAGTTCCATCAGCTCATTAGTTACACATTTGGCAATAATTTACAAAAATATCTGAAAATATTCAGTTATGTTTCACTCCCAATGCCTAAAGGATTATTGTCGGTAAGTTACTATTTTAGATGACAACAATCTTGCAAACCATTGCCTATAAAACTTTTTAAAAAAATCTTTTGTATCCTCCGGTCCTAAATCTGTCGACTTTTTCCATACTGAGCCCGAACAGGGCAGCACGGCAGCACAGTGCTTAGCACTGCCGCCTCACAGCGCCAGGGACCTGGGTTCGATTCCTGGCTTGGGTCACTGCCTGAGTGGAGTTTGCACATTCTCCCCGTGTCTGTGTGGGTTTCCTACGGGTGCTCTGATTTCCTCCCACAGTCCAAAGACATGCTGGTTAGATGCATTGGCCATGCTAAATTCTCCCTCAGTGTACCCGAACAGGTGCCGGAGTGTGGCAACTACAGGATTTTCACAGTAACTTCACTGCAGTGTAAGCCTACTTGTGGTACTAATAAATAAACTTTAAACCTCACCTGCAGCTGAGAATATCCGGTCCCGCTGCAGTGAATGGAAATTTGACTGAGTGCCAAATTCTCCACTCTCGCAGCCATGCAACATCGGAGAGTTCCCAAGTGCTCAAATCACGTCTACCCTGAGCCAGTGATTTCAGGCAGATCATTGCAATTTTGGAGCCATTACCGCAAAATCTGATCTTATCCTTGCCCCACATCTGGTGCGTATTTCAGCAGGGGTTGGCAACTCAATCTTCCTCTCCCTTATCAAGAATGGCAGCAGCGAATTGGACTGCTTCTCGCACAACTTGCATTTCTAGCAATCCTCATATGAAGAAGGCCTCTGAAAATGCTAAAATGTGAGAGGGATAGGAAATAGTTACTAGCGAGTCGGAAGAGGACAAGCAGATGAAATGGTCCAGCAGCAGATGCAGACAAAGCCAAGTGATCCCACAATTAACTAACTACATCAGAACTCAGCAGTCCTGCCCCATGCAGTTGTGAATGGTGGTGGGCAGCTCAATAGCTAATGGGAGAATGTGGCTCCATGGACATACCCACCATCAATGATGGTGGACCTGTGAGTGTTTAAAACAAGGATAAAGAGTTTACAATCATCTTTAGCCAGAACTGTCAAATGGGTAATCCATTTACTTTTGAGGGCCTCACCGTCACAAACACCTGCTTTCAGCCAATTTGATTGGTAGGAGTAAGAAGACAGGGAATACGATGGGATGAGACCTTGGATGAATTTGAAAATAAGGCCTGTAATTTTGCATTCAACCTACTGTGATACGAAGAGTTCATGGTGTGGCACAGCTGAAGAAATGTATGGCTTTACATCAATGTGGCATAGGGTTTAGTGCGTGCAGGGCAAGTTTCAATTCCACGTAGTCAACCAGAATGCTGCGACTCCATCAAAATATTGCACTCAGGCTAATCCACCTTAGGCCAGACATGCACATCTTACAACAACAAACACCAGAGATGCAGGAATATTAGAGACCTGTTTGACTGTGATGTTATTGGGAAGATATCACATGAGGTTGGATGATTCAGTGCCACCCACTCTCTGCACTCCAAGGAGATTAGAAAGTAAGAGACAAGCTAGACAGAATGACAGGACTGGATTTTGTAGCCCCATAGATGAAGCCATGGAATGGGTCTCTGCAATGAGTTCCCTTACATGGGCCACCTACTAATTGCCGATGGTGTGAAGCCAGACCAGCAAGGCAAAGGATATATAGCAGGTGGCCACTCCTGAGGACAAATATGCCCTGCAGTACTTCTTCAGCATGACAAATCATCTATCAGAGTTATTCCTAGATACATTGAATAGACTGCACCCCTGCACCAACTTCTCCGCCTGGATGCTGGCAGGAGAACCACAACAGTGCGTTCAACACACACAAGGAACCTGCTTTCAGCCCATCCTGTGTCATAATACTTTGATGTCTGAACACCTGTAGTGTTATCAGCAGATGTGTCACAGTGCGGGCTTGGAGCAGTGTGCATCCAGAATGGCAGACCGGTGGCTTTTGCATCGAGGGACCTCACTGACACTGAAACTCGCTATGCAAACATCTCGCTCTTGTCTTTGCCTATCAGAAACTTCATGATTTCATTTAAGGCCCGCCCACCTCTGAGACTAATCACCATTCTCTAAAAGCCCCTCCAGTCACCACACCGCAGAGAATGAGGCTCCACGGTACAATCTCAGTGCGATCTACAAGCGTGATAAGGAACTGTACTTAGCGGATCCCTTTCAAGGGACCACCTACCCACACTGAGCAGACTGAGCACAAGGAGGACAGTGACTGTATGATAATCCAAGTGCTGTCGCCACAGAGAACTGAAGAACTCAAAGCTGTCCTGCAAACGGACGACACATGCAAGCAACTCCACAACATCATCATGTTGGGCTGGCCTCATTGGCAAAAGGGCTTTCACATGAGCCCTGCACTTTCTATGACATGAGGAAGGAGTTAGTAGTGCAAGATGGACTGACACTGCTTGGCCAGATTTTTGCAATCCCTCTGCAGAAATTCTACACCCAGCAGCTCCACCAAGGACACCCAGGGGTCGAAGTGACAAAGCGAAGGGAAAAATAAACTATGTACTGGCCGTCAATGTATGGTGACATAGAGAGGGAGGTGTCCAGGTGTGCACCATGCAATGTACTCAAGCCCCGCCAAACCAAAGAACCAGGCGGCACGGTGGCACAGTGGTTAGCACTGCTGCCTCACTGCGCCAGGGACCTGGGTTCGATGTCTGGCTTGGTTCACTGTCTGTGTGGAGTTTGCACATTCTCCCCGTATCTGTTTGGGTTTCCTCTGGGTGCTCCAGTTTCCACCGGCTGGTCCAAAGATGTGCAGGTTAAGTGGATTGGCCATGCTAAATTGCCACTTATTGTCAGGGGAATAGCTAGGGTAAATGCATGGGTTATGGGAATGGGGCCTGGGTGGGATTGTGGTCAGTGCTGACTCGATAGGCCGAATGGCCTCCTTTTGCACTGTATGATTCTATGAACCACTGCTTTTTCATGAGATTCCAGAACTTCCATGATCACTCATTGCAGCAGATGTAATTGACGGGAATGGGAAACAGAATCTGCTCCTTGTTGATTCATTCTCAGGGTGGTTTGAAACAGATTACTTACCTGACATGAAGACCGCCACTGTAACCCAGAACCTGGAGAGACACTTAGCCATGCATGGCACTCAACAATGGCTAATGATGGACAATGTCAGGTAGTTGTGTGCAGGGAATCCAAGGAGCACCGTAGGGAGCAGGGAATCCAGGGAGCACCATGGAAAGCATTCTTTCTGGTTGTATCACAGCTTGGTATGGCTCCTGCTCTGCCCCAGATCGCAAGAAACTACAAAAGGTCGTGAATGTAGCCCAATCCATCACACAGACCAGCCTCCCATCCATTGACTCTGTCTACACGTCCTGCTGCCTTGGCAAAGCAGCCAGCATAATTAAGGACTCCACACACCCCGGACATTCTCTCTTCCACCTTCTTCCACGGGAAAAAGATACAAAAGCCGGAGGTCACATACCAACCGACTCAAAAACAGCTTCTTCCCTGCTGTTGTCAGACTTTTGAATGGATTTACCTTGCATTGAGTTGATCTTTCTCTACACCCTAGCTATGGCTGTAACACTACATTCTGCACTCTCTCATTTCCTTCTCTATGAACGGTATGCTTTGTCTGTATAGCGCGCAAGAAACAATACTTTTCACTGTATGTTAATACATGTGACAATAATAAATCAAATCAAATCAATGGAGTTTTGAATGGCTCAAGGCTCAAGAATCAAATCAAGGACTGCACATACATGGGACTTTGAGCATGTTACAAGCAGCCCTTTTATCCACAATCGAATGGCTTGACGGAGCTTGCAGAAAGTTCAGCAAAGCACCTCCTCAGAAAATGCCTCTGCAGCAATTCAGACTGGAAGGTCTGCCTCAATAGCACGGAGATTGTTCTCCCAGCTGCTCCAGGACCATTATGCCTGTTGCCAAATTCCTGCTGCAGCCGAAAGTGGAAATGAATAAAGGCAAAGAGGGAAGAGCTACTGTGATCACAACGCCCGCGAACCCCAGACTCTGGAGCCGGGCCAGACAGTCAGAATACAAACTCTACGGGGTTATGACAAATTGACTGTTGTGTGCAGCCATGGTGCCTAACCCAACAGAGAGCACCATATACTTCAGGAGCTGGTGTCATCTGCTTCAGGTACCTGAACCAGCCGCACTAACTACCACAGAAGCTGACACACCGAGTCTGCAGTCTGTGCCTCCCACACCAGCTGAGACGGAGACCCTCCCTGTGACCAGTGTAACAAGCCTGCAACCACCATGCATACACCAGGCTCGCCTGGCATCACCCGCCATGTGGACAACAACCTGGCTGCCTCCCAGAGCAAACTAACTTGTGTGACTACATGCTTGGGCAGGCTGAGCAGAGCAAACCTCTGAACAGACCAAACATACATGTGCTGCTTCTGAAAAGGGAGATGCAGGACACATCTGTGCTAGTTTTAACTCATTTTCATGTCCTGGTGCATTGCAAGTTCTCCATTGTCTTTTATTGTCATTTTTTGTACAATTCTGTTTTTCATGCAGTTACCGATTATTCTATCTAAAATGGGGAAAATGTAGAATGTGTATTAATTTACAAATTGCCAAGTGACCTCTGCATCGGTATTAGTAGGCCAAAAGCATAAAGTCGCTATAGTCCCAGAAGGCCTTAGGCTGGTGGTGATTTAACCTGAGGATCACCAAGCCTCAGGTGAATGTTTGAGAAGGCAGGGCCTTCACGAATAATCTCAGAACTGAAGCAGGAATTGAACCCATGCTGTTGATGGCACTCCGCATCACAAGCCAGACAGCCAGCAACTGAGCTAACTGACTTCCCATTGGTAGTGATGTGGGAAGTGGGGGAGGGTGCTGGAAGTCACTCCCACATGGCTACAGGCATGATGTGTGAGAGCAGTAGAGTATTTCAGCCATAAACTGTTTAAGCTACTCCCTGTGTCCTCATTCCCACAGAACCACACAATATTACAATTCCAAAGTGGTTAAAAGAGAAGGGGAAAAAATGCAAGACATGTCTTCCTGGGTGGGTTGGGAGTTACCAGTGTGAAACTATTACTTACTCCCATCCTTTAAAACTAATATCTAATTTAATAACACTATACAATGTAATATCCAACGCACATGTTCAAAAGGTCTCACACCATCAGTGTCCATTCTGATTCCACCTCAGATACAAGGTGCAATAAGTAAAGCCGTATCAGCCGTATCCCAGCTTTGTGCGTGGTCAGATCTGGCATGAATATAGAGAGCAACAAGTCAGCTTCTATATCTTTTTGTGATTTGTATAAGGTCTTATGAGATAATATTTGGATCAGATACTTCATTAGTAATAATGCATATTCATATTGTTAAATATTAGTGCCACTGATTACATGATTTTCCTCTCAATTTTGAAACAAGGTGAATTAAATTCTCAAAATAAGTTTTCAACAGAAAAGATAATGGCTGGAATTCTCTGGCCACTCACGCTGGTGGGATTCTCCGTTCCTGCCGACAGCATACTCCGGCCCGTGGGTTTCCCGCCAGTGTGTGATGATGTCAATAGGAATTCCCAATGTGGGACCAGGGAATCCCGTTGCTAGCAAACAATGCGCCACCTCCCGCCGGCGGGAAAAACACGGCTGGGAGGCCGGAGAATCTCGCCCCTCATCCTTAATTTTGTTATGGGAATGGACATCAGTGGGACCAGGGAATCCCGTTGCTAGCAAACAACGCGCCACCTCCCGCCGGCGGGAAAAACACGGCTGGGAGGCCGGAGAATCTCGCCCCTCATCCTTAATTTTGCAGTTACAGAGATTCCTGAAGCAGTCAAATAGAGTGAATAAATTATAACATTTGTGAGACAAGACATTTTATATTAAGTTGCTTTTTTAGCTCTGATATTTATGGGTGTTTTTTATAATTTTTGTGAATGGGAATACCTTCTTCAAAAACAAGGGCATCCACAAAAAGACAATGGAGGTCTCCAGGTGGTTACACTCTGAGTAGGATTGATTATATAGCAGCAGATGGAGAACATCCATTCAAGATGTTCAGACTTGTCAAGGTGCTGATATAGGATCGGGCAACCATCTTCTGTCAGGCAAGGTCCACCAGAGGCTGAAGAAGACAACAACTGGGGAGTTAGGATGGCCATTTGCAATGGAGAAGGACAAACACATGTCGGACTGTTTCCAGCTGGCCCTCTCCATCGGATTCAAGGTATGAATAATTTTGGGAAACATTGTGGAATAGTGGGAAATCTTCAAAAGAATGATTAAGGAGTGTGCAGAAGTCACCATCAGAGAGAGGAGAGGAACTGACAAAGAATGTTGGATTACTGAAGTTGATTGATGAAAGAAAGATGATGAAGAGTAAGACGCATCAGGGAAAGAATATTGGCCGAAGAGAGAAGATAGTGAGAAGTACAGAGACTAGATAAAGTGGTGAAAAAGAGCTGCAGGAGGGACAAATGAGGATGGATAGAGTTAAAGGCATTAGAGGAAGCAAATAGGAACAACTGTACAGGATTGTATGGGAACTGACAGGTGCAGGAAGCAACACCACTGTACCAATCAAGGGCAAGGATGTTTAGACCTTATTAATGATGAGAAGCAGGGGGAACACTTTCAGGTGGTCCAAATACAGTCCCATTCCAGCTCCACATTTGGGTTTGATGACAGAACTGCACCTCACCAGCTGAACGTCAACCTGGGCTAAACTGTCACGGGCATTCAGCCTCTGATTTTCGAGTAAGCGTTCTCCAAGGCGGCCTTCATGACACACAACGCAGAATCGCTGAGCAGAAACTGATAGCCAAGTTCCGCACACATGAGGACGGCCTCAACCGGGATCTTAGGTTCATTTCACACTATCTGTAACTCCCACGACTTGCCTGGGCTTGCAAAATCTCACTAACTGTCCCGGCTGGAGACAATACACATCTCTTTAACTTGTGCTTAACCCTCTCTCCACTCACATTGTCTGTACCTTTAAGACTTGATTACCTGTAAAGACTCGCATTCCAACTTGTAAATTGAGTTTGTGTCTGTATATGCCCTGTTTGTGAACACAACTCCCACTCACCTGATGAAGGAGCAGCGCTCCGAAAGCTTGTGCTGACAAATAAACCTGTTGGACTTTAACTTGGTGTTGTGAGACTTCTTACTGGGCTAAACTGTCAGGTCAGAGGACCAAAGAGCCATCGGGAGCCTGAAGAACAACAAGGCACCTGGGCTTGATGAGATATCAGCAGAGCTGTTGATTCACGACAAGAACGTTGTCACAACAGGGCTCATGACCTGTTCAACAACATTTGGACTGCAGAAGTTGTCCCGGATGACTGGCAGAAGGGAACGATTGTCAAGCTGCCAAAGAAAGTGGACTTCAGTGACTGCAATAACTGGAGGGACACAAAATTGCTGTCAGCACCGGTCTTCAGCACGGTGCTCCTCAACACACTGAGAGCAGAAATAGACAATACATTTTGGGAAGAACAGGCAGCACTCTGGGGTGGCAGATCATGCTGCGAGCAAACCTTTACACTCAGGAACACTATAGAGGGGTGACACGGGGGCACAGTGGTTAGCACTGCCGCTTCACAGCACCAGGGACCCAGGTTCAATTCCAGCCTTGGGTGACTGTCTGTGTGGACTTTGCACGTTCTTCCTGCGTCTGCGTGGGTTTCCTCCAAGTGCTTCAGTTTCCTCCCACAGTCCAAAGATGTACAGGTTAGGTTAATTGGCCATGCTAAATTGCCCTTTAGTGTCTATAGATCAGAGGGATTGGCGGGGTAAATATGTGGGGTTATGGGGTAAGCCTGGGTAAGAGTCGGTGCAGACTCAATAGGTCAAATAGCCTCCTTCTGCACTGTAGGGATTCTACGATTCTTTAATAGAGCAGAACATAGAGTATCATCAGCCACTTGTTATCAACTTCATTGATTTCAAGAAGGCTTTTGATAGCATCCACCAGCAGTCATTGGACATTGCAAGAGAGTGCAGCAGCCTGGAGCAGTACATTAACATTTCAAAGCCTTATACTGTGACTCTAGCTGCTGCATCAAGAAGAGCATGGACATCACAGACTCCTTCGACATCATTACAGACACACAGCAATGCTGCATATCCAACCCATTTCTTTTCCTCTTGGTTATTGATTTAATCACAACAAAGGTGATGGTGGGTGCAGACTTTGGCATCCTGTGGCAACACCACCGGCTGATGGACCTGGATTTAACATCGCCTTGCTGGCTGAAGAACAGTGTGTTCTTCAAGACATGACCATCAGTAGAGTGAGTGTGTATGAAAGTGAGTGGTGTGAGAATGGGTATGTATGAGAGCATGGGTATGAGGGGGAGTGTGTGTGAGAGGGAGTGTGTGTGAGAGGGAGTGTGTGTGAGAGTGTGTGTTTAAGATTGAGTGTGTGTGAGAGTGTGGGTGTGAGAGTGAGTGTGTGTGAGAGTGTGGGTGTGAGAGTGTGGATGTGAGAGTGAGTGTGTGAGAGTGAGTGTGTGTGAGAGTGTGGATGTGAGTGAGTGTGTGAGAGTGAGTGTGTGTGAGAGTGTGGATGTGAGAGTGAGTGTGTGAGAGTGAGTGTGTGTGAGAGTGTGGATGTGAGAGGAGTGTGTGTGAGAGTGACTGAGGATGGGATCTTCCAGTCCCGCTGAAGTTGACTCCCGCTGCTGGTTCCACCGCGGCAGGACAGGCCAGCCCTGGAAAATGCCAAAGACTTGGGTGGGACTGGAAGATCCTGCCTCTGCTGTGGGAAAAACCATTGCAGAGGGCTGGAAAATTCTGACCTGTGACTCAATGTGAGAGTAAGTGAGTGTGAAGGTGACTGAGTGTGTGAGGGAGTGACTGACTAATGTGTGTGTGTGTGTGTGAGTGTTGTGAGAATAAGTGAGTGAGTGAATGAGTGTGAGCGTGTGTGTGTATGTATGTGAGAGATTGTGTTGGTTTGTGTGAGAGTGTGTGTCTGAGAGTTTGTGTATGTGTGCATGTTTGTCTGTGTGTACTTGTGTAAGATGTGTGTGTGTTAGATTGTGTGAAATGTGTGAGAGATTGTTTGTATGTGAGAGAATGTGTGTGAAAGAGTGTGTGAGAGAGTGAGTGAAAATGTGTGTGTATGTGTGAGTGTGTGTGAGAATGTGTGCGCAAGAGTTTGTGAGGGAGAATGTGTGTATGAGTGAGAATGTGTATGTGTTTGTGAGTATGTGTGCGCGTACGCACGTGTGTGTGTGTGTGTACATGAGAGTGAGAACCCTGAGACAGGGAGCCAGCTATACACACACACACACACCTTGATGCAGGGGTCACATACACACCAGATCCCCGAACCCCCTACCCGGCCTTCCCTCCTTTAAAGCCTATCCACACATGGAGATGGGAGAGGAGAAAAACCCAGGCTGAAAGGCAAGTCACTTCCGACCTACATATTTGTATGAACTCCGCCAAAACCACCTTGGCGTATGTGCTGCCAGTGGGTAACGCAAGGTTGGTGTTAGTTAAACCCAATTGTTTCGCTCAGTCCCGGTCCCCTCCCTCTTTTCTTGTGACCAGGCCTTGGTTTCTCATCTGTCTCTCTAGCTCTGCTTCTTAAGTGAAAAGGGAGAAAAGATTTTATGAGCTAATTCTATTGCTTGGCACTTTTTAATGTCATTTTTATTATTGCTTTGACATTGTCGTTTAGGTTTTCTGCATACCTCAACTTTTTTTGAAACTCTTGTTTAATGTTGTGCCAACCCAGATCTCAGGCAGCTGTTGCCGGGTTTCTCATTGAAAGGGAATGAGAGGCACACAGGAAGTCTGATTGCCTTTTGGAGGTTGGCATAAGGGGTTGTTTTTGCTCCATTAAAAACGGGAAATGTCCAAAATGCTCAGCATACCTAGTGGCACGTATACAGAGAGAAGCAGAGGTTAATGACCCTTCATCAGAACTAGTGGAATTCATAAATCTGAAACACTGTGCCGGGGGAGGGAGGGGTGGATTTTGCGCTCCCATTTTTAGGAGCCGGGACCTGGGGCGGGAATGGGAAATCCCGCAGGAGTCCCAAAATGCGGTTTAAGCCAATGGGATCTCCCGTTATGATTGTCCCCCCCCCACCAATGACGTAATGGGAATCCTGACTTTGAATGTTGGGAACCCAATTTGAGTACATTTAAATGTCATTATCAGACATTGATAATTCCCCTGCTAGATTGTCCATTTACGTTGGCACAACAGGTCCCTTGTGGCAAGCAGAAACTGCCAAAGGCATGCAGGTGAGTACATCCCCTGGGGGGCGGGGTGGGGGGGGGGGCGGGGTGGGGGGGGTGGCGGGGAGAGAATTATGCCCGGGCACTGCTCCCAGCCTGGTCTGGGCACTAACCCGGCACTTCCGAGATAGTGCCAGGGAACAGTGACAGGGTGGGTGTCTGTAGTGGGGATTCCATTGCGGGCGGGTTCTTTGTGAGGATTCTAGGAAGTGAATCGGGGGGCGGGGGCATTATTCCACGGAGGTGGGGGTGTTTCGTGGTCTGTCCGGGGATGTTTGAGGGGGTGGTGTTCCGGGGTGGGTGGTGGGGCGGTGGGGGGGTTCTATTTTTTAATTTCTATAGTGCTGCATCCTTTAAAAAGTGCCCCAATTTTTTACAAATTAGGTTGCTGGCAGGGAGAGTTCATTGAGAGCCTGCCCCGCCAATGTGACAATGTAAAAAGCACCCTTGGGATTTTTTTTCTCAGTCCCTAACAATGCAGCATTGAAGGCCGCCTTTGGGGCTGTTGACTTCCTCACTCTTTTTCCCACCCACTGCACCGCTCTGCCCATTGTTGAGACAATTTCGCCAGTTGACTCTGTTTCTCACTCCACAGATTCTGCCTGGCCTGCTGAGTATCTTCAGCATTTTCTGTTTATATTTCAGATTTCCAGGAGCTGCAGTATTTTGCTCTCCTATTGTATGTTCCACACGGGACATTTATAAATAAAGTTTAAAGTTTATTTATGATTGCCACAAGTAGGTTTACATTAACACTGCACTGAAGTTACTGTGAAGGGTTCAGTTACAATCATAAATGAAAAATATTTATTTATCCCTCAATGCCAAGTGTAATTTTTCTGTTAACAAAGCCCACTTGTGTGGATAGAAATAGCACATTATTGGGTATAAATTGGCTGGTGCTAATTTAGGGAAGGTTTTACCATTTTAAAACTAATAGTTTTAAAGTTTAAAGTTTATTTATTAGTGTCTCAAGTAGGCTTACATTAACACCGCAATGAAGTTACTGTGAAAATGTTAGAATATGTTACTGTTGGTTCAAGATATTCTCATTTTTACATAGGATAGTTGTTTGCAGTGCATGAGATTGAAAACTTTTGGATATCGCTGCACCTATACAAAACAGTTCAATCTCAGTGATTTTAATATTGGTTGGTCTCTTTGATGCCACACTTGCTCAAATATTGTCTTACCATCCAGGGCAATTTTCACTCACCTCTTGGCTTCTGTTGCTGTATTTCAATGAAAAACCTCTCTCCCTCTCTCCCTATTTAAAGGTCTGTTCAACTTGCTCATTCTCAGGGACATCAGTTCCCTATCCATCACATACTGCTTTGAACAATTAGTGGTCTGGCTGTGGTCAGTTTCCACCAGTATGGATTACTAATAGAATCATAGGGCCAGATTTTCCGACTGCACTCGCCCCAATGCCGGAAAAGCCCGCCTGAGGTCAACGGACCTTTGGATGGTCCATGTTCCGCCCTCTATGATTCCCGTGGCATGCGGGACGGGAAAATTCCGTTCGCAGAATCATAGAATCCCTGCAGTGCAGAAGGAGGCCATTTAGCCCATCGAGCCTGCACTGACAACAATCCCACCCAGGCCCATAACCCCACGTAACCTGCTCATCCCCCCTGACACTAAGGGGCAATTTAGCATGGCCAATCAACCTAACCCGCACGTCTTTGGAGCGTAATGTTCAAGTGTAATAATCTTTTTACACAGGATCTATAGACGGGAATTGATTTATCTCTGAACTGATATTACTGGCATAGCTGTAGCTTTCAGCTTTATTTTAACTTGATTGAAGACAAATTCATCGACAGATGCAAGGACAGACCTCTTTGTACAGAAGTGAACTCCATTTGACTTTAAATCGTTTCAAATAAATACATCTGAAATGGTGTGTTTACATCTCTGTGCGCTTTGCCTTCTCCAATCAAAAGTTAATTGTTTTGTATGAGGAGGTGAGGGAAGAGAGGGAGGGTGGGTACGTAGAGTGCCGAGCAATCCATGGCCTGTTCTCCACCTGTTGTTATTCTGGTCTGGCCCAATCAACCTGCTAGCCAGACTGGAGCCAGCGGCCATCTGGAATAACTGCACTGTTTATAACATTGACATGGAGAGGCACCCCAGGGCCCTGACCTCCCACACAAATCTGGAAATGATTAAAATGAGCTGGCTACCTAGCCACTGAGTGCTCCACGCTGAGAAGTACCCACTGAGGAGATTTGGAGTTTCTTGTTAGGTTTGTTGTAAATTAAATACCTCTGATTTGCTGAATGACTCAGTCCTTCTGGGAAATGTTATTTTTTTTATTGGAGTGGTGTTCCTGACGTTTACCCTGCTCCCATTTTCTTTCTGATTTACTAAGTGCGTTTGCGTTCTTTCTTTTCCCAGGATCTCTTCCAGCAACTCTTCTGACAAACTAGCTATTCTGCATATTCTCCAAGGCAATGCAAAAGATAAATACAGCAATGATCCATTAGCTCTATTCTAAGAACACAAATCCTCTTGGATTTAATTATAACTGCATAGACGTTTTCAAATGTATTCCTTATGTGGTATCTTAGACTCCAGTTGTCTTTCTTGCTTTCAATGGGTGTCGGGCATGACTGACATATTCAAGAGATTTTCCACAATGTTACATTTTTGCAACAAAAAAGTAAGAATTTGAAGAGAACGCTGCAGAAAAAAACATTCACCCAATATACCTCTAAATATTAAAAAAAATCATTGAGCTAGATTGGTCAGATCGCTTGGGACTATTTTATATATTTATGATTTCCTCTTGTCACACCGACAGCTTCTAGTCCATCTATACACTGGAAGGTATGGTACTTACCAGTACAGTTAACTTCTCTCTTTGATTTTTGTAAAAAATAAATATGATTTATAAAATTAAGGTCAGGTATATTAATTCCTGTAAAGATGGTCACCCTGTGAAGACTGATGAGGTAAGAACTATATTTTAATGCATTCCATTCAATGGTCTGAGGAAGATGTTCTAATAAAGCAAGCCTGCAATCTCTATATACTTACACTCACTGAGGATTATCAGCTTTGCACTTTGATGGGTTATAATAGTGCAGTAAAGCCCAGGTTAAAGTCATATATTAATGCAGCTAGCATGTGTACAACATGCACAAAGCACTCATTGCTCATTCTGGTTGAATCTAGCATACAGCAGGGAATGAACTTACAGCTCAAAATGTAACAAGTTTTACTTGTTTTGCTCCTGGAATGAGGGAATCAGAAATGGACGAAATGCATTAGATGAAAAGACTCACCAATGGACTAATCTGTCGCTATTTGTCAGGATACATTTTATACCCGAGCTTAATTCAGTTTTCTCATGGTGAGTGCTTAGTGGATCTACCTTGTCAGCATTCTTGATTTTTAACATCTTGAGTCATTAAAAACATATCTGCAAGTAATCTTTGCTGTATTGCATCGTCCAAGAAAATGGGTAAACAAAATTCAGTCAAATGTTTGTTGGATATTATTGTTATGTGCCTCGACATGACAGAACACATACCACATATGACAGAAATATAATCGAACAAGATCAATGGCCTATGATTTTGGACATGATGTCATTGTGACACCAATGATGTAACTGTTTTCTCTGCTCAGTCATAATAAACCTCCATAAAATTAAATGTAACAGATTTTGGAACAGATTTCTGAGATATTTAATTTCAGAAATAGATCTGTGGGTTTTAAAGGACTGATGATAAAATTTTGACTTTGAAATGAGTACCGATGTGACATTCGTTAACTCAAAACTAAAAAGAGAAAAGGAGGAAAGCCGGTTGAAATGAAAGAACATTTTAGTAATTGAACCAGATTCGATGCCTTAATTATACCTCTTCTGTTAAAATTAACATGGGCGCTTTTACAAAGTTAGCCAAAGGAAAAGTTGCTTTGTTTGAGAATATTTCATTATATGACTTATATTATTTCATAAACCTTGTCCTGAAGGTTTCTACTTACTTGTAGATTCCAGTCTTTTTGTGCCAGTGTCCCATTGAAAAAACATGGCAATTCACATGGTGTAGATTGTGTTTTATTATGAGAACATTTCAATGACTTTGTCCCATTCTAAAATCTATACTTTGAATATTTGACACACATTTGAATGATGTATTTCTTATAATGCCCTTCAAGCTAAAGGATTTTAAATATCAATATTTATTAAGACTTGACATTATTAAAGCTGGAGTTGTGCATTTCAGTTTACGGATAGACAACATATAAAACAATAATTGAACTGTTTTCATTATGTTCAACATACTAACTGTGAAGGAATTGCAATAAGAAAGGTGCCCGTTAGTTGATTTTATTTAACTTCGAAGACATGCAGTGAACCGCGTTATGAATTCATGTAATCCATTTTCAGTTGTCACGAGGAGCTGGAATAAATGATCTCTGGAGAAGGAGGGAGATGATAGTTATCACCATATTTCAATAATGTTCTGTTTAGCAGCTGTAACAATAGGTTAACAGAAGTCGTGAGTAGAGGTAGAATTATTTAGGATGCCTCAAGCTGATCAAGATGCTAGGTGTAATAAGCATATTTTTAGTGAGAGACAACAGATAAGTTTGAGCTAAGATGTAATACCAGGTCTAATCTAAGAGTAAAATTGTGGAATGCAATGTTTTAATCCAGTTAGAATGACTTCAGTCACTTTGCTTGCATAGGTAGAATGATCAAAGGAATGTAGCGGTACTAGAGGAAACAGCAAAGCATTTTTCACTGATCATCCTCGTTAGCTGATTGATAATGTACAGTGCCAACATACCAGCCTTGTTTACAGAATGTGATTCATTGCAGAGTATTCTGCACGACACAGATATGAAACAGGAGTCAGAACAGACGAGACGTGAGGGGAAAAGCTAGATACAATGAAAGCATTAGGGCTGAATGCAGGGAGAACATCTAGAAGATTACGTGAATTGTCAGGTCAATCAAAACTATTGACTGCCATTTGCGGTGATAAAGAACTCATTATTAGCTGCAACCCGATCAGTAGAGGAACAGCATCATCACTAATACGGAACATTGAGTTTGTCAAGATTGTCAATTCTGGCATTGGGGATGTTAGGAGGTGGTGGTCTTGATCTTCTTGACTGAAGGTTGAAAGGATTTAGTGAGCTATCTTGGTTATGAGAGCAAAAAAGATAGCAAACAAATTTAGTGAAGTGAGGGAGAGGTATTTTTAGTC
Organism: Mustelus asterias; assembly: GCF_964213995.1. Lineage (NCBI taxonomy): Eukaryota > Metazoa > Chordata > Chondrichthyes > Carcharhiniformes > Triakidae > Mustelus > Mustelus asterias. Next base: position 44,530,628 of record NC_135820.1, read on the forward strand.
ATCGGTCGAAGTCAAGTAATTCAAGGCAAGTAAGGTGAGAAGCACGGATGTTAGGCATGTTGTTGTCATAGAAACTGCTTTAGTGCTGGCGGTTAGAGTGAAACCAATAAATTAAGGTGTTGTTTTTTTTTTATTTCCTGCCTGTCAATCTAGTAGAATATTTGATCTCTGGCATTCAGTGACCGGTGTCTGGGTGTTTTCTCGAGCAGGCTAGTGGATCCCTGGGGTATGGAGATTCCAGTCCCTGGTAGCCTGATGATGCAAACTCTAGTCTTTGGCACTCTGCTGGGAAGGATGATGCTGGTGCCATCGCAGTGCAATTGATCTTTGATGGTCTGTGGAATATTCAGCTCTAGGGTGAGATTCTGTATGTTAATACGATGGCATCAGAATATGCCCCTGTTTTCTTGGGTGTCGCAGGTTGATTACCTTTAAGAAGAATGAGAACTTGTCTTTTGCTCTTCTCTGCGAGTCCAGAGGTGAAAGTGCAATAATTTGTCAAGGTACTGTAATGGATGTGAGAGGGGGGGAAATAGCTCCACTTTCTTCCCTTACAGTCAAATATTCCAGAGAGATAATTATTCCCAATGTGGAGATTATGGATTGGATTCTGATTTTGACTTTGAGCCTGCAATTTTATGACATTGTAAAATGGACTCAAAATCAAACCTGGAAAAAATATCCAACTCTAATCTCTTGGGAGGCGATAAATAAGATGAAATCCTAATGTTCACTGATGTCGCAGAGCACAGGGTGACCAAAAGAGGGAATTTCCAGTTAAGCAATTTAATTTAGCTCTTGGGTATAATAATCAAATACTGACAGCAAGTCCAGCCTGTAATTAGAGGACTAATGATAAGCTTATTGCAGAAGTACCTAATCCTGAGTGTGCAATAACACTCCAAAGTTGATGGCCTCAATCACGATACAATATTCTGCCATTTTGTAACCTTCAAGCTAACAATACAGCTACAGCCTTTTATTCCAGTCAGTGTTTCTGTAACATGCTGCAATGTTCACAAGCAGTTACGTGTACAATGTTAGTATGTAGATACATTTCAACATTTGTGGTGCTTGATGATTTAAAGCCTTGGGGTTTAATCATGAAATTAGTGCAAATTTCACAGCAGTATTTCTGATAAAAGCGAGCGCGCTGGTTTCTTGGTTGCTGTGAATGTAGTGTGTGAAAATGTGGTGGGAAAGCTGGGTTTTCACAGGAAGAGTAATGCTGCCTTCTAAGTGGCAGCAGCTGGTCTTCTTGACATGCTGCTGTACATAAAGGAGAAGAATGTTTTGAAATAAAATTGTTTGCAACATTAAAATTGTTTTTCTTTCTTCCTGTTTTATTAGCATGTAACAGCACTCATTTTCTTTTACAGTTGTGGGTGAATTAAGCACAAGTGTACAGTGAGCCTTAATAAGTAGATGGGAATGATTTACAAGGCAGTACCAGAAACAAGGGACTCAGCTTTTGTCTCAATCATAACGGCAAGGTCTCCGCCTTTTGCAAACGTTATCTGAACTCTCTTATCTTACGCCTCATTCTATGGCTGTTACTGTAACAGATTACTGACTGAGTTAACTCTGGGATCAAGGGTAAGACATAACTTATGGTCAAATACTCCAAGAGAGATAATTGTTCCTGTGGGCATCCCATTGTGGGGTCTAGGTTTAATAGTGGACATGTAGATGGACATTCTGCAATTTTAAATGATTCCCCTTTTAAAGTCAGAGAGCATTTCTTGAGAAAGTTCCTCCAGGGAGTTAATTAACATGGATAGAGTCAGTGGTTGGTTAGATTATGCATGGTCTGCAGAGAGGAGTCTTAACAAACTTTGCTATGTTCCTATGGTCACAGGGCCAAGTGCAGTGATTTGCCCAAGGCCTCAAATCTAAATCTAACATTTAAAAGCAGCAATCCTCTCTCCTATATTGTGTAACATTTTGTAGCTTAGAGTCGCTTCCTAAAGAGAAAGAAAAATCAACTCTTGCTGTGAGGAAGCTCACCTGAGAGTTGAGGTTCGGATGTTTGTCAGCATTGTGTAGTGGGAGTTTTAATGTAACATTGAACAGAGAGAAGGTTTTTGTCTGCATTTGGTGGCATGATGACCCAACAGCAGTTTGTTTTGCTAAGATTCATTCATGGCATCAGAGTATTGCTGTAAAGGTCAATATTTGTTGCCTATTCCTCATTGTTCTGGAGAAGTTGATGGTAAACTACCTTCTTGAACCATGATGTCCATTTGATGCAGTGCAAATAGGGAGGGAGTTCCAGTAATTTGACCCCATGACAGTGAAGGAATGATTCCAAGTCAGGACGATGTGAGGTTTGGAGGGGATCTTGCAGATGGTGCTGTCCCCATGCATCTGCTTTGGACTTTGTCCTTCTAAGTGGTAGAAGTCACAGGTTTGGAAGGTTCTGTTGAAGAAGGCTTGCTGAGTTGCTGCAGTGTATCTCGTAGATGGTACACACTACTACTGTGCAGTGGTGATGGAGGGAGCAAATGTTTAATTCAATGGATGGTATACATCGATGGATGGGCTGCTTTGTCCTGAATGGTGTCAACCTCCCTGACTGTTGTTGGAGCCGCACTCCTACAGAAAAGTGGAGAGTATCCTATCACATTCCTAACTTGTGCCCTGTAGATGGTGGACAAGTTGTGGGGAATCAGGAGGCGAGTTACTCTCCACAGAATTCCCAGCCTCTGACCTGCTCTTGTAGCCACAGGGTGGGATTTTCCAGTCATCCCAAGGCTGGAAATTCCCGCCCGAGGTCAGTGGACCTTTGCATGGTCCGCTCCTGCCTGCTACGATTCCCATGGCGGGTGGGACAGGAAAATTCCGCCCACAGTATTTATATGGCTAGTCCAGTTCAATTCCTGGTCAATGGTAACCCCTAGGATGTTGATAGAATTCAGTGAGGGTAATATCATTGAATGTCAAAAGGTGAGAGATAGATTCTCTCTTGTTAGAGATGTCCATCATTTGGCACTTGTGTGGAATGAATGCTACTTGCTACTTTATTAGACCAAGCCTGAATGTTGTCCAGTTTTTACTGCATGTGAGCACAGAGTGCTTCAGTATCTGAGGAGTTATGAATGGTAATGAACACTGCAATCAAGGAACATCCCCATTTCTGATCTTAGGATGGCGGGAAACATTAATGGAGCAGCAGAAGACATCTTGGTCTGGGATACTACCCTGAGGAGCTCCTGCAGTGATTGAGCTGAGATGATTGACCTCCAACAACCACTAGACATGACTTCTTCCAGTGGAGGATTTCCCCCAATTCCCATTGACTCCAATTTTGCTTGGCTTCCTTAATACCATACTCGGTCAAAAGTTGTCTTGATATCACAGGCAGTCACTCTCACTTCACCTCTGGAATCCAGCTTTTTTCTCCATGTTTGGACAAAGGCTGGAATTAGATCAGGAGCCTTTTGGATCTGTGGAACCCAAGCTGAACATCGATGAGCAGTTATTGCTGTTGTGCTGCTTGATAGCACTATTGACGACACCCTCTATCACTTTGCTGATGAACATAACTAGACTGATGGCATGATGCAATTTTCCACATTGCTGGATAGATGCCAGTGTTGTAGTTGTACTGGAACATCTTGGCGAGGGACATAGCTAGTTCTGGAGCAAAAGTCTTCACTATTACTGCCAGGATGTTGTCAGGGCCCATATCTTTTGCTGCCTTCTGCTCTTTCATGTGATACCATGTGGAGTGAATCAAATTGGCTGAATACTGACATCTGCGATACTGGGGACCTCAGCAGGAAGTCGAGATGGATCACTTACTAGCCAAAGGTGATTGCAAATGCTTCAGCCTATTTTTTTGCAGTGATGTGTAGAGTTCCCCCATCATTAACAATGTAAATGTTTGTGGAGCCTCCTCTGTTGTAATACAAAACCCACGCAGTCACGGGGAGAACGTGCAGACTCCGCACAGACAGTGACCCAAGTTGGGAATCGAACCCAGGTGCCTGTCGCTGTGAGGCAGCAGTGCTAACCACTGTGCCACCATGCCGCTCAAAACAGAAAGAAAGATTTGGGGCAAATTTTCCCATTCCGTCCACCACGAGAATCGGAGCGGGCGAAGGGGCGGACCATGGAAAGGTCCGTTGACCTCGGGCGGGATTTTCTGGTTTCAGGGCAAGCGCGGCCGAAAATCCCACCCGAGATGAAGGGAGAGAAAAAAAATCAACAAAAAGGAAAAGTAAGAATTGAAAAAAAGTGACATTTTGAAAAACTGATCATTTCAAAACCTGATGGAATGAGACTCTACAATTGTAATAGTTAATTTTTAGTGCTAGAGATGTTGATTGGCTGTTTTTGTCACGTTGTTAAGAGGGTACTTGTAATGGCAAAACTGAACTTTCTGTCACAGGTTTAATAGACAATTAATGGGCAAATTGAATGATTTCTTAAAAACAAGGGTAAGATGTTTCCTGTTTTTGTGAAGTTACCGACAGCAACTTTTATATATTCACATTTAATACATCTGGTCTCTCCCTGAAACTGTTAGCCCTACACTTTACCCACAAATAACAGTGACCACCAGCACACCATTATTTTGCTTTTGTTAAGGCTTATTCACTAAGTTAAATTTATTTAGTATATAGTTCAATGGCCTAAATGCAATAAGCGATCTTTAATTAATCTAAGAATGGTTTTTAGCTAGCGTCAATGTACTGAGAATCAGAATGATAGAATGCCTGTTCGCATCTATAATACCAAAAAGAGCAAGTGGATGATTGCAGGTGTGTCATTGGGCAAAACCAGACACCAGTGATGAGGGAGGATAAGCAGGTAGGTGAGTCATTGAGACACCACAAGGCACTCTTTCATATATACGTACATAGCAACACCACATCTTGCATAATTATCATCACAGCGCAAGGTGGAGGCTGCATCATGCATGACTAATGCTTTTCTACCTTGAGGTTTATGGGTCTCTGATTACTGCATCCTGCTGTTTATTCAGAATGTCTTTTTCATGAAGGTTGAAAAGCCTGTAGTTATGTCTCACCTTCCCAATAATCAACCCTCCACTGACTTTCTGCTATCGCTAATTAGGCGGCAGCCAAAATTTTGGTTTCCCGATGATGGGTTGAGATGCAGAGATTTAGTCAGCGCCTTTTCAGTGGCTGTTTGTGTCTCACGCTGTCTGGTGGTGGCTTGCTGTTTTCAATATACTTGCAGCCTCTAAATACTCATTGTGCATTATTTTAAACAAATGTCATGGTCCTGAGTGTTGATGTGGGGGCACTGTCCATCATAGGGATGGTCCACATTTACAGGAGAAGGTTGATTTGGTACCAGAGCAGGTCCAGTTGGAGGTACGTCAGAGGGCAAGATAAGGGGTTGTCAGGACATGATAAGAATAATGGGTGGAGGGTCTAGGATCAGAGGAGGAAAATCCATGGTGACAGGACTGGAATCAAGACGGAAAGACAACATGTCCACTGTCAGTGTCACAGGGTCAAGGGTGATGTTAGGACGTTCAAGGGTGACAGAGGGAAGGCACACAATGATACTTAGAGGGTCAAGGATGATGGGCTCAAACTCAAAGGTGACAAAGGGAAAGTGCTGGGTGATGAGTTCCAGGAGGAAGGTGATTCATGTTCTGTAACTGGTGGTGAAGCTGGAAGGCTTCCAGATCCAAGTGGGAGCAGGTCAATGGGGAAGGTGCGGGGAGTTTTGGTTGCAGCCTATGGGAGGATTTGAAAACCTGCTTGCTCAGCATCTGTATGGATGAAAGCCATGGACAGAAAGTTACTCATATCACTTCCTTCCTTCTTCATACAGTTAACCATTGCTGAATTAGCTCTGGATTTGAAACACCCAATATTCTTGCAATCTCAGGGACAGGAGGAGAGGCAGGCTGTCGCTGGCCAACAACTGAGATGGCAAGGCCAGGGAGCACGCATCCAGTGTAGGGATTGTAGAAGATGAGCATTGGTGCATCCCAGGAGGAGAATTACCAAGCTGCAAATGTCAGGGAGGCAATACCGGAGATGGCAAAAGCTGTCCTGAGGAGCAGTCATAGATTCTGCAGAAAGCCCTGCAGCCATGTGGATTTGGTGGGAAACCCATGCCAGTGGCCCTCAAGGTGACTGCAACACTCAATTGTTTGTCCCCTGGCACTTTCCAGGGCTCCACGGGCAACATGTGCAGAATTTCACAGGTTGCCAACACAGGTGCATAAAGGAGGTGACCAATGCCCTCTTATATCATGTGACTAATCAATTACCCCAGAGACACTAATAAATAAACTTAAAACTGGCAGCAAGGACAGAAGGGGCTGCAGCTTGTGCAGGTTATCGATTGCACTCATGTGACCTTTTGAGCTCCCTGGGACCAGCCAGTTACATTTGTGAATCTCAAGGGCTTTCGTTCTTTGAAAGTACAACTGATCTGCGAACACATGTAGAGAATATTACAGGTCTGTGTTTATTTCCCAGGGAACTCTCATGAGTCATGCATTTTGTGCAACTCACAGACCCAGAGCTTTTTGAGACCCCAGCCTGGGTTGATGGTTGGATCCTGGGTAATGAGGACTATCTCTTCAGGACTTTGATGATACCAATGAGACATCCCCACAGCGCAGTGTAAGAGTGGTATAATGCAGCTTAGGTCACCACCAGAGCCATCAATGAGCGAACAATTGGTGTGCTGGAAATGTGCTTTTACTGCCTTGACCAGTTTGAGGAGCTCTACAGTACACAGCACATAAGGGATCAGGAATAGTCATGTTCTGCTGTGCACTGCACAACTTGATCATGCAACACGGAGAACTGCCACAACAAGAGAGGGAGAAGCAGCACTCTTCCTCAGATGAGAATGAATTGGATGAGACTGAGAAAGAGGCCAATGGCTTTTACCGAATGTCAGGGCCATGGAGACGCATGCAGAAGATATCAGGGGCAATCTAATATAGACACTATTCCCCAAGAATGAGGTAACTACAGGAACATGGTCCCATTGCCAGAACTCCAGTGGCTGTTTGTGATGTCCACCAACCTCTGCAGCTACCCTCCCAGAACTAGCTCTGAACCTCTGTCCTCTGCTACTTAGAAGAGTCAGGGGAACGGAGCTTAGTCATTCGCCAATGAACTCTGGCCCCTGTGACAATCTGTTTCACACCTGGACATAGGTCTATCAGCCTACCATGACCAAGAATTCATTTTGTGCGCCATCATTACAGGGCTTTGAAATGCACCTGCAACAGTTTAATTATCCCCGTCGAGAGTGATCTCAGATAATCTCCCTGACGATGCAGATAAGGGGGGCCAGGTAAATCTGCATGTCCCACAGACTGGATAATGCAAAAATAGACACTGACATGAACAGTCAATTAAGACTAAATGCAAACACACATTGGCCGGAATTTTATCATCCTGCCTGCCACAGGATTCGGAGCGGGCGAGGGGCAGACGATGGAAAGGTCCGTTGACCTCGGGCGGGATTTTATGGTTTCGGGACATGCGAGGCCATAAAATCATGACTATTGTTCCCTCCACAATAAAGGAATTATGTCTAACTTCCCTGTAGTCATCAATGCATGCCAACTGTGAGGTGGGCTGTCACATTTAGCTCTCTAACTGAGCTGGTCCCAAAATGATAATGATGCACACATGAATAAAGTGAAACAATATCATGTGTATTGGTTACGTGCAACATGTCAAACATTTTTAAAGCTTCCATGCCACCTTTGTACTCTCACTTGTGGCCACTCTGCCTGTGTGCAACCCTAGCACCATCAGCTGAGATGGAGCCAGTCTGCTGTCTGACAGTACACTGCCCCATTATCTTTGATGACCATGACCAGTGTCTGAAGGCCTTGCGCGTCTCCAAGTGCAAGGCATCTTCTTTGGCCTCACCAAATGGAGATAATAGGGTCAATGGCAGAGGGGTTGTGGAGAGACCGCACTCCCTGAGGGTGTCCTGAGGGGAAGCACATTTTTCCTCCTTTCTCTCTTTGTGTGATGGCAACTGTGTCTGCCTGAGGAGAAGGGGCCTTGGAGGGAAGTCCAGGGGCCTTGACCCCCTCTGTTGGAATCCAGGACTAGAGTGACAGAGCACATGTCAATCATTTGTTGGACCTGGTTCTTCAAGATGGCCAGTAACATCTCCATGGAGGTAGCCATGAGGTCACAAATCTGAGGCATAGCAGAGCTCATGGATTGCATGAGTTCAAAGCTGCACATGACCTATGGCATATCTGCCAAATGTTCCCCAACTTTTGCTCCAGTGGACTTATTTAGGCTGTGGCTGTGGCCTGGGATTGGGATTGTGCAAACCTGGAGTGGAGAGCAAAAGAACCACATTAAGGATCAGCACAGTCAATGAGTGCATCAGATTCACTTGCATGCCTCGTCTGGGACAATATGCCAGCAGTAGGTTGAATGCGTTCTCATTCTTATGGCTGACCATTTCATCCTCACCATCTATCATTGCTCGACCATCCTCCTGTCCCGTGATCTGCGTTATCTCTTCCCTACAGGCAAGAGCACCTTCAGGTCAAGCATTTCACATCCAGTTCTTGACCCTCTCCCTCACATTGTGGGTCTGTTTCTCCTGCGTGACAGCATGCAAATATAGCGGCATGTAAAGTAATTTCTAACCCCCGTGTCTGCACGCATTGCCATCATACACCCTGGCTGATCGATAGTACTTTGGATCCAAGCACTCACAGAAGTCAAGCTTTGGCCTCAATTGCTTTGTGGTACTGAGGCTGATCAATGCATTCAGCCACCTGGCCTAACTGCTCAAGAGACCTGTCTGACAGGACACTGCCCCATTATCTTTGATGACCATGACCAGTGTCTGAAGGCCTTGCGCGTTACCAAGAGACCCTTTGGTAACATGTGACTGTGTCACATACTCTCACAGATCGGAGCAAGTCATTGACCCTTTTCCTGCACTGGACCCAGGATCTTTGGTGAACCCCCACAGTTGCCCACCCCCTTTATGATCATCACCCGATCTGCCTTGGCCAGGCATGAGTGTCTTCTATTGCCATCTTTGGGAAAAATCTGACGATCTGAAGGAGAATCTACAGGAAGGCATCACTAAACCTTGGGGCCGATCTGTATTTAGGCTTAGACATGTGTGCAGTTGAAGGGGCTTTGGTGTGACGGAGGTGCCCAGGACACAAAAGAATAATAACCAGGGATGGGTAGGGGAAGTGGAAAGAGGTCTAAGGGGGTGGAGGGAGTGGGGGGGTGGTGGGGGGGGGGGTGCAGGTGAGGGTGATGAAGGGTTGCAGCAAGAAATGGGACAAATTACTGACAGAATGGAAGTGGACAAGAAAGTTGTGACTGTGATTCAGAGTCTCCCTGTTTGTCCAGGAGTCTCCTTCATAGCCTGTCCTACCTGACAGCAGGATCCACCCACCCCTGCTGTGTGAGCTTATCTGTCTCCTGTGTCTGCTACCAGCTGTTTAAATTTTCTTTGAGTTGCATGTGCACCAGGTCCCAACACATGAGTGGAAGTGGCACCCATTTCCAGTTCTGCCATTGGGACCCATGCACCTCTTGTTAAATTTGACCCAAGGGCAGAATTTTATGCTTCCCAAAAATCAGGTTCTGATGGGAGAATCCCGTGCATTTCATTTAATGTGACTTAATGGCTACTTAAGGGCTTTATCCCACCCAACCTAAATTTTTAGGCTCGCGGGAGTGAGTGCAGGTAGAGTAAGAAAGTGACGTTTGCACTTTTCCACATCTAAGGCGAGAAGGCCCTCTTTCTGAAGGCCCTGTTTGAGTTGAGTTGCCCTCTTCCCCGGGATGTTAGGCCTTCAGCACCCCCCTTATCCATCTGGCATAACCTCCTCGACGCTGCAATCATCCCCTCTCCCCCAAACCAACTCTCGGGCTGGCTAGTGTGGATTGCTCGCCATCTTTAACATTCTGCCCCAAGCTTCTGTTCTGTTGAGATGCTTAAATTAATTACTAAAAGATGTTTTCAGTTTGTGGCTTCACTTACCATTAGCAGTAAATTCCATTTTAAAGTTGGGTGCCAACTATGTGTAATTATATGTAATCATTATCAAAATAGTTTCAATGACTGCAAACTAGATGTTCTTTAGTTTTGCAGTTGAGGAATTGATTCCCTAACTCAGCTTGTCTCCCTTCCCACCTTACTTATTACTGGGCCACACAATGGATCTCTCACTCATTGCTAGTTGCCCAGGTTATGTCAGAGGGCCAGAGTCAATAAGATTCAGTCAGAGATAGGGAAGACAAATTTCCTTATGAAAATGGCATTAATTGGATTTTTTGAAGAACAATCCAGCAGCTTTTGTGGTCACTTTTTCCAACTAATTAGCAGATTTATTGAAATTCAACTTCATTAATTTTACATGCTCAGGTTGAACTGGTGACCTCTGAGCTACCAACGCGGCACCATGGCAACTACATTACCACACTCTCGGGATAAGAGGAATGCTAACCACTCTAAATTGGAAGAAATTAAGGAAGTATTTTGTTCAACAAATTCTCGGGTGTACATTTGTAACGTAATTCATTATATTAAACAGCTTCACTAAGATAGTCTTCATTTAAGAACTCGATTTTCAAACACTCCAGCATCAAAATGTGCTGACTAAATTTACAATAATGCACTGTAGGAAGTATTTGAAGGGAAAAAGATTCTGAATGCAAAATGCAGGAATCCAATATAAACAAAGCATTGTTGGCTTAAGTTCAGAACAGATGGCTTTTTAGGACGCATTGTCTTACCTAAGGATCAAAACTAAGTTTGGAATTGTAGCTCCAACCAAAGCATTCAGCATTGGATGCCATTCCTATTTATTGGAAATTATACCATGGCAGAAACTCTACCACCTCGCCCGCCTTGGAATCAGGGTGGGCAAAGTTCCCAGAATGGAAATCCCCACTGGCATTGGGTGGGATTTTATGATCCCGCTCCATTTATCTGCAGGAAAATAATTGTTGATCTTGTTGGTTGGCTGTTCGAATATAGAACTCTCAGTGATGGAGGCCTTGCCTTTTCAGCACTTCCCTTGTAATGAGTTCTATTTAAGTCTTGTTTTGATGTTATTTCACATAATGCCATGCTCAGGTCACTACTGCCAGGGCTAAACACAACAATTGTGCTCTACCAGTGACATCCCTCCATTTTGTAATTTGTTCTAAACAGCAGCACTGCATCAGTGTATGAAGTTAAAATAGAAACGTTTTCCTTTCAATTGTCACTTCAGTCCACCATAGAACTTGCATGGATCCCTCTCAATAAGGAGGTTACAGCTTTGATATGCCACATTTCCAAACTATTCAAGCACTTTGGCACATCTGCACGATTCCTGTCCTATTCCTGTTAGCACTATTTAAATGAACTGGCCCCAGAATTTCTGACAGCAACAACCTTCTCTGATGGTGGTGGCATAGGTCTCACACTTATGTTGGTGGAGCTGTTGGTGGAAATTCCAAACCTGTACTTTGACAGGAATAGTCCTGTGGGGCATCTGTGGATGCAGCAGCACTGCTATTTTCACCATTTATTATCAGCATACAATGGATTTGGCTGTGCATTGACAGCTAAGTGGCAAAAGAACACAGGTTCACTCCTCATCTTGCTCAGGGACACAATTCAGCCAAATGGTAAAATGGCACCCCAAGAAGGCATCTCATACAATTGGGGTTTGGCATTGTATGGAGTATTTCAGTGTTGTGTGAAACCATGTTTAAAACATGTTGAAACTACAATTGTTCAAGCAGAATAAAAAAATACATCTCTAGTGATGTAAATGCAGGGGCCAATGCACAAAAATTGCCAAAGTAATTCTCAATGATCAGCTATGGCCCTGGATCATATGCTGAATGTAAGCAGTCAAAGGCAATGAATCTAACAATTGTACTTATAAATGTGTTAAGGATTATGTATCCAACATTTTCCAAAGTCATCGCAAATTCTCTATCAGACAGCATAATGATTTTTGATACGAATGTGAAATTTTCTTCTCTGCATTCTTGTGTACATTGCAGCAACTAATAGTCACAGATACAAGACAAGTGTTCACAATATGAAAAGGAGAAAAACGATAGTAGTCCAGATAGCTTAAAAATGGATGTTCCTGACAGTCTAGGCTCCTGTGTAAAGAACTACCAATATAACTTGTACAAAGCAGGAGGACTTGGCTCCTGATCTCATTACGCCTTGATCCAAAATGAATGAAATAGTTGTAAAGAGATGGTTGCAATTGTTGGTGCCTTGTCTTCTCAGCTCCAGAACATCACTGAAGGAGTTCCAGGAGGCCCAACCTATCTTCAGCTGCTTCATCAATTACCTTGCCTCCATTATACAGTTGGTATTGGGTTGTTTACTGATGATTGCACACTGGTTAGACAGAAACTCCTCAGGTTGCAAAGCAGTCTATGAAACATGGAGTAAGAACTGAACGACAATCAGTTTTGTGCTGCAAAGTGGTAAGTAATATATGCTCCACACAAGTGCCGGGCAATGACCATTTCTAACAAGATAGAACCTAACCATATCCCCTTGATTTTGAAGAACATTGCCAAGACTATCAACTCTCTCTCTATCAACATCCTGGTGGGGGAGGGGGGTTGTTACCATTGACCAAAATTCATTGGTAAATTTATATCTTACTTTAGGCAGCGGCTTTAGTGGGAAACATGTTTGTAATTGTACTGCTTCTGTGTGACCGGATCTCCAAGTCAGGCACAAGTTCCATTCTGTGCAAGTACCAAATGAAACTTAGCAGGACCAGCCACCTAAATACTGTGGCTACAAGAGCAAGCCAGAGACTGGTTACTCTGTAGCGAGTAAAACACCTCCTGAATCTCCAGAACATTTCAGTCATCTACTATGCATAAGTCAGGAGTGTGACGGAATAATCCCTACTTGCTTGGACGAGTACTGTTCCAATAACACTCAAGAACATTGACACAAAGCAGACCACTTGATCAGCACCCCATTCACAACCTTAAATATTCAATCCCTCCACCACCAGTGCACAGAGGCAACAATCTGCACCATCTATAAGGTGCAAGGTAACAACTCACTGAGATTCATTTAACAGCACTTTCCAAACACACAAACTCTAGCACCTAGAAGGGCAGGAGCAGCTGACGCATGGAAACATCAGCACTTGCAAGATCACTTCTTAAATCACACACCATCCTGACTTGAAGCCTTATCATTGTTTCTTCACTATTGCTGGGTAAAATCCCGGAACTCCCTCTTCAAAAGCACTTTGGTGCACCTGCCCCACATGTACTACAGCAATTCAAGAAGGTGGGTTCGGCACTACCTTTTCAAGGGACAATTAGAGATAGCATATAAATGCTGATTTTTCCAGAGGTGCCCACGTCCAATGATTGCAAAAACAGGTTTGATTTTTGATCGATAATCAACATTGATTTATCTGATCTTAATGGACACTGTAGGTAGGCTACAATAGTCCTGGGCTTAAGAGGTGACAAATCAATAGGGGTTCTCATTATAGATTGATAAAGATTGAGTCAATTGAATGATGTTCGCTGGGATGTTGTATATGGGTATCAGGTGAAGACAAGGTCAGTTTTAGCTCTGATACACCTCAAGTAAACTACTGATACTTACTTTCAAGACTAACTTCTGAAGCATGGCTACTTGGGGAAGATATCAGAAGCATACTCCTTCCAGGGAGGTTGGGCAAAAAATGTCAAAAACAACTTTTTGGGAAGTTAGTTTTTAAAAATTTAGAGCTGAAGAAACATGCAGAAAAACATATAGGTTTGGGAATGTTTCACGTGTTGTTTGTTACTTGAAGTTTTTGAGACATCAGATAAATTATCTTGTTATCTCTAACAGATGAAAACCAGCAAGGAGGATATGGCCAATTAAAATAAGTGCAGTTCAATTAAACTTGTAAAACTTTCTAACATTAAGCCAATGTGTTGGCGGATACACCAAAAAAACACCCATTGGGAAAAGGACCTTGCCAGACAAGGTCAAATCTTCCAATATTTGCACTTGGGTAACTTTTTACAATATGTTAATGTGCATCATAGAGCCTCTGCAATCTATATTAAATAATTCTAGAATGTTAGCTCTTTATATGCTCCCACTTCAGGCTTTCATGCCTCTTCTGGAGATCTTTTTTGGGAATAGACTCAGAATGGAGTTGCATTTCCTCGTCTTCCACTCAAGAAACTGTCTGCCACTTCTTCACACTTGCCAATTCATCCTGCTATACTTTCCTTTTTGTCTTTACCAGGAGTAAGTATAAATTTGCCTGGAATGAAATTATGAAGAGTCTTTGAACTCTTGAATAATACAAATTGTAAATGATATGCATAACTTAGTCTTTCTACTTTTCTAAATCTCCTGTTCCACCATCAATTTTGTTTCATGACACCTTCTAAAGTTGTTCAGTCCTTATGCAAGGGCATGGTCACCCTTCTTGTCGAAGTAGTTACTTGTCCTCACTTAACAGCAGGTGTCATGGTATTTAACTATGGTTTCATCTCAGAGAAGCAGGATCCTGTTTTCCTCTGTTCCTCCTGGGGATGTTGTGACTGGCCAGCTGGCATTTCACAGGTGGCTGAAAGCAGAAAATAAGAAGGTGAAAGTTTGGGTGAGGGGAGTAGGGTGGAGTCGGAAGCAAGAGGTCTATGGTTGCACCCTCAGCAGCTGGCTCATCATGCTAGGATGAGGGCGAGCTGGGAGTTGAGAGGGGGCATAAGGCAGAACAAAGCATCATCTTTGATGTTCTCAGTTGGATGCCATGGACTGTTCTTAGATAATCCCATGATTCAGAGAGAAACATCCCTTCTGTCGGGCTCAGGAGATGCAGGTGCACATATCCCTGGCCACATCTGCTTTGGTCCCATTTGTTCTGTGTCACCTTGCCCTGCAAAGGAGAGGACAGAATGCCAGGGATAATGTTACACTGTGTTTGGATGATGTGCCTGGCACAGCTGAATAGCTGGAGTTGAATGGTTGGTGTGTGGTTAGCAGCATTGATAGATGAGTGAGGGTAAAAATAAGGTATTCGGATGCCAAGCATGGGTCCTAAGTGCCAGGGTATACTGATGGGTAAGTGATAGAAATGTAGTGTATTGAGCAGTGTAAAAGCTTCGTGGTATGGTCAGATGGAGATGTCATGTGAAGATACATTCAGTGACTTTGATAACCTGTGTGAGGTCATCAAATTCCTTGAGGCACTGCTACCAGTTCCTTGGAGCCAGACACTAATTATTCACCTCACTGGCCACTTCCTTGTATTCCTTCTGCCAGTTGCCCTTGAAGCCTCCTGGCTTCCCGTAGAACCATGGTCCCTCTATTCCTAGCCAACTCCACCACTAATGCGTCCAGCATGTGGATGCTGGAGCCCTCTTCCTGCTGTAATATTCCATTTTCCGTATTTCAAATTGCACAAATATTCAATGCGGATTCCTTTTATGAAGGACAGGCTCTCTTTAAGAATAGAAGGCTGGCTGCTCTCAGCATAATACAGTTCAGTTGCTTTGGAAGTTCTCTGCGGTGCATTTTAAGGCGTTGGTGATGAGTTTCTGGATTTGCCAGTGAGTGATTACGGACCCTCACAGGGATGATAGAATTTGTCCACTCAAATGCTGTAACAGGTATGGCGGCTAGATTTGTATTGCCTCGGGATCTGCACGAGGACAAGGCCATGGAGCAGAGACTGTGGGAGAAAAAAATGCGCTCTGCCAAGTGGAGCCGGACTCCTGTGGACTGAGTATAGACGCAACCAGCATTGTGACAGCCCAGAGCTACAATCATTATGAGGTGGCAGCACCAATGGAACCAGCATAGGCAAATGATAAATTGTGACCCCCTCCACCACCCCCACCCCCCCCCCCCCCCCCCACTCCCCCTGCCCCAGAAAAACAGGATAAGCCCATTTTAGCTGCTGGATTTTAGCACTGTATATGAGGAATTAAAACTCCACAGCATGTGGGGGAACCCAGACCTCCCAATGCGTTGGCAAGTAAAACATTCCCCCCATAATGATAGACACTTCGAACATACACGTGCGAACAATTCACAAAAACTACTAATAAAAATAAGCAAAATTAATGACTCATTATTCCTAAATAGAATTTTGTCGGCCTCAAATGACTTTATAATATAATGAAAGAATAAGAAAGGCTCATGGCTGCAATTAGCCAACACATGAATGGTAATATTAACATAATGTTCTGGGAGGTAAATTGATTTTGCTCATAGTTCAAGTCGCATGCAATGAATATCCAGGATATCAAGGAATCTAGTGATTGTAGGGAAGCAGTTCTCTGAGTACACAATGGGACATCTTGCTGACAATAAACAAGGCAGCAGTGGTGCTCTCTTTGACAGTAAGTAGAATGATGGGTACTTTAACAGGAAAAGTTAACACTTGTATCCAAACATCTTTATTCCCAAAATGAGGAAAGGGAGGGAGGCATCTGGCCCTGAATTGAAGCCGTTATCTGAAATTTCTTCCCAATTGGCAGAGATTCACATGGCTGAAGTTCTGCTTTGGTGAGGACAAGATTCCAGATGGCTTGAGCAGGGTGAGATTTTTTTTAGGCATGCACAGTATTGCTCTCAGAATGGTCAAATTATCCATGTCTTAACTTGTGCATTGTGGAGAGCCACATTGAGTGAAAGCTAAAATGTAAAGTGGTGTTAATCCCACTACATCCTGGAATGAAGAGACTAAGTAGTTCTTTATAAAATGCTGAAACTTGGCATCAGAGCAAAGTCTGAAATCTGGTGTAATGCAAGGCATGATGACGACACAGTTTGTGCCAAGAATTAGCAGAATGGATACTTTAATTTCAAGTGATGTTTGTATGAATTTGGCAAAGAGCGGGAAAAAAAATGACTGATAAATAGATTGCTGAGGAGAAGGTGGGATGTAGGGGGGAGGCAATTGATGAAAGCTTGGTTCCTATCTTGTGGACTTGGCTCAGTGGTACCACGCTTAGTTCTGAATTAGAGAACTGTGGGTTCAAGTCCCAGTTCAGGAAGTTGAGTACACACATCATCTATGCTGACATTTCAGTGCATCTCTTGAGGGACTAGTACACTGTTGGAGGTGCTGCCTTTCATGGGGGTATAAAATATCCCAGAGTGAGAGCACTATTTGAAGTAGAGCAAGCAAGTTCACAATATTGTCCTGGCCAATATTTATCCCACAACCAACATCGCTGGAGCAGATTATCTAGTCAATTAGCTGATTGCTTCTGGGACCTCACTGTGCATGAATTTGCAGCCACATTTTCTACATTACATCAATGAAAGTACTTTGGGTGTTTCATTGGTTGTAAAGTGCATTCAAATGTAACCTGTTGAAATGTTCTTACTAAAAAAAGAATCAGCTTTTTGTTCTTCCAGTGTTGGCATATATATAACATAGATATAAATAAGCAATTTAACGGCTGTACAGAATTAAATCTTGCTCAGTCCTTGTGCCCCATTATAATCAGAAACACACAATTTTCTAATTCATAGGCCAAGTATGCTAACACTGAGTCAAGTGGACGGCATGGTGGCACAGTGGTTAGCACTGCTGCTTCACAGCACCAGAGACCCGGGTTCGATAACTGGCTTGGGTCATTGTCTGTCCGGAGTTTGCGCGTTCTCCCCATTTCTGCGTGGGTTTCCTGCGGGTGCTCCGGTTTCCTCCCACACTCCAAAAGCCGTGCTGATTAGGTGTAGTGACTATGCTAAATTCTCCCTCAGTGTACCCAAACAGGTGGCAGAGTGTGGCGACTAGGGGATTTTCACAGTAACTTCATTGCAGTGTTAATGTCAGCCTACCTGTAATTAATAAATAAATAATAAAGTCCATAAGATAGATATCTGTACTTACCTTAAAAATGGAAAGATGGGTAAACTCTTGCCTTGCTGGAGACAGTACTTGAGAATTCCTGTTATAAAGTAAGGATTGATAGCTGTTTGTCTGCCTGCTTTCTACTCCATCTGGAACTATAATTTTCCACATTTTTTTGGTTCAATTGCTCGAAAAGATGTCGGCGCTGACTTTTAAAACAAAATCCATTCATTTCCAACGTCAGTCGCTAACAGACTGCGAACACCTTGAATGAGGTTGGCAATTAAGGACCGATTTAATGAAATCGTACCACCAACAGCAAGCCTCGGCCACTGGGAGCACATCAGAAAATTGCAGCTGCATTTCCCATAACATTTTGTTCATTAAAATTAATGGAAGGAAAAACGTATCGAGCCTACGCCTGCAATTTCCCAGTGTGTTTCGCAGGAGTGTGCATTTATGGTGCCAAAATTAGGGCACTTCTGTGCTTTAGCTCCGAGATTCTGGAAACTGGATTGAGGCTTACCAACCTGATGTTTATGTAGCAGTCTTAATAACAGGAGAAAAGGGAGGAAGGGAGGATTCCCTACTCCACAGCCCAAAAGGGTGAAAGGAAAATGTCTTATGTGATGCACCACTCAGTCCATGATTTCCCCTTAATTTCCAACTTTAGTTAGGAAAGACTGTAGTTACAACTTGTCAGAAACTGTTTAAAATGGTAGGGTTTGAGGTTGCGGAGTTGGGGGGTGGGGGCTGGCAGCAGGGAGGAATGGGTAGCGTTCTGAGTTACAATAACTTGTGGATTCCAACCCTTCCTAGGATTGATGGAAAGAGCATTTATTTTGGTTTGTTGTAAAATAATGGTTAAAATGCAGTTGGCACTCCCTCCCTGCAACATCCCCCCCCCCACCCCTGCAATGATCTTTGACCCCAGTCCCCATAACATTTGACTTCACCATATAACCTTTGGCCAAAGACGTAACCTTTCCCTTACTCAATGAAAAAAACTCAATGGATAAATAAAACTTCCTTGATTTAAATTAAGTAACCTGGAAGTAAACATATTTAACCATACTCAGACCTAGCAACAATGCACAGAAGCAAGAGTGAGGTGGAAATATACTTTTCATATGTGCAGGAATTAACCCATTAATCATATCAATAATTTCTCGTCCAGCAGAGCAAGTTTGAGTGAGTCAGACAAGGAAAAGGGATCACAGAAAGGATCACAGATAGGAAAGAGAATGAAGGAAAGCTGTTCATTTGTCATTTCATTGTCTCCCAAGCTACACACTTACATAGTTAAACTTAAGAGTCCAACTATTGTACTCTACAAACATTTGATCAGAAATGGTCCAAAATAAATTCATTTAACTTTCCTTCGTCTCTCTGAAAATCTTTAGGTGCTGTTTTCAATCCCCTCTTCACCTGATGTTTCCAGTGCTACCTCACATGATTTGAAAGTCAGGGTAGAATTTAAAGGATGCCAAGCATTCAGAGTTTGCCATCCCAAGAGTTGGCACCTAGCACGCAGCTGTGTTCTTTCCAAATCCCATTACCACTTAATGCTCATTCGAGCATTGATTGGCAGAGGGAGGGACTTACATCTGCTCTTGGATGGAAGTCCTACCTACCCATGAGACAGCTCTTCAACCCGGCTAGGCATCTTGCTGCAGTGGCCAGAAGCGGTACTGCAACGCTCTGCCTGGGTAAGTCCTGGTGCCGAAGGATAGAAGATGTTGGGGGGGTGGGGGGGGGGGGGGGGGGGGGGGACAGGTGGGTGGCAGGGGAGAGGAGGGAAAGGGGCCCCAGAGCTCCAATTGCCAGGGTGGAGGGCACCCCAACTCTGAAGAGACCTCCAAAGTGAGGTGCCCCACCCTTTCCCATCCGACATGTGGAAAAGTGCAAATGTCACTTCCCCACCTTCCCCACACAGCTCCCACCAGCCTACCAATTGAGGCTGGGTAGGATAAGAGCCTTAATAGATGAATGGGTGGGTTTCCTACCAACGACCCTGCCCAAGTGTGAAATTGAATCTGGATTTGGGCGGGTGGTTTCCCGGGGGTGAATCCTGTCCAATTTTACACTCCCCCCGCCTCAGAACCTACCTTGGGGGAACTGCAAAAGTCTGGCCTTTAAGTACCAGGGACATATTCAACTTGATTCAAATATATGAAGATACAAATTAGGAGCAGGAGTAGACCATTCGGTCCCTTGAGCCTGTTCTGCCATTCAATAACATCATGGATGATCTGATTGTGGCCTCAACTCCACATTCTACATCCAACCAATAATCTTTGATTTCCTTGTTAGTCAAGAATCTATCTACCTCTGCCTTAAAAATGTTCATTTACCCTGCCTCCACTGTTCTCTCGGGAAGAGTGTTGCAAGGATTCACAACCCTCTGAGAGAAACCGTTTCTCCTCATCTTCATCTTAATTTTATTTTTAAACTGTACCCCCTGGTTCTGTCCCACAAGTGGACACATTCAGCATCCATCCTGTCAAGTTCCCTCAGGATCTTATATGTTTCAATAAGATCACCTCTCATCCTTTGAAACTCCAGTAGATACAGACCCAGATGTCTAAACTTCCTTCATAAAATAACACCCCCATCCCAGGTATCAATCCATTCTGTGAACTGCTTCTAACACATTTCTATTCTTTCTTAACTAAAGAGGTCAAACTGTACACTGTAGATGTAGTCTCACAAACACCCTGTGCAACTGTAGAAAAACATCCCTGCTTTTATATTCCCTTCCCCTCATAACCAACAACTTTCCAGTCACCCTCCTCACCACTTGCTGTACCTGCATACTAACTTTTCCTGATTCATGTACCTGGACATCCAGATCCATCTGTAGCTCCAAGTTCTGTAATCTCTCTCCATGTAAATAATATGCTGCCTTTCTATTCTTTCTGTCAGAGCAGACAAGTTCACATTTTTCTTCATTATACTCCATCTGCCAAATATTTGCCCACTCGTTCACTTAACATATCTAGGTCTCTTAGCACACTCCATGGCCGGAAATCTACCACCTCGCCCGCCCAGAATCGGAGCGGGTGGAGGTCCGACAATGGAAATCTCTGTTGAAATCAGACAGGAATTTCCGGTCTCACCCGAGCGAGGCTGTAAAATCCTGCCCCTTATGTCCACTTCACAATTTACTCTCCTACACATTTTTGTGTCATCAGCAAATCTAGCAACCATATATTTTGTCCCTCCATCCAAGTCGTTGATATAAATAGTAAACAGTTGAGGCTCCATCACTGATCCCCTGTGGCACACCACTCATCACATTTTATCAACCTGAAAAAGACGCATTTATGCATACTTCACGCTTCCTGTTAGCTAACCCTTCCTGTATCCATGCTAATATGTTACCCTCCTACACCACGAGCTTTTATTTTGTGTAGCAATCGTATAAAGGCGCAAGGTTTCACCAGGCTTTGAACTCGGCTTGCTGGATTCAGAGTGCCAACCATTACACCATGAAACCAAGAGCATTGGAACTAAATCCCATATTCTGCAACACAATTAAAGAAATGCAGTCTTGTGACTTGGAGAGCAAGCAAAAACACAGATGGGCTCATCTAGGGTTTGAACCTAGCACCTCTTATATATTCGTACAACCAAATTCCCTAAGGGACAATCATATCCCTAGAGATCAGCGAGCCAGCTTTCCTTATAGGAACATTACAAATTAGGAGCAGGAATAGGCCATTTGGCCCCTCAAGCCTGCTCCACCATTTGATAGGGCGGCACGGTAGCACAGTGGTTAGCACTGCTGCTTCACAGCTCCAGGGTCCCGGGTTCGATTCCCGGCTCGGGTCACTGTCTGTGTGGAGTTTGCACATTCTCCTCGTGTCTGCGTGGGTTTCCTCCGGGTGCTCTGGTTTCCTCCCACAGTCCAAAGATGTGCGGGTTAGGTTGATTGGCCAGGTTAAAAATTGCCCCTTAGAGTCCTGGGATGTGTAGGTTAGAGGGATTAGCGGGTAAATATGTGGGGGTAGGGCCTGGGGGGGATTGTGGTCAGTGCAGACTCGATGGGCCGAATGGCCTCCTTCTGCACTGTAGGGTTTCTATGATTCTATGATTCTATAAAGTCATGGCTGATCTGATTGTGGCCTCAACTCTACCTTTCTGTCTACTTCTTATACCCTTATGAATAAGTTAGCCTTAAAACTATTCAATGATCCAGCCTCCACCATCATCTGGGGAAGAGAATTCCACAGAGTAATGACTCTTTGAAAGTAAAGAATTCTCCTCATCTCAGTCTTAAATGGGAAACCTCTTATTTTTAAACTGAGTCCCCTAGTTCCAATCTCTCTCATAAGGGGAAACAATCTCTCAGCATCCACTCTATTATTTTATCTATATCAATCTGTTTCCTATCTCGCAGAGGCATAAAAAGAAGTGTAACCTGAAAGAAATAGTACTTTTATCTGTTTCTAATTATCTTCATTCTCAAACATCCCTCCTCTGCCAAAAAATAATCAGGAGCCTGATGCGTTTCTCTGGTCAGGTCACAATCAGTGGTCAAAAAGAAGAAGTAAGTTTCTGGTTTATTTTTCAAACTTTCAAAGCTATAATTAAATTAAACGACACTATATTTTAATATAATTGAGCCATAAAAACATAATTTTAAAATATCTTAAAAATAGATCAGGAATCAAATTGAATGTGTCTCTAGTATGTTAAGCTTCAAAGTCAAATGAGGTTGTGCTGGACATTGCCGGTAAAGGGAGGATGTAAAACAATATTAAAAGATTTTGGAGGGATCTTGAGAATGCTGCAACGGGGAGATGTAAGTAAGCACCTCGAAGACCACTAAGAAGATGATCAGGAGTGGCAAAACAATTGCCAAGATTGTGATTTAGCAAAGAATGGGGAGAGAGTAGGGTGATCCAGGAAAGGTAAGATTCATATTTCTATGCAACAAGTGATAGAGTAGGGAAACTTCCCAGAAGGGTGAACAAAACTCATTTTTCCACCGTTATTTAGATTAATAAAATTGAGTCGATTACATTGATGCGTGCTAACTTGAACTTTCTTGAGTGGAATGATTAATTTATTGAGAGCAGGTGGTGAAGATGTGGCACAGTACAACAAAAATATTGTACTGTGGAGAACACTGGCTAATGTGTTGAAAATAATATACATTCCAAAGGGGCATTCTGGAGCGTCATGGGCAGAGCATGAACTGTCAAATCTGTCCACCTTCATAATGCTGGGAATGCCCAGTACACCCACAGGTAATGTCTTTCTATATCGCAGACCTGTTGCCAGCCAGGTCTTGTGCTTCTTCTAACTCACCAAGAGCCAGCATACCCTTTCCCAAATCACTTTAAACGCTATCGAATAGGTTCAGGCAGTTCCATCCCAATTACATGTTGTTGCAAACACAAAGTCAAGAAACATTTGCTGCAAATCAGCCCAAATTTGGCAGCAGCCAGCAGAGAGTTGATTAACAGGCTGTAGGGAAAATGTTAGTTGTGCCATACCTGCTCTGGCTTTGCATGATAGGAAGGAGCATCTCTGGAAGAACAGGTGTTCATTCCCTAACATTCTTCTTATCAGCTGAAAAAGTCCATGTTTATTTTGCAAACGGCTTCAGTATGCATATTGACTTTGGCACTCCCCCCCCCCCCCCCCCCCCCCCCGCCCACCCCACCACCCCGCCACTCACCTGCTGTCAGCAGATTTGCCCCTTTGATAACCACTTCAATGAAGTATCAGACAGCGAGTGTTGTATTGAGCAGCTTAGAGGAAGGATTACTCTTGGCAGGTGCAAGTGTTCATTTTATACAAAGGCTGTGAGACAGGTCAGAGGGCACATTGAAACACTTTCTCCTGCAATTCTGAAACAACTATAAGAGTTTCCATTTGCTTATAACTGGCATGTTTCACAACAGGTATAAATGACGTCAAATAAAACTTAGGTGGTGTACAACTGTTTCATAATGACCTCAAACCAGCACATTAATTTAGCCTCACACAAGTATACTGGCTCAAGAGGATATCTTTCAACCATTACACCTTACAAAACAGAATATATTCCCATTATGGTGCTATATAAACTTATATAGATATGCCACATTATTTGATCTCTCCTATACACCAGAAATGTTTTCAGTAGAAGTTCCTGTCATTTTGTTTTTAATTCCTTTGTATACTGACTGTATTCCCAGTTGGCGCATAAAGTTGTTCCTAATGGTAAATGGCCTCTCAGCTGAATTAAAATAGTCTTACTGTATAAATCAACGGTGAAAAAGATCGTACTTTATCATGTCTTTAGGCTCCAAGCAATGTCTTCCCAGAGGATAAATACCAATGGTCAGAAAACGCATACTATGTTCTCCAGTGAAAGGTTTGTTTTTAATTATTGTTGTGCGCCAACATGACATCATCATCATGTGGATCCTGAAAACAGAACAGTTACTGTTTTGAACATATGGGATTATGTATTTAGCACTGCACTACAAAATGACCATGGCAATGCCCATAATGCCATCACCAAATACCAGCAAACACACAGCTACAGGGTTTAGAGATATCCTAACAGTAACAGTTTAAACATTGTATGTGTGTATTGCTTCTATCAGTAAAGGAAAGCCTGCATAATAATCAAACTTAATAGCCTCCACACCCTTACTCAGCAAGAGCCAGGGCGATGTCCTTACTAAATCCTCACATTTCCAGCATCCTTCCTGTAGGAAGTGCCTTCTTGCTGGTGGTGTTGGCAGCAGTTTTTATTGGTACAGTAGAGTTAAACAGTAAACAGGAAAAATCCCTGTGGTTTGTACCACACTGATCCAGAACAAAATGTTTGAATTGGATTTTTAAAATATATATATAGGTGGCCACACCAGACAGATTCATTCCATAGGATTAAAAAATGCTCCAACTTGAACATGAATCCAGTTCTTTCAAACAATTTTTCTATATTCACTGTTAGTGGAATTAACGTGAACCTAACTGAAACCGAACCAGATCAAGTAGGTTAATGTTAGCTGGGAAAGATTAAAAGCAAGGCAAAGACCACTGGACGTAATTAACAGAGGAGTGTCACAAAGATGTAGATTTTATATCCAATATTTCAATGATAACTGTTATGTCTGTTTAGGGACAGACAATGTATTACATTATACTTCTTCAAGTGAAGTTAGTGATAATAATTTATTCAGTCAACAACCTAGGATGGAATCTTCTGCGACCAGCAGCAGCAGGAATTATGGCGGAGAGGACCATTTTATTTGGTGTGAGTCAAAAAATCAGATTCCCACTGGCAGGACAAAATGTTGCAATTTTGTTCTCCTGACTTAGAGATGGGTTAGTTTTCCCAACGAGCAATGTTGGGAATCCCATTTGGATGTATTTTTCTGTCATGAATGCTCATTAAAAGGCCAATCTGCCTCTAAATTAATTATCCTGCCAGCGTGTAATTGAAAAGTTCAGTTTCATGACTGTATGTAAGTGGCTCGCACCTGATGACCTCCACTTTGTCCATGTCTTTGAGGTCAGTAGACATTGTTTTCACCTTTCTATTAATCCTCACTCTTCCATATCGGGTGCCAATAGCACAAGCTGTGCCAAGGCTTGGAACAGAATGCATGACCAGTGCTGAGGGAATGTCTTGGAAGAAGGACTGCGGGGGAGGAGAACTTGAAGGAACGGGTGTGATGGAGGCAGGATGTGGGGAAGGTCCAACGAGAAAAGGTGATAAGCCCCCAGGGTTCCTGTCTATGAATCTGTGCAGGGAATGAGACCAGACTGTCCAGATAATGTTAGAGGGCTCAGCATGGCACTCACATCTTGGTCCTAGTCTTGGATGTGGGAAGAAAGCACTTCTGGGCAGTAATGGTCTGAGAATTGTGTAAATGGGATGGTCCATCATTTATTGCATATAGTTCTGTGCGTTGGAAGCAAAGTACTAGGATGCAGAGGACAAAGTCACATTCAGAGGAGGCAGTTGGATCTGGTAGAATGGAAGTTCCAGTCATGGAGGGGGGGTAACGGACGGTCTCATGGAGGGAGTGTCTAAAAGGAAGGCTGCAGCTGGCCTCGAAAATGGAACTACAAGGACCTGGACAGCATCTCATGCTGGTGGTTTTGAAGGTCACTGAAACTTTTTGCTAGCTCTTCCTTCCAGGGCTCCACTGGTGCCTTTACGTCGATGTTGTGCTGTTGCTCTCTAACTTCCTCCTGGGTTACTTTGGCTGGGCAGGTGGCAGTTCTTGGGTATTTGAAAGAAGAAAATCATAAGGGGAAAAATAATGTGAGGTATGGGGGGAGGGGGGTGGCAGGTTGGAGTGGGTAGCAAGAGGTTCATGGTGAAACCATCTGCAGCTTACTCGCCATTCTAGAGGGAAAACTGAGGGTTGAGAAGGTGTGTAAGATATACCATCATCGTCAATATTCAGAGTGATGCTAGATCTCACAGTTTCTCTTACAGCCAGCGGATAATGCTGAGAGCCATCTCATTCATAGGGTTCAGAAAATCCAGGTGGTCCTTGCCCTCACCAGTTCTGCTTCTTTCCTCCTGTATTTGTCTAGTTGCCCCTCAAGTGACACTATTGAACCTGCTCTCACCACCTCCCCGGACAGCGCGTTCCAGACATTCACCACACTCTGTAAAAACTTACCTCGCACATCTCTAAACTTTTCCCCACACGCCTTAAACCTACGTCCCCTAAGTTTTGGTCTTCCCAATATTTAAATGGAGGAAGTTGCTCCTCATACAATACTGGATGTGAGACAAACAGAATGACAAGTCAAAGTCAATGCAGGGATTAAGAAGTGTTGTGAGTTCTATTCTTCCCCAGACGAACACAGTAATTCTGACAAGCCAGTAATAACAACAATTGTTGCTAAAGTACAAACAGTAAAAAGAAATGTATAAAGTAAAAAAAAACTGAAAATATGCAGCAGCTGGCAAGAGAAAGCCAGGTCAATGTTTTGGCTCCAGCCTGTTCTCTGGAGCTGGAAACTCAAAGAGAATTGAAGCCCTTAATAAAAAGGGGTCAGGAGAAAACACAAGTAAAAGTAAAGGGCACTGACTCTTGTACCACAGAGCCACTTAATAGGTTAAGCATGCAGTACACAAAAAGCATTAGGAAAAGATGAAAACTGTTGGATGGTATCCAAAGACTGTCTTATTGAGGCAACAAAGAGCATAAAGTAACCCATGAACAGGTTAATAGAAATAAATAAAGTTTCAAAATGAGCAAAAAAGACATCCAAAGATTGGATGCTATTTAGCAACAATATAAATATACAATGCTAAATATTACCAAAGAGTCTAATGACAAAAAGGATTTATGTTTCTGCAGCACCGTCTGTATTTTTCATATGGTTTGAAAGGTTATTATTGTCTCCGGGGGATTAAATTCCAGCAACAAACTTCATTAAATGGTAATCCAGTAACTTGTCTCATCGGTTAATGAAAGAACAAAACACCAAAATGAATGTGGGCTTCTGTCATCGAGGTGGGATTTGGTTAGTATGACTGGACTGATTGAAACATCAAAACACATGGTACTTGGCCATTCTTATGTATCTGTCAGTGGGCTCTTCCACTTGATTATTTTCTACTTTGATGTAAACACCCCCTCAGTCCTTTTTAGCATCTGTATTCTACACCATGCTTTCTGTTCCAAGCCACATTATTGTCATGAGGAGAAATTAACACGAAATTATTTCCTTTTGCTGCCTAATACTTTTGAGGCTGATCCGTGTCTTTATTTTCAACTTGCACGAAAAGCTTTGGAAGTTTGCCTGTTCAGTCCTAGAGCTACTTGCAATTGGAATTTGGAAAGGAATCTTTTGGGTGGGATTTTCTGGCCGCACTCACTGGAAAACCGGAAAATCCCACCCCGAGGTCAACGGACCTTTGCATAGTCTGCCCCCCATCCGCTATGATTCCTGTGGCAGGTGGGACGGGAAAATTCCCCCCTTTATCTCTAATTGAAACATAGAACCATAGAATCCCTACTGTGCAGAACGAGGCCCATCAAATCTGCGTCGACTCTTCAAAGGAGCATCTTATCCAGGCCCACTCCGACCCCCCGCCCTATCCTCATAACCCCATGCATTTACCATGGCTTATCCACCTAACCTGCACATCTTTCAACTGTGGGAGGAAACCGGAGCACCCAGAGCAAACTCATGCAGACACGGGTAGAATGTACAAACTTCACACAGTCACTCAAGGCTGGAATCGAACACAAGTTTCTGGCACTGCAAGGCAGCAGTGCCAACCAATGTGCCACTCTGCTACCGTGCCACCCATAATAATGTGTTGCTTGTATGTTTGAGGAGCAATGGAATGATGTTCATGAAGTTTAATCCCCCCAAAATGTCTTTGTGTGAAGGCATTATCCACCCCTTCACACTCCAAATTAGTAAGAAGTCTCACAACATCAGATTAAAGTCCAACAGATTTATTTGGTACCACAAGCTTTCGGAGCGCTGCTCCTTCACCTGACGAAGGAGCAGTGCTCTGAAAGCTTGTGGTACCAAATAAACCTGTCGGACTTTAATCTGGTGTTGTGAGACTTCTTACTGTGCCTACCCCAGTCCAATGCCGGCATCACCACATCATGACTCCAAATTAGTGCCATGTTTTCAGTACCTTTGTTTTCACCTTTGTTGTCCCAGATATATGCCATTTAAACAGTGTAACAGCTTACATTAATATAATGCCGTTAATATGGCAAGGTGCCTCAAAGTCACATCAGACTTGATGATCCCAACAAAGTCGGAATGAGAAGGAAATTAGGGTTGGTGGCTGAAGCTATGATTAAAGTCATACATTTTAGGACCCTTTTGCAAGAGGGGAGAATCCACCAAGGTAGATGGTTTAGGGAGAAAGTTCTACATTTTGAAGCAAGATGATGAAAGTCAGCGCCCGACAATAAAGCAAATGTGTGCAATTTTGATCTTCATGTTTAAGGAGGGATAGACTTGGATTAAGGCAGTACAGTGAAGGCTCACTGGGTTGGTTCCTCTGATGGAAAAGTTGTCCTTATGATGAGTGGCCAAGGAAATTGGGTCTACATAGGGTATAGAAGAATGAGAGGTGGTCGCATTGAAACATTCAAGATTATGAAGAGGCTTGTCACACAATAGACACTGAGGCCGGAATTTTACCGTTTCACCCGCTCCAGAATCAGGGCAGGAGAAGCTTGCAGAACGGAATTCTCCGTTGGGCTTGGGCGGGATTTTACAAGCCTCGCCCGAGCAAGGTCATAAAATCCTGCACTGAGACATGGATTCCCCTGGCTGGGGAATCTAGAACAAAGGGACACCATTTCAGGACAAGGGGCCTAACATTTACGACTGAGATGGGGAAAGAATTCTTAACTCAAAGGGTTGCGAATCTTTGGAATTCTCTATCCCAGTGAGTAGGGGATGCTCCATCATTGAATATATTTAAGGCTGAAATAAACATTTTTGGTTTCTCAGGGAATTAAGGGATATGGGGAGGGGGCAGGAAAGTGGAGTTGAAGCCCAAAATCAGCCATGATCATATTGAATGGTAGAGCAGGCTCAACAAGCTGTTTGGGCTTTTCCTGCCCCTATGTCTTATGTTCTTATGTATAGTTGGAGGTTGGAGGAATAGAGGGTGCGCTGAATTGGCCTAATAGAATGAACAAGACATTGAAAACTAATCAATTTCCTTACAAACAGCAGAAATCTACAAATTTCATGTCACACAACCATATGTTAACAACATTCACACAAAAAACAACAATGAATATCCTGTACTTGGTAATCTTTTTGTTAAACCTTCTGTCAAGACTTAGTTCTGTCATTTTTTTTAACAGAATGTTACAATGGAACATTCTTTAAGCCATGACTTTAACTCCATCGCTCATAAATAAGCAACAATAATTGCTGTTAATAGTAACTGACACATTCAAGTTTTGTTTTCAGATTTTAATAGGGCAGCTGCTTGTGGCCAAGAAAATCTATTTCTTGAAATATAAATCTTGATAATTTATCTCCTTTCTGGAACATATCCAACTGCTACACATTAGGGCTGATGATAGTTCAGTTGTCATATCACTGTCACTCAGCGCTGCTATCAGTGGGGAGTGTAGCTGGAATACGAGGCACCCGTGGGTTTAATCTATCATTGTTATTAGTCTGATGCTTTTTTTTTTCAGTTTTAAAGGTTTTTCTGTTATAGTTCAGAACTGCAATGAGGTAATGTACAATCATCAGCTATGAAATCACCACTCCAGGGAACATTACATTGAAATATTTCATATTTACTATAATATTACCATGGAGCATATGTGGGAGAATATCACAGGATGCATTTTTTGATTGGGAGTTAAAATAAAAGCACTTTCAAATCAGTGTATGCATTTCCCATGGATCATCTTCAAAACTCCATAAATATTGTACATTGAAAACATTGGCTTCGTTTGAAATTTATTCCTCAAGATTCATTCTTCACGTTCCACCACATCTGTTAGTATGTTGCTGTCATTTTCTGGAAATTGTAAGTCTTCATTATTTGAATGGTTATTTTTACCTAGATATTGTTTCTTTTTTAAATGCTCCTATTCCAATGTTCAACCCTTTATTCAGCTATAGTTCCAAATATTCCAATGACTATCCCTTATGTGTGAATTTTGTGAGCATTGGAACACTGTTCAAGCATGACGGGGGCGGGGGGGGAGGAATCAAAAACCAATCCAGTTCTGTCTTCACCCAATTCCCAAAAATCATAGCCGGAATTCTCTGGCCGTTCACACCGGCGGGATTCCCTGGTCCCACCGGCAGTGTGCCCCCGCCCGCACGTTATCCGCTGGGGGCGCGGGGTTGACGTCATTGGGAATTCCCATTGACAGCGGTGGGACCAGAGAATCCCGCTGCCAGCAAACAACACGCCACCTCCCACCAGCGGGAGGCCAGAGAATCTCAGCCAGGACTTTCCAGTGGGTAACGTTACAGAGTGAACACGAAAAGTGGTTAAATTTCCACCCCCCCCCCCCCCCCCCCCTCTTCTTGCTCAAGGAATTTTTTTTAAAAATACTTTTCCAATTCAATCAAATCAAATCCAATTCAGAGTCTCAACAAGTTGAGACATTTCAGATCCAGGCTGACAAGACAGGGCGAGCGACCAAACCACCCTGTCCTGGGCCTGATCTACATGAGCCAAGCTGATTGGAGAAGGGGGAGGTTCCTCCTCCAAGAGTAGAGCTCATTTGCATCTTAGCCAAAAGGCCGAGATGCCGCTTTAAAAAATTGCTTCATATGAAACATATGAAGCTTCAGTGCAACCCAATGACCTCAACCAAGCGCGGCCGACCATGGGCTGCCGACCACACCACACTTGATCTTAGCCAAAAGGCCGAGAAGGCCTTCTTGCTCAAGGAATACTGAACTTGACTGTGGTCCTCATGGTGCTGTATTGCTTGAGGCCAGCCAATTTGGCATGAATGCCGAACCCAAACCTGTCACTTCATGGTTTATATGGCTCAGTTATATTCTGTCAGCAGACCAGTGAGGTCAGGTCAGAGACACTTAAAGATAATTTCTCCTCTCCAATGGCAATCCTGTCCAAAATCAGCAGAAAGTAAGGAGGGTGAGGTCTAACACCATGCCAGGCCGGGATTTCACTCCCACTGCCCTGATGGGGACTGCCTCTAACTGGACCTTGCCAACCCCCCCACATGGTGGCACCGGTGGAATTTCCTCCTTTCCTCCCACTTACTGCCACTTCATGAGTCTAAAATGTGGAAGGTGGCGCTAGGACCCAGGAAGTGACTGAGTTTCCCCAGCGATGGTCGAGGGCTTTGTAGCAGCTTCTTCTCGCTCTCTCTCTCTCTGGTCAACCCCAGAGACATGGGGCTGGATTTTTCCCTGGACTTTGGGATCCTGACTATGGGATAACTTGGGAGTGCAAAAGCCCACACCTGATAGCAGCAGGGCTAGCTCACAAGAAGGAGGGGGGGGGGAGGGGAGGCTCCTAATTGGCCCACTCCATGTTCACCATCCTGTTAAGGTTGGTGTGCATGCTCTTGAGGCTGCTGGTCCAATCAGAGGGCTGACAATGTTGGAGCGCTGGCAGCCTCACCGGCAGAGCTGGGCATTGCTGAGGCAGGACAGGAAAGATGACGGTGCCTCAAATTAGAGACTCCTTTGCTAGGTTGCACAGTGCTGCAGAAATAAACAAAATTCAGGCCGGCAAGTCCACCAGGATGGAGGAGAAACTACTCAAATGCATCGGGTGCTGACATAATTACTGCCTGAAATTCTCCCAGTTCCTGCTCCAGCTACAATGACACCTCACCTGCTGCAGGGAGGTCACCTCTGTCACATTGCAGGCTGAAAGGACAACACTCGTAGGAAAAATATCATTTACTCTGCCGTGCTGGCTAACTGGGGTGGTGGTAATGACGCTGGACAAGGAACCCAGAGGCTCTAGTTAATGTTTTGGGGACATGGGTTCAAATCCAACATGGCAGCTACATGGAAGTAAGACTACATCAAGGAACATGAGAGGGAGAAAGAGGTGAGACAAAATAAAGAGGGGAGAGTGCGGAGAGAATACTTAAGAGGAGGGAGAGAGCAGTGAGATAACATAGAGAGATGTGAGAGGGAGAGAGTGTGATGAGAGAGTGGTGAGAGAGGGAGAGAGTGTGGTGAGAGTGTGGTGAGAGAGGGAGAGAGTGTGGTGAGAGAGTAGTGAGAGAGGGAGAGTGTGTGGTGAGAGAGGGAGAGAGTGTGGTCAGAGAGTGGTGAGAGAGGGAGAGTGTGTGGTGAGAGAGGGAGAGAGTGTGGTGAGATTAAATAAAGAGATGTGAGAAGGAGAGAGCATAGTGAGAGAAGGAGAGTGTATGGTGAGAGATTAAGGACGTGGTGAGCGAGCGAGAGTGTGTGGTGAGAGAGGGAGAGAGCGCAGTGAGTGAGGGAGAGAGTGTGTGGTGAGAGAGGGAGAGTGTGTGGTGAGAGAGGAAGAGAGCGCAGTGAGTGAGGGAGAGAGTGTGTGGTGAGAGAGGGAGAGTGTGTGGTGAGATTATGTAAGGAAGCTGTGAAGCAACTGTGGTCTGAAAAAAATCAAAGTCTAACGCCAGAGGGAAACAGGTAAATGATTGGTTGGTGAATATTTTGCTTGTTTTTCTTGGAAAATTCATGTAATTAATTAGGAATTGTCAGGTTTATTAGTATTAGTAAGATTTACTAGCAGTAGTAATGCCTAGTGGGATTAGTAGGGTATATCATAGAATCATAGAATGCCAACAGCGCAGAAGGAGTCCATTCGGCCCATTGAGTCTGCACTGACTCTCCAACAGAGTACCTTATCCCAGCCCACTCCTTGCCCTATCCCTGTAACCCCACATATTTACCCCACTAATCCCCCTAACCTACACATCTTGCGACACTCAGGGATAAATTAGCTTGGCCAATCCACCTAACATGCACATCTGGGGACCGTGGGAGGAAACTGGAGCACCCGAAGGAAACCCACAGACATGGGGAGAATGTGCATACTCCACACAGTCACCCGAGGCTGGAATTGAATGCGGATCTTTGGCGCTGTGAGGCAGCAGTGCTAACCACTGTGCCACCACAGAAAATAAATTACTTAGCACATAATAAAGATGGCAGCTTGTGAGAGCTCCTAGATGCTGGCGTGTTCCAGGGCAAACATGCCTGCAGAAAGTGTCTACGGCTTGAGGAACTTCAGCAAAAAATCATTCAGTTGAGAGTGAGTTCCAGACAGTGTGATGAATCAGGAAGTTGGAAAGTTACCTGGGCACTTTGTACCAGCAGGTGGTCCCAACCTTTAGGATCGGGTCTACAGATTTGATCAGTGGTCGGGGATAGAAGGGTGTGACTGTAAGTGAGGCAGGTATAGAAACCTAAAAGATAGAAGTGGTGGAGCCTCAGCCTTTGCAATTGTCCAACATGTTTGAGGTTCGAGGAGCCTGTATGGAAGAAAGTGGTGACTGCGGGGTGGAGAAGCAAACTGACTTACCATGGTATGGGAAGCCATTCAAGTAGAGAGAGTTACAGAGAAATGAATACCTGGCTGAAAGATTGGTGTGGGAGAAATGTGGCTTGAATCATGGGGCACTGGCACCAGTACTGGAGAATGTGGTAGTTGCACCATTGGCATGGTCTTCACCTGAACTGTAATCATAGAATCTTGAATTCCTACAGTATAGAAAGAGGCCATTCAGCCCATTGAGTCTGTACCGATCACAATCCCACCCAGACTCTATTTCCGTAACCCCACACACTTACCCTGCTAATCCCCCTGACACTAGGGCAAATTTACCATGGCCAATCAACCTAGCCCGCACATCTATGGACTGTGGGAGGAAACCGGAGCACCCGGAGGAAACCCATACACACAGGGGAAGAAAGTACAAATTCCACACAGACAGTCACTCGAGGCCAGAATTTAATCTGAGACTCAGGCGCTGTGAGGCAGCAGTGCTAACCATTGCACCACTATGGGACCAGTGTTCTGGTTAGTCATAAAACTAGAGTGGTAAAGATAGGTTTGAACTAAAAAGTGAAGGTAGGGATCATGCAGATATGGTAAATCAAAGAGAAACAGTGAGCTAATGGAGCAGGCTAGCGAATTGGATGAAGACAACCAGAGTGTCGCAGGAAGGGAAGAGCGTACAAACGTAAGAATGCCCCAGCAGATAAAACTGGAGATTGCAAAAATGGTCAAAATACAGAGTTAAAAGCTCTGTACATGATTGCATGCAGTATTTGTAACAAAAGGGATGAATTGTTAGCACAGATAAAAATATGTATGACTTGAGAGACATCAGAAAAACAGGGTTGCTGGGTGACCAAGGCTGGGACCTAAATATTGAAGGGCATTTGACATTTTAAAAAGATAGGAAGTTAGGAAAAGGTGGTGAGATAGCTTTGTTAATTAAAGATGGCATTAGTACAGTGGCGAGAGATGATCTTGGCTCAACAGAGCAAGGTCGGGATTTTCCAATCCTGCCCATGGCAAGAATCACCACAGGCGGGACTGGAAAATTTGCAGAGCAGCCCAAAGATTGTTGATGTAGAATTCCTTTGGGTAGACTTAAGAAATAGTAAAGGTAAGAGGTCACACGTGGGAGTAGTTTGTAAGCCACCTAACAGTCATTACACTGCAGGACAGAGGATACAAGAAGAAATAAATGGGGCGTTTTTACAATAGTAGTGCAATTGATATATTGTTTTATATGTTTACAAGGAATGTTTAAAATTCAGCTTTACTCTAAAGGCAGTCGGTAGCCGGAATTTTACTGCCTCGCCCACCCTGGAATCGGGGCAGGCAAGATTCACAGAACAGAATTCTCTGTTGGCCTTGGGCAGGATTTTACGAGCCTCGCCCAAGCGATCTCATAAAATACTGGCTGGTATGTCTGGAAAAACATTAGCTCAGATGTTGTAAAGATGGAATAATTACTCATTGTAGCCTTGCAGGTATTTACTTAGAGCGAATGGACTTCGGTTTACCCAAACTTGGGAAGTTGATCGACAGGGTCATGTGATAATGTGGTTAATGTGTAGAGTTGAGTCTGTAACAGAGAAAAAGCTTTTGCAGTTTAGAGTTGGAATTTTAGCTGGGAATTGTTTGAAGGCAGAGATTTCTTCAAGTTGCTCCAAAACTCATTATTCTCTCTTGAAGACTGTCTACACTCATTACAGCAAGTATATTTATGGTTGCTAACTGTATTTAAATAGGCATTTAAGTCTATAAGAGGAATGTTGCATATTTGGAATGGTGGCAGTTATAAGCTGGAAAGTAAAGTTGTTTCCTTTCATTTTTAAATATTGTTCAATTATTAATGGTTAGCTGATTCATTTGTTAGAGTTATATTTAAATAAAGTTTGTTTTACTATAAAAGATCCCGAATTTGTCAGTGGAATTATCCCTGGAGTAAAACATCCTATCCTCACATTCCAAAATAGAGAAATTGTTGGGGTCTAGTCTAGTTTCTTAATGTAACTTGGGGTTCTGGTCCAGTATCCTGTAAGACTGGTACTGCACTAATCACAGTAACTTTAATCTACACGCAATTTGGGCAAATCAGATTGCCAAAGATAGCCAGGAAAACGAGTTCATAGAATATGTTTGGCTCAATTTCTTAGAACCGCATCTTAGCACCAACCAGGCAGCATGGTATTCAGGACCTGGTAATGAGCAATGAGACAGGATTAATCAATAACCTTATAGTAAAAGAGGCCTCAGGCGAAAGCGATCATAGAATGATAGAATTTAATGTTCTGTTTGAAAGGGAGAAGTGTGAGTCGAAGATGTGCTTAAAAAGTAATTATCAGGATATGAAAACAAATCCAGCTAAGTGAATTGGAGAACTAGGCTAAAAGCTGGAACAGTAGAAATGCAGTGGCAAACTTTTAAGGAGATTTTTAATAACTCTCAGCAATGATTTATCACAGTGAGAAAGAAAGATCCTTTGAGAAGGATGCATCATCCATGGCTGCATAAAGAAATTAAGAATAGCATCAAATTGAAAGAAACACACTGTTCAAATCTGCAAAGATTGGTGGTAGGTCACAAGATTGATCAATTCTAAGAACCAGCAAAGAACGACGAAAAAGATAAAGAGGAAGAAAGAAGAGTTTGGGAGAAAGCTAGCTCGTAATATAAAAACAGATAGTAAGATATTCTACAAGTATTTAAATAAACGACTGAGTAAAGCTACAGTTGGCCCCCTAGAGAGTGAGTGCAGAATTGATAATGGAAAACAAGGAAATGGCAGAGACATTGAACAGACATTTTGGCCGGAACTCTACCGCCTCGCCCACCTTGGAATAGACACAGGTGAGGGTCTGACAATGGGAATCTCCGTTGATCTTGGATGGAATTTCCGGTCTCGCTCGAACGAGGCCGTATAACCCCGTCCTTTGTGTGTATCTTCACTGGAGAACACTTAGAAACTTCCCAATGATACTTGATAATCAGGGGGGAATCGGAGGGATGAACTTAAAAGAATCACCATCATTAGGGAAAAGGTGCTGAGAAACTATTAAACCTAAAGGCTGACGAGTCTCCAGGACTGGATGGCCCGAATTCTAGGACGAGGCAGCAGTGAAGGTGTTGATTATAATCATCCATAAGTCAAAGAACAAGAACAAGAACAAAGAACAATACAGCACAGGAACAGGCCCTTCGGCCCTCCAAGCCCGCGCCGCTCCCCGGTCCAGGATTGAATCCTGAATCCAGGATCCCCGCCCAATTTTCTAGCCTATCTACATACTAATATCCTATCCACCGAGCTGTCCCTCACAGCTACGATGCTTTGTTCATCACAACCTATTAACTCACCCCCACCGCCCCATTCCAGACCATGTGATCTCCAGGGAGAGGCGAAAACCCAGAGTGAAAACCCCAGGGCCAATATGGGGAAAAAAAAAATCTGGGAAATTCCTCTCCGACCCCCTGAGGCGATCGAAACGAGTCCAGGAGATCACACTGGCCCTGATCGGAAAATGCTTCCCAACCCTATTCACTTCCACTTCCACGAACACCATATGAATCCCCTGCCCCCGAGACAGGTTCCCAACTATTCGCAGTCTCGCTCTGTACTGGCACCAGCAAGATGATCATAGAATGAAGCCTTGAAACGAGAAACAAAGAACAATTAGCCCGCGCCGCTCCCTGGTCCAAACTAGACCACTCTTTTGTATCCATCCATTCCCACTCCGTTCATATAGCTGTCTAGATAAGTCTTAAACGTTCCCAGTGTGTCCGCCTCCACCACCTTGCCCGGCAACACATTCCAGGCCCCCACGACCCTCTGTGTAAAATATGTCCTTCTGATATCTGTGTTAAACCTCCCCCCCTTCACCTTGAACCTATGACCCCTCGTGAACGTCACCACCGACCTGGGGAAAAGCTTCCCACCGTTCACCCTATCTATGCCTTTCATAATTTTATACACCTCTATTAAGTCTCCCCTCATCCTCCGTCTTTCCAAGGAGAACAACCCCAGTTTCCCCAATCTCTCCTCATAACCAAGCCCCTCCATACCAGGCAACATCCTGGTAAACCTCCTCTGTACTCTCTCCAAAGCCTCCACGTCCTTCTGGTAGTGTGGCGACCAGAACTGGACGCAGTACTCCAAATGCGGCCGAACCAACGTTCTATACATCTGCAACATCAGACCCCAACTTTTATACTCTATGCCCCGTCCTATAAAGGCAAGCATGCCATATGCCTTCTTCACCACCTTCTCCACCTGTGACATCACCTTCAAAGATCTGTGGACTTGCACACCCAGGTCCCTCTGCGTTTCTACACCCTTTATGGTTCTTCCATTTATCATGTAGCTCCTCCCTACATTATTCCCACCAAAATGCATCACTTCGCATTTATCAGGATTGAACTCCATCTGCTATTTCCTTGCCCAAAATTCCAGCCTATCTATATCCTTCTGTAGCCTCTGACAATGTTCCTCACTATCTGCAAGTCCTGCCAGTTTTGTGTCGTCCGCAAACTTACTGATCACCCCAGTTACTCCTTCTTCCAGATCATTTATATAAATCACAAACAGCAGAGGTCCCAATACAG
This sequence comes from Mustelus asterias, assembly GCF_964213995.1. Taxonomy (NCBI): domain Eukaryota; kingdom Metazoa; phylum Chordata; class Chondrichthyes; order Carcharhiniformes; family Triakidae; genus Mustelus; species Mustelus asterias. The sequence continues at coordinate 44,569,021 of NC_135820.1, forward strand.
AGCCCTGCGGTACACCACTAGTCACAGGCCTCCAGCCGGAAAAAGACCCTCCACTACCACCCTCTGTCTTCTATGACCAAGCCAGTTCTCCACCCATCTAGCCACCTCCCCCTTTATCCCATGAGATCCAACCTTTTTCACTAGCCTACCATGAGGGACTTTGTCAAACGCTTTACTAAAGTCCATATAGACAACATCCACGGCCCTTCCTTCGTCAACCATTTTGGTCACTTCTTCAAAAAACACCACCAGGTTAGTGAGGCATGACCTCCCTCTCACAAAACCATGCTGACTATCGTTAATGAGTTTATTCCTTTCTAAATGCGCATACATCCTATCTCTAAGAATCTTCTCCAACAACTTCCCCACCACGGACGTCAAGCTCACCGGCCTATAATTACCCGGGTTATCCTTCCTACCCTTCTTAAATAACGGGACCACATTGGCTATCCTCCAATCCTCTGGGACCTCACCTGCGTCCAGTGACGAGACAAAGATTTGCATCAGAGACCCAACGATTTCACCTCTCGTCTCCCTGAGCAGCCTTGGATAGATTCCATCAGGCCCTGGGGATTTGTCAGTCTTTATATTCTCTAACAAACCTAACACTTCCTCCTTTGTAATGGAGATTTTCTCCAACGGTTCAACACTCCCCTCAGAGACACTCCCAGTCAACACATCCCTCTCCTTTGTGAATACCGACGCAAAGTATTCATTTAGGATCTCCCCTACTTCTTTGGGCTCCAAGCATAAGTCCCCACTTTTGTCCCTGAGAGGTCCGATTTTTTCCCTAACAACCCTTTTGTTCCTAACGTATGAATAAAATGCCTTGGGATTCTCCTTAATCCTGTCTGCCAAGAACATTTCGTGACCCCTTTTTGCTCTTCTAATTCCCCTTTTGAGTATTTTCCTACTTTCTTTGTACTCCTCCAGAGCTCCCTCCGTTTTTAGCTGCTTGGACCTAACATACGCCTCTCTTTTCTTTTTGACCAGTCCCTCAATTTCCCTGGTTATCCACGGTTCTCTAATCCTACCCTTCCTATCCTTCTTTTTTACAGGCACATGCTTGTCCTGTAGCCCTAACAACCGTTCCTTAAAAGACTGCCACATACCAGATGTGGATTTACCCTCAAACAGCCTCTCCCAATCAAGAGCTGCCAATTTCTGCCTGATCCCACTAAAGTTAGCCTTCCCCCAATCCAACACCTTACCCTTGGGACACCACTCATCCTTTTCCATCACTATCCTAAAGGTAACAGAATTGTGGTCACTATTTGCCACATGTTCCCCTACCAAACTTTGAAGACCTGACCGGGCTCATTCCCCAGTACCAGGGTCCTTAAATTATGGAAAGGTAACAGTGGATTGAGACATAGCCAATGTCACACCTTTATCCAGGAAAGGAGACAGAAAGCCAGAAATTACAGGATGAACATCTGTCATATGGAAATTGCTAGGACTTCACCATGAAGGAGATATTTAGAAAATCATCATTTGATCAGGCAGCGTCAGTATGGATCTGTGAAAAGGAAATTATGTTTAACTAATTTATTGGAATCTTTTTGAGGAAGTAACAAAATGGAGATAAAGGGGAACCTGCAGATGTGGTGTATTTGGATTTCCAGAAAGCATTTGACAAGGTTACTATGCAAGATACGATTACATGGTGTAGATGGTAACACATCAGCATGGACAAAGGTTTGGTTCACTAAAATGGAGCAGAGAGTAGGGACAAATGGGTCTTTTCTGTGTTGGCAAACTGTAATGGGCAAGTGCCAGCATTGGGGCCTCAACTATTTACAATCTCCATCAATGATTTGGATGAAGAAACTGAATGTATGATAACTACATTTGCCAATGACACCAAGGTTGGGAGGAAAGTAAGTTGGCATGAGTCTGCAAAGGGATATTAATAGGTTAAGTGAGTTGGTAAATTTGGCAGATGGAGTATAATGTGGGAAAATGTGAACTTGTCCACTTTGACAGAAAGAATAGAAAAACAGTAGACTATTTAAACGAGGGAGATTGCAGAACGCCATGGTACAGAAGGATCTGGGCGTCCTGATATATGAATCACAAAAATTCACTGTACTTGTATGCAAGTACAGCAGGTAATTTGCAATGCAAATGGATGTTGACATTTATTGCAAGGAGAATGATTTTTTAAAAATTGCTGATTAGGCCGGATGTATTACTCATTCTTAATTGTCCCAGAGAAGGTGGTGGTGAGTTGTAGTTTTAAACTGTTGCAGTCCCCTTGTTGTGTACATACACCCACAGTGCTGTTAGGGAGGGAGTTGCAGGATTTTGTCTCTTCCATCACTTTACTAATGATCAAGGGTAGACTGATGGGATGGTAATTGGCTGGTTTGGATTCATCATTCTTCTTGTGTACAGGATATACCTGGGCAATTTTCCACATTGCTGGAAATATGTGAATGTTGTGGCTGTACTGGAACTTGGTTAGGGGCGTGGCAAGTTCTGGAGCACTAGTCTTCAGTACTATTACCGAAATATTGTCAAGACCAGTAGATAGCCTTTGCGGTATCCTACAGCTGCTTGTGACTATCACATGGAGTGAATCACATTAGTTGAAGACTGGCATGTGGATATTGGAGACCTGCGGAGGACGCCGAGATGGATCCATCGACTGGACACTTACAAAAGTAGGGATGCTTTACTGCAGGGCCTTGGTGACTTCACACCTGGAATACTGTGTACAGTTTTGGTCTCCTTATTTGAAAAAAAGATATCAGAAGCATATCAGAGAAGATTCACTTGACTCATTGCTGGGATGAACGGTTAATCTTATGAAGCAATGTTGAATAGGTTGGGACTATACCGATGGGAGTTCAGAAGGATGAGTGGTGATCTTACTGAAACTTACAAGAAGTTGAGGGGATTTGATAGGATAGATACCGTACGTTGTTTCTCCTTGTGGAAGAGACTGGAACCACAGTGCACAGCACAGAAAAGAGATCTATTATTTATGAATTAGTTGAGGGCCAATCTTTTCTCCCAAAGGATTGTTAATATGTGCAATTTTCTTCTCCAGAATTTATTCCAGGTGAAGTTAGACAGATCTTTGATGGACAAGGGAGTCAAGGCTTATAAGGGTGCAAGTGGCAATGTTGAATTGAGGCTGCAGCCAGATCAGCCACATTCTTAATGAATGGCAGAGCAAGTTCAAAGGACTGAATAGCCTACTGCTGCTCCTAAGTCCTATGTTCCTAACATGTGCTATCTGACCTTCAATCCCCCCAGATCAGGTGAACCCATAGGTAATACAGAGTATGCTTACAGTATCTTACCCGAGTACTGTATACTATCTAATACTTAAATCCACACACACTATCAGCTTTCATCATGACATCCCTCCCTTATTAGACCAAAACGTGTTCATGAATGTGGTGTATGTAGCCGAGACTCCATCCCATACTAAATATACCATAACGTTTGCAAACACCTTTCACAAATCATTATTTCTCTAACTCACTGAACAAATGATTTTCTTCAATTGTGAACATTAGGTAATTTCAGTGCATCACAGTGCAATATAGCTTCAGTTTTTTGTTCAGTCCTTCACTTTCTGGAACATTTATTTCTATTTCACTGTTTAAATGAGTAGCCCCTTGTGATGATCATCAATATTTGATTCAATGCTCCTCAGTGATCCACCCAATTACTTTCCGGTGTACTTGCAACCCTCACAAACAGGAACTTGTGAATCACAAGAGCAGCGTTCGGCATGCTTCCTTATGTTTTGAACATAATCACAATATATAAAATTTCACATCCAATACAGTTCTTTTGACTGACTCTCTTTCAATCTCTCTAGTTGGCATGGTGGCACAGTGGTTAGCACTGCTGCCTCACAGCGTCAGGGACCTGGTTTCGATTCCAGGCTTGGGTCACTGTCTGTGCGGAGTCTGCATGTTCTCCCCCCATCTGTGTGGGTTTCCTCCGGGTGCTCCGGTTTCCTCCCGCAGTCCGAAAAACGTGCTGGTTAGGTGCATTGGCCATGCTAAATTCTCCCTCAGTGTATCCGAACAGGCGCCGGAGTGTGGTGACGAGGGGATTTTCACAGTAACTTCATTGTAGTGTTAATGTAAACCTGCTTGTGACTAATAAATAAAATAAATAAATAGTTGTCATTGCTCTAGGTGCAGAATGAACGGCCACAAACCGCACAAGTGATTCAGCTTCCTTCTCCAGTGAGAATCTGTGTGTTTGACACTGCCTCAGCGATGGGTCAGCGATGTTCATCTTTCCAGCAACGTGAACCACCTTGTACTTGTTCTACTGGACATGCAAAGCCCACCTTTCAATTCTGGCACATGGTTTGGATCTGGGAGAATAAATCATCTCTAACGGCTTGTGATTCATCACTAATTCAAACTCAATGCCGTACAAGTATGCATGGAATCTTTCATGTCCCCACATCAATCCTAGGGCCTCTTTCTTTGTCTGGGAATATCTTCTCTCCACATCTGTCAGAGAGCTGCTTAGCAAAGACAATGATTCTCAGGCCTCTGGTATGCATTTGCGCCAGCATTGCTCTTAATCCTACTGGACGAGCATCTGGTATAACTGTTGTTGGTGCATTCGGAT